>NC_141696.1:905930813-906530813 GCF_964263255.1 Lissotriton vulgaris | reverse complement strand
CCACAGGAAACTTTCAATTACCCTATGAAAAACTGCCATGGACTGTTGTCAATATTAAAGGAACCAGGGTCATTGCCACTAGAGGGCGCAAGACTGTGACTCGGAATGTCTCTCATTTCAAGAAATACTATCCCGAGTCCTGGGGGGTATCCCTGGATCAAATGGAGAGTACAGCCAGAGGCCGTGCTTCCATGGGAGATGTTCCTTCAAGTGGTGATGTTCACTCCAGTAACGTTGATGGCTCTGGCGGCTTGGACGACTTTTGGCCTGTTGATCCCTGCCATGCGGAGTCGGAAGTTCCTCCTGCTCCGTTAGAAGGCAGCCTGGGTGAACACACCTCTGAGGACCGAGTGGGTGTCCCGATGGGGTGAAGTCAGTCCCAGTTTTTGCTGCGAAGAAACCCTGAACCATCTTGTCGGCTGAAGGACTACCTCACGTAAGACTGTTCCACAAATATTGATGGCTCATTAAGAGTTCAGGGGTGTTTCTAGTGTAAACAGTGTTTGGTTTCATTCCCTCTATAGTGGTAATGTTGGTGTTTTGTTATTTGTTAATTGTTGGGGAGGAATGTTATGTTGTGACTGACCTGACGTCATGATCACGCAATAAGCGGGAGGGTCATGTGACCATAGTTAGATAAAAGCACTGGGCACGCTATCGTACGCCAGTTCAGGAGCGGAGACGGAGCCCACCAGTCAAACAGCAAGTCGTCTCCTGTCATTATTTAAAGCATCACGACGTACCTGTTATCCACATAATATGTCGGCGCTGCCAGCGCGTCCGACATAACAATGATGATGAGACAAAATATCTAAAAGAAAACATTCACATGCCACCACCACCTACATTCTCCCCAATGTTCACAAGGACATTATCAATACCCACAGGAGATCCATAGTGAGCTCAATAGGCTCCTTATTTGAGAGCACATCTGGATTTACAGATCTTTCTTTTTGAGCATGAGCTTGCATTGCCTGCTTGGTTACGAGATACCTCTGATTACCTAACCAAAATAATGGTTTATACGGAAGAAAAATTACCGGATGACTACTTCTTTATGCACGTCCATCTAACACATATAAGGCATCAATACTTACAGACATTCCACAACATGGCTATCTACATCGTCAGCAAACTGCAAGCACGCACGTGTAAACTGTAAACAGTTAACTCATATGACATATGTTAATTACGTTCAGATAAAATGCAGGTTTGTTTAAAACCGGAATGAAACTGCGCATGTCTACTTTTCTGTGAATGTTCCTGGACTATAGGTTGACATCTTTTACCAGGCATTTTTCATTGTGATTCTTTCATACCGTAGGGGAATTTTCCTGCAGCTTGCTCTGCACTTATTTAACTTGGATTCACCATTGTGAGTGAAAAAGCAAAGCCCTAAATCTCGCGAGCCTAATCTGACCCCTGCTCGAATAGCTGTCTTCCTTCAAATTGAAAAAGAGAGAATGAGAAAAAAACGTCAACTAGATTGAATAGTGGTTTCTGGACACCATTTCTTTTTCATTGCTATAAATATTTATAACATGGAACAATAAAAGAAACAGTTTTCACTTTTAATTAAAATGAATTTAATCTCTTTTAAGCTCTTAAACCGCATACAAGCACAAAAGTCAGTTGATATACGGTTCCTATCTTCCCTTCATACATACTCTATTAATATTTCATTAATTCAAGCCCGTAACATGGCAGTTGTAACACATATTTTAAATTTCTATAGTCCCAAATAAATATTGTACAAATGCCATTTTCACACTGTATATTTTTCTATCTCTCTTGTTTACAAACCTCAAATTACAGATACACGCCAGGTTTACAAGCAGGGATAGTCAGCAACATGGAGTTTTTTTAAAAATAGTTGGAAGAAAAGTTACATTTTGCCAGGAACATTGCGCGCGTTCAATGTGTGTGAACTTGATAGGTGAGAAGTTAGAACATTTGAAAGAGTGTTAAAAAGTGTAAATACATCAGGAATTGGGAACCGCAATGTCATTGGTAGGACCATGCTCGACTGCAGGTATGCAAATGCATACATTCTGTCCAATATCATGTTAGTGGAGTATACAGATTACAAAAAATAAAAAAGAATCAGACGTGGCTTAGATTACAAGCTGTGGTAGAAATATTGAATTCCGATTTTAAAAAGGAAAGTTCTTACATGTTTATTTTATCTAGAATTATCCAAAATGTTGCAGGTTGTAGAACGGATGTGCACGTGCTCTTTGCACTCTTGGAGCACTTTATGTAATATGGCCCCCTGTGTTCCTTCTTGACCATTGGGACCACAATTCAAGCAAGGGGGAGGCTGGCAAAAATTATTAGATTAATACAAATAATATCCATGACCCACAGACTACAACAAACTCTAAAAACCAGGATACTGTCCTGAAATATACAAAAAATTAAAAAAGTTATCAAAAATATTTCCAGGCGTTAGCCCCAAAGAGCAATTTTAAATAGATAATGCGCTCAGTAGAAGTTTTTAAAATGACCCAAAAGTGGCTAATAATCTTTGATCAGACACACTGGTTTCACTGAATGTTGGATGAGCATATGGAAAAGAATCAGGAGGAATAGAGGACAAAGACAAAATGACTACCTATGAGACACACAATGTGTCACAAAATGGAAGACAAGCACAGGGCAAGGGAGGAGTAAGATTAACAGAAAAAGACAAAAGTGCCACGTATGAGATACGTAATAGTTTCACACGATGGTGGACAAGTAGATAACAGCAAAGGAGGTGAAACAAAAGACAAAACGCACATGGCTGCATTCCCTGGAGCCGCTTCTTCTCTCCCTCTCAGCAAAAACATGCAGCATTACAAAGAATGGGTTGCACAAATGCACACCCAAAATGTGTCTGAGCCCATCCATTGTTCTAAACACCCCCCAGTAACGCAGAAAAAAGAACACCAAAAAGCAACCACTGTACAAAATATTAAGCACAGCAACACAAAAACCGAAAACAAATAGTGAATATGCATTTTAGAAATGCTCCGATTAGAAATGGGATTCCAGGTAGGGAAAACAGCCTTTACAATAAGATTTTTACCATGATGTACCTTTACCACACATTTTTTAACACTCATGGTTTTAGAAAGCATATGCTTTTGCAAATTATGCCTTTACCACACTTTTAAGGTAAGTTTGGCTTTGTTGGGTGTCCCCCCACAAATAGATTGTTTATATATATAATTATAAATATAAACAATGTGTGGTAAAGGTAAACATCGTAAAAGAATAGCGTTCTAAAAAAGCGGGATTAAAAATGCACGTAAAGGCATGCAGAATATTCCCCTGAGTTGTTCTGTCAAACAACCCTGGTTGGTTTAGGTATGCTCCCAGGTAAGGTAGGAACCATCACACTTGTGAGGGTAAGCAAGATACACAGTAAGATAACCTGTACTCGCCCTCTTGTAGCTTGGCACAGAGCAGTCAGGCTAATCAAAAGAGGCAGTATGTAAAGTATCTGTGCAGCAAGCACACACAGTAGCACAATGAATACACCACAAAAAGACTCCACACAGGTCTATACAAATGGATTATTGTAATATAAACATTACAAGACCAAAATGACAAAAATCCAATAAGTCGAAGTTGAGATATGAGTTTTAAAATATTACATGCAAAAATGGTGCTTGGAAGTTACTAGCAGTCAACAGTTTACTGGAGGTTGCTAGGGATTGGGTCAAACCCAATGTTAAGGCTAACTGCGATGGAGGCAGGCCATCTACAGAACCCAGTGTGGCAGGGTATGCTCAGAAATGAGTCCCTTGTTCACTTTGTCACTGGATTCAAGCAAGCCGGGCTGAAGACGGCTGGAATGCCAGAAAACGGTCCTCGGAAGCTTGTTTCCGGTCCAGGGAAGGCATGGCTTGGCAGTTCGAGCTGGACTGTTCCCATGAGGCACAGGTCAGAATGATTTGCATATAGCCATGTCTGAACTGGGGTGGCAGAGTGGGCTAAAGTGATGGAGCTGGGATTCGCATGTAAGGCGCCCTGCTCGTATGCAAAACCCTTGTCTAAACTGCATAATAATATTAACATCATTATTCGTCATTTATAAAGAGTTTTCCCAACACGCGGGTGTCCCCAGGATGCTTGCTTGTTTGTCTTTTCTCGTACTAAACGAAGCTTGCACTAAAAATGGCTGCTTCGCCGAAATTCAGTCTGCGCATGCGTCGGTCATACCCATGTGATGTGACGCACTCGCATTCTGGAGGGATTCTGTGCTCATGCGCACTGTTGCAAACATGGCCGCTTGTCTCTCACCACGCTCTCCGCTTGCTACTGCTGCTTTAGCCTATCTGTCTTTTTGCACTAAAACATAATGCTATAGTCATTATAAAGTAAGGGTTGGTTAGAATATTATCATGGTATACAGTGTGATCATTTTATATGTGATTTTAATTTGTTCTCGCTTACTTTTCATGTACCGCGTCTTTGTGGGCTGGGGCATACATGAGCGACGCCATGCTGAGGCTCCTCTGAACCCTGTCAGGTGACCAGGGAAAGTTCTAACTGCGCAGAAGCTAAATCTAGCCAGCTGGCTCCTGAAGCACAATGCACCTGGGAACATCGCTGGGAATACGGAGTCTTACCTTGGAAAAAGCAATACTGTTGCTACCTATTGTGAACTGTCCTATACTGCTGTATTCCATGCATGGGAACGTGAACCCGGGGGGCGGGTGTGCAAAAATGAATATTAAGTATGAGAAAACTGAATTCTAGGAGGTGGTAATGACCGCACCACCTCTCCTGACCAATCACAATGTGGGAAACTGTCACTTGCAACATTAGTGGGTGGTCTGAGGGACCCCAAAACCGTATAACTGCCCTAGTTTAGCTTAGGAAAATTGTCCGACTTGTCCGAGTAGCAGACCTGTCACTGACCCTACGAACTCTATAGGTGCTCAATCTGAAGTGCTGCGGAGCACTCTGTCCATACTTTCCACAAACTCCTAAGGGGTGGAAATAATTCTAAGTGCTGGCGAAGCACTTTGCTGGGAAATTTGAAAACCCAAATCGGGGTTACTGGCGGATTACTTGCAGAGAGGGGTAACGCTGGCGTTGCTACTGAAGCTGTGGGTGTTGGTCGTACCTTGGTGAGCCCAGTCCTGATCCCAAATCCTGAGGGGTATCCTGTCCTTACTGTCCGTGAGCTGTACCTGCTCGCATTCTGGCATTCCTTCCTGAGGGTCCTTGTCCCCGTCCTTCCAACTGACCCGTGGCCAGGGTTAGTCGTCATTCTGAACTAGGTAATTATCAGTCCGTGGGTTTACGTCTCTCTCTCTCTCTCTCTCCCTCTTTCTCGTCTTCACTCTCTACTTTCTAAATAAAGCACTCTTGCCGAGATATTGCTCTATCACATTGAGAACAAGTTATATGCAATTGTTTTTAGAAATGTTCCAATTCTCTCCCCTCCTTTAGAGAATTACCAACTGTTATATTGTATTAGTATGTTCCAATTTTTCCCTTACCTTTAGCCTGATTGCGGTGAACTTAGTAAAATAGTTTAAAACACTTAGGTTAAGTACATGTTCTAGGTCCCATCCACATCCTATGTTCTAGTATAAAGTTGCAGTGACTAGTTTGTTCTAAAGTCCTACCCCTAGTCTTCCCATATATACACATGGTCTTAGCACTTATCTATAGCTACTTCATGGTTTTGATTTTGATGTTAGATGCATTATTCTGCCTATCACTTATTGCCTTGTCATATTCTCTTTGAACTTTATATAAAACTTTAAACATCCTCAGGTGTCTGTGGTCATTTTACAGAAATTGTGGATAAGTATTGTACTAATTATAAAGAGTATCTGATGTTAGGCCTGTCTACTATTTTCCCTGTTAGCTCCAGGTCCGTCGTAAGAATTGTGCCTGTGGTAAGACAGGTACATGGTATGCAGAGGTGAAACCAAACCTTAATTGCTCATAGCAGCGTGCAGGAGGAGAAATCCTCACCCGGTTCACCCCAATAAATTAGTGTGGTAGTAAAGGTTTGCACGCCAAGGGCCCAGTGCGTGTAAGGAATTGGTAACTCAGGTGACCCGGGAGAACTGCGCGTTCTATCAGTAATTTTCTGGCAGCCAGAGGATGGTTTGGACTAGTTAGATTAGGTAGACAGGATAGGTCATAAACAAACCGTGAAAATTAAATGTGCTGCTGATTTTCTACTGTATTAGGTTCAAATATTTTTGAAATGTTCTAAGGATTTATATGTAAATGTATATGATTTTTACATTGCTGCTATAAATGTTATATTAACCAGTATTTGTGAATGTTCAGTGTAGTCTGAATCCCCGGGGAAGTATTTTAGCTAACGGTGAGTAGAATCCGGTTAGCTGTTGAAGTCACTAGGTTTGAGGCATTAGTGCAGGGTTAAGAATAACTGGAAGCACTAATTAGGACCTTTTGTTTTTAGAGTGAATGATAGCTACGAGTCCTTTATAAAACTTTCATTGCGATATCACCTAGTAAGGGTCGCATACGGAAGGAGTAGTAGGGTCTCAGAGGCTTGTCTGGTAAGTAAAATAGTTCGCTGGTGAAATCCTGGCTCAGTACATATCCCCGACTAAGGTGGATGAGTCAGAAGAATAACGGGTTCTATGTTACTAGTGTGAAGGGACAGGCAAAGAAGTCTATCCAGAGTGAATGAAAAGTAGACAGAAGTGGTTTACTAGTAGCGAAAGAAAAGTCTTTTCTCTCTTTAGAACACTCAGACATAGTGGCAAACGTTGTGTGTTATTGACTAAAACGTGCACTCGCACTTTAGAGAGAGTAAAAAGTTTCCGTTACCTTGTGAAGGAGGGAGTCAGTCGGAGAGCTGCTCTGACGTCACTCCGTGCCGCGCTGGTATTGGTCAAAACAGCGGGTGGGTAGTGGAGCTGAATTTGTAAAGGAGGGGTGAGTGCCGAAGCGTGAGACTCTGTCTTGCGAAAAGGCCGCGCACCCATTGGTTAACAGTATTTGTATTTCCTGACCTGATTGGGTGGTGCGAAAAATAAGTCGCGCTAGCATTGGAAGCACAAAGGTAAACAAAATTAATCCAGCCGAGTTAGAAGCGAGTCTGGAGAGTTGTATGTGGTATCCAGACTTCATACCAAATCCAAAGTACCTAGGATTTCATAAGGAGCAGATTTTACGAGGTAGACCGCACATGATGTATGGAGTAAAGAGAAAACTGTCATTCTCCGATAAAGTAAAGAATTTTTTTAAAACTGACAAGCCCATTAGAACGAGGGAAGGCGTACTCATTCCCCCGCCAAATACCCCTGCTTCTTTCATGTTGTTTGATAAAGGGTATCACACTTGTGTCTGGTTAGAAAATTGGGCAAAATATACTGTAGATGACGGAGTCCTGGCATTCCCAGTTGAAGGTACATTTAATGGTCGGATCCTGTTTAACTTAAGGACCCGCATGAATGAATTACACCCTAGACCTAGGTTGACCCAGTACGAAGCTCTGGAGGAATGGGAGATTGAGGCTGCAGAGCGAGACAAACCCCGGATGGATAAGGGAGTGAGTAAATGGTATCCGAGGCTTCAAACGCCGACCAAAGAGCAGAACATGAAACAGTGGAGGCAATCTATGTTGACTGAAGGATTGTTTCCTATGATGGGGGTATCAGAAGAAAAGAGAGGAAAATGTAAAGAAAAAACCCATCACCTAGCACCTATGGGGGACATAGAAGATGAGCACCTGGAAGATTTGTTAATGAAAAATCCACCCCCCTATGTTGCAGAATTAGAACCTGTGCATTCTCAAAATCCCTTTACAAATTATCCCAGAAGTAGGAGGGACAGTGATACAGACGGAACAGCTACAGGCAGTAAAACCAGTGAAAGGGATGGGTTTTGCAGACCTAAATCCACAGTCCCGAATTATCAGCCATTCGGAGAAAGTCCACCTCAATTGATTGCTCCGACTGCCCCAAGTATTTATCCGTCCTTAGTACCTCAGGTATTGCATGGCAATTCTGCAGAAAGGGGGTTGCAGGAAAAAGAGAAAGAAGCCCTGACTAAACAGCGAGAAGATTTAGTTCGAACCATTGCCCAGATGCATCCCCATCCTGATTCCCTGACTATTCCAGTAACTATTGGTCCAGCTATTCCACTGTATAGAAATGACCTGACTAGTCCCCATCCTCCTGTTATCACCCCGATACTGCCTACCCCTAGCATCCCGACCCCGAGAAAGGAAATATTCATAGATGAGGATCAGGAAAGTGAGTGTGAATCTGTGGTTCTGATGGATCTGCCCATTAGAGAATCTAGGACTAGTATAGCAGGGGCAAGGAGTCAGCCCAGAACAAAAGAGGTGTTGATTGAAAGTGCAACCGGGGCTAGGAGTGCCACCTTAGTTTCCCCAGAAGATTTGGACAGATGGACAAAGGAGCTAGAGAAGGAGACCACTCCCCAACCTAAAGCATTGGAAATATATATATTAAGAATAGAAATAGAAGAAATGATGGCTGGGAACGTAGGAGTTGAGCGCCTAAGCTCGTATAATGAAGAAGAGTTACTGTTTATCAGTAAAAGTCTTACCCGGAGTGCTAGGGTGCTCCATGAAAAGATAATGGATACAGCCACAGAAATGGGAATTGATGTTAGTCGCTCCAAAATTCTTCAGAAACCCTACAGAGTGGATTTTTCAGACAAGGATTTAGAAAGCCTGAATGTGATGGGAAAACAGATCCAAGTAAAAGAATTGTTGAAACTCCTGCAGAAATGGGGCGAAGTGGGGAAATGGAGAACCAGGTGGGCAAAGAAAAAGGAAGGCAGCAGGGCTGGGTCAATGACTTCAGAATTCGTATTAAAGGAAGTAACACCAACAGAAAAATTGTGCCCCATGAGAGAGGTCCCGGGAGGAAAATATGTCCATGTCCCTTGGTCCAGACAGGATATTGTGTCATTTACAAATGACTTCCCGAAATTACGTGAGAAGCCAGTTGACTGGTACAGGCAGGTAGAACGCTTCATAAAAGTTCAGAAATGCCTCTTGAAAGACCTGGATGGGTTTTTCGACATCGTTGTCCCTGTAGACCTATGGACTGAATGTAAAATAGAAATTGATTGGCCTAATGATGAATATCCCAGAGATGAGAAAACGGGAGCCCCTTCACCTGATGTAATGAGGAAATATGACCAGGTCATACAGTACCTTAAGAAAAAGGTGCCAGCAAAGGAAACAGATTGGACCCGAATAGATAGAACCACCCAGGAACGTGATGAAACGGTACATTCATTTTATGAAAGGTTACTGCAGGTATTTAAAACTTACAGTGGGATCGATAATGTAGACATGAAGGACATGACCCATTTCAGTTATAGGTTTGTGCTAGGATTAAGGCCTGAAATCTCACAATGGATTCGAGACAACAAAATCAGTTGGCAGGGAAAGCCCATAGATGATGTCCTGAAATATGCTAAATACTGCGAAGATGAAATCGAAAATAAAAAGAAAGCCCTCAAGGAGAAAGTCATGTGGGCACAGGTGAAATTAGCTGAACAGCAAGAAAAACAGTTAAGTAAATTGACTTCTGATAATGATATTCAGAAAGCCACTACTGGGGGGGGAGGAAAGCCCAGACCTAAAATGAGTCGTGAAGAAGCCATGAAAAAGTTTCCGTGCCATGGATGCGGCCAGATAGGGCATTGGCGAGACGAGTGTCCACACCTGCAGGCCGGTAATGCCCCTGTAAATGGTTTAAATCCACAGGTGCCGAAAGAGGGGACAAGAAAAACCCAGCAACAGGTAAAATTACCTCCAGTACCTCGCGCTCCTAGACAGAATTTTAAGAGTCAGGGTCAGCAGAATGAGAGGGCGGAAGTATGGGAGGTTGAGAGTGAAAGAAACGCAATCATTCCACAGTACTTGCTAAATGATACCTTCCTCTGTGAAGATCAAGATTGACGGGGCCTGAGAGGGGAGGATGAGGAGTGCGTGCTTGGCGCCTCCTTACCGGTAGACCAGACTGGACCATACATTGAAGGAAAGGTTGAGGGAAAAGACGTCACCTTTCTGTTGGACACTGGTGCTACCAGATCTACTGTAAAAACAGTGGATGTTCCTAACCTACCCCTCTCGGGAGAAGCGATCCAAGTAGTGGGTGTCTCCAATCAGATAATAAGTACTCCAGTAACTGAACCAATGGAAATTTCTATAGGGAAATTTAAAGAAATGCACAGATTTGTGGTCTGTGATTCCAGTCCTGTGAACCTGCTAGGACGTGATTTGTTGTGCAAGATGAATTGTACCATTTATTGCACACCAAAGGGCGTCGAAGTTCAGACCCCAGATGAAGATGGTTTGTACAAGCTAATGTTAGTCAGACAAGATTCTGATATTAAGCCTTTAACGATTGAGGATTTACCTGAAGAGCTCCAAGAAAGAGTAGTTCCAGAAGTATGGGATTTCACAGGAAAAGATGTAGGCTTGATGGCAAATGTGGACCCAGTTAAAATAGCAATAAAAACTAATGCAATGTACCCAAAAACCCGGCAGTACAAAATGAGTGCAGAGGTAAAAGCAGGAGTAGCGACTGAAATTACCAGGCTGCTCGAAGCCGAAATAATAGAGGAAGTACTGAGCAGTCCCTGTAATTCGCCAATCATTGGGATCAAAAAGCCTAGTGGAAAGTACCGGGTAGTGCAAGATTTGCGCAAGGTAAACCAGATTGTTGTGCCTTGCTGTCCTATTGTGCCCAACCCAGCAGTGATTCTATATCAGATTCCCTGGAATGCAGAATGGTTCACTGTCATTGACCTGTGCCACGCATTCTTTTCCATCCCATTACATCCAGAAAGCAAATTCCTTTTCAGTTTTGAATTTGACAGCCATATCTATGTCTGGAATCGTGTCCCCCAGGGGTACACCGAAAGCTCATCGATTTTCAACCAGATACTGAAAAAGTGCCTTGAATCCCTAGTGCTGCCAAGAGAGTCTGTTTTGGTACAGTACATAGATGACCTGTTAGTGGCATCTAAAACCCAGACTGACTGTGTCACTGACACCATTGCCTTGCTGAATCACTTAGGAAAGGGAGGACATAAAGTGTCACCTGACAAGTTGCAATTTTGTAAAAACTCCGTGAAGTATCTGGGGCACCAGATAGAAAAAGGAATCAGGAAAGTTACTACTGAAAGAATCAAAATAATTAAAGCAAAGGAACTGCCCAGAACTCAGAAAGAGGTGAGAATGTTCTTGGGAGTTGTGGGTTACTGCAGACAATGGATTGTAGGATTTGCGGCTCTAGCCAGACCCCTGATAAATATGACGAAGAAAGGAGTAGAAGACCCCGTCCATTGGGACAGTGAAAGCATGAATGCTTGGGTAACTTTGAGAAACTGTCTGTGTACCGCTCCTGCATTGGGTATGCCTGAGTACTCTAAGCCCTTTGAGCTATTCTGTGACACGAGAGAGAATTGTGCTCTTTCAGTCCTGACCCAGGAGCACGGATTAGTTAGGAGACCAGTGGCCTACTTTTCGGCCACCCTAGATCCGGTGGCTGCTGGATTACCTGGATGCTTGAAAGCCGTTGCTGCTACTTGCGTCAGTCTGGAACAGAGTGAGAACATTGTCATGGGACATCCCGTCACGGTATATGTTCCTCACTCTGTTGTCATCCTACTGACTAGAACTAAGACCCAGTACCTCACACCTAGTCGGCTGACTAAGTATGAGAGAATTTTGATTGGTGCTGAAAATGTAACTATTTCCCGGTGCAATGTCCTAAACCCTGCGACACTGTTACCTATCCCTCTGGATGTAGAAGCTGAAGAGGAAGGGGAACATAATTGCATCGATCTAACTGAATTTAGCACTAAACCCCGTCCAGACATCCGTGAAATAGCACTACTTGACGGGGATAAAACAATGTTCGTGGATGGCTCGTGTTTGAGACATGAGAGTGGGAGTCTGAGTGCTGCCTATGCTGTGGTTACACTGACAGGAACTATCGAAGCATCTTACATGCGCGAGGTGAAATCTGCACAAGTGGCGGAGCTCATCGCGTTAACCAGAGCTTGTAAGAGGGGTAAGAACAAGAGAATAACTGTTTACACAGACAGCCAGTATTGTTTCGGGGTCGTTCATGACTTCGGCCAGTTGTGGCTACAAAGAGAATTCATGACTTCCTCAGGCACACCTATCAGAAATGGAAAGGTGGTGCATGACTTACTGGAAGCTATCCAATTACCCAAAGAATTGTCTGTGGTCAAGTGTGCGGCTCACAAATCCGGAAATGATGATGTGACTGCCGGTAATAGGTACGCTGACCAAATTGCACAGTTTTGTGCCCGACACCATATGTCCCTACAAATTGCACTGTGGGATGGAACCAGCTGCCAACTTATGTTGTTTGAGAATGTGTCAACGTGGGAAGAATTAAAAGAGTTGCAGCAGGCCACAGACAGGAAAGAAAAAGGAAGGTGGGCAGCAAATGGATGCAAACTGAGAGATGATGGTGTGGTGATAAACTCGACTGGGTTGCCTGTACTGCCTGATAGCTTGGTCGACCCCATGATCAGAATGATACATGAGCCAACACATATGGGAAGAGACGCAATGTGTCGGGTGTTTGACAAAGTGTTCTGTAATTCAAAGTTCAGGAACCAGGCGGAAAGGCTTTGCCAGAGGTGCCTAGTGTGTCAGCAATTCAATGCAGGAAAGAGGACTGTAGTGGAGCAGAGTACTATTGGAAAGGCAGTAGGTCCCTTCGTTAGAATGCAGGCAGACTTCATAACCATGCCCAAATGCAAAGGATATAGATATATCTTAGTCATAGTTTGTCTATTCTCCAGGTGGGTGGAAGCATATCCAGCTAAGAAAAATGATGCTCTCACCACAGCCAAGTTATTGCTCAGGGAGTTGATACCTAGGTACGGAATCCCAGAGACAATCGAAATGGACCAAGGTGGGCATTTTGCCAACGATGTCTTAGAAGAACTCTGTAAAGCATTTAAAATGAAGCAAAGATTGCACTGTGCCTACCATCCAGAGGCTTCTGGGGTAGTGGAACAAATAAATGGCACCCTGAAATCCAGATTGGGAAAAATGTGTGATTCCACAAAGATGAACTGGATAGAGGCTTTACCCCTTGTGCTGATGAGTTTGAGAAGTATCCCGAACAGAAAAACTGGCCTGAGTCCCCATGAAGTGTTGATGGGAAGAGTGATGCGACAAGCATGGGTACCCGGACACAAACTGCTAAGCATTTCTGATGATATGGTATTAGAGTACTGCAAGCAGTTGGGTGACCAAGTGCGTTCTCTCTCTCAGCAGATTGGAGAGACAGAAGACGAATGGCCAAAGACTCCAGCGCATAATCTGCAACCAGGAGATTGGGTGGCGTTAAAGAAACACACCCGGAGCAGTTGCCTGAAGCCAAGGTGGGGAAAGCCACGACAAGTGATCCTCGTCACTACCACTGCTGTAAAGTGTGCTGGTGTACCGAAGTGGATCCACGCCAGCCACACAAAGCGGGTATCTGGAGAAAACGCGACTGGAGCTGAAGGCAGCGCAGCTGAAGAAGCTTCCGAGGAGGAGAGTCCGGAGCTAGCTGACATTGAACTGCCGAGCACAAGTCGAGACGTTGAATGGTACCCCGCCGACGACCCGGTTCATGATCCAATACGAACCCGGAAATATTCCTACTTAGACAGTGAGTGGGATAGTCCAGGTGAGTTAGAAATAGAGGAAGAAGGTCAGGTCAACGAAAGTCACAACACACCTGATCAGGACGTAGGCCAAGTAGGGTCAGATCAAGACATCGAAACTCCTCCTGAAACTCCTGAAATTGGAAAGGGACAGTTAGAAATTAGAGCTGACGTTCATGCAGAAGAAAGCGAAGAGATCGAAGAGCATGAACAGGAACAGATAGAACTAGATCAAAGTGCTCAGACAACGGAAACAACGATAAAGAAAAACAAAAAGCGAGTACGATTTGAATCTGAGCAGGGACAGACTAGGGACCAGGCAGAAGAAATAGACGAAAGGCCTGGAACAAGTCAGACAGGCAGGGAAACAGAGGTGCCACATCAAAAGGTAAAGAGAGTGCACGAAGAAGGCCAAGTTTCCTCAACGACTGGGAGGCACGGAGGCAGAAGTGCACCCAGATACGTCAAGAGACTGAGGCTCAGACTAAAGACAGTCGGAGAAAACTTGAAAGACAGAAAAAGGGCTCAAAGTGAAAGAAATGCAGCCCAAGGCAAATCACTAAGAAAGAGTGACAGAATAAAGAAACAGAACCGACTGTATCGGAGCCCTGAGTGGACATACTTTGTGTTGGAGGAAATTGACGAGCCACACCCCAGTGGCAACAGTGACGACGAGTCCATTGCTGATCGGAGTTCGGACGAAGACCCTCCTTGAGAGAGCCCCGAAGTGAGCCTTTGGTGCAGAGAAACGAAGAGGGGTAGCAAAAGGCCACCTGTAAGCTAAAAATGTCTGATCCGAATGTCTCTGGGAGATCCCGGTGTGGGTGTCTTAAAACCTGTTGTAAAATATGCCTGTGTAGTGTAGCCATGTTAATAGTAATGTGGATAGGACTAACAGTTTTTCTACCTTTTATGATAAGTAAAGATCCCAACTTGTCCCCTACTGAACCCGAAGCAGTAGACGTAGGGGTTGTACAGACTGCAGAAACACCACGAAGCCTAGAAAGACGCGACAAAAGAGTAGGACTGACACACACACGACCTAATTTAGAAGCACCAGATGAGGATGGACTGCATTTCCACAAAATGAGAAACAGGACGCATCTAAATGTTTTTGCTAACTTGTTAGTGCATTACGTAGAAGCTATGGAAATAGAGGACTGTTACGTCTGCATGAAGCTGCCAACTTCAGTGGCTGAAGGTGTGACATACCACCATCTACCTTTGACCTATGGAATCTCCTGTAGTATATTAGCTAGCTTGTTCTATAGAAGCACCTTGCAGTACTATTATTCAAATGATGACGTAGTATTTTCTGAACTTCCTATTAGAGGACACTTGAACCGTGTACATACTACAAGTGACGTGACCCGCTATATGGGAGAATATTTCCTGACTATAGGTAACATAGATTTAGATAAAGCAAGAGAAGATAATCTGACCTGTTCTCTGCAAGAGCAGGAAAAGATGTTTATAAAGATGGCAGACAGAAGGAGAGAAAAGTTTCAGAAAAAGGCAAATGATGAAAAGGATAGAATCCCTAGGTGGGCTGAGCACATGGATAACACCTCGGAAAGCGAAGCTAGTCCTGCCTTGTTGCTGGATTTTGAACGAAAGGGGAAACTTTGTATCCACAGGGAAAAGACAGAGTACTATAACAATGTATTCATCGGTTCCAGCGAGTGTGAACATAATTACAAGGTAATTGGAGGTTGGGGGTTTAAAAATGGGTCAGAACCTGTGTTTCCCGGAATATATTATATATGTGGGAACAAGGCTTATTTCAAATTGCCGGATCACTGGTATGGGAGCTGCTATTTTGGCATTGTTTTCCCGAAAATATACCATGTTAATAACACAGCTGGAAGCGATGAAGAAACTAATGGCTTAGTGCGTAGTAGACGTGAAAGTGTAGGTGAAATAATAGGTGATATTTTTAGTGCACTGATACCTGGAATGGGGGTAGTTCTGAACACTCATAGAATCTGCAAATTGTCTACAGTAGTGGACCGGTTATCAACGGACACTGCTGCTGGATTCCTGCTGGTCAATACTGAAATGGTTGCGATCAGATCAATGGTTTTACAAAACCGTCTTGCCCTTGACACCCTATTAGCAAAAGAGGGCGGAGTCTGTAGAATGCTGAAAGCGCAACATTGTTGCACTTACATTCCTGATAAAAGTATCGAATTAAAACAATATGTGAAGAACATAACTAATTTGGAAAGGGAACTCAAACCATTGGAGGTTGACAGTGCCTGGACGAGACTGACTGGAGGTCTCTCCTCTATAGGTAGTTGGTTTACTAACCTAGGTAGAAACATTTTGTGGAAAATACTGATGCCAATAGTTGTAATAGGTGTAATTGTATTGATCATTTTTATCTGCTGCAAATGCCAAAGGTGCAAAAAGAAATATACAGTAAATCAGAGGGGGGGTGAAAAGAAACATTGATGAATTAGAACTAGAAGAGCTAAAGAGTGCAATTTACAAAAAGGCGAAAAATCACCACTCACATAGGGAAGCTGAAAGAAAACTAAACAATAAGTTTATTGAAATTGAAATGAACGATGTGGATGAATGAGAAAAGTTGGCATCTGTTTCCTTATATGTGGTGATGATAGTAAATATCATCAAAGAGGGGATTGATGGAGCTGGGATTCGCATGTAAGGCGCCCTGCTCGTATGCAAAACCCTTGTCTAAACTGCATAATAATATTAACATCATTATTCGTCATTTATAAAGAGTTTTCCCAACACGCGGGTGTCCCCAGGATGCTTGCTTGTTTGTCTTTTCTCGTACTAAACGAAGCTTGCACTAAAAATGGCTGCATCGCCAAAATTCAGTCTGCGCATGCGTCGGTCATACCCATGTGATGTGACGCACTCGCATTCTGGAGGGATTCTGTGCTCATGCGCACTGTTGCAAACATGGCCGCTTGTCTCTCACCACGCTCTCCGCTTGCTACTGCTGCTTTAGCCTATCTGTCTTTTTGCACTAAAACATAATGCTATAGTCATTATAAAGTAAGGGTTGGTCAGAATATTATCATGGTATACAGTGTGATCATTTTATATGTGATTTTAATTTGTTCTCGCTTACTTTTCATGTACCGCGTCTTTGTGGGCTGGGGCATACATGAGCGACGCCATGCTGAGGCTCCTCTGAACCCTGTCAGGTGACCAGGGAAAGTTCTAACTGCGCAGAAGCTAAATCTAGCCAGCTGGCTCCTGAAGCACAATGCGCCTGGGAACATCGCTGGGAATACGGAGTCTTACCTTGGAAAAAGCAATACTGTTGCTACCTATTGTGAACTGTCCTATACTGCTGTATTCCATGCATGGGAACGTGAACCCGGGGGGCGGGTGTGCAAAAATGAATATTAAGTATGAGAAAACTGAATTCTAGGAGGTGGTAATGACCGCACCACCTCTCCTGACCAATCACAATGTGGGAAACTGTCACTTGCAACATTAGTGGGTGGTCTGAGGGACCCCAAAACCGTATAACTGCCCTAGTTTAGCTTAGGAAAATTGTCCGACTTGTCCGAGTAGCAGACCTGTCACTGACCCTACGAACTCTATAGGTGCTCAATCTGAAGTGCTGCGGAGCACTCTGTCCATACTTTCCACAAACTCCTAAGGGGTGGAAATAATTCTAAGTGCTGGCGAAGCACTTTGCTGGGAAATTCGAAAACCCAAATCGGGGTTACTGGCGGATTACTTGCAGAGAGGGGTAACGCTGGCGTTGCTACTGAAGCTGTGGGTGTTGGTCGTGCCTTGGTGAGCCCAGTCCTGATCCCAAATCCTGAGGGGTATCCTGTCCTTACTGTCCGTGAGCTGTACCTGCTCGCATTCTGGCATTCCTTCCTGAGGGTCCTTGTCCCCGTCCTTCCAACTGACCCGTGGCCAGGGTTAGTCGTCATTCTGAACTAGGTAATTATCAGTCCGTGGGTTTATGTCTCTCTCTCTCTCTCTCTCCCTCTTTCTCGTCTTCACTCTCTACTTTCTAAATAAAGCACTCTTGCCGAGATATTGCTCTATCACATTGAGAACAAGTTATATGCAATTGTTTTTAGAAATGTTCCAATTCTCTCCCCTCCTTTAGAGAATTACCAACTGTTATATTGTATTAGTATGTTCCAATTTTTCCCTTACCTTTAGCCTGATTGCGGTGAACTTAGTAAAATAGTTTAAAACACTTAGGTTAAGTACATGTTCTAGGTCCCATCCACATCCTATGTTCTAGTATAAAGTTGCAGTGACTAGTTTGTTCTAAAGTCCTACCCCTAGTCTTCCCATATATACACATGGTCTTAGCACTTATCTATAGCTACTTCATGGTTTTGATTTTGATGTTAGATGCATTATTCTGCCTATCACTTATTGCCTTGTCATATTCTCTTTGAACTTTATATAAAACTTTAAACATCCTCAGGTGTCTGTGGTCATTTTACAGAAATTGTGGATAAGTATTGTACTAATTATAAAGAGTATCTGATGTTAGGCCTGTCTACTATTTTCCCTGTTAGCTCCAGGTCCGTCGTAAGAATTGTGCCTGTGGTAAGACAGGTACATGGTATGCAGAGGTGAAACCAAACCTTAATTGCTCATAGCAGCGTGCAGGAGGAGAAATCCTCACCCGGTTCACCCCAATAAATTAGTGTGGTAGTAAAGGTTTGCACGCCAAGGGCCCAGTGCGTGTAAGGAATTGGTAACTCAGGTGACCCGGGAGAACTGCGCGCTCTATCAAAAGAACGGTGATGGATTAAACCCAGATCTTTTGACATGGTGTGAGTGTTTGATTGGTTCAGATGCTCCGTCCATTACCACCCCCTTTTGTACCACTTTTGGCCGCCATAAGTGTGGCAGAGTATGCTCAGACGTGAGTCCCTTGCTCACTTTGCCACTGGATTCAAGCAAGCCGGGCTGAAGACGGCTGGAATGCCAGAAACCGGTCCTCGGAAGCTTGTTTGCGGTCCAGGGAAGGCATGGCTTGGCAGTTTTGGCTGGACTGTTCCCATGAGGCACAGGGTCAGACTGATTTGCATATAGCCATGTCTGAACTGGGGTGGCAGAGTGGGCTAAAGAAGGGTGATGGACTAAACCCAGATCTTTTGACTGGGTGTGAGTGTTTGATTAGTTCAGATGCTCCGTCCATTACCACCCCCTTTTGTACCGCTTTTGGCCGCCATAAGTGTGACAGGGTATG
Source organism: Lissotriton vulgaris (assembly GCF_964263255.1). NCBI lineage: Eukaryota > Metazoa > Chordata > Amphibia > Caudata > Salamandridae > Lissotriton > Lissotriton vulgaris. Next base: position 906,511,924 of record NC_141696.1, on the reverse strand, counting down.
CTCAGACGTGAGTCCCTTGCTCACTTTGCCACTGGATTCAAGCAAGCCGGGCTGAAGACGGCTGAAATGCCAGAAACAGGTCCTCTGAAGCTTGTTTCCGGTCCAGGGAAGGCATGACTTGGTAGTTTGGACTGGACTGTTTCCATGAGGTACAGGGTCAGACTGATTTGCATATAGCCATGTCTGAACTGGGGTGACAGAGTGGGCTAAAGAACGGTGATGGATTAAACCCTGATCTTTTGACTGGGTGTGAGTGTTTGATTGGTTCAGATGCTCCGTCCATTACCACCCCCTTTTGTTCCGCTTTTGGCCGCCATAAGTGTGGCAGGGTATGCTCAGACGTGAGTCCCTTGCTCACTTTGCCACTGGATTCAAGCAAGCTGGGCTGAAGACGACTGGAATGCCAGAAACATGTCCTCGGAAGCTTGTTTCCGGTCCAGGGAAGGCATGGCTTGGCAGTTCAGGCTGGACTGTTCCCATGAGGCACAGGGTCAGACTGATTTTCATATAGCCATGTCTGAACTGGGGTGGCAGAGTGGGCTAAAGAACGGTGATGGATTAAACCCAGATCTTTTGACTGGGTGTGAGTGTTTGATTGGTTCAGATGCTCCGTCCATTACCACCCCCTTTTGTACCGCTATGGCCGCCATAAGTGTGGCAGGGTATGCTCAGACGTGAGTCCCTTGTTCACTTTGCCACTGGATTCAAGCAAGCCTGGCTGAAGACGGCTGGAATGCCAGAAAAGCAAGCCGGGCTGAAGACTGCTGGAATGCCAGAAACCGGTCCTCGGAAGCTTGTTTCCAGTCCAGGGAAGACATGGCTTGGCAGTTCGTGCTGGACTGTTCCCATGAGGCACAGGGTCAGACTGATTTGCATATAGCCATGTCTGAACTGGGGTGGCAGAGTGGGCTAAAGAACGGTGATGGATTAAACCCAGATTTTTTGACTGGGTGTGAGTGTTTGATTGGTTCAGATGCTCTGTCCATTACCACCCCCTTTTGTACCGCTTTTGGCCGCCATAAGTGTGGCAGGGTATGCTCAGAAGTGGGTCCCTTGCTCACTTTGCCACTGGATTCAAGCAAGCCGGGCTGAAGACGGCTGGAATGCCAGAAACCGGTTCTCGGAAGCTTGTTTCTGGTCCAGGGAAGGCATGACTTGGCAGTTCGGGCTGGACTGTTTCCTTGAGGCACAGGGTCAGACTGATTTGCATATAGCCATGTCTGAACTGGGGTGGCAGAGTGGGCTAAAGAACGGTGATGGATTAAACCCAGATCTTTTGACTGGGTGTGAGTTTTTGATCGGTTCAGATGCTCCGTCCATTAACACCCTATTTTGTACCGCTTTTGGCCGCCATAAGTGTGGCAGGGTATGCTCAGACGTGTGTCCCTTGCTCACTTTGCCACTGGATTCAAGCAAGCCGGGCTGAAGACGGCTGGAATGCCAGAAACATGTCCTCAGAAGCTTGTTTCCAAGCCAGGAAAGGCATGGCTTGGCAGTTCAGGCTGGACTGTTCCCATGAGGCACAGGTCAGACGGATTTGCATATAGCCATATCTGGACTGGGGTGGCAGAGTGGGCTAAAGAACGGTGTTGGATTAAACCCAGATCTTTTGACTGGGTGTGAGTGTTTTATTTGTTCAGATGCTCCGTCCATTACCACCCCCTTTTGTACCGCTTTTGGCCGCCATAAGTGTCGCAGGGTATTCTCAGACGTGAGTCCCTTGCTCACTTTGCCAATGGATACAAGCAAGCCGGGCTGAAGACGGCTGGAATGCCAGAAACCGGTCCTCGGAAGCTTGTTTCCGGTCCAGGGAAGGCATGGCTTGGCAGTTCGGGCTGGACTGTTCCCATGAGGCACAGGGTCAGACTGATTTGCATATAGCCATGTCTGAACTGGGGTGGCAGAGTGGGCTAAAGAACGGTGATGGATTAAACCCAGATTTTTTGACTGGGTGTGAGTGTTTGATTGGTTCAGATGCCCTGTCCATTACCACCCCCTTTTGTACCGCTTTTGGCCGCCATAAGTGTGGCAGGGTATGCCCAGAAGTGGGCCCCTTGCTCACTTTGCCACTGGATTCAAGCAAGCCGGGCTGAAGACGGCTGGAATGCCAGAAACCGGTCCTCGGAAGCTTGTTTCTGGTCCAGGGAAGGCATGACTTGGCAGTTCAGGCTGGACTGTTCCCATGAGGCACAGGTCAGACAGATTTGCATATAGCCATGTCTGAACTGGGGTGGCAGAGTGGGCTAAAGAACGGTGATGGATTAAACCCAGATCTTTTGACTGGGTGTGAGTGTTTTATTTGTTCAGATGCTCTGTCCATTACCACCCCCTTTTGTACCGCTTTTGGCCGCCATAAGTGTCACAGGGTATGCTCAGACGTGAGTCCCTTGCTCACTTTGCCAATGGATACAAGCAAGCCGGGCTGAAGACGGCTTGAATGCCAGAAACCGGTCCTCGGAAGCTTGTTTCCGGTCCAGGGAAGGCATGGCTTGGCAGTTCGGGCTGGACTGTTCCCATGAGGCACAGGGTCAGACTGATTTGCATATAGCCATGTCTGAACTGGGGTGGTAGAGTGGGCTAAAGAACGGTGATGGATTAAAACCAGATCTTTTGACTGGGTGTGAGTGTTTGATTGGTTCAGATGCTCCGTCCATTACCACCCCCTTTTGTACCGCTATGGCCGCCATAAGTGTGGCAGGGTATGCTCTGACGGGAGTCCCTTGCTCACTTTGCCACTGGATTCAAGCAAGCCGGGCTGAAGACGGCTGGAATGCCAGAAAAGCAAGCCGGGCTGAAGACTGCTAGAATGCCAGAAAGCGGTGGTCGGAAGCTTGTTTCCGGTCCAGGGAAGGCATGGCTTGGCAGTTTGGGCTGGACTGTTCCCATAAGGCACAGGGTCAGACTGATTTGCATATAACCATGTCTGAACTGGGGTGGCAGAGTGGGCTAAAGAACGGTGATGGATTAAACCCAGATCTTTTGACTGGGTGTGAGTGTTTGATTGGTTCAGATTCTCCGTTCATTACCACCCCCTTTTGTACCGCTTTTGGCCACCATAAGTGTGACAGGGTATGCTCAAACGTGAGTCCCTTGCTCACTTTGCCACTGGATTCAAGCAAGCCGGGCTGAAGACGGCTGGAATGCCAGAAACCGGTCCTCGGAAACTTGTTTCCGGTCCAGGGAAGGCATGGCTAGGCAGTTCAGGCTGGACTGTTCCCATGAGGCACAGGGTCAGACTGATTTGCATATAGCCGTGTCTGAACTGGGGTGGCAGAGTGGGCTAAAGAACGGTGATGGATTAAACCCAGATCTTTTGACTGGGTGTGAGTGTTTGATTGGTTCAGATGCTCCGTCCATTACCACCCCCTTTTGTACCGCTTTTGGCCGCCATAAGTGTGGCAGGGTATGCTCAGACGTGAGTCCCTTGCTCACTTTGCCGCTGGATTCAAGCAAGCCGGGCTGAAGACAGCTGGAATGCCAGAAAGCTGTCCTCTGAAGCTTGTTTCCGGTCCAGGGAAGGCATGGCTTGGCAGTTCGGGCTCGACTGTTCGCATGAGGCACAGGGTCAGACTGATTTGCATATAGCCATGTCTGAACTGGGGTGGCAGAGTGGGCTAAAGAACGGTGATGGATTAAACCCAGATCTTTTGACTGGGTGTGAGTGTTTGATTGGTTCAGATGCTCCGTCCATTACCACCCCCTTTTGTACCATCTACAGAACCCAGGCAGAGCCCGCTGAGAAAGTTCCTTCGATGGAGCAAAGCATCTATTTTGATGGCTTGATGCTTCGATCTTTTCCACACTGTTAAAAATATATTAAGGAAATCCTAATGCTGGCCTATATGAGGGGTAGGCCTCACAGTAGTGAAAATCAAAATAGCTGCTTGTCACTACCAGACCATGCAGAACATAAAGGTACATGTCCTACCTTTTATTTACCTAGCACCCTGCCTTTAGGGTTACTTAAGGCCTACATTGGGGTTGACTGCTATACAATAAAAGGAAATTGTAAAAGGTTTGGCAAGTATTTTGTAAATGCCAAGTGGAAGTGGCAATAAACTGCACACTCAGGCACTGCAATGGCAGGCTTCAGAGTTGTCTGAAAGGCTCCGTCTGTGGGTAGCAAAATCTTTGCAGGGCCCATCAGTAGCAAATGAAATCCAGGCCATGGGTATATGGTGTACCACGTTACAAGGGACTTACCAGCACACAAATATACCAATCAGATATACAAGAAATGCTATCATGGTTAGGGGAGAAGCACATGCACTTTACCACTGGTTAGCAGTGGAAAAGAGCTCACACACCTAAGACCTACAAAAAGAATTAGCAAAAAATGTGTGGCAAAAGACCAAATTACCACCCTAAGGATAGCAGGTGGGGTAGAAGCTGGCTGAGGAACACATCTGGCTAAATGTGCCTGGAATACTGGAGCCACAAACTCCCGAAACAAGCAGGCACTCGCAAAGACAAATAAGATTAATTTGGCATTCATTCTAGGCCATCCACAAGTCCCAAAACGTTCTCTTGTATAGCAGCAGTGAGATTGTGAAACCCATATTAAAAACAACATTAACACTCTACTTTAGGCTAGACCTCAAATAGTAAACACCACCAAAGTAAATCTGGATAAAAATACAAGCACGATGGGGAAATATTTCTTGAGTCATATGAAATATTCTATTTCCTTCTAATAGGTTATGTTGTCATAGGTCATATTTTCTGCCTCAACAAAGCAAAGTTTCCCACAATCTAAAACAACCATACTTGTTACAATGGAGATTCAAATGCATCATCCTACCCTCACTTAATTAACAATGAACAAAGGAAGACCATAAATATTGGCAGCGGTTTCGATATCTGAGATGCCCAACCTGCATGACCGATTGTGCTACCCTTTTTCCTACAAGTCCTAATACAATGCAACACAGGGAGGTTGGATCTCAAACAATTATATCTTGATGTTAATTGCAAGTTGGCAATCAAATAATATTGTCGCTACTCTTTTAAACTGTGGCCTTTCAAAGCCATTGTCCCTCTAGCCGATATTGGTCAGGTAAATCTCAATGAAATAATCTATCAGTTATTGAATTAGTAATATATTAATTCATAATTGTAGGACAGGGGTTGATTAGTTGGGGTAAAGTAGGTACCTACCACTATTAATGAGGTCACAATCACAATATAAGGACCAGCCAAGGTCTTAATAAATTATTTCCTTGCTCAACCCTTGGAAGCTTGATGCAAGCACGCAGGTTTAACTAAGAAGTGTGTAAAGCATTAAAACATGCCAATACATAAATAGGTAAGACACCAAAACAACAAAAATCAAATGTAGGCAACAAGAAATTGATTTTTTAAAGATTAAATGTAAAACTAGCACTTAGAATGTCCTAATTACCAATCCAAGGGTGTAGAAACTCTAAGATGGTCTTTGGGATGTTGGGACTACAATTCTCACAATGCACTTGCCAAATCCTTAAATGTTCACTGAACGCACCCCAGGTTGGGGAATTCTTGGGGGAGATGGTGCAGGTGAGCTCTGTTAACCTGTTGCTGTCAGGGAGTCCACTCCTCAATCCTTGAAAAGCCAGGCAAAGTCCTTAGGCCTGTAGCCTCAGAATGTTCAGCAGGTGTTCAGAGTGCAATCCTTTGGATTCATAACATGGTTCCTTCTTCTTCTTCTTGTTTCAGGCAGTAGGTCCGAATTGCTTGGGAACTCTCCCATATATACTCAGTATTCCTGGGAATAAAACAGGGGGGCACCCTTGACCGATGGACACCCCTGACCGATGGGATGCAGGGTGCCACCCAGGTGTATGAACAATTCCTTCAAAGTGTGGCACATTCTTATTAAGAAAGCACTATTCTTCCAAAATCAAAAATGGAGAAAGTCTCTCCTGAAGAATTAGATGTGGCTAAGCCAACCCACTGGTGTGACTAATTTCCCCTAACACTCCCCTTCTAGCCCTTCCACTAATCTGATTGCTGGGGTTTCTGTCTTACTGAGGGTGCATGCCATGGTGGTGAGGCGTGGCCCTGTCTAAACAGTCATTCCCTCTTTGAAGACCAGTTTGGACCTTCCACCCCTACCCTGCCTTTTGCTTCTGCAGATACAGTCCTCCACTCACAGGAAATATTTTGTCTCTCTAGTAGGCCGATGTTCACCTCATTAAGAAAGCTTGGCTCAGACTGGCAAAGTCTGACCAATCAGGAGAGGGCTGCTGGAAGGCTGGATTTGGGCTTACAGAAATGACAGTTCTATAACTTATTTTCTGTAATAGTAATCAAACATTTAAAATTGCAAGTTTTTGGATAGTTCATAACTATTCTTGTGTGCCCTTGAATGAGAATTTGCCTAGCCTTGGTGCTGGTAAGTTCCAATTCTATTAAGGACTCGGAGGCGAGGATTATGCCTTACTTTCGTCACTTTATTGCACAAACAGCAGCTAGAAAACACTTCAAAAACTACATTTCCCATGAACAATAGGGGAAACAAAGAGTCTCAATGGCAGTCCTTCGTCGCTCTCCGCACTCCTGCAGCTCCCATCATGCCCTGCAGCTGCTTCCTCTTCCTCTTTCTTCGCTGCTCAGCAGCAAGTTAAGTGGTTTTTGGCTTTTCTCTCTGGTGTTTGGGGTCTGTGTGGGTAGCGTTTTCTGTTGCTGGCAAGCGCTGACCTGTTGAATCCCTACAGAGTCCCCTGATGATCGCGGGACGCTTTCCAGCGCTCCTTACGCGATTCTGGCCCCTTAGAGACATGGTGTGTGGTTGTCGCCGCTAGAAGGCGACCTGTTACTGCTGGCTAGCGCGCCTGAGGGGCGCCTTTGAAGCGTTTTTTAACCGCATTTTTCAGGTGACCTCAGTCTGATGAGGTGCCCCTTGCTTCCCGGCCTGACACCCTGCGGGGTTGCAAGTTTAGGTGTATTGTGCGCCCTTGAATCCCATTTTTAGCTCTTTTTTATCAATAGTTTTTCTTTATTAAATTATTCCCATGTTAGCCTATGGAGCCAATGCATTACAATGGGGCAACACAATTTCAGCAGTTTTTCGATCACCAGGGAAAATAAAATCTCTTTTATAGTGTCCCTGATTATAGTTAAAAGGCACCCTAACCTGGGGGTAACTAGGGGAGGCCCTAGGGGTGACGTAGTTGAAAACATAAGGTAATTTACTACTTTGGAAGTACTGTTAATTCTAAAGTACATAAAACACCTGAAGGCTGCTCAAGCGCTCCATTATCGCGCTGTTGTTTTAAAACGCTCCGTTTTTCGTATTTAATTTGGTTTTTGTTGTTTATTCCCTTGCTTTTAGCTGGCAGTATCTAGGGCCCTCATACCTGCACTTTAATCGGTTTCCACCGCATTTTGCGGGTCCGGTTCACGGTTCTAGGTGGTGGGGTGAGAACGGGCGCCATCTTGGAGTGGTGTCAGCTCGAGGAACATCTACACTGAGCAGTCTAGCGCTCCGGATGTCCAGAGGGACTGCTACTTAAGGCGAGCATTTGGGGAATAGCCCTTGATAAAACACCTGAAGGCTGATCAAGCGCTCGGCGCTGCATTATCGCGCTGTTGTTTTAAAAAGCTCTGTTTTTCGTATTTAATTTGTTTTTTGTTGTTTATTCCCTTGCTTTTAGCTGGCAGTATCTAGGGCCCTCATACCTGCACTTTAATCGGTTTCCACCGCATTTTGCGGGTCCGGTTCCCGGTTCTAGGTGGTGGGGTGAGAACGGGCGCCATCTTGGAGTGGTGTAAGCTCGAGGAACATCTACACTGAGCAGTCTAGCGCTCCGGATGTCCAGAGGGACTGCTACTTAAAGCTCGCTTCTCCGCGCAGCGGACCTGCGCAGCGGGCGTGCCTCGCTGTGCCGGAGTCATGCCAGAGTCCTGCCCGTCAGCGTCCCGGAGGCGGCGGAGCAGCGGAAGATTCTGTCCTGACAAGGCTCTTCTCGGTCGTTGGGAGGATGATCTGCTATTCCTCAGCGACTCTTCGGGCTCTGCAAACTTCTTCCTGTACTTGTCGATCCGTTTTTCCGGGTCTTTTTAGTGGAAAACGGCTCTGCCCTGGGTGTGGCTGGTCGCCTGTTTGTGCCCCCTCCGCCACTTTTCGGTTAGACAAGGTCCGTGCGAAACATCTATGCCTACTGCTTAACACGAGATCAGTAGGCAGACATGCCCTTGACATTTTCGATCTTCTTGTTAGGGAAAAACCTTTATGCCTTCTGTTGACCGAAACCTGGTTGGGGGAGATGTCAAATCAGGACATCTTAGCGGCTATTCCACCGGATTACAACATCTTCCGTCAGGACAGAGCCAAGGGGAGGGGAGGTGGGGTGGCGGTGGTTGTGAAGAAGAGTGTTCCATGCTCTATTCTCCCCTTGGACACTATTGCAGGTTCTGAGTCCCTTGCCTTCACTTTTAGACTGACCCCGCATCAAGCTTTTAAAGGGCTGCTGGTATACAGGCCTCCAGGCCCTGTGGGCTCTTTCTTTGTGGACCTCCAGTCGGCCATCTCCGGATTGGCTTTGTCTGCGCAGCATTGTTTGTTGGCGGGTGATTTTAATTTTCATCTGGATGTGGTTGAAGATTCGGATTCAAACAAATTGTTGGACATTACTGCCCCGTTGGGCCTTGCTCCTTTTGTGACGGGTCCCACACATGATAAGGGTCATATCCTGGATCAAGTGTTTTCGTCGATCCCTTTAGCCGACATTGAAATTCTCCTGGTACTATGGTCCGATCATAGGCTGGTCATGTTTTCCATATTGGGGAGCGTGCAACTACCCAGCGGCGCTCCCATACAGCCTAGATCAGCCTTGAGGGCACTACATAGAGTGACGCCCGAGCTGCTAGCGCAGGCGATTGTTGACCATCCGTGCCCCCTCTCGGGTGACTTGGAATTGGACACAGAGGCCATGCAGGTCTGGCTGGCAGAGAGGCTGAATGATTTAGCCCCTGTATTGGCCCCCCGGCCTACGGCCAAACGACTGTCTGCGCCGTTGTTTACGGAGGCGTTGCGCATCGCTCGTAGCCAGTGTAAGGTGGCTGAGAGGGCATGGCGCCTTCAGTATGATGGGGAGGCCAGACTTGCCTATAGGTTGGCAGTTAAAGCCTACCATCGCAATATTCTCTGTGCTAAAAAGGAATATCTTGCCAGAAGGATAGAGGCGTCCTCCAACTCCTGCAAGGAGATCTTCACTGTGGTGAGGGAGTTTACGGCCCCTAGATCCAATCTGCCTCAATTAGTGTCATCTGACTCGTGGGTCTGTGATCTTGCCAGGTTCTTTACGGATAAGATCAAAGCGATCCAGGCCTCCTTTTCAGAGAGGTCCGATGAAGGGTTTCTCAGCATTGAGGCGGGACCTGTTCCATCGTCCACGCCAGTTGCTGTTTTGGCGGAGTTCCCCGCGGTTTCCAGCGATGCCTCCCTGGCGCTTCTGGCCAGTCTTAAATCAGGTTCACCATTAGACCCCTGTCCGGCCAAATTTCTGGCCAGGATGGCGCCGGTGGTGAACCCATTGGTCAATCCTCTCTTGAACGCGTCTCTGAGGGAGGGTAGGGTCCCGCGGTCCTGGAAAAGGGCTATGGTGATCCCCCTCCTTAAGAAGCCTGGATTAGATGCCAAGGTTCTGGCCAATTATAGGCCAATTTCCCTCCTCCCGGCTCTGGCCAAGATCACGGAGAAGCATGTGCATGGCGTTCTTTCTGGCTTTCTAGAATCAAATGACCTACTGCACACCTCACAATCCGGATTCCGGCCTAATTTAAGTACGGAGACGGCACTCCTTGAGGTGTCAGAGGTTATTCGGGAAACACTGGACGCAGGAGGCAAGGCCATGCTTGTCATGCTAGATTTGTCGGCGGCCTTTGACATGGTCCCCCATGAGGCGCTCCTCGCCAGACTTTATGACATCGGTCTAAGGGGGACGGTGCTCAAATGGTTTACATCTTTTCTTGAGGGCCGCCGACAAACGGTCTGGGCCTCCCCGAGCTCCGCTGAGATGCCGTCTCTGGGAGTCGGAGTTCCACAGGGTTCTGTGTTGAGCCCGACTCTTTTTAATATCTTTATGACCCCTCTGGCGGCACTGGTGGAGGCTTTTGGGGCCCAGATCGTGTCCTACGCGGATGACACGCAACTGCTCTTTACGTGCAGGAAAGATCAGGCATTCGATGGAGAGAGCATTCGGGGGTGTCTGGGGATGGTCTTTGACTGGTTCCAGCGGAACAGCCTTAAGGCCAACTCCAGCAAATCGGAGGTTCTGTTCTTTGGCTGTGCCGCAGACCCTGAATGGCGGGAGTGGTGGCCAACGGACATGAGTCCCCCTGCTCAGTCATCTCAGGTGGCCAAAAACTTGGGAGTCAAGCTGGATAACAATCTCACGCTAAGTTCTCACATTCTTGGTCTGGCGGGCACTTGTTTTGGTATCTTGAAGATGCTCCGTAAGTCTCTACCTTTGCTTACAGAGGAGCACAGAAAGATCACTGTTCAAGCCTTAATAGGCTCTAGATTGGACTATGCCAATGCCCTTTATTTAGGGCTTCCGGATTATTTGGTTCACCGGCTGCAGGTGGTGCAGAACTCCGCGGCTCGCGCCATCTTTGGCCTTCATAGTCGAGCAAGAGCATCCGGGTTGCTACAGTCGCTTCACTGGCTGCCCATCCGGAAGCGGATTATGTTTAAAACTCTGACTTTGGTGCATAAAGCACTTTTTGGCTCGGGAGCAAGGTATCTGCAGCGAAGGCTGGCTTTCTATCATCCAGCTCGCTCACTTCGGTCGGAATCTCTGTTCACGGCCGTGGTCCCTCGAGTGAGGAAGGCTCGCACCGGGGGCCGTTCCTTTAGTCTCAGGGCCCCCCAGCTGTGGAATTCCTTACCTTTGGCTTTACGCAGTACTCCCAATTTGTTCCTGTTTAGGAAGAGCCTTAAGACCTGGCTTTTTAACCTTTAGGTTGTTTCTCTTTTCTTCTGTTTCTGTTGTATGCTGTTATGTTTGTTAACGCTGAGCTGCCTGTACAAAGCGCCGGGACACTCTTTCTGAGTAGCCGAGCGCTATACAAATAAAAGTATAACATAACATAACATAACAATTTGCATATTATTCTACTTTAAAAGAAGCATGCAAGGCAGGCTGGCTTTTAAAATGGCAGCAGGCACACAGTAGTGCTCGGGTACTGATTCGAATGGAGAGATGCCGATGAAAAGGGGAGATCCCTCCATATGTATGTATGTATGAATGAACATGATATTTATATAGTGTGAATTTAGCCAAAAGGCAGAGGAGCGCTATAGATGACCAAATATAAGCATACCATCAACAAGTAAAAGGAGAGGTATCTGGTTTGTAGATTTTTATTGCATTATGAAATAGTGTCCTTTGGAGAGTTGTACCTTCAACTCAGAAATACTAGTCATTATATTTAATAATGATTCAGCTGGTTTTGAAGATGGAGCAGGCAGTCATGTTCCACCATGGTAGAGATGATACGATAATATTTCTTCCCGCCCTGAATAAGACTTGCTGCTGTAGGTAGGATGCCCTCAAAGGGCGCTAGGATGGACTTCAGGGAGGCAATGGAGTAAGGTGTTACCACCACCCAGATGCAAGAGTATGTAGGCTTAAATAGCAGTGCTGCAATTGCTTTTTGACAGGAAATGATTGACTGTCTTTGAGCCAGGTTTGTACTGAATGTTGTTTGTAATTCTTGGCAAATAACAGGAATTCAGTAATGGGTGGATGGAGCTTCAGTCTCTGAGGCATTGAAAGTCTGAAGCAGAGGAGGCTTTTAAGTAGAGTTGTATATCACTGGCATATTGGTTAATCGTGATGCTGTTGTTTGTGGGTAGAGAACCAGGTGGCCCTACTTAGCAGATGAATATGATAGGGGACCATTTGGAATGATGGTGAACTCAGCAGGTGAAAATAATCTTTTGGGACCTGGAAGTGTGCATATGAACAAACTGGTATCAGTTACAAAGGCAAGAGGAGAACCTGTGAAGGGCATTGTCTGTGATTTCATTGAAGACTCCAATATGGCCTATTAAGATGGCCGAGCGGTTTAAGTATCAATTGCAAACCTGGGAAAAACCTGTAGTTAAATTGGCCCTACTGGACTGAGAGTGCCCTATCCCACCTCCACTAAACAGAGCTTGGGCAGATGGTGGGCCAGAGAAGACACTGAAGCTGTAAATTCAGGACCACTGTGTCTCAGCCTGTAGATAGAGAGCGCCTGCGGCCACTTTCTTGCTGATACCGGATGTGCTCCTGAGCTTATATGTGGACAAGGAGTCGCTTCTGTTGAACCAGGCAGGCTTGATGTGCAACCAGAGGTGACGGGGCAGCCCATGAGCTAAGAGTACCAGACACGCTGCAGAAGGCAAGTGTTGGGGCCACTGAATCGAGAACATACATGCTCCCTTGGGACATCCTATGGGAGTTTGGATGGTCTGCTGCAGTGTGTGGTGAAGCAGTGGCAGCTGGCCTTAAAACTGTACAAAGACCCCCTGGACAGCATGTCGGGCTTGGAGCACCTGATGGAGACAGCATAGTATGCCCTTGGGAAGATGAAAACCCCCACTGGACAGCTGCGATAACTGATCAGCAGGGGCAATGCCCTAGTGGCCACGCCTGAAACACGATATTTGTTGTGGGCATAGCTGATGTTTTCTCAAGAGAGATTGGTGCCTCTGTTCTTTCCCTCGTGGGTTGCTGAATGAGCGTGGGTCATTTTTAAAGCCTCCCTCTTGTTTACTTGCGATCCAGGGATGAGCAAATTACCATAGAGTAGTGCTCTTCAATTAACAATGGATTAACTCACATTGACCTGGCAGGCAGGGTTGGCTTAGCGTTCTCTGGGCCCATCTAAATGGTGATGAATAAGGCACCTAAGAAACACCAGGGGGACACAATCACACAGTACTCCATGAACTAAGCCCTGCCCCAAAGAACCATAAGACTGGCAGAAGCTAGGGGCATGGCTAACTACCATGCATGGTGGCCACAGCTTGAGTGAGCTCCGGCGGCCTGTGGCTGACTTACCCCAATGATATCCGAGTCTATATCCGCAAAATGCCACTGCACTGTTCCGTTTAGCATGGAGATTACCTTGAGCGGCTGATGGGTCCCCGGGGCTATGCAGTTGGCAGATTAGGGAGAGGCCAAAAGCTGCGGCCTATGCGAGGCAATGCATCCCCGGTCTTGAGTGGAGTGCAGCCAGCAATCGCCGAGCGGGAATGCCCTGACACAGTCTCTGTGTGCCACAGAAGCTCACAACACCCAGACGGGTGACATGGGACAGTGCAGAATTGTCCGCTCGCCAACCATGATGAAGTGCAAGACCCTCGAGACACAAGGGGAAGAACATCGGGGAACAGATTAGGGGCTGGTCGAGGCCAGTCTCAGGTGTGGTGCCCGTGCCCTGGAGTGATGTATTGCCAGCCTGCATGCCCAGTCCTGGAGTGGAAAATCGTCAGAGCCAACAGGAAGGCTGTCGGCTCTGACAGACTGGCCCACTCTCATAGCACAAGCGGCCCACTGAAGGGAAAGTGAAGCCTCAGTGACACTTGTAACTCTTGTGGCTGAGGTTCCTCTTTGGCAGGTGACGTTGAGGGGACTGGCTTGGATGGTACACCTCAGCAATAATCTCTGGTCTTCCCTCCTCCCCCACTGGAAAGAACAGAGGGGAAATGTGTGACAGCTGCACAAGAATCAACCATTCATATACCCACCAGGCAGGGCCCCATCGAAAGGGCAGGTCCAATCAGTGAAATGGCCTGCGGATCCCGGACCCATTGCAAGTGTGAATGTGATGTAACACTACAATGCACCAAAGAAGCAACCAATGGGTGTGGGAAACACAACAGGCCACGGGAGTGCCCACTAAAACACTTGTAGGCTGCGGGGAATACCAACCTTCACCCACCCAAGACACGGTTGCACACACAGGGGGACACCACGCTGAACAGTAAGTCTCCTCAAGTCACAACGGTGACAAAATGTCTGGGAGCATAGGCTCAACATTAGCATACCAGACTAAAATGGAGAAGTACGCCTGCCCCAGAACTGAGATGCCCAGGGCAGTTACGGAGACACAGCAGTCTATGAAGGAACTGAATCTTTCGGTGGCTCAGGACTCCCCAACCCTACAAGACATGGCAGCAATACAGGGGTCAAGGTAGCTTTGGAGGGCAAAACAGACTCCATAATAACAGAAGTGACTCTACTTCCCGCAGACCTGCAAAATGTGGGTGCACATATGAAAGAAGACTCCATAACCATGCTACAGTCAGTCACTACAAGCCCAAGTCAGGACCTGAAAGGCACTGTGGTGGCCTTGCAGGCGAATATGGAGGATTCTGGGGGCGCTCTTGCTGCAATAACATTTGCATATTTGGGGAGCCAGAACAAGTGGAGGGCCCGGCAGCGGACCTATTTTGGGAAGAACTTATACTAAAACACCTACAACCCAAGGGGCTGTCCAACTATTTTTCAGTGGAGTGGGCTCACTGACTCCAAGGAGCACTGCCACGTCTGGGTCTCCCCTACGCCCCATCATCGCTCACATCTTCAATTACAGGGACTGCAACATAATTCTACATATGGAGCAAAGTGCGCCGCCAGTAAGATGAGATAACATCATCCACCTCCAACGAATGTAACAAATGAGTTGTTCCTTTATAGAAGTCAAAAAAGTCCTGAGGGATCGTAACCTGAAATATGCAATGCTTTCCCTAGTTAAATCAAGGTGGTGGATGAAGACAAGACATGGTTCTTTGGCATCCCAGAGGAGGTATGGAGCGCCACAAGGAGACTGCAAAGATGAAAAGGAACAGCTGGAGAGTGTGCCCTAGGCTGACCCAGCAAAGCATCGAAAGACAGTTAGTTCTGCTGTGTCTCAAGAAGAACGTAGGCTTGTGCAGCACCTGGGAGTGGGGGTGGGGGTTTCTGCTGACCTGATCCTCACAGATGAACATTCTGGCAAAAATTGGTAACAAGATGGGGATCAGAACTTCGTCTACTAATTAGGGGCATCATTAGTTATATGACCTAGGGGGAGGCAGTGAAGTATGACCCGGTTATCACACCTCCTACATGTTAAGTTACAATACGGAATTCATAGGCATTCTGCGTAGTTGGGGGGGCAGCAGTTAGAAGTCCATTGTGCAGTAAGGCAGGGAGGGGGGTTACATTGGGGGTATTTGTGTTATTTGGCTGTGTGCTGCTGGTGTTTTTAGTAGCATGGACAGATTCTTCATAATGTACCATCTGGCAGGGTTGTATGGGCCTTCTCCGCCTAGGTAACGATAATATGGAATTGTCAGGGAGCTTTAGGTAAGTCACCCGGGTGGATAGAATGAAGAGTCAATGTAACCAAGAACAGGGATCCCCTGAATTTAAATGGTGGTTCCAAGGGCAAAGGTACAGGCCACAAATGCAAATAAACACCCCTTGGCAACCTAGGTTTAAACTAAATAACTAATAAAGAACAGATGCAGACCTGAAGAACATGTGAAAATTTAGCCACATTATTTTATTTTATACATAAATGTAATATTACATTAATACGGTCTGAAAAACTCCTGAAACAAAGGTTGAAGAGTCTCCATGGGATCCAAAAACAGTGTTAAACTCCTCTCCTGGAACATAAATGGACTGGGAGATAAACTTAAAAGAGAAGTGGTTCTGCAATATTTAAAAAGACACGCACCGGATGCAGTACTGCTACAGGATACACTCCTTCAGGGTACTAAATACAGTGCCATGAATAGATGGGGATGCAAGTTAGTAGGGCATGTGAGATACATGCAAAGCACTAGAGGGGTAGGAATTGTACTCCAAAACGTATTCCCAATTAGAGTACACATTACACGTGACATACAGAGGTGCTATGTGGAAGTCACTGGGA
The DNA here is from genome assembly GCF_964263255.1 of Lissotriton vulgaris. NCBI lineage: Eukaryota > Metazoa > Chordata > Amphibia > Caudata > Salamandridae > Lissotriton > Lissotriton vulgaris. Next base: position 906,496,024 of record NC_141696.1, on the reverse strand, counting down.
GGGGCAAATATTTAACATAATTTTGTTGTGTATATCCGAGAGGCTGCATGCCCGGGTCCTACCAGAGTTGGGGAGGCTTCTTCTTCACCTCCGGGTGGGCCAACTGGAACTAGGTGGAGACTGCAATGAGACCCTCAACTCAGAACAGAATCCCTGGCCCAGGTGATCACAGGATCCACTTGGCCCACCTTAGTGGATTTTCTGATGGCATCCAGCCTTGCAGAAGTTTGGAGGGACCGCAACCCATAGCGCACCAATATAGTTTTCACTCAGGAGCACACAGTAGTATATCTCATATAGACTATATTCTTGCAGTGATCCATCTGCTCCCCAGTTTCCATGAGGTGTATCACTTAGCTCGGGAAATCTCAGATCATTCCCTGGTGTGGGTGACGTACCAATACAACTCCCCAGGTCAGGAACGTATGATGATATTAATTAACCCTGGGCGGTGAACTAAGCTCCGCTCGCTGAGTTTGCGAAGTTTTGGTAACTTCGCGCTACGCATAGAGTGCAAAGTTGTCGAATGCTTCGCAATCTACAGCGTAGTGTTTCTTCCTCGCGCGCTCAATATGCGTTCTCGCATGCGCGTTAACGACTTACCGTGATTCTGCGTTCACCGACTCGATTTACTCTCCCGGTCGCGTGCGCCACGAGGTTTGGAATCGGGCAGCACAATCCTGCGAGACTGTGCAAACGCAAACACGTCATTCAGACACGAGAACACGTCATTCAGATGCGCTATCTTCCTTCCGGCGCAGTGTTGGTAAGATCACATTCCCGAACGCATAAAACTACAATCTGGCACATAAAATCTCTCGAGCACGATAAAACCTTCTTGAAAATGATAATTTTGTTCAGAATAACCCCTCAGATTGTGCAAGGAGTCCTTTTTTTTCTACTCTTTTTTTTCAAGAGGAAGAAGTGCCGTTGAGTCTCCAACTTCCTGTTCCTGTTAAGCAGGCTCCTCCCAGTGCTTTGTCCATGTGCTGTTCACTTTCATTTGGATTTGGAGCTGGGAGGATCTCTTTTTGTGTATGTCTGCTGCATCATATCATTGGATTGGATTTATTGAGGACTTTTGGATTGAAATTTTATTTTACAAGTAAGTTGGAGAATTGGTGTACATGTTTGTTTGATTGGGCCTTTTTTTACCTACAGTTTTCTGGACTTTCATCCTTTTTAATTATTATTGTTGTGGGAGAAAGAAAAACTGTGAAGTGTGGCTTGGTTAAACCTTGCGCAAACCAATACTAAATAGTAATGTGACCCAATTTCAATCTGCATGTTCGCGCACGCGAGAACAACTTTTTGAACAGTTCGCAATGCCGAACACACCCAATTTGCAATCTGGCGAGCAATATGTCTCGAGCACACAGAAGGATACAAAGTTCCCCGGGGAGAGTGCAACAGTGTGGAGAAGGCGAAGAAGTGCAGAGTCAAGGAACTAGGGAGGTTCCCTTGTCGGAACTAGAGAGCCTCACACACAGACTGTAGGATGTAAAGTTTCATCATCGGCTCACTGCTTCTCGTCAGACCGGCGCTGCAATGTCTGACGGAATGCCAGGAGGCACTCTGCGGAGTTCTTTTGTTCCTTGCCGATGGTGTGTGTGAGTGAGAATAAGAAGTGTAGTCGGTGAAAAGTGAGTGAATGTTTAAACAGGGTAAGCAGTCCACAATGGATTTTATTGACGTGGCTGATTCCCTGATTAAAAGGGGTGAGAGGGGAGCTAGAGACTGTAGAGTGTGCAGAAAACTAACTCAACCCCCTACTGTGGTCAACATGTTTCTCGCCAACCGGCGATTCGTCAGGACCTTAACAAGGTACTACACAAGAAAAAGGTGATACACTGCTCATTCAGGAAGTAAAAAGCAAATGTAAATACAACCTCACTGGGTCGGGTACAAAGAGGGCCAGGGGTCCTGCTCTAATTAGGCGACCCTAAGGGAGAGTAACACAGGCCTCGCAGCATGCTCCCGTGAGGCCAGCGCTGTCTGGTAATTGTACCTGAGCGTAGACGCTGGGACGGCGGCGACACCTACCCCTCATGCTCGCGGCACCTGGTCTCGAGCAGCATAAAATATTCTTGAAAATTATGATTATGCTCATTTTGCTAAAAAAAACTCCTCAGGTTGTCATTTGGTTGTAGTTTATGGAGCATGGAGTCATTTTTCTGTTTTCATTTTTTCTTTTTAAAAGAGGTCGGAAGTTCCCCAGAGACTCCAACTTCCTGTTCCTGTCCTTTGTATGTGCGTTCTTGTTTTGGGTGGGCTGACCATGTGGGTGGCGGCCATTTTGTGAAGCCAGCATTGTGCATTGTGCTTTTGCCATAGGCCTGCATTGTCCGTCTTATCTTTCTTTTCATGTTGTTGTGGGTGGCCAGGCTATGTGGTGGTGGCCATTTTGTGGGACCTTCCACTGTGCTTTTGCCATAGGCCTCCAAACTTGTGGCCTATTATGCCAGTAGGCCCAGATTCCCAGAGGTACTCATCGGGGGTGCTTGATGTAACTGTTTCTATGTTGTCTGTTGAATTTAAACATCATTTAGGGCATGGATGGCACTGGAATGAAGTCCAAAATGTGGTTTACTTTTTGGATGTGTTTTAATAAATGTCTTTGTTGCATGTGTATGTGTTGTTGTTGTGTACCTTCCCAACCTTTTTAGCCAATTGAATTTTGTTTTTTGCAATAAAGCTGTGATGTGTAACAGGCATCCTCCTTTGTCTGACCATAAAGGGATATAGACCTGCTTGAGTTAATTGTTTTCCAGGCCTTAACCTTGTGCCTGTGATGAGTGACCATGTGGCTGGTGGCCATTTTGTGGTGGTAGTAGTAGTGTGCTATTTTGTTTTTGCCACCTAGGCCTGTGTGTCTTGCCATTGTTCCTGTTGGCTTACTGCTTCCATCCCCATTGCCAGCTGCAGGTCCCTGATGCTGCATCCATCCCACATGATGCACAAATTAAGGACAAACAGGTTCCACTTCAACTACATTTGTGTTTTAGTTCTTTGCTATTCTTACTCTTACTAAGTGTACACTAGTAGCAATTAAAATTAAAGCACAACCAATTCCGTGTTTGACTGATATACTTATGCCTTCTTTGATTGTAGGTGCACAAAAGACTGAAGAGGAGGTGTCTGTCATCATCGCCCATTGCACTGTCAGACAGACGTCCTGCTGTTGTACGTGACGTGTGGTGTGATTTGACCAGACATCTCTGCAACTTTTGCAACTGAGTGCTGCTGTCATCTGAATAAGATGGGCCCAAGGAAAGCAGGTACCAGGTCCTCCAAGACCAAGAAAGTTGCTGAGAAGAAAAATGAAGAACAGAAGAAGGAAGTGACACTTAAGTCTGGTGTTGACCCCAAAACCTTTTTTGGGAAACAAAAAGTACCCCTGCAGCAGCGGTGTCCGGGGAGAAAGCTGGGGGCAGCACCTCCGTATCAGTGGGCCCAACCCACCAACCCAGGCCCAAGTAGATGAGGTAGCCAATGAGGTAGCCAATGTAATGGTGGAAAGCAGTGATGCTGAGTCTGGCCTATCTCACAATAGTACACAATCAACGCATGAGGGAACACAGCAGATAAGTGGTGAACAACAACAACCGCAACCACCGCCTGCAATAGTAGTTGTTGCTCCTCCCGAAGTAGGGGCAGTTCAGGAAATTAAGCCTCATGCAGAGGAAGAAGAAGAGGAAGCCACTCATTTAGGAGATCCAGTGTCTCCCAAATCCCCAGCAAGGAAAAGGAGGGTTAGTCCATTGAGTTCTTCGCCAAGCATCTCTTCTGATGATCTAGATCTCACATCCCAAGACCAGGCTAGGGAAAAGGAAAGATCCAGAAAGCCTTAGACTTATGGAGGACGATGTAGAACAGCAGAACAATGATGATGAAGAGCCAGTTATCCCAAAGATCCCTCCCGGCCCGAGGACATGGAGACCAACATCATTGTCTCAAGTGACAGTCAATGTTTTCTTGCTGTTTAATAACGACATTTTACTCCTACTACTGCAGGTGCAGTCTGGAATTACTTAATCGGAGTCACTCACTACAGACGGAGTCGGTGTTGGACAACACGTACACGTACCACACCATGATGATGACCATACTATCTTTGCACGCAGTCAGTCAATTGGATCTGAGATGATTGATTGAATTACTGCATTTCATGAACTGGCATAAAAGGTAAACACAACAATTCAACAAGAACCACAGCAGACCTAGGCAACATGTCCGTGCAGTAGTGGAGTCGAATAGTGGTATGATGACTGACAGTGGCGCATTGATTTGGTCACTTGATTTGGAAAATGCTAGGTTGCTGTATATGCCTTTTGTCTGGCTCTGTCAAAATTTAGGGTAAATGGAGTTTGGGTCATGGCCCAGTGCAGTGGGCTTGTTCTGTGCTGGCTCCTGTCCAGTTGTTCTTGTAGATGAATGCTGTGTAAATAGTACTAGAGTAGACACAATGTATCCAAGCCGCCTCAGTCTGAAAATGTTCTCGCTCAGGAGTCTTGTCTTCTTGCACTACACCGTAATTGATGCTTTTTTTAAATTCATTTATTTTTCAATACCCCTTTTGTTTTCCATCTACACTTACAGGCAAACCTTTACCCAGTGCTATTATACTTGGTGCAACAACTCACACTTATCTTACCAATCCGCATCAGCCAGCCAGTGGCACCCAAGAATGATGTGCAGAGTCACTGTCCATGGAAGGAATGACCGAGATGAATGACGAGATACAACTCCACAATTGGACCTGGATAATACAGTAACTTTAGTATCATATTCATCATTCGTCTTTTAAATAATTTGATTCCTTTTTTCTCTTCAATCATTTCACGACTGTGTTTTGTTGTATGGTTGTTTGTTTGCTAATTGATCCCTACAACTTTTTTTTTAATTTTCTTTGTTAGCTTTCTGCCCGGTACAGCAGGTAATCAGGTCATACAGGCAAGGCATATTTCATATAATACTACTTCCATGTACTGACTAATTGTGTAGTAGTAGTTAAGTACTACTCTATAACCATCAAGTTATCTTCATCATGCATGCATTTCCTTTTTCTCCCTTTATAGATTTATTGAATAGTGGATCATTATCGTCTGGCCTAATCCCTGCTGATGAGGGGTAAATACCCCGAAACACGTGTCCAGGGATGGCGAAGAAAGCGAAGATAGCAGAAAATCGAAAGAAGATGCATCGCGGAACACGAACTACACTTACCACAGTCCTTAGGGGCGATCCCACTGGTGTGTGAGCAGTGTTCGACCCCACCCCAATTGTAATGTTAAATGCTCCCTTGAGCAGCAGGCTGATGAGCCTGGGACCCCGCACCTGCGCGCCTGGAGTGGTACTAAACCTGGCAATATTTGGCAGCCACCGGCAACCCCAGAATATGGCCTAATCCCTGCTGATGAGGGGTAAATACCCCGAAACACGTGTCCAGGGATGGCGAAGAAAGCGAAGATAGCAGAAAATCGAAAGAAGATGCATCGCGGAACACGATCTACACTTACCACAGGCCTTAGGAGTGATCCCGCTGGTGTGTGAGCAGTGTGCGACCCCACCCCAATTGTAATGCTAAATGCTCCCTTGAGCAGCAGGTTGACGAGCCTGGGACCCCGCACCTGCGTGCCTGGAGTGGTACTAAACCTGACAATATTTGGCAACCACCGGCAAGCCCAGAATATGGCCTTATCCCTGTTGATGAGGGGTAAATACCCCGAAACACGTGTCCAGGGATGGCAAAGAAAGCGAAGATAGCAGAAAATCGAAAGAAGATGCATCGCGGAACACGAACTACACTTACCACAGTCCTTAGGGGCGATCCCTCTGGTGTGTGAGCAGTGTGCGACCCCACCCCAATTGTAACTTTAGTATCATATTCATCATTCAACTTTTAAATAATTTGATTCCTTTTTTCTCTTCAATCATTTTACGACTGTGTGTTGTTGTATTGTTGTTTGTTTGTATTTAGGAGTGTTCCTGGCGCCTCCCCAGTGATTACGAGCAGCCCGGTGGCAGTGGGCTTGCTGGCAGTAGCTGGATGGTTGCAGTTCCGTTTTTAATAAGCGCATTCTGTCACGCTGATTGCGAGCGGTGACACGCTCTTGTAAATGCTTCAATTTGATCGTTTTTAATTTTGTACTAACCTGCCCTCAAACTTAACAGGTTACTAACCTGCATCTTCAATTCCAGGGGCTGTGCTGACTGTGGGCTGTTTGTCATCGCGGGCTCACAGCGCCCGCGGCCGCCATCTTGGCTTGGGCAGGACCGGCGAACCCCACCCACGCCACTCCCCCCACGCTACTCCTCCATTTAGGTGTGTTCCTGGCGCCTCCCCAGTGATTACGAGCAGCCCGGTGGCAGCGGGCTTGCTGGCAGTAGCTGGATGGTTGCTGTTCCGTTTTTAATAAGCGCATTCTGTCACGCTGATTGCGAGCGGTGACACGCTCTTGTAAATGCTTCAATTTGATCGTTTTTAATTTTGTACTAACCTGCCCTCAAACTTAACAGGTTACTAACCTGCATCTTCAATTCCAGGGGCTGTGCTGACTGTGGGCTGTTCGTCATCGCGGGCTCACAGCGGCCGCGGCCGCCATCTTGGCTTGGGCAGGACCGGCGAACCCCACCCACGCCACTCCCCCCACGCTACTCCTCCATTTAAACGGCCCACATGTGTCAGCGCAGCGGACGAGCACAGCGGGCGCGACGTAGGCGTGCTGGAGTTGCGCCAGAGTCAAGCCCGTCTGCGCCCGTCCGCGGCAGGCCGGGGCTAGGGGCACCTCATTATACCCCTTTACTCACTTACTCATCATTCCAACTCTGCTCATACTGGAACCCCGGTGTCATTGGACCCTCTGTTACCGACTATTTGACCCATCTTGGTCTGCTCTCTCTCCCCTCTTGCACACCACCCATGATCATATCACAGCTGACCTCTCTGCCTGCTACCCCCCCGCATATTTCCCCTCCCCCCTTACTCTCCCATACTCCTGTATTTAACACCGCGGCCACGCTTTTGAATACTAGGTCGGCGGTTAACCATCAGTACGAGCTATTTGATTACATCGACACACACAAACCGGATCTCCTGTTTTTAACGGAGACCTGGTTCAAGGCTGACTCCCTGCCCAATGTTCTAGCTGCATTGCCCACTTCATACTCTGCTATTCGAGCGGACCGTCCGAAGGGCAGGAGAGGCGGAGGAGTGGCCTTGATAGCTCGTACTGACCTCCATTTTCAGATCCTTCCCTTCCCTCCCATTCCTGAAGAAGACTATCTAATAACACGCTCGACCTCCTACCAGACCCCCCTGACCTCTGATCTTATCTACCGCCCCCCTCACTCCACTCCTTCCTTTGTCTCCAGCCTCCAGGATCTCTTGGCCACACTGGCGATAAATAATTTGTCAGTGTTAGTCCTAAGGGACCTTAACTTCTGGCCAAACGATCCTGCGGAAAGTTCCCTATCTAAAGAGTTCACTGACCTTATGACCAGTCTTAATTTTACGCCTCTCATTCACAGATCCACTCACATACAGGGTCACACGTTGGATCAGGTCTGGACCCTGAACATCCCCACCACATCTCCCACCATTTCCCCTTGTCCCTGGTCAGACCATTCGTTTATTTCATTTTCCCTTTCCCTAGCCCCTGAGGCCAAACCCCTGCTCCCAAAGAACATCTGGATCAGGAAATGGGGCAAAGCCGATATGCCGTCCCTTTGCTCGTCTCTGGCTAATACCACCCCTGACCTCTCATGTCTTGCAGCCCCTGCTCAGTTGGCCACCATTAACAACTGGCTGACTCAAGCGGGCGATGAATTTGCTCCCCTGAGATGAATTACGGTCAAACGAGCCCATGCAGACAATCGATGGTTCACCTCAGATCTTAAGGAGAAGAAATTGGCTGCACGGAGAGCCGAGCGAGCATGGAGAAGAGCGTATTGTCCTGTGCTAAAAACCACCTATCTAGCTGTTCTTCGGATCTACAAAAAAGGCATCCTTGATGCCAAAACTGAGTTCTATTCTAATAGGATACTGGCAGCGGAGTCCCAATCTAAAGACATTTTTGCCACTGTGCATGAACTGGCCTCCTCTGATAGAGCTACGGCTATGATTCCTCCCTCCCAATCTTTATGCGACTCGCTCAACGTGTTTTTCATTGAGAAGGTCGAAAAGATTAAAACCAACATCCCTCTCCCATCATCCACATTCATCAATCCCTCCCCCCCTTCCATCATTTCCAAATTAACCAATTTTCCCCTCCTGACCAAGGCCACACTTCTCCCACTGCTCCAACGGGTGAAGTTGGGCTCTCCCCTGGATTTTGGTCCCGCTCACATCCTTAGAGAAATCTTCCTAGCCTGTCCTATCCCGCCCCTTACACTCCTTAATGATTCACTCAGTAATGGTGTTGTTCCTAGTCTCCATAAATCTGCGGTTGTCATCCCAATCCTAAAAAAGGCTGGCGCCGATCCCTCATCCCCATCTAACTATCGCCCCATCTCCCTTTTGCCCTATCTGGGAAAGGTTTTAGAAACCCATGTCACCAGTACCCTGAGCACTCACGTGGAGACAAATCACTGCCTCTCCCCTTGCCAGGCGGGCTTTCGGCCCCTCCACTCCACGGAGAAGGTGGTGATCTCAGTGATGGATGGGCAACGCGAAGGCATCGACACTAATCTCTCGCAAGCCCTCATCCTTTTAGATCTGTCCGCCGCTTTTGACACGGTGGACCACTCCATCCTCCTCACCCGTGTCAGGGCGGCAGGCATAGAGGGCCTAGCCTTCTCATGGCTCGAGTCCTTCCTGAGCGAGAGGGTCCAGGCGGTCCACCTCGCCAGCTTCACTGCTGCCTCCCGCAAGGTATAGTGCGGGGTACCCCAGGGCTCTTCACTTTCCCCTCTTTTGTTTAATTTATACATCTACCCCCTTATTTTTATGTTGCAGCAGCTCGAGGTCACGGTGTTTAATTATGCCGATGACCTCCAGCTAATTTTTAACCTCTCCCATTCCCCCTCATTCGCCCTGAATGTTCAAACAGTTATGTTGTTCATTCAGGACTGGATGAACTGCAACCACCTCAAACTCAACCCGGACAAGACAGAGTTGATTCTGACCGGAGGTGGTTGCAGTCCCTGGTCTCCCTCCTATTGGCCCCCATCACTCGGTGTTCCCCCACTCCCGGTCCCCAAAGTTAAAATTTTCTGTTCACTCTCAAGTTAGTTCAGTGGTGTCCTCTTGTTTTTTTTCCCTTAGGACAATCAGGAAGATTTCCCGCTTCTTTTCCCTCCCGGCTTTAAAAGTCATCGTGATGGCAATGGTGCTCTTGCGCCTCGATTATGGTAACATAATCTACAATGGCGCGCCAGCCTATGCCATTCATCGCCTACAACTAGTGCAGAATCAGGCTGCTCGCCTGATCCATGGCCTGCCCAAATTTCATCGTGCTACTCCTTTGCTGCAGGCATTACACTGGTTGCCTGTGAGAGAGCGAGCCTTATTTAAACTTGGCTGCCTCACTTTTCAGGCCAGAATGGGCACCGCTCCTGAGTTCATATGCTCAGCCATCAAGCCTTACCTGCCGGGTAGAGAACTCCGTTCCACCCATATGGCACTCCTTGTTACCCACCGCTTCAAAAAGAAAAAAGCTGGCGGAGCAAAATTTGCGGTCCTCGCTCCAGCTTTTTGGAACTCCCTTCCTGTGCGACTTCGCACATCACCCTCCTATATAGAGTTCCGAAAAAATCTTAAAACTCTTCTTTTCTCCCTTCCTTTCCCTGCCTAATCTCCCCTTGCTGCTGATGCTGGTCGTAACCTAAAAGCGCCATGAAACCGCTTGGTAAAAGCGCGCTAAATAAATGTTTTTAAATTCAAATTGAAATTCAAGTTTGCTCATTGATCCCATCAACTATTTTTTAATTTTCTTTGCTAGCTGTCAGCCCGGTACAGCAGGTAATCAGGTCATACAGGCAAGGCAAGTTTCAAATAATACTACTTCCATGTACTGTCTAATTGTGTAGTAGTAGTTAAGTGCTACTCATTAACCATCAAGTTATCTTCATCATGCATGCATTTCCTTTTTCTCCCTTTATGGATTTATTGGATAGTGGATCATTATCGTCTTTAAAAATTGTTTTACTTTTGTTGTGTCCATGCGTACTGTTTTTCTTTGTCAAACCTTTCCCCAAACCCCACTGCCCATCCATTCATCAAACCCTAACCCTCTTACCCAGGGCTGTGTGATTTTATATTGAGGTGTGATGTACACCAACAATTGATCACACGCTTGCTGGGGCAGATGTGGTGAAAGCAACACTAATTCAATTTCAAGGCAGGGCGAGGATCTTCTTCTGCTTGCCCACCCATGCTCAGTCTATGTACAAGCCAATTTGTTTTCCAAAGGGACCCAACTAATGCATCATAATTTATTGGCGGCATTGATTGGATTCTCAGCAGCAAAGTTTACGAATTATGATTGTGTTAAGTCACTCCTTCAACACAACTACAGTTTAACTTTTTAACTTCTTGTACTAGGCTGTCCCCGCCACCATTATATTTTCTTTTACTTTAGCGGTTGCAAAATTGTTTGTTTGGCAGTCTTCTTCTGTACTGTACTTTTGTATTACTCCCACATTCTCTCTCAGGCAAGTGATTGCCTCTTTTTTTTGTTTGCAAATGCTAGTGCCAGTGTCTACTACTACCACCACAACCATGGCATATTCTCCATTCTCTTGGGAAACCATGCAGCCATTGCTGTGTCGAACTTAATCCTCATCAATCACAGGTAAGATAAGTTTGCTGGGAGGTATATTGGACTAGGAGGAGCGACTGACAGTATTAGTAGGACAACTATAACTCAGTGAGCGGTACAGCCTCTATCTGTTTGCATGTTACAAAATTGGCAGATTATTTTAAATCCTAGACTGGCTGCTGCCCTGCATCAGCATGGAAGCCTTGTGACGAACATAAATTCGTGAAACAGTAACCCCCCCACAAAACATTAACATTGTATGTGTAAGTATAAATAAATAACATTTATTTCCCTAACAAAAAAAAACTATCCCACACCTCACCACCCCTCTCCCTAACCCCAACCAATGTCCAAGTCCAACCAATGTCCAAAAAATAAGAAACCCTAACACCCAATTCCCACCCACCAACAAAAGTACTAAAAAAGGGGCAAATTACCAGGGTCCATCTACAATCAGCGGGCTTTTAGGTGTTTGTCTACCAAGATTTTGACTCGCTCCTCTAATTGGTCCTTGAGCTGTGCCACCCAGAGGAGAATTTTCCAGCGAAATGCCCGGCACTTGCATTTGCATCCATGTGGGGGGGGGCAGCAGTTCTTGAAAAAGGGCGGTGGTCGGTGGCTGCCTGACCGCAGCGCTGTACTACTGGAGGCGGGCCTGGCTTGGGCCCGGGGCATTGGAAGTGGCTACAGCCACTGGCGCCTCCTCCTCCTCTGCCTGAGCCACCAGCTGGTGGTATTCTTCACATATGGCCTCCAGTTTCGGGCGCTGGGCACTGGCTGCCAACTCCTGCCGCGTTGGTTTTTGTGAAGGAGGATCTATAAAGAGAGAAACAGAATTGTAACCAATACTCTTAGCAAAACAGTAACACAAAATTAATTCAACACATATTGGCACAGTAGCACTAGCAAGCGCAGTACATAATATTTGTGGTAATTAGCTATCCTCCCGCTTCCTGGGCCTCTAACATTTGTTGGAGTTTTTTTCCGGCATTATACTTGCCCTAGTACTATGTATGGACTTGAGTACACTGAACACCAGTTTTTTTCCTATCTCTAGTTTAGCTAAATTATATAACCTTGTTGTAGCTGCATTGCCAGTTCAGTCAGCTAAGCGTGCGTCCTAGACCAACATACGAGTCAATACGCAGACTCCCGTTACTTTTATTTACTACTCTGCAGGTGGGGAAGCTCGTATTTTTTGATTACGGGTGGCACTGACCATACTCTCTCAGTTACATGAAGGGCAATTTCTTAATTTCACTTTCACTGTGTCCTGGCTACTACAAAAAGGCAGATTCATATAATATATTGCTGATCTAATGATCATTGCTTATATGGAACGACGACATATCAGTCCAGTAGCGGTCGGTGGTGGGAGTGCTGGCGGGCGGTGATGTGGGGAAGGGGATTGGCAGGGTGGGGGGAGCAAGCTATGGATTGCAGACAATTACTGGTAAGTAAACATATAAATGAATAAAACAAATGCTGTTGCGCGCACTGCATTCATAATCCATAGTTTACTACCCCCCACCCTGCCCCTTCCCCTCTCCACATCACCGCCCGCCAGCACTCCCACAACCGACCGCTACTGCATAAGGTACTTTGCTCATTGATTGTGTAACCAACAGATAGGCCACCCTTTGCAGGCTGGCTGACACAATCAAAAAAATAAATAGGTAGGAAGTGGTCCTTGGAGTCAGAGGAAGGCGCTTGATAATATATATATGTGATGTGCTTGCAAACTACTGAGTCATCAACTGTATTCTGAAATATAATCCTACTTTTATATAAATATTACCATCTGCTTTGCTACTCTGGTGCAGTTTCTTTTACATTCTCTTCAAAGTAAGACTCTAGTCTGCATCCAGTGACAGTCTCCACCTATACTGTCTATGATGATAACATCCAGGCATCTATCCATTAAAAGTAAATGTCTATCATTCTTTTGTTATATATCGCTTAACAAACCTTAGCTGGTTTCACAAACAACCACCCATGAGTCCACTCCTTCCTTCCTTGCCTTGGCTTTGAGTTTGACACAAACACCGCTGATGATTCTTGCTATCCACTATCCACCCATACTGTGTCACTCACCCATGCAGGCATCTTCTTTCACCTTCCATCCATCCTTCAACAACCATCTGATTCCCATCAGCCACCTGCATGCTGCTTCCAAAGTATCCTTCTCTGCTAGTTGTATTACATCTTGCCCGTCCTTCCTCCTTCCACCCTTCTTTCCCTTTTTGTTGAACACATCCATGAAGGTCATCTGATCTGACTTTTAGTCTTCTCCATAACTTTCACAGATGAGTTGGAGTCAGATAGAAGAGGCCATTGGTTACTCAACTAACGCTGGTAATGTTATTGCTAATGCATTGGTAATGTTAAGTAAAGGGTGTCTTCTTCAACCATTGTATATTGTTCAGTACAACTTCAAGTTCATACTTATTTAATAAGTCTCACAGAACAGTGAGTGAAATGTTCCTCTTGCAGCTAGTAATGTCAATAAGTAATGAATATAACTTACCACCGCCCACTACTGCTGCTGGCTCCCCCTCTGGATCTCCTGAAGGTGCCGCATCTCCTGCCCCCTCCAGAATGGCGGTACAAAAGGGGGTGTTGATGGACGGAGCATCTGAATCAATCAAACACTCACACCCAGTCAAAAGATCTGGGTTTAATCCATCACCGTTCTTTAGCCCACTCTGCCACCCCAGTTCAGACATGGCCATATGCAAATCAGTCTGACCCTGTGCCTCATGGGAACAGTCCAGCCCGAACTGCCAAGCCATGTCTTCCCTGGACTGGAAACAAGCTTCCGAGGACCGGTTTCTGGCATTCCAGTCGTCTTCAGCCCGGCTTGCTTGAATCCAGTGGCAAAGTGAGCAAGGGACTAACGTCTGATACCCTGCCACACTTATGGCGGCCAAAAGCGGTACAAAAGGGGATGGTGATGGACGGAGCATCTGAATCAATCAAACACTCACACCCAGTCAAAAGATCTGGGTTTAATCCATCACCTTTTTTTATCCCACTCTGCCACCCCAGTTCAGACATGGTCATATGCAAATCAGTCTGACCCTGTGCCTCATGGGAACAGTCCAGCCCGAACTGCCAAGCCATGTCTTCCCTGGACCGGAAACAAGCTTCCGGGGACCTCTGTGTGTTTTTTGCAATTTTCACCTCGAGTGTGCTGGGTATACTCAGACGTGAATCCCAGGCTCTCCACACCACTGGAGTCAATCTATCCAACCTGAAGAAGGCTGATAGCCAGAAACCGGTCCTTGGATGCTTGATTCCGGTCTGGGAAAGACATGGCTTGGAAGTTCGGACTGGACTGTTCCCATGAGGCATAGTGTGAGAAGTTGGCCTGGTATATAATATTCACTAATTCTGGTGATCACTTTGTACCATGCCAAGCAACCCTTATGATGATTGGTTGTAATTCAACCTTGTAGACCAGTTATCCTAGTGGTAACGTGGACAAAGCAGTCTTAGGCTAAACTCTGAAAGGCATGTGAAGCCAGCTGTAATACCATACACAACCCCCTTGAATACCAAATGAAAGGGACACCACACAGATATATATTGAAAATATATATTGATTTATTAACTATAAAATCCCCTGGACTCTTTATGAGCACAGAAGCACAAGCGTTAAATCACAAGACAGTTTAAAATACACAAAAGTTGCACAATATGGATGAGCCCTAGGGGCCACCTAAACCATATACTAAGAAAGTGGTATAAGAGATACCAATCGGAATGGGAACAGGCCTAGGGCCTTGGGAATCGCTGGAGCTATTCGAGACTAGCAGTGACTAAGTCGGGAAAGGCCAGCGGGACTCGGGTGCAATGTTCAAAGTGCACGCACTTTCCAATGTAAATTCTATGGTGCGTAAAAAGTACAAAGTTAAATAGTTAGGAACCTTCCGAGTGACCTAGAACGCTGAAACTTAAGGCACAGGCCCTTGAGATGTGTACCAGTGTAGGAACACCGGCGGAGCTGAGTTACCTCACCCACAGGAAGCGGGTGCACAGGGTCGAAGTAGTGTCGGGTTTCGTCACGCTGGTCGATGGTGCTTGGAGCTGAAGATGCTGCAGGCGGCTCGATGTGAAGAGTTCCGGTGGATCCAAGGGTGGATCTGAAGATGTGAAGACCTGAAAGCAGAGGGGACAATGTTCAAAGTCACTAGCCAGTGACTACCGTGGAACCAGATTGGAACCAGGCGATGTCGGGTGCAAACAGGTGTTGTTGGGTAGCTTCTCTCTGCAGCCACGTGGACACCGGGGGTCGAGGACATCCAGGAGTCGGTCACGAGCTGTCCCACGCAGGCTTCTCGCTGTTGGCGGTGTCGGCAACTTGATTGTAGCAAACAGGCCTTGGCTAATGCAAGCCACGCAGGAATCAAAAGATGCTTAACACTCGGACCAGCAAGGTCAGAGCGAGTGCTCCTTTTCACAGGAGCTTGGGCAAGTCTGGAGCAACCAGACCCGCTGTGTAGTTTGTCGGTTTCGTCACCAAGATGGCCGCTGACCACGTGGCTAGTGGCCGGGATGGCGAGTCGAGTGGCACAATGCAAAAGGGCCCCACGCAGATCGAGGAAATGCTGGGGGGCTGATCTTCGGTGCAAGGGCTGCTCGGTGGTGGGGGTTCTCAGTCCCCAAAGCACAACATCGAGG
The DNA here is from genome assembly GCF_964263255.1 of Lissotriton vulgaris. NCBI lineage: Eukaryota > Metazoa > Chordata > Amphibia > Caudata > Salamandridae > Lissotriton > Lissotriton vulgaris. The sequence goes on along the minus strand of NC_141696.1, from coordinate 906,480,581 downwards.
ATGCCTCAGATGCTGCGCAATCAGCTTTTCGAGTGTCTTCCAAGATGTCCGGTCCCACGTCACTCGGTGCCTCCACGGGTCCCTTCTTTGCAGGGACTGTGGATCGGGCTCTGACAGGTCTAGGAGTCTGGGTCTTGTTGGGCTCTGAGCTCGGGCTCTGGCGGGAGGTGGCGGCAAAGCAGACGTCGAGTTGCTGGTTGGTGCCTGTGTTCACAGGGTGGCCACTCCTAGGCCACAAGGGAGATTCTCTTCAGTCTTCTGAGCTGCAGAATGTCGAAGTCCAGTCTTCTTCTTCGTGTAAAGTTGATTCAGGATGATCTGCTGTGCAATGGCACTGCTCCCACTCTTATTCCCAATCTGAGGGGTGGATCACCTACTAGGTCCCTCCTCTGGGAGGAACCAGGAAGGAGGGCGGTTACACCCCCTTTCCTTTGTCCAGCTCCACGCCAGGCCTGGGTCTGGAAAGTCCCAGGACCGGTTTGGACTGGCCTATGCACGGGGACACCTTGTGTGCCCCGGGCATGTCTGATTCTATTCAGCCCTGTCCTACCCAATACACAAAACCCTGTCTGGGGTGGTGCTCGCACCTCCCAAGACAGGAAACCCTTTGTCCAGGCCACCATCTGCCGAGTTTCGGTCAGCAGCAGGAGGCCAGACTCATGTCTGTGGTGGCAGCATCCATTTTGTGATGCTGAGGCTCTGGTTAACTTTAACCGGGGTTAAGGCTACACACATGTCGTGTCCCTCTAGAAGGGTGGAATGCTATCCCCGTCGACAGAACTGTCGAGGGGATAGTATTCCAATTCGTATGACACCTTACTCGACATGTTTTGATAAAGCCAAACCAAAGATAGCATTTAACCGCGAGGATTATAATGCACTTAAGAGTACATGGTATGGCAATATCCCGGAACAGCTTAGGGAGTGGTTCCCGACAGCTGCAGACAGGCTCAACTCATGCTAGAGCACCATCTCACATATTTCCAAGCACTCTGCCTCCAGGATTGATGAGGCCTTCCATAGGAGTGGCTGATAGGAACATATGTGTCCAGTTTAGGGTTAGGCACATGCATACTGTACCTAAGTAAGGGGCACCAACTTACCCCAGCTGAGTGATCAGCCAGTTGTGTCAAAATATGGAGGCCAGGCCAGGGGTGGCACAATACATGCTGCAGCCCCTGGTAGGCCTTGGAAACACCTATGCCCTGGGTACCTAGGGTACACTGTTACAGGGGCCAATAAGGTGAACCAGTTCCAATTCGTAATGCACCTAAAGTGCATTGGCAGTAATTTAGAGAGAGAACAGCAGGCTGTGGGTCTGATTAGCAGGCCCACAGCCACATTAAGTCATAAACCAGTGAAGCAAAAAGCAAAAATTTGGGGTGACCATAGGATAGCAGACCCTACTCTCCTACACAACCCCCCCCCCAAACGCAGGGACATTAGACTAACCTAGACCAGTTGTGTCTTCATGTTCTAAGTGGAAGTACCTGGAGAGACCATCTGCGTTGCCATGGTCAGTCCCTGGGCGGTGCTCCACTGTAAAGTCCATCCCCTGTAGGGAAATGGACCACCTGAGTAGTTTGGGGTTTTCACCCTTCATCTGATTAAGCCATAAGAGGGGCTTATGGTCGGTCTGAATCTTGAAGTGAGTGCCAAATAAGTATGGTCTCAACTTCTTCAGGGCCCACACCACAGCAAAGGCCTCCCTCTCAATAGCTGACCAACGTTTCTCTCTGGGGGTCAGCCTTCTGCTAATAAAAGCAATGGGCTGGTCCTGGCCATCTACATTAAGCTGTGAAAGCACTGCTCCCACTCCCAACTCAGAAGCATCTGTTTGGACAATGAACTCTCTTGAGTAGTCAGGACTCTTCAGGATAGGTGCAGAGCACATGGCCTTCTTCAGGTCATCAAATGCCTTTTGACAGTTTTCTGTCCACTGAACCTTTTTGGGCATCTTCTTAGATGTCAGATCATTAAGAGGAGTCACAATGGACCCATAGTTCTTAACAAACTTCCTGTAGTACCCAGTCAGGCCCAAGAAAGCTCTGACCTGAGTCTGGGTAGTTGGAGGGGACCAGTCCTTTATGGTCTGGATCTTACTCTCCAGTGGTTGAACTTGGCCTCCACCTACAAGGTGGCCCAGGTATACAACCTTGCTCTGCCCTATCTGGCACTTTGTTGCCTTGATAGTGAGGCCTGCCTTTTACAGAGCCTCAAGCACTTCCTTCAGGTGGACCAGGTGATCCTCCCAGGTGGAGCTAAAGACAGCAATATCATCCAGATAAGCTGCACAAAAGTCATCCAACCCAGTGAGGACTTGATTCACCAACCGTTGGAAGGTGGCAGGTGCATTTTTCAAACCAAAGGGCATCACCACAAGTTGATAATACCCACTAGGGGTAGAAAATGCTGTCTTGGCTTTAGACTCCTCAGCTAACCTGATTTGCCAGTAACCAGCTGTCAAGTCAAATGTGCTCAAATATTTGGCAGAAGCCAACTTGTCAATGAGCTCATCTGCCCTTGGAATAGGGTGTGCATCTGTCCTGGTGACAGCATTGAGTCCTCTGTAATCCACACAGAACCTCATCTCTCTCTTGCCATCTTTGGTGTGAGGTTTGGGGACCAGAACCACTCGGCTAGCCCAGGGGCTCTCTGAAGGCTCAATAACACCTAATTCCAGCATCTTTTGCACCTCAGTCTTTATACAGTCCCTGACGTGGTCAGGTTGCCTGTAAATCTTGCTCTTTACAGGAAGACTGTCACCAGTGTCCACCACATGGGTACACCAGTTAGTCTGACTGGGTGTCAATGAGAACATATACCTGTATGCCTGTAGAACTTGTCTGCAGTCATGTTGCTGATGTTCAGTGAGGCTGCCACCTAAGGCCACACCGTCAACTGAACCATCCTCAGGGTTCTGAGTGAGCAGGTCTGGGAGAGGGTCACTCTCTTCCTCCTGTCCCTCATCTGTAGCCATGAGCAAGCCCATGTGTTCCCTGTTGACATATGCCTTCAATCTGTTGGCATGGAGCACCCTGTGGGGGCTCCTGGGAGTTCCTAGGTCCACCAAGTAGGTAACCTCTCCCTTCTTCTCCAGAATTGTATGGGGTCCAGACCATTTGTCTTGGAGTGCTGCTGGGGCCACTGGCTCCAACACCCATACCTTCTGTCCAGGCTGAAACTCAACAAGGACAGACTTTTGGTCATGCCAAGCTTTCTGTAATTCTTGGCTAGCCTCAAGGTTTGTGGATGCCTTTTCCATGTACTCTGCCATCCTGGAGCGGAGACCAAGTACATAGTCCACTATGTCTTGCTTAGGCTTTTTGAGAGGTAACTCCCATCCTTCCTTCACCAGACACAGGGGTCCTCTTACAGGGTGCCCAAACAACAATTCAAAGGGGCTGAAGCCAACCCCCTTTTGAGGGTCCTCTCTGTAAGCAAACAAAAGGCAGGGCAGTAGGATGTCCCATCTTCGCCTGAGCTTTTCAGGTAATCCTTTAATCATGCCCTTTAGGGTCTTGTTAAATCTCTCAACAAGCCTATTACATTGTGGATGATAAGGAGTGGTGAACTTGTAGTTGACACCACATTCCTTCCACATAGCTGTCAAATATCCTGACATGAAGTTGGCTTCTCTATCAGATATTACCTCCTTAGGAAACCCCACTCTGGAGAAAACTCCAAGTAAGGCCCTGGCCACAACAGGAGCTGTTGTGGTCCTAAGTGGAATTGCCTCTGGGTACCTGGTGGCATGATCCACTACCACCAGTATGAATCTGTGCCCAGATGCTGTAGGGGGATCCATTGGACCTACAATATCAATCCCCACTCTTTCAAAGGGAACCCCCACCACAGGTAGTGGTATCAGGGGGGGCCTTTGTTGTTCCACCTGCTTTACCACTGGCTTGGCAGGTTTCACAGGAGCGACAAAACTCGTTGGTGTCTTCAGACATGTGGGGCCAGTGAAAGTGAGGGACAAGCCTGTCCCAGGTCTTATTCTGGCCTAAGTGTCCTGCTAAAGGAATACCATGGGCTAAGGTGAGAAGGAAACCCCTAAATTGCAGAGGTATAACCAACCTCCTGGTGGCACCAGGCTTGGGGTCTCTACCCTCTGTGTAAAGGAGTCCTTCATCCCAATAAACTTTATGGGCACCTTGAGCATTCCCAGCAGCCTCAGCAGCAGCCTGCTGTCTGAGGGGTTCAAGAGAAGGACAGGTTAACTGAGCCTGCCCCAAGTCTGCCCTAGAAGGTCCCCCTGTCGCCAGAAACTCAACCTGATCAGGTTCAAGTTCTTCAGAGACAGTTCCTTCAGGGGTCTCAAGACCAGCTTCCTGTGAAGCTTGATCCTCACTTGCAGGCAGTTGGGAAGGCACAGCCTTAACCCTCCTGTTCTTCTTCTTGGAAGGTGCTTGGTCCATTGTTCCAGGATCCAAGACCTGAGGTTCAGAGAGGCACTTTTTGGCCTGTGACCTGGTCACAGCAAGGACATGTGATGATATCCCTAACATCTCTGCATGAGTCCTGTACTCAACTTCTGACCATAGAGAGTTCTCCAGGTCATTGCCCAACAAACATTCAACTGGGAGATCAGCACTAACCACAACTCTTTTAAGGCCAGTTACCCCTCCCCAGGAAAAGTTAACAAGTGCCACACTATGTGTAGTAGTGACATTGCTGGCATTGGTCACCAGGTAATTATCACCTGGCATGTATTGTCCAGGGTCCACAAAGTTAGGTGTCACCGTGGTGACACTGGCACATGTGTCCCTGTAAGCTTGAGCCACTTTGTTATTAATCAAAGGCATCTGTCTGTATTTGCCCAGGTTACTGGGACTTATGTCAGGGGTCAAATCTATGTCCCCTTCACAAATCAGAACAGCCTGTGTAGGGGTTCTGACTAGGTCAGAATCTCCTTCAGTTCCCAAGGTGATACCCACTACCCCCTTGGTTTGTGGACCAGCACTGCTAGCTGTACTAGTGGGTGCAGTTGCCTTAGGGGCTGCAGTGCTGGGGGCTCCACCCTTTTTACACTCAGTTGTCCAGTGAGAGGTGTTTTTACAAGTTTTACACCAGGGTTTCTTCTGACCTTCTTTCTTCTTCTTCTTGGAAGTTTGGGACCCACCCTCTGTATCATTTTGGGGCCCTGTTGAAGACTTCTGGTCTTTAGCTTTCTGCTCCCCACCCTTCTGGTCTGTTTTCTTCTGGTCACCACCCTGGTTCTGGTTCTGGTTCTGGTTCTGGTTCTTTTGCTTAACTCTGGTTCTTACCCATTTATCTGCCCTCTTTCCCAATTCTTGGGGAGAGGTCAAATCTGAGTCAACCAAATGTTGATGCAACTGCTGGTTCTGACAATTATTTAAAATGTGTTCTCTCATCAGCAAATTATACAATCCTTCATAGTCTGTAACCTTGCTTCCCAGCAACCATCCCTCCAGAGCCTTAGTGGCACACTCAACAAATTCAGACCAGTCCTGAGTCTGTGTCTTCTGGGTGTCTCTGAACATTAACCTGTACTGTTCAGTGGTTAAGCCTAACCCATCAATCAGAGCACTCTTCAGGACCAGGTAGTTTCTAGAATCCCCATCACTAACTGTGAGGAGTCTGTCTCGGCCTCTACCTTCAAAGGAGAGCCACAAGATTGCTGCCCACTGCTCTTGAGGGATCTGCTGTACTCTGCAGGCTCTCTCCATTGCAGTTATCCATTTATGGATATCATCCCCAGCTTTGTAGGGGGGCACAATCTTACTCAGGTTTCTGTTATCAAAAGACCTGTCTTTATCCTTGTGGATATTGCTGCCACCAGTGGGTTCTATTAACCCACTCTCTCTAGGCTGTCTTGCTCCAGCAAGTTTCTCTTGGGCCAGGGCAACCTCTAACTCTTGTCTCTGGATCCTAAGCTCAGCCTCTCTCATTTTGGCCTCATGTTCCCTTCTCTGAGGGCTAGTCATATCCCTTCTGGAGTGACCATGAGAACCTCTAGAAGCATGGGAGTTGTTAGAGTCACCTGAGTGAGTCCTTCTCCTCCTAGGCTTCTGGTTAAGTCCACCTGGGGGTCTGAATGGGTTGTTACCAGATTCAGTCCCAAATAGGCTTAAGTTAGCCTGGTTCAGTTTACTGACCAGCACCTGACTATTTCTGTCATCATCTGACTCACTGCTCCCCCCTTCTGTCTCTTCTTCCTCTTCCTCTTCCTCCTCATCTACCTGAGGAGCTCCAGTGATGGGGGCTTCCTCATCTACCAGGATGATAGGGACAGGGGTGTCTACAGTGTCATCCTCTGAAGGATGGCCTCCTTCAGCATCCCCTGTGGGGTCTGCCTTAGAGGTCTTTAGAGTCTCAGACTGATCCAAGATCTCTCTAGGGTGGTCTGTGGTAGGGGAAGGCCCTGTCCTCAGACCCCTTAAGACACAAAGCTGTCTTAATTCCTTAAAGGAAAAAATAGCAAATTTGGATGGTGCCCTTGGAGGGTCGTTCTCAACAGGGATGTTCCCAGTGGAACCCTCTGCTCCAGACATTGCTCTAGTGTGGGTGGATGTGTTGCAATCTACCTACACTGGTGTTTACCTACTAAACCTATCTAGTAGTTGTAGTCAGGGTTTGCTACTCCCTTTGCTCTACAACAACTAAGTTCAGTAGAACTTAAGTATACTAGTCTTGTTTTATATGTACCTAGCAGGTACATGTATGATCTTTCAAATGATAATCTCAAAGATTGTAATGGTAAAACAACAGCAAGCTCAGATCCCAATCCGCTGCTCACCAATGTGAGAAGTTGGCCTGGTATATAATGCTCACTAATTCTAGTGATCAATTTGTACCATGCCAAGCAACCCTTATGATGATTGGTTGTAATTCAACCTTGTAGACCAGTTATCCTAGTGGTAACGTGGACAAAGCAGTCTTAGGCTAAACTCTGAAAGGCATGTGAAGCCAGCTGTAATACCATACACAACCCCCTTGAATACCAAATGAAAGGGACACCACACAGATATATATTGAAAATATATATTGATTTATTAACTATAAAATCCCCTGGACTCTTTATGAGCACAGAAGCACAAGCGTTAAATCACAAGACAGTTTAAAATACACAAAAGTTGCACAATATGGATGAGCCCTAAAGCCACCTAAACCATATACTAAGAAAGTGGTATAAGAGATACCAATCGGAATGGGAACAGGCCTAGGGCCTTGGGAATCGCTGGAGCTATTCGAGACTAGCAGTGACTAAGTCGGGAAAGGCCCGCGGGACTCGGGTGCAATGTTCAAAGTGCACGCACTTTCCAATGTAAAGTCAATGGTGCGTAAAAAGTACAAAGTTAAATAGTTAGGAACCTTCCGAGTGACCTAGAACGCTGAAACTTAAGACACAGGCCCTTGAGATGTGTACCAGTGTAGGAACACCGGCGGAGCTGAGTTACCTCACCCACAGGAAGCGGGTGCACAGGGTCGAATTAGTGTCGGGTTTCGTCACGCTGGTCGATGGTGCTTGGAGCTGAAGATGCTGCAGGCGGCTCGATGTGAAGAGTTCCGGTGGATCCAAGGGTGTATCTGAAGATGTGAAGACCTGAAAGCAGAGGGGGCAATGTTCAAAGTCACTAGCCAGTGACTACCGTGGAACCAGATTGGAACCAGGCGATGTCGGGTGCAAACAGGCGTTGTCGGGTAGCTTCTCTCTGCAGCCACGTGGACACCGGGGGTCGAGGACATCCAGGACTCGGTCACGAGCTGTCCCACACAGGCTTCTCGCTGTTGGCGGTGTCGGCAACTTGATTGTAGCAAACAGGCCTTGGCTAATGCAAGCCATGCAGGAATCAAAAGATGCTTAACACTCGGACCAGCAAGGTCAGAGCGAGTGCTCCTTTTCACAGGAGCTTGGGCAAGTCTGGAGCAACCAGACCCGCTGTGTATTTTGTCGATTTTGTTGCCAAGATGGCCACTGACCACGTGGCTAGTGGCCGGGATGGCGTGTCGAGTGGCACAATGCAAAAGGGCCCCACGCAGATCGTGGAGATGCTGGGGGGCTGATCTTCAGTGCAAGGGCTGCTCGTTGATGGGGGTTCTCAGTCCCCAAAGCACAACGTCGAGGATGCCTCAGATGCTGCGCAGTCAGCTTTTCGAGTGTCTTCCAAGATGTCCGGTCCCACGTCACTCGGTGCCTCCACGGGTCCCTTCTTTGCAGGGACTGTGGATCGGGCTCTGAGAGGTCTGGGAGTCTGGGTCTTGTTGGGCTCTGGGATCGGGCTCCGGCGGGAGGCGGCGGCAAAGCAGACCTCGAGTTGCTGGTTGGTGCCTGTGTTCACAGGGTGGCCACTCCTAGGCCACAAGGGAGATTCTCTTCAGTCTTCTGAGCAGCAGAATGTCGAAGTCCAGTCTTCTTCTTCGTGTAAAGTTGATTCAGGATGATCTGCTGTGCAATGGCACTGCTCCCACTCTTATTCCCAATCTGAGGGGTGGATCACCTACTAGGTCCCTCCTCTGGGAGGAACCAGGAAGGGGGGCAGTACACCCCCTTTCCTTTGTCCAGCTCCTCGCCAGGCCTGGGTCTGGAAAGTCCCAGGACCGGTTTGGACTGGCCTATGCACGGGGACACCTTGTGTGCCCCGGGCATGTCTGATTCTATTCAGCCCTGTCCTACCCCATACCCAAAACCCTGTCTGGGGTGGTGCTCGCACCTCCCAAGGCAGGAAACCCTTTGTCCAGGCCACCATCTGCCGAGTTTCGGTCAGCAGCAGGAGGCCAGACTCGTGTCTGTGGTGGCAGCATCCATTTTGTGATGCTGAGGCTCTGGTTAACTTTAACCGGGTTAAGGCTACACACATGTCGTGTCCCTCTAGAAGGGTGGAATGCTATCCCCGTCGACAGAACTGTCGAGGGGATAGTATTCCAATTCGTATGACACCTTACTCGACATGTTTTGATAAAGCCAAACCAAAGATAGCATTTAACCGCGAGGATTATAATGCACTTAAGAGTATATGGTATGGCAATATCCCGGAACAGCTTAGGGAGTGGTTCCCGACAGCTGCAGACAGGCTCAGCTCATGCTAGAGCACCATCTCACATATTTCCAAGCACTCTGCCTCCAGGATTGATGAGGCCTTCCATAGGAGTGGCTGATAGGAACATATGTGTCCAGTTTAGGGTTAGGCACAGGCATACTGTACCTAAGTAAGGGGTGATTACACCAACTTACCCCAGCTGAGTGATCAGCCAGTTGTGTCAAAATATGGAGGCCAGGCCAGGGGTGGCACAATACATGCTGCAGCCCCTGATAGGCCTTGGAAACACCTATGCCCTGGGTACCTAGGGTACACTGTTACAGGGGCCAATAAGGTGAACCAGTTCCAATTCGTAATACACCTAAAGTGCATTGGCAGTAATTTAGAGAGAGAACAGCAGGCTGTGGGTCTGATTAGCAGGCCCACAGCCACATTAAGTCATAAACCAATGAAGCAAAAAGCAAAAATTTGGGGTGACCATAGGATAGCAGACCCTACTCTCCTACACACAGGGTCAGAGCTGATTTGCATATAGCCAGTGTCTAACCCAGGGTGGTGTGGAGTGCAAAGAAACAATGGATTTAGGCCCAGATCCCTGTACTGGGGTGAATGTATGACATTGTTCTACATTCTGTCCATCAACTGTGTTTTTTGCAATTTTTCCTCCGGAATGGAAGCATTGCCATCGCTGCTGGCCCGCCGGCCCTGGTCGTAGGTACTGGTAGTATGCCTATAAAAATGTTTACACCTTTTTAGATGCCTGTACACCTCCCCCTATTTTACTTGTTTTCACTAGGAAGGAAGATTGAAAAAACAGTTAAAGTACAACATACATCATCACTAGTCCAAATTGCGTACTAGAATAGAGTCAGTAGACAGACATTAGTAGGATTATATGGTCCCTATGGTCATTTCTACTCCTACTCTACTCTTTGGAAAGTTAGCCTGAGCCATGTAGCTGTTTTAGATTCATGTCTACTCTTTTGTGCATGTGTCCTGGCAGCTTGTTGTGCTGTAAGACGCCTTGAGGCCACATGAGTGTTGCATACAAGTGAAGAGGTTGAAAACAAGCCACTTTTTTATAGATTTCAGTTAGTCCTTATTGCTTAGCCATAATGTTACACTTTTTGGCATGACTGCAAAATGCTTGCATAATTGCATTATACTGTCAAACGTGCAGGCAGAAGATTCCCTTCTACGAACCAGAGATTTGCAGAGCTTACGAAAGATGCATGTAGCCAGTGTTTCTTCGTTCAATGGTGAGGGGTCTCCCAGAATTCACACAGATCTTTTCTATGCATGCACTAGTTGTAACAAATGTTTACTGTTTTAATCTTATTTATTTTGAATGTTGGAACTGGCTGTAGTAATTTCATGGAACAACTTACAAAGCTTGTTATTTTGAAATAAATAAGCCTTTTGAACTTACACATGAACTCTGTGGTATTTGGTGTGGTGTTGTGGACTTACACGAGTGAGTGAGCGAGAAGGTATTATGTTCTGGGTTGTGTAATAATCATTGGGTATCTTTGTGTGGGGTTCAGGACCTAATGAGACACTATAGCTAGTCGGTCAGGGAATTGTGGGTTCTGACTGAGGTGTGAATAAGGTCCAACCTCCCATCACCAACATCCAATTTTCTTGTGCATGGTTGTGTATGTGGCTGTGCAGAATCCCCACAACAGTAGTAGTATGTTCTACTAACCTAACAAAAATACTAGTCAAACATCTGGTTGCACATTTTGTTGGTGGGAATTGTCAAAGCCTCGAGATTAAAAAGGACAACCCAAAGGACAGGAATGGACCCAGTGGGCACAGCTATTGGTCTAGCAGAGCTTTATTCAAAAGAAAACCTTAAATAAAGAGTGGCCAACAGGGCAAGCTTACCTACAGACAGTCTAATAGTAGTAGTACAGAGAGTCATAGCAGAGGCAGTTAGAAGGAACTTGAAGGCAGGGATAACCAAAATTTGGAAACAGGATAATCAAGATCAAAGAAGCTTTTCTAAAAAATGTAATTAGAAGTGGAACCGTAATTAATAGTTCGGAAAATAGAAGGTGCGTTGAAAGTTAGGGAAATATAATTGTTAATATAACCACTGGAGGACTTACTGTGGCCAGCAGCAGGACCCTCAGTAGAGGAGCGGTCCTCTTGTGGTTGTCCCGTCGACTCGGACCCCGTCTTCTTGCCCCTGGGTGCTGATCATGTCAGGAATAATAAAGAAAGAGACAAACATAAAAAAGTGCTGTGAAAGAAACAAATCATTAAAAAAAACGCTCCAAAAACATTTTAGGAAACAACAATTGCAATAAAATTGACCTATCTAATCAAAACAACTACTGGTTTGCAGGATTCATGGACTGTGTACTTATTATGAACACTAATCAAATGTTCCATAATCATTCTTATTCCAGAATACTAACTAAGTACCACCTGACCTACACCACCTATTCCAGACGTGCCAATTGTTCAGTAAGTCTGCATTTCCATTTCATTTTTGCCTTGAAAAATGCATAGATGAGATGGAGGACACATGCCTAAATTTGTACTTACACCAAACTGTTGGTTGGTTGCGTCATCTGTTGTTCTGCTACTGACTGACAATGCTAAGCCTACCACTCTTTAAACAAACTACAAAAGGTTCTATGGAGGACTGGGGTAAACAGCATTTAGTGACAGAGGAGGCGTCATGCAGACCGTAAAAAAATATGAACTAATACTAAGTAAACCTATTATCCATCTACCACTATTTTGCAGAAGGACAATGGAAGGACTAGACTCTCTAGCAATAGCATTAACTAACTTCAGTTCTCTAAAGTAAACTCTTACACCATTAATCAGCCCAGGCTTGTGCAAAGTTGCAAACAAGTAAGAGTAGTGCCAAGCAACACCTGTGTCCTACAATCACAGAAGATTTTGCAACGTAATTGACCTGCAATGTAACTAAGCGCACCAGTAATCGTGTTATTCATTAAAAAGTTATCCACAATACTTATACTACTATATATTAGCTACTCACCAAGCCCCAGGACCTCAACACCTAGCAGGTCCAACAGGTCCTGCTCCCGGTCCAGGATGTCTGACCACCAGTGGGCCAACTGGTTGTGGGTGCACCGGATCCCTAGGCAGTGAAACACTGCCCGGCGCACCTTCGCCCACCGGCGGTGACGCTTCTGGGTAAGGTACCCAGAGCTTGGCCTGCCGCCTGCTGCCAAGGTCAAGGGGTGGTGGCACTGGATGAAGAAAACAAGGGCGGCCACCACCGCCTCGCCGAAAAGCTGATGGGCCTGCACCCCTGCAGGGTGCATTCTGCCGCAAGGCAGCTGTTTCCTGGGCGCAGGCACCTTGCCCTTGGAGCAAGTACTGCTGCCCTTGGCCATGGTTCTGGAGTGGAGGCGGAAAAGAAAAGAAGGAAAAAATAAAGTTAGGGGGAAGAAGTAGTAGCTTAAAGAAAGAAGTAAAATGAAACAGTAGAAAAGTAAAATAAACACAGTAAAACTAGAAATAAATGCAAAATATAAACTAAGGGACAGAGAGAGATAGATGATAAATAAAAAAAGTGAGAAAAACTGTGAAAAAAACTAAGGATTGCAAAGATGAAAGGTGGATAGAAAAGTAGGCCCAGAACCATAGCATAGAGTGAAAAAACAAGATGGCCGCGCCCATCGCGACCTCGTGGGTAACTTTGCGCAATATTTCTCGCGAGCACGCACTAGTCGGAAATAAGGTATCACGAGCGGGTAGGACAGTTGAAAAAACAAGATGGCCGCGCCCATAGGCGACCGCATGGTTGAGTTCGCGATCTGCTATACCCCGAGCACGCAAACAGCGCCCCGAACATTAACAACGCTCTCCCGAAAAAGAAAAACGCATTGCGAACGGGTGCGACAAGCAACTGCGCACGCTTGCAAAGCTCGCATAGTGCAAGAACAACTTCGCTTAGCTTCATGTAGCGTGACTACGCACACTACGCCCTGGCCTAGTATTAATCATTGGCACTTCAAAGTAGCCCATATCCGTGCAAAACACTTGGAATCCACAGACCACTACATAGAGGAAAATGAGGGGATGGTGGACTCAACAAAGTACTGTGGAAGGTATACAAATCAGTCTTTCGGGATTAGGGTATCTATTTAGTAGCTGGCCATAAGAAGGAACAATGTCCTCACCTAGAAGCGCTGGAGCATAAGTTCCTGTATCTCGAGACCCTTTTGATCTTGGAAAAAGATGAATTGTTATGACATCGCCTGACTTTGAAATGAAGGGAATATAGGGAAGTGCCAGGTGAGGTAGCTAAGAGTCAGTATTGTGCAACACAGCACCATCTCTATGCAGTGGGAGATAGAGTGCGGTAGATGTTAGCATGGCTAGACAGACCTGAAGCAGCATCTAGATGGTTATTTGAGATTAAGAGGCCTGATGGGACTGTCTTAAGGGACAGACAGGGCATAGCGGCTTCCTGTGTGGATTATTTTATGAGGCTGTATTCCACATGCTCCACAGCCATCATTGAGGAGGCAAGGGAACTGCTAGCTGACTTTAGGATGCTGGGTCTCACTGAAGAGGACAGGGACATTCCTGACCTCATCCTCACGGATAGCAAAATTGCTCAGGCTGTTCAGAGCTTGAGTCCTGTGGAAGCCATGGGCCAGAAGGGCCTTCCCCTTGAAATATTCCAACCATCAGCTGCCAAAACAGCACCACTTCTGTTAAAAATGTTCCAGAAGTGGTCAAACGTATGCTGCCTGCCACAAGATAAAAAAGATAGTGAACATAGTATTGATACACATGGAAGGGAAACTGCAGGAAGAATGCACCTTGTACAGACCAATATCACTACTTAAGGCAGAGATGAACATTTTGGCAAAACTATTGGCCACTCACTTGATGCAAGTAATGCGATCATAGACACACCCTGACCAGTCTGGTTATATGCCTGTTAGAAGCACTGCGCTCAACTTGTGATGCCTCCATGGAGTGCTAGGCAGGTCAACTAGAATTCGGGAAGACACTGCTGCGGTGTCACTAGATGTGCAAATGGCCTTTGACACTGTGGAATGGCAGTTCATGTTAGCAGTTTTGGGGAGACAGGGACTTGGACCCCAATTTCTGGCCTGAGTAAAACTCTTCTACTCTGTACCATTAGCCCAAGTAACGGTAAATGGAGCCACCTCAAAACTGTTTTCACTGTGCAGGAGTACAAGGGTGGGATGTTCACTTTCTTCACTTATTTTTGCACTAGTTCTTGAACCAACGGCAATATGGATAAGAGAAGATCCATTGAATAAAGGATTACAATGGACTGAGGAATGGGAAGACAGAATCTCGCTTTACGCTAATGACATTTTATTGTACATAGCGAACCTGAGCGCCGCACTCCATAGGCTTTTGCACATATTCGATCTATATTGTAGATATTCAGGTCACATCATTAATTGAGACAAATGGCTAATACAAATTATGTGGGGGGAACCCCCGCATATCCCCAAGGACTGCACAGTAAAGGTGGTCTCAGAGGGATTCTGCTGCCTAGGAATATAAACATAAATAAAGACCCTAAAGTCTTCTATGATCTAAATTTGGAACACCCACTGAAATGCTTAAGGAGTGATACGCACCATTGGAGATCCCTGCCCCTGTTCCTCTTGAGAAGGGTGGCTCTCCTCAAGATGATGGTCCTCCCCCACTTTCAATACGTTCTTCAGAACTTGCTGTAACTGGTGCCTAATACGTATTTCCAATCAGTGGACACTTTGATCTGCTCCCTAATCTGGGAGGGGTTTTCCTTCAGATCTCTCTCCTGAACCTAGCCAGAAGTTAGTACGAGGATGTGATAGAACTCCCTGCAATTTAGAAATATTACTTGGCAGCCCAACTCATAGTAATCAACCACTGGGTTCACTTATCCCCTGATGAGCCAGCGTATAGAATGGACCACTGCAACATATAGGCGTGTGGTTATCTTAGAGCAATATAACGAGGGGGTAAGATTCCTGCACTGCCCAGCCAAACATCGGTTACAATACAGACCTGGCAGGAGGCATCAGCACCCCTAGGCTGGCATAATAAAATCCCATGAGTGACTCCATGAAATTGGGCTTCCTAGAAAAACAGCAAGGCGTTGTAATATGGGACCTGATTAGCATCTTGAGGGTTGGGGACTTGTGGGTGGGGGGCAAGTGATTCCATTTGTGGACCTTCAGAGAGACTACTAACTGGCGCAATCTGCAGCCTTTTTCTATTTCCAGATCAGCGAGGGCTGAGGGGAGCGCTGACGAGTGGATGGGAACTCCCAGAATCCTCTCCCTTGGAGGATAGACTACTGGACGATTATATGGCAAGGGGGTAACATCTCTCACATACCACAAAATCCTTAATAACTCCCCAGAACCCCTGTCCACACTTCAAATGCACTGGATCTTCAGGACGACAAATGGTAGGAGGCTCTGGCCTCCCCTAGAGAGGTAGCCATTAGATCCTGATTTAAGTTAGTACAGCTCCAAATTCTCCACGGAATATATTTTGCCTGTACCACAGTGATAAAAAAATGGAGGTCGGAGTCTCGATTATTCCCAAGGGGATGTGAGCAAGATGGGACCTTTTTTTATATGATGTGGGGATGTCCAGCACTATAGGACAAGCGGGACTGGGAGGTGTCCTGTATCTAAAAGGTGTGTAATATAACAGCGCCTGTGTCACTAAGGTAGTATCTTATGAACAATTGAGGTGAGATAGACCTTAACAGCAAAAAATGTCTCTGGGTGACATGGGGTTTTATGGTGGCCAAAAGAAATATACCTAAGCAGTGGAGGGCAACATCAACCCTCACATTGTGCGAATCGAAACATGACATGGACTGGTGTATGGTGACAGAACGGATGGTGTATGAGAGTGGAGGTTGTTCCCAGAAGTGAGCCAAGTTGTGGGGAAAATAGAATGAGTACCAAGGGATGATTTGCATGCCGATAAGAAGTTTGGGTTAAACGCGACAAATTTGCATGACCCCCAGATGAAAATGACCTATGAGCAAAGGGTGGGGCCAAATTGGTTGGGGAATGTAACTATTGTCGTGAATCAGCCATATTCGGACAACGCATATCAAATCATGTAATGCATTAGCCTGTCACTGCCATGCCTTGTTTATGTTCTGTAATAAAATATTTAATTAAAAAAAAATTGCCAGAATCCAAAATAAAACCTGATAAATGCAGGTGTGGGAGACACAACTGAAAGAGCCCTCTAGGGTGGAACGTATGGCCATTCAGTGTAGCTGTATTATCCTGGAGGGCAAAATAGAGACAATCTCTGTGATTGTAAGTTTCTTACAAGAAGACCTGGGCAAGTTAACCAAGAGGATGAAGACCATTATAGGCACAGTTACTGAGCTGGAGCCCAAGGTGAATATTTGAAAGGGAAATGGGAAAATTGACGGCTGTGGCAAATATCCTGGAAGAAAGGGTTAAGGATATGGAAAACAGGTCTAGAAGAAAAAATCTCTGCTTTTTTGTTGAGTTTCTGGAGAAGGATAATTGGACAGTTTTGTGAAGGAGTGTATTACTGGAAGCTGAAACCCTCTGGACTTTCAGCTGCATTTGCCACAGACAGGGCACATCTGGTCCTGGTGGTGCACCTACATGCTGGGGCACCTTCTCAAGCTCTGATTGCCTGCATTGTGAACTACAGAGACAGGAACTGTATCCTCAGAGCTGCCCGCCTGCCCACACAGCGTGTGTTCAAGGGCAGCAGAGATTGTACATAGAGGTAAAAAAATACTCAGAGCACTGAATTTGCAATACATGCTGCTATTTCCCACCAGCTGAAGGTCTAGCGCAGGGTTAGAGTCAACTCTTTGCAGTCTGGAGGAAGCATGGACTTGGCTAGAAATGTAGGACAAGGTAGGGGCTCACCACTTGGGGGCCTCCCGAAACAAGAGTAAGAACTCTTTGTGGTCTGTTGTGTGTTAGTGGATGAAAAAGCTTGGATGAGACCACAGGGTTAGGCCCCAGCAGACCAGGCAGAAAATAATTTACAAAAATGATAACATTTTCATGCCAGATGAGTCCTCCTCCAAGGGATCAGAAACTCCTACTGTTTGTCCAGACTTGATGAAGGCTGGTACAGGAACAGCAGAAGGGCAGGACTTACCCTGTGTGCTGTGAGCACTGGTGGCAATAGTGTCTCATTCAGCTATAAGTGAGATGCTCCTCTTTTGGGCTGCTGAGAGGCAGCAATTATTGTAAATTGTTGTGTCTTGTAAAGCGCACTGCTACCCGGAGGCCTCGTAGCGCTATAGACCGCTGGGGAACCCGTCCTGGCTTTCCCTGTGAGATAGTCCCTCCTGGGGGTCTCCAAGGTGAAACCAGGCATCCCCGGCGTTTGTGTGGGGCCGTTGTGGAGATGAGGCAAGCTAATGCCCAGAGTTGCCGAGTGTGATCCCTGGTCGGAGTAGGCACCGATGCGAGAATTATCAGTCCGCTGATCCTGGTCCAAGACCCTGCCGCGTCGGGAATCGAACCCTGGTCCCGGGCCGTTCTCTGCACTCGGGTCTGCCGCCTCTAACCAGTGAGCCACACCTCTCCACAATTATGGGGGTACAGGTCTGGATGCTGCCACTGGATAGATAGGATTGAGGCTGACTGAGGGACCTGCCTTAATTCG
The DNA here is from genome assembly GCF_964263255.1 of Lissotriton vulgaris. Classification (NCBI taxonomy): domain Eukaryota; kingdom Metazoa; phylum Chordata; class Amphibia; order Caudata; family Salamandridae; genus Lissotriton; species Lissotriton vulgaris. The sequence continues at coordinate 906,462,918 of NC_141696.1, read as the reverse complement.
GTGCAAGGAGTTGGTCCGATACCTGCTTGAAGCTAACCTGCCAAGGTTGGCTGTGGAACAGTGCCAAATTGTGGAGGAACAGTTTGAGATTGCGGGAGATTGCGGGAGGCACCGGAGAACCTGATGCAGAGGAAAACTCCAGAAGCCTACGGGTTCCTGGTGCAACCATGTCAAATGATTCCATCCCATAATTTAGAGCACTTATTAGAGGCAGGAGCAGCCCGTGCACGTAAGAGTGGTAGGCTGGCGTTAGGGGACTTGCAGATGGCAACAAAGGAAAAATGTAATAAATATTTAATTTTCCCCTACCTTGTGTGCGGCGAGCACAGGTGGCAATAGTGTCTCAATCAGCTATAAGTAAGATGCTCCTCTTTTGTGCTGCTGAGAGGCAGCAAAAATGGGGGTACAGATCTAAGTGTGGCCACTGGATAGATAAGATTGGGGTTGATTGAGGTACCCAAATTAATTTGGTCTGAGGAGTTTGTCCGATACCTGCTTTGAGTAGCCTGCCAGAGTTGGCTTTGGAACAGTAACAAATTCTGGAGCAACCGTTTGAGATTGCGGAAAAAAGAATCTTCACTCACAGAAAGCGGGAGACAGTGATTGTTGGACCTGGTACCATTGGCGTGAGTCTCCCATCCATTTTTTACTGCTCGCCTCCTCTGCTTTGGGAACTGTGCCACTGCTATTCAGTGCCACAGTGCAAGTGCTCCCTATGTTAAATTGATGTATTTATTAGTGACTCCATGATTGGCTTATTTGATTTTCTTGTCACACCCTAGAACAGTGCACCATGTGTGCCCAGGGCCTGTAAATCAAATGCTGCTGGTAGGTTTGCAGCACTGGTTGTGCTACCCACAGAAGCAGCTTATATAGTGTGTTTCAGGCCTGTCATTGCAGAGCCAGTGTGCAGTCTAGTACTGCCATGTCGACTTGGCAAGTGTACCCACTTGCCAGTCCTTAAAAATTCCCTTTTCTACATTTTAGTCAAACCTGAGGTAGGCCCTAGCGCAGAGTTTATTGTAGGTAAAAGGTAGGTCATGCCCTGATGTGTGTGGCATGACCTGATAGTGAATTACAGCCTATTTCGTGTTTCACTATTGCAAGCCTACCTGTCCCCATGGGCCAGAATGGGCAGTTTGATTATAACATCTTATAATCCTAACTGACCCTGACAACATGGTAAAAATTCGAATTTAGTATACCTGAATGATAAAATGCATCTTTCAGTGAAGTTGGTTTTAACATTCTGTGTTTGAAAATAGCACTGTTAGAAAGTAGGTATTTTCTTCCCTAACCATCCAGCCTGCCTCTGCTAGCTTGTATATTGTATGTCTGGTTTGTGAGTGACAGGGGCTGGGTTGGCTCCAGAAGACAGGGTGAGTTAGCACAAGGCTGAATGAACCTGTCTGCGTGTAGATGGGTGGGAGGAATTGCACCTGGGTCTGAATAGGGATGTGCCTGTCTTCAACAATGCTGACTCCACCTCCTGTGGTGAGTCTGATGACCATATCCCACCATGCCAAAGGAAAAAAGGAGCCCTGTAAACAAAGTGCTCCAGGACTGCACATAACTGGTTTGGACTAGGTACAGGCCCATCTGCTTTCAGAGGACAAAGGATTTTGCAGTATAAAATGGGGACCCAGACCCCAAGATTTTAGGTCACTTCTGGAACAACAAGACAAACCTCTACCAAGGAGAAGAACAAAGGAAGCTATAGGAGTTGGACTACCCCCTGCCAGTGTGCTGTGTTGCTGGGTTAGCCTAGTGGTGCCAAGGAGAGGAGAAGAAACTTTCAAAGAACTTTCCTCATCTAGCAGAATATTACTCCAAGGGCTTGAATTTGTGCTTGCCTCCTGCTGAAGTCCCAGGGACAAAATACTTTACCACAAGCTCCCCTCTGAATTTCCTTGCTGGGAATTCTGTCAACAGAAGCCTGCGTGTTGCTGGGAGCTGGAAGCACGACCCAACGAGGAGAAGTGTGTCGCCACTGCAGAGGTCACCATTGCATCACCGGAGAAGCGTGTCATAGGGCCTGTAGCTGCTCCAAAGCTACAGAGTTCTTCGCATGGCCATCGGGCGTGCACACATTGCCTTCATGTCATCGACTCAAGGGTGCCATCTTATCGCATCGCACTGGGTTGTCGCATTGCATCAAGGTGCCATCTTTCTGCATCATAACCAGAACGCAGTACGAGAATTAACGCAGCACCTCCTCTCCGGTAAGGACCAAGTCGCATCCCTACTCTGCGCAAGCATTGAGGCGTGACGCATCATCACCCCGAAGCAAGGAACCAACGCATCTCTCTAACTGCAAACCTTTTGTTTGTTTTGCATTATACATCCAGGTACTTTTGTGAGAACTGTGCCGCATTTATCATCAACTTGAACTAAGTGGCTTCTACAATCTTTAAGTCTATTTTGAGTACAGTATTGTGGATTTCTGTTGTTTGTGGTCGTGTGTTCAATTTATATAAAGAATACTTATTTTTATAAAACCTGTGTTGTTTCCATCTGTAGTGTTTTCACTGTATTACTGTGTGTGTTCACAAATGCTTAACACACTGCCTCTGAGATAAGTCTGTCTTCTTGTGCCAAGCTACCAAGGGGGTGAGCAGGGGTTATCCAGTAGTCTTATCCCCTTTCCCTGTTCTAGAAGCAAAGGTCCCAATTTGGTCAAAGGTGTATACCATTGCTAACTAGAGACTCCCAGCTCTTTCATCGGTGGTCAGCAGTGAGGATTTAGACTCATATACAGTGATTGGTGTACTCTACTAGTGAGGGCAGACCAAACGCGACCACATACTATTTTTGTTTGAATTTTTTTTCCTTGGACAGTTATTTTTCCTGAGAGCAGCCAATTCTTACTGCCATGAGCAGACCAGCATCTGTTGCATCTATGGATCTAGATTTTGAGGAGGAGAGATTAGAAACCTACAATTTGAAACAGCTCAAACATCTCTGCAGAAAATGTAAAGTTGCTACCCGAGGCAATTTCAAAAAAGATGACTACCAAAAGGCACCAAGTGCTTGGGTAGAAGAAAGAAATGCCACTAAACTGGTGGTGAAGCCAGTTGGAGATGCAGATGGCTGCTGGATAAGCTAGAATTTCCAGCTAGGGAAGGGGTACCATCCCCACCTCCCTGAAGCATCTCTTCCAAAGACCTGTCCCCCGGAGAGCTGGAAGACAGGGAGAGAGCTAAGGCGCACAGAATGGAGATGGCTAAACTCAAGATGGAAGGTCATAGAGACATAGAGAATAACAGAATGTGGGGAGAATGAGATTGGAACATCAGAGAATGTTGAGGGACTTAGATATCAAGGCAAAGGGCTTAGAGCAGGGGTCTCCAACCTTTTGTGTAGTGAGAGCTACTTCTGGTCAGTGAAAATCATTGTGAGCTACTAAACCCCAAGCAACTCGTGCATTTTTCCGAGCGACATCCCCCGTCCTGTTTCATTGACGTTAAGCCTATTTCTTCAGAGCCCATGGGCCCCATACTGTGGTTGCAACACAATAACACTGAAAGAAAGGACTTTGCATGTGTGCTGTTGGCAAACCACTTTACGACCTTTCAATTAATAGCTTCAAAATCAAGACCTATCAATAGCTGTCACTGAAATAATCATTGTAATGCAGCTCAATTAACAAACAAACAGGAACAGCAATCTTACTTTCAATTGCAGATAGATTATTCTACTGTAGCTTTGACAAGCTCGCTGTGTTTTTCAGTTGCCAGATAAGCTGAATTTCAGCTCTCTTGGGATTGGAAAGTAACGATTTTGTCCTCCACTCTGAATTCTCCAGAAGGTTCAGTTTTGAGGTTAAGGTTTTTATGACACCAGTCATGTTCGCAGTTGTATTGTTATTATTCCCTTTGCTGACGATTCTTCTCTTTAGCTCTTTTTTATCTTGATATCAATACACCAGGCCTCCAGTAAACACAGCTTTTTCTTATCTTGTGCAGCAAATAAATATTTAGAAAGGTGCTGAAGATTCTTCTCTCCAACTACTTTTTTCCTGGTGTCTGAAACCCATGCCTGAACTACACATTGCTTTGTTCTTGTTCAACTACTACTAACTGTTACTAACAAAAGGGATTTTGAAAGATGCTGAAGATTCTTCTCTATAGCTATCTTTTTATCTTGGTCTTGATCTCAATAAACCAGGCCTCCAGCAAACACTGCTTTGCTCTTGTGCAGCAAATAAAAATTTGGAAAAGGTGCTGAAGATTCTTTTCTCCAGCTACTACTTTTTCTTGCATTTGTAAAACAGGCCTGCAGTACAAGTTTCTTTTTTTTTGTTCAACTAAAAAAAAGTGGGGGCTGAAGATTCTTTTCTGCAGCAACTTTAATCTTGGTGTTCGTAATGAAACAGATACCTAGGTTTGGGATTTCACCAGGAACTGTCATTGAACAAGTATTGATTGCAAATGCATTCAAATTATTTCAGTGAGATACTTGGCACTGTGTGGTGTCCTCTAATCCCTTGTAATCTGGGGTGTAGCTTGAGAGGGCAACTCTTATGGAGCCATTTAAATGTTCGTCAGTTAGACGTGTGCGAAACTTAGATTTTATGAAGTTCATATCCGAAAATGCTGATTCACAAAGATAGGAAGAGCCAAATAGGGAAAAAAGTTTCAACGCAGCTGTTTGGATGTTCATAAACTTTTCAGCATCCACAAGATTCCAGAAATTAATGTCAGATGGCCTTGATTTCAACTCAATGTCATTTTGAAGAGTGGCAATCTCCATTTCCATTATGGCAGACTCAAGGTTCAAAAGCACACTAATTTTCTCAGAAATGTCACTAACATCCACTTTCATGAAGGGGTTCGAAGTGAACATCACATAGAGCTCCAGTTGCTCAAAATCACTAAATCTGTCACTGAACTTTTCATTAAGTCTCATGAGGAGGCTACTGTATTTTTCTATGTCCATGACCTCAGCCTCAGCTTTGTTTTTTGAAAGGATTTGGAGCACAAAGGGAAAGTGCTGCATCTTTCTTTTCTGCACATGCTGCATGAAAAGGTTAAGTTTTGATTTGAAACTTATCACAGAACTTACCATGTTGGTTATTGTCTTGTTTTTGCCTTGCAACTCGTAGTTCAATAGATTTAATTTTTCTGTCACATCTGTCAAAAAAGCTAAATCGAGCAACCATTGAGTGTTTGATAACAGTGTGGTATCTTCGTTTCTAAACTCCATAAAAGCTTTGACTTCTGGCAATAGCGAAAGGACTCTTTGCAGTATTTTTCCCCTGCTAAGCCACCGGATCTGAGTATGTAGTAAAAGGTCACCATACTCAGCTGATAGTTCTTCAAGGAACAATTTTAGAGGTTGGTGCTGAATTGAATTAATAATTTTAACAACCGGAGTCATGACATGATAAAACCCCATTACCTTGGCACATATTGTCTGTTGATGTATAATGAAAAGGTAGTTCAATAACGGAGGGAAATCTGGATCTGCTTTACAATTGGCAATGAAGCCAGAATGACGTCTTATCATTGCGGCTGCCCCATCAGTGGTTATCGCCACTAAGTTTTTCAATGGGATATTTTGTTTCACGATATCATTTTTCACCTCATTGTGAATGTCAGATCCTCTGGTTGTGGTTTTCAAAGGCAACAAAGTTACAAATTCCTCTTTATCAGTAAAATCTTCAAAAACCATTCTAACGAACATTGCCAACATTGCAATATTATTTCCATCAACAGATTCCTCACATTGAAGAGAAAAATATTTGAATGTCTTTATATCACGCTCTAACTGCTCTATCATGTTACTTGATAATGCAGATACCCTTCTTGCCATAGTGTTTGACCCTAACTGCACATCTGAAATGGCAGACATAATTTCAGGGCTATTTTTAAAGTCTTTGAATAAGGAGTTGGCCATTAGAAGCATTGCTTCCTTCACAATGGGTCCATTAGAAAATGTTGCTTTGTGCTTAATCAAGTGATGAGTATCTACAAAGGATGCTTCAGTTGCCGCAGTGGCTTTCTTCGTGGGCTTTGTAAAAAAAGATTGCTGTGTCTGCAATGCAGATTTCAGTTTGTTTACTTTTTGTGACCTCAGTCTGCTTCCTTTAGGGAACATCCTCTCAAAATGCATGTGCTTGGATGAAAAAGGCCTCTCAACATTGCACTTTTTTCCCACTGCAACTCGTGCTCCACAGATTAAACATACACAGTTGTCTTTAATTTGTGTAAATAAAAATTTGTTCTCCCACTCTTGATGGAAGTAGTAAGTCTTGCTCTTTGCCTTTTTGGAGGGACCTGGCTCTTCATACATGATTAGCTGTTAAGGCTGTAAGCAAGAGTAAAAATGTTGAGTATGTGTGCCCTACGTACGCTAATAATACTGCAACATAATGCCTCCCCTTTCTTCATCATCACACATGACAGCACCTTGAAATGCATAAGTTGAAGGTGCACTGTACAAAATCTATGAGGCCACACAAAGCCACCCTGTGTGACCTTTAATGGCCTCATAGATATGGAGGCAAAGCAGCGCAAATCGATGTGCTGCATTACTCTACCACAGCGAGGTGTTCTGTGAGTGGAGCATGTGTGCCCTTTCCTGTGTAAAAAGAAATCTGTCTGCAACACAGGCACCCTTGCACCATGGCATAGGGGTGCCTGTGTTGGTATTAGGGGGCAGAAGTTTGTGTGCCAGTGCAGGTAAAGAATAGGAATGCATCAAATTATGTTAAAATTTAAAAGTAGTGCATTGACTGCCACAACATTGAGACAAGCAACTAAAGCACAAGCCAAAACAATGACACAACAAAAGCACAAGCTGTGCAAGCGGAGGCCAATGCTTGTTGGAATGGGACAGGAAAGAGGCCCTGGTACCAAATTAGAAATATTCGCCCCTTAAGCCGGGTCTGTTGGCTCAGTGCACTAAAGCAGCCACTGCAGGGGCCTGTGTTTGAACTCATGGTCACAGGTTTAAATCCCAGCGGGTCCACTCATCCTTTCATCCATTTGAGGTTGATAAAATGAGTACCATTGAGTTGGGTAACAATAAACATCTGTAATTCAGCCCCGGGACAACTTCGGGTAATCGTGCGCTTTGCAACTAGACCTGTAATGTTATTAAATATAGGGTAGGCAAATCAAATAGCTAAAAAACGTGGGCCACATTTGCAAAATAGGTAAAACTTTGACATGTTGTAGGAGGGTATTTTTCAAGGTATGGAAGAGTAGGCTATCTGTGCTTGCAGCAGGCAATGTTTGATACTATCAGAAAATTTTACAATAAAAAGCAGCCCACCAGCAAATAAAATCAGCACACAAATAGCCAAAAATCCACAGACAAGCATTGGCACAGACCACCAACCAATACAATCGTCACACAAACAGACCACAAAAAAACCTATACATAACATCCCGAGCGGCCAAACAAGACCATGGAGCAGTCAAGGCCTCACTGTGGGTAGGCCATAGCTGGGAAGCCAAAACTGCCTGTGTCCGTGAAAAGTGCACAGTGGCTAGTGAAAAGGCACATTGTGGTCCAGCCCACTTCTGGTTCATTCAGCACAGAATCAGAATGGACCAGCTTGAGAGGTAGAAGCTTAAATGGGGCCTTGCAGGGGAGGTTGGTGACAACTATTGGATGTTATATTCAAGTGAAGGCAGGAGTCAGAAAGCTAGCATCAGTGTGACAACATTTTTTTGTCAAAAGGCCTCCTGCACCTCCATCTGCTTGTTCCCACACACAGCTGTGTTGCACAGGTCCAGCAAGCCTCTTTGCTAAGGGTGAACAGGGGGTCTTCAGTCGGAGGGGTCTCAACATTCAGAGCTGTCTTTCATATCCTCCGAGTAGTTCTCAATGTGGAATCTGGATTGTTGTGGTGTGGAAGTTAAATTTGCTCTGTAACTGGGTGCTGGCTTCTTTGAGGAATACCTGGGCATCAGCATCTTCATTGATCGCATTGTGCACCAATGGCACTGGCTGCAACACAGTTAGTGCCCAGATGTTCTGGCTGTGCAGCGCCTTCAACCCCGGGATGTGCACTAGAGATTCCTTCACAGCACTGAAGTCTACTCTACGCCCTTTTGAGTCCCTTCCATCAGTACGAGCAGCACATCCCTCAGTATGGCTAGTATAGTGTGGTCCCAAGAACCAGGATAGAGAAGACGAGGAATGTACAGACGGGAACCACAATTTTATACTCTGGCTTGAAGTAGATGAAGTAAGGCTTAAGCAGCCACCAGTACACCAACGCTCTGCACCAGGTCGCCCACAAAATGAATGAATGCAGCTCACACACTGGTGTTATGCTCCTTCTCGGGGTGGTCTTGTGCGAATGTTCATGTCATCCTTCTGTAGGGCCATGACTATGACCACACCCAGTCTGATGCAGAATAAATCCAACCATTACGATGCTAACTGCTCGTAATGGTGAGGTGGTCAGCATAATATATCCTACCCACCCTCACCACATGCTTCCGGTCCCCTCTCCCTGCCCGGCTCCATGCCCAAGCTATCGCCCCCTGCACCCTGTCCCCTGTTTCTGCTCTCTGTCCTCCCCTGCTCTCACTCTGTGTTTCCGGGACCCCCCTGCCTGTCCCACTCCCTACTACTGCAAACCCATGGCTAAGGTCCCTGCACCCTGCCCTGCTCACCACTGTCCTCTATCGCTGCACTTCCCCCGTCCCTTGTTCTGCCCAACAAGTCTGCCACTGCTCCCCGTCCCAACCCCTGTACTCTGTCCTGCTCCTGGACACGCTCTCTGTTACTGTACCTTGCCCATGCTCCCTGCCCCTTCTCTTAACCCTACACTGCCCTTATCCTGCCCTTACTCCTGTCCTGAGCCCTGTTCACCATCTCTGGCTCTCCCTCACTCTTTCCTTGCCCCCCACTCTCCCTCTCCCGGTCTACGCCCTCAGTCTCTCAGGTGGCATCTTGACAATCTTCTTGTCAAACCCTCTGTCTCCCCAGCCCCTCTCTCTCCTCCTGCCTCTACTGTCTCCCCAGCCCCCCTCTCTCTCCTGCCTCTCATAGTATCTCCGCACCTCCACTGTCTCTCCCGAGTCCCTCTCTTTTCTGCCCCTCACTATCTCTCCCCGCCCCAACTGTCTCCCCCCAGCCAATCTCTCTCTTCCTCCTCGCGGTCTCTCTCAGTCCAGCAGCCCCTCTTTCACTCACTCTCTCTCCAGCGCCTCAAGTTCTCCCTGTCACCACTGTCTCCTCCTGCCCCCTCTTTGTCCTGCCCCTCACTGTGTCTCTCCAGCCCCTCTCTGTCTCTCTCCAGATCCTCTGTTTCTCACCAGCCCCCCTCTCACTCTTTCTCCCCACCCCGTCTCTCTCTTTCTTTCCAGCCCCTCTCTTTATCTCCACCCCCTCACCCCCTCTCCCTCTTTCTCTACATCCCCTCTCTCTCCTTCTCTCCATCCCCTCTCACTCTTTCTTTCCAGCCCCTCTCTGTCTTTCTCTCCATCCCCTCTCTCTCTTTCTTTCTTTCCAGCCCCTCTCTTTCTAACACCTCCTTCAATCTCGCAGTCACCAGACCAGAGATTATCCGCTCCACTACCAAGTAAATCACCCAGATGGCAAGAACTGAGAAAAAAGCCCCATCCCAGTATCTCAGCTCAGTGCCAGCCAAAGTTCATGGTCATGGTCATGGTCTTGGTTGCTGACCATGATGACATCCATAGTGCAAAGAGACTGATCATCATGCGGGAAAAATCAGTCAACTAGTGTGCAGCATTGGTCATAATCACCAAGGCCAAGCTCTGTGGCAGATATCCACTGGTTATTGGCCTGGCTCTGGAGGAGTCTGTGCTTCTTATCACCTTGCATGCCTTGCATTCTGCGTGTTGCCAGTTCGGCCCTATAAACGGGTGCTTGTCCCGCCTTAACATTAACGCAGTGCGGGTTTGGGCTCCGAATATGTCCCGAGTGGACTCCGGATCTCTAGACCCGGTCCTGACCTGCTTTGTTCCAGTCTCGCTATGGTTCCCCTGTCCCTCTCTGGCTCTGTCCCACTGTTGCTGTGGTCGCAGATCTGATAGTGTCTGAGCCTGGCCTCTGCAAAGGGGGAGGAGGGCGTTGGGAGAGAAAGGGGTGCAAAACTCTTGCACTGGCTGCAAAGTCCCCTCCTCCGCGTCAGCTGACCCTCCTTGATGACCTCTGCTGATCCTCCCTCTTGTGGCACTGACCCTCCCCTGCCCATTGTCTCTCCCTTACCGGGCCCAGCTCATTTCCAGCAGCCACACCACTCAGTATCCCTCGGTGGACCCAGCCCTCGTCACAATTCCACTGATCCTCCTTCTTGCGGCACTGACCCTCCCCTGCCCATTTGTCTCTCCCTTACCGGGCCCAGCTCATTTCCAGCAGCCACACCACTCAGTATCCCTCAGTGCACTCGGCCCTTGTCACCATTCCACGGCATACACCTGGGCCTTCCCTTGACTGCTGAAGTTCATGCCTAAAACTCACCTTGCACCTGTACATCCATGCATGGTATGACTTCACTCTTTTACATTTCTTTTTACTGGGACCTAACGAAGAGTGTTTTGGGGGCATACCTGCTGCTAATCTGGTGTGGAAGGTTTTTCGTGCGGGTCCCGGCAGTTCTCTCGGCCTGCAAACTGTTCCACAATGCTCCGCCCTGCCAGGCCTGCTTGAGCTCCGCACTCGCACAATGGACAGTGCGGTGCCAGTAAGGAAAAGGCAGGGGGCGCGCGCTGTCGTAAACAGTCATCACGAGAATTTGCGCGCGCCCTGTCACGAGACTGCAGGAGAGCAACGTCATCCTCTTCACCCCGCCCCACCCCAGCTAAGCTCAAGCCAATCAGAGCATCTGTGTTGGGTGAGGGCGGGCAACAGACACTGAAATAAGCCTAAATAGTAAAAAAAAAACGAATGGGCTACTAAATTGAGCAGCACTCGGCACCAGCTCCTCACAGGGTCTCGGCGAGCTACCGGCAGCTCGCGATCGACCAGTTGGAGACCCCTGGCTTAGAGATCAATCCCTCTGGTGGCAGCTCACCATATGTGCCTTTAGAAGGCAGGGTATGTATCCCAAAGGATATCATCAAAGATTTCCATATGCTTGAAGATATTGAGCAGTGGTTTGTAGCATAAGAGATAGCAATGTTGGCCTGCCAGGTCCCTGAGAAGGATTGCAGAGCGGGGTTGTGGGGCCGCTTTGTGAGTGAAGGGAGGGATACATTGTTAGACCTACCCAGTGAAAATAGGATGTATTTTGCCCACATGAAGGAAGCCCTGTTGACAAGGTATGGTTTGACCCCAGAACTCTATAGACAGAGGTTCAGGAACTGCAAGAAGCTGGAGGCAACCACTTGTGTAGAATTTGTATCTTTCTTTTGCAGAGCTGTGGATGGTTGGGTGAAGAGTAGCAAAGTGGATACTTTTGAAGCGCTCTATTATTTGTTTGCATGGGAATACTTGACTGCCAATTGTTTTCCAGAGCTATGCCAACACCTTATTGATAGCAGGTTAACTACCCCTAGGACGCTTGCTGAGGAAGCGGACCGCTGGGTCAGTACCAGGGTCCACAAGGGTCATGTGGGAGACTACGCCAAGGGTGGGCAGGGTCCCCAGCAGAAGAGTGGGGGGACGAGGGTGAACAGAGGGAGTTCCAGAAAGTGCCCCAAAGTAATTCCCAAGGCAACCAAGGGAAGGATTCCCAGCCTCCCCCTGAGAAGAAGCAAGAGGCCCCGATAGGTAAACCTGGTCAGAGGGGCTCCTACAAGTTCTTTACGTGTGGTCAATTGGGCCACTGTTGGTATGATCCACAGTGTTTCATGAAGGATTCCAAAGCACCACCACGTGCACCACCCTGTCAGATTGCCAGTGTAGCCCTGGGGGTAGATGGGTGCCCAAGGTGGGTGGGGTCCTGCAGAAATGTCCCTTGTCTCTTTAGGAGACTTTGAGATGGTACGTAAGGCCCAGCTGCCTGATAACACAAAAAAATACAGGCAATGAGTGACCATCAATGGCCATGGAGTGAAGGCTCTTAGTGACACCAGACCCAATGTGACAGCTGTCAGGTGTCACCTGGTATTTGAAGAGCATGTGGTCCCCCATACCTTTTACCCATTGTTGCCGCTGACAACACAGAAAGCCACTGCAAGGTTGTTCAGGTTCCCTTCAAGTGGGGGGTCTCAGGTACTCTCCATGTAGCTGTGAGGCCAGCCATGCCTGTTGATTGTCTGCTGGACAATGATTTAGAAAGCTCCCGTGGGATAAGGTGGAGAAGAAGGCTCATTTGGAGATGTTGGGTCTGCCTGAGTGGGCGTGTGTAACCAGTCGGTCTATGGCAGGCCGTAAGGGTGTGCAAGAGGTCCTGGAGCCTGAATGTATGGCCCAGGAACCTGCCTTAAAGAGAAGAGGTAGGGGGCATGGGAAACCAGACCCTATTTTTTCCACGGCCCTGGAGGAGGCAGACCTTGAGGGGGATGCCCTGGAACCAACAAGGGAGCAAATTGCTGAACTGGGGGACCTGCCTGAGCTGACCCATTGGCAGCAAGAAGAAGGACCCTCCAGGGAGGAATTTTATGCAGCGCAGAGGAAGTGCCCTTCTCTTGTGGGTTTGCGGTAACAGGCCACAAACCAAGCAGCAGGTGATCTGTCTGGATCACATTGGATCTACTGGGAGAACGGCCTCCTGTATACCAAGCCTAAGGTTGCTGAGCCTGGGTCAGCCCCTGTGCTAGTGGTACCCTAGCACATTGAGAACCTTTCCTCATGGGTTTGGCTCATGATGTGCCTTTAGCTGGACATTTGGGGCAGGAAGAAACCTTTGCAAGGCTTGTCACCCACTTGTATTGGCCCCAGATGCGGAACAGTTCACACACTCATTGCAGGACTTTTCAAACTTGCGAGGCAAGTGGGAAAAGTGGAAGGAAGCAAAAGGCTCCTCTCTAAACTTTCCCTGTAGTCGGTACCCCCTTTGAATGGGTGGGCATTGACATTCAAGCCAGGATCTCTTTAAAGCTCCTATGTCTGGCTCACAGGGCAGTATATGGCTTAGGCTCGGAAGGGATCAGGTCCCTAATCAGCCTTTATACCCCTAACAGAACGCTCCGCTCAGCCTCCAGAAATCTACTCACGGTCCCTAGATTCAGGAGAACCAAATGGGGAGGAAGAGCCTTCTCCACCTTGGCACCTAAGTTATGGAACTCGCTCCCCCTTGAACTCTCCAGCCAACCATCTCTGGCGATCTTCTGTAAACATCTGAAGACTTGGCTCTTCTCTGAGGCTTACTAAATTTTGTGGTATCAGCCGTTTGGTTTCCATATGTTTGTATGTTGCATGCGCCTTGATGCCCTTGTGGTTAAGTTTGCGCAATACAATACATTCATTCATTTATTCATTCATTCATTCATTCATTCATTCATTGTGGGGCAAATGGACCCCAAGACAGCCATGGGCAGCAGGTTTATCCTGGTCTTGGTGGACCATGCTACCCGGTACCCGGAATCCATCCCGCTCAGAACAGTGACAGCCCCCATGGTGGGACGTGCACTGATGGGGATTTTTTCCCATGTGGCGTTCCCCAGAGAGGTGGTGTCAGACTGTGGTATAAACTTCATATCTAATTATATGACTTCCCTGTGGCAGGAGTGAGGTTTCACATACAAGTTCACCACTCCTTACGACCCCCAAGGTAAAGGGCTGTGTGAGAGATTCAACTGTTCCTTAAAGGCAGGATTTTGGCCTTGAGGAGCCTATGAGGTGTAAGTGGGACATCCTCTGGCCATGCCTTCTTATTGCTTACAGTGAGGTACCACTGAAGTCCCTAGAGTTCAGTCCCATTGAACTGCTGTATGGACACCAGGTAAAAGGACTTCTGAGTCTGGTCAAGGAAGACTGGGAGCAATCTTCCAGGAAAGCTCCCCAGTATGTATACAGTTACATTCTGGCCTTCGGGAACCAGACTAGGCGATTCAGACAACTCGCTCAGATAAATCTAGAAGCCAGTCAGGAGGAAATGAAGCAGAGGTACGATCATAATGCCACTCTGATTGAGCTTTAACCTGGTCAGAAGGTTTGGGTCATGGCCCCTGTAGAGCCTTGTGCACTCCAGGACAGGTGGACCGGACCATTTGAGATGGTGTAGCGCAAGAGTGATGTCACCTACCTGGTGAACTTGCGGTCTCCTAGGAAACCTTTGCTTGTCCTGCATGTTAACAACCTGAAGCCCCACTTAGAAAGGTCCAAAGAGGACATGCTCCTAGCAACGGATGATGGAATTGAGGAGGAGACTGAGCCTCTTCCTCACCAGTCTGTGACAGAGCAAGATGGGTCAGTGGATGGTGTCATCCTCTGCCACACTGACCCCTGAGCAGCAGAGTGATTGTCACCAACTGTTGGGGCAATTCTCTGATTTGTTCTCACTGGTTCCTGGTGTCACTGAGTGGTGTGTCCATGATGTGGACAGTGGGGACAGTCCTCCTGTTAAGCACAAGCCTTACAGAGTGGCTGACAAGGTCAGAGCTTACAACAAGGAGAAGGTCCCCAAGATGTTTGCCTTGGGGTGATTGAGTCCTCTAACAGCCCTTGGGCCAGCCCAGTGGTCTTGGTCCCAAAGGCTGCTGTGCCTGGTACCACACCTGAACTCTGGTACTGTGTGGACTACCGAGGGCTCAATTCAGTCACTAGGATTGACGCGCACACCATCCCCAGAGCTGATGATCTCCTTGATTGGTTAGGGCCTGCACGGTACCTCAGCACGTTTGATTTGAAGTCTGGGTACTGGCAGATCACCTTAACTGAGGGGGCCAAAGAGAGGTCAGCATTTTCCACCCTAGATGGGCATTACCAATTCCGGGTTATGCCCTTTGGATTGAATAATGCCCTTGCCACCTTTCAGAATTTGTTCAACCAGGTGTTGGCCGGACTGGAGGATTTCAGTGTCCGCCTACCTAGATGCCATTTCAGTGTTCAGCACCAGTTGGGAAGAACATCTGTACCACCTCTGGGAAGTATTGATGGCACTGCGAAAGGCAGGCCTGACGATCAAGGCAAGCGAGTGCCAGATGGGGCAGGGTTCCGTGTTGTACTTGGGGCACCAGGTAGGGAGTGGCCAGGTTGCGCCCCTACAACCCAAGATTGATACCATCCTGGCATGGGAACCCCCACAGACCCAGACACAGGTGAGAGCCTTTTTTGGACTTACAGAGTACTACAGGAGGTTTTTCAAGGCGTATGGTAACATTTTTGCACCCTTGACTGAGCTGACTTCCAGGAAGCAGCCCAAGAAAGTGAACTGGACTGACACCTGTCAGAAGGCTTGTGACGCCTGAAGACTACCATGTGCACTACACTCGTGCTTCAGGTGCCCAACTTCTCAAAATAATTTATTGTCCAAACAGACACTTCAGGGCATGGTGTAGGTGCTGTTCTTTCATAGATTAATGAGGAGGGCCTCCGTCAACCTATAGCCTTCATCAGTAGGCTGTTACTTTCACATAAACAGAGGTGGAGTGCAATTGAGCTTGAGGCATTTGCTGTGGACTGGGCACTGAAGAAGCTGAGTCCTTACCTGTTTGGAACTCACTTTCGGGTTCCGACAGACCAAAGGCCATGCAGATGGTTGATGCAGATGAAAGGTTGAGATCCCAAAGTTGTTGAGGTGGTTCATTTCCCTACAGGGGATGGACTTTACGGTGGAACTCCGCCACGGTACTGAACACGCCAATGCTGATGGTCAGTCCGAATTTTTTCGCTTTAGTGAAGAGGACTCCCAAGGGGAAGGGTAGTTCTCCCCACATTTCAGCTGGAGGGGACACGTGTTAGACCTGGTAACATTGGTGTGAGACTTGCTTCCATTTTTCACAGATTGCCTCCTCTGCTTTTGTTATTTTTGCCAGTTAGATGCTTTGGGTACTGTGCCACTGCTATTCAGTACTACAGTGCAAGTGTTCCCTATGGTAAATTGATATATTAATTAGTGACTCCATGATTAGCTTATTTGGTTTACTTGTCAGACCCTAGTTTAGTGCACCATGTGTGCCCATGGCCTGTAAATTAAATGTTGGTGGTGGGTTTGCAGCACTGGTTGTGTCTCCCACAGAAGCAGCTTCTAAAGTGTGTCTCAGGCCTGCCATTACACAGCCTGGGTGCTGTCTAGTACTGCCATGCCGACTTGGCAAGGGCACCTACTTGCCAGTCCCTAAACCTTTCCTTTTCTACATTTTAGTCACCCATAAGGTAGGCCCTAGGGCAGGGTGCATTGTAGGTGAAAGGTAGGTCATGTACTGATTTGTGGGGCATGACCTGATAGTGAATTACAGCCTATTTCATTTTTCACTATTGCAAGGCTACCTGTCTCCGTAGGTCAGAATGGGGACATTGATTATAACATCTTATAATCTTAACGGACCCAGGGAACATGGTAGAAATTCGAATTTAGTATGCCTGAACTCAGAATGATAAAATTCATCTTTTAGTGATGTTAGTATTAACATTTTGTGTTTGAAAATACGATTCTCAGAAAGAAGGTATTTTCTTGTCTAACCATCCAGCCTGCCTCTGCTAGCTTGTGTATTATAGGTCTGGTTTGTGAGTGACCGCCGGGCTAGGGTGGCTCCAGGAGACAGGGTGAGTCAGAACAAGGCTGAATAGACCTATCTACATGTAGATGGGTGGGAACAGTAGCACCTGGGTCTGAATAGGGCTGTGCCTGCCTGCCACAATGCTGGCTCCACCTCCTGTGGTGTTTCTGATGACCCTGGCCCACCCTGCCAAAGGAAAGAAGGAGTCCTTAAAAAAAGTGCTCCAAGACTGGACAGAACTGGTTTGGACTAGGTACAGGCCCCTCTGTCTTCAGAGGACAAAGGTTTTGCAGTATAAATATGGGGACCCAGACCCCAATATTTTAGATCACTTCTGGAACATCAAGACAAACCTCTACCAAGGAGAAGAATCAAGGAAGCTGTAGGAGTTGGAATACCCCTGCCAGTGTGCTGTGTTGCGTGGTTGGCCTACAGTGCTGTCTTCAGTGCCAAGGAGAGGAGCAGAAGCTTTCAAAGAACTTTCATCATCTTGCAGAATATCACACCAAGGGCTTGAACTTGTGCTTGCCTCCTGCTGAAGTCTCATGGACAAAAGACTTCACCACCAACTCCCCTCTGAAATTCCTTGCTGGGAATGAGGAGGAGCTTGTCACCGCCACAGAGGTCGCCATCTCATCACCAGAGAAGCATGTCGCAGGACTTGTTGCAGATCCAAGGCTACAGAGTTCGCTGCATGGGTTCTGGGCTTGCACGCATCATCTTCACGTCCTCACACCAAGGGCACCATCTTATCACATAGCACCGGATTGTCGCATTGCTGCGCCATCTTGCCACATCGTAACTGGAACGCAGTATGCGAATCAATGCATGACCTCCTATCCGGTAAAGACCAAGACGCATCCCCTACTCTGAACAAGCCTTGAGGCGCGACGCATCGTATCCCCTTAAAGCAAGGAACCAGCGCATCTCCATCCCTGCGAACCTTTTATTAGTTTTCGCGTTAGGCATCCAGGTACTTTTGTGAGTACTGTGTCGCATTTATCATCAACTTGAACTAAGTGACTTCTACCATCTTTACGTTTATTTTGAGTACAGTATTGTGGATTTTTGCTTTTTTGTAGTCTTGTGTTAAGTCTATGTAAAGAATTTTTATACAACCTGTGTTGTGTCCGTCTGGAGTGTTTTCACTTTATTACTGTGTGTGTTCACAAATGCTCAACACACTGCCTCTGAGATAAGCCTGTCTGCTTATGCCAAGCTACCAAAGGGGTGAGCAGGGGTTATACAGTAGTGTAATCCCCTTTCCCTGACTTAGAAGCAAGGGTCCCTATTTGGTCAAAGGGGTATACCATTGCCAACTAGAGACCCGCAGTTCGAATAGTGATGGAGTTGATCCCTACAGAAGGGCAACATACTTCCTATTTGGCCACTTACAGGGTATTGTCCATGCTAAAAACAGATATGAAACTGCTGTGTAGAGGCTTAGCCAACAAACAACTTGATGTGATTGGCTTAATCATTCACCCAAATAAAACAGGTTTAATACCTAGGAGAAGCACAATGTTTTATATTACGAGACAGAACCATATTATTCACTCACATGACACCTCTGCTGCACATTTTGTGTTGATAGTCTTAGGTTTGGAGCAGGCATTTGATACAGTGGAATGGCAGTACATGTTGGAAGTGCTGCGGAACATGGGGTTTGGCCCTAATGTTATTGAGTGCAGTTAATATTTATGGACCCTGTGCCAGGTCGCTAACTAGGGGCTTTGTGTCAGATATTTGGAGTATGGGCAATTGGCAGGGATGCCAGCTGTCTCCTGTGCTGTTTGTGCTTGCATTGGAACCTCTAATATGCAGATTGAGAACAAGGTTGGAGTCCTAGAGTGTTAAAAGCAATCACAAGATCCAAATAGTGTCCCTCTATGCGGATGACACCCTAGTTTATCTGAGAAACTCAGAGAGGTCTGTGCACCTGTTATTAGAGGAACTGGAGTAGTTTGAGATGGTGCCTGGCCTACAAACTAATAAAGCTAAGAGCCAATTGTTTCCTCTTTGGGTACAAAGCCGCCGGGAATGGACATTCCATTGGACATAGGAATGCAATGGGAAAAGTTCAGATATCTGTGAATATGGATGATGTGTTACCCTGTTGCGCACCACGATCTTAATATGGGTTCATTTGTTAGAAAATTAGACCATTCTTTCAAGATTTGGATACAATTACCTCTCTCATGGACCGTATATCGGTGGCAATAAATTGTGTTTCCCTTTGATGATTATATGCCCTGCAGAATGTTAAGTGACTGATGCTGACTCCTACATTTCTCCAATTCGAGGAGATGCTGAACTCATTGAATTGGGAAGGAAAGGTAAGTCGAAGAATTTGAACACCCTGAAACTCTCTTTTCTGAAGCCAAGGCTGGGACTCCCTGATTACTTTTATTTTATGCTGTAACACAGATACAAGAAAGCAAAATACACACAATTGATGGACGGAATGCAGAACAAATCAAAACATTCACCCCAGTCAAGAGATCTGGGTTAAATCTATCATTCTTTTGCTCACCATGCCATCCCAATTTAGACCTGGCCATATGCAAATCAGTCTTGACCCTGTGCCTCATGGGAACAGTCTAGCCCGAACTGCAAAGCCAGGTCCTCCCTGGAAAAAAAAACAAGCATCCTAGGGCCAGTTTGGGGTATCACCCCTCATCAGCCAGGATAGCTTGAATCCAGTAGCATAGTGATACCGGGACCCACATCTGGGCATACCCTGCGCACTTAGGGCGAGAAAGCAAAAGACAGACAATTGATGAACGAAATGTAGAACAAATCAGAACATTCACCCCCAGCCAAGGGATCTGGGTTAAATCCATCATTCTTTTGCTCACCATGCCACCCCAGTTTAGACCTGACCATGTACAAATCAGTCTTGACCCTGTGCTTCATGGGAACAGTCCAGCCTGAACTGCCAAGACAGGTCCTTCCCTGGACTGGAAACAAGCATCCTAGGACTGGATTTGGGGTTTCATCCCTCATCAGCCCAGATAGCTTTAATCCAGTGGTACAGTGAGCCTGGGACCCACGTCTGGGCATACCCAGCCCACTTAGGGCGAGAAAGCAAAAGACACACAATAATGGACGGAATGCAAAACAAATCAAAACATTCACCCTAGTCAAGAGATCTGGGTTAAATCCATCATTATTTTGCTCACCATGCTACCCCAGGTTAGACCTGGACATATGAAGCTATCCTAGCTGAGGGGGGTGAAACCCCGAAACCGGTCCTAGGATGCTCGTTTCCAGTCCATGGAGGACCTGGCCTGGCAGTTCGGGCTGGACTGTTCCCATTGGGCACAGGGTCAAGACTGATTTTCATATGGCTGGGTTCAAACTGGAATGGCATGGTGAAAAAAAACAATGGTTTTAGGCCCAAGTCTCTGTACTGGGGTGAATGTATGACATTTTTCTGCATTTTATCCATCAATTCTTGTTTTTGCATTTGTCACCTGAGTGGGACGGGTATGCCCAGCTGTGAGTCCCGTGCTCTCCATGACACTGGAGTCAAGCTATCCTGGCTGATGAGCAGTGAAACCCTGAAACTGGTACTAGGAGTCTTGTTTCCAGTCCAGGGAGGACCTGGCCTAGCAGTTAGTGCTGGACTGTTGCCACTGGGCACAGGTTCAAGACTGATTTGCATATGGCTGGTTTCAAACTGGAATGACATGGTGAGCGAAAAAACAATGGATTTAGGCCCAAATCTCTATACGGGGGTGAATGTATGACATTGTTCTGCATTCTGCCCATCATTTGTTTTTGCATTTGTAAAACAGATACAGCATGTTGTCAGCTGGTTTGATGATTAGCCTAAATGGGAGCTTTCCCTGCATGCAGATAAGTGTAGGTTTCACTCCCTCTGAGAGCTCTTTCTGATGGTTAGATACGTCCACAGAATTCCCTATATTTAATGAAGTTGATAATGAGTTATCTGCAAAACACTGAAAAGGTCGTCCGAGTTTCGAACCATTTCTGGACAAGATCGAATCACAACTAACAAAGACACTTTACTTGAAGTTCAGATACGAGACGTTGCAGATCAACTCCTTTACGTTCAAGTGGTCCAGGCGCAAGGCTTTTGGGAGGGGGCCCCAGGAGTGACTTATGCTCCCTACATACAAATGAAATTATTGCACATGTATAATTGCCTAGGAGGAAGTGGATTAGGCCAATGTGTAAGAATAAGAAAACTATGTTTTACCTAGAGGCACTGTGAATACTGAAAACAGACACCTCAAAACTCATTATATTTGGGGTCAGAAGATTTGTTTTGGCCATCAGCTATCTGAGGAAAAAAATGGACTACAATTTTAATTCCCCTATTTTATAATGGAGTTTTATTCTTTCCCCCACTATGTAAATGAATATATGGATGTAAAACATCCCACATAAAGATGCATCTCCAAAAGCATATTTTAATGGTTTAGTGTCTATGTTTAATCTCTTTGTGTGTAACTTTTATTATTTTCTGCCGGTTGGGGGTTAATAGAGTACATATTTGTACCTTTATATCATTACCGTAACTAATGGAGTAATTGTGGTACCATAATGTGTTTGTTTAACAGGAATTTCAAAGTGTATAAAATCTCTGTACCTAATTACATAATCACCCTGAACTTTCAGTCTAGATTGGAAAAATGTTAATGATATGTTTTTACTGAATGATCAAGTTTGTAAATATTATTTTATGATTCTTTGAACCGAAATAAAAATATTTTGATTGATTGATTGATTGAAAAGGTCGCCCTTTGTTGAGGGTCTACTGCTTTGGATATGGCCTTTGCCATCTGACAGTTGCGAGCATGTTGGGGACCTATACTATAATGCTAGATTTATTATTGTTGAGCAGGAACAATTTGGAGTAGGAATGGGCTAGTTCCTTTGATAGGCTAGACTAGTGCATACATCCTTTATGGTTTGTACTACATTCCTTGTAAGGCTAAAGGAGTATGCTACTATGTGGCATTTAGTAGAGCTCAAAGGTGTAAATGTCTAGTAACGCACCTACAGAGGACTTTACTGTGGGAGAGAAGGGGCATGATACTATGTGAGTGTTGGGGATGTATCTTAAACCCTGTAAATTAACAATGAACTACCCTGGTAGGCCTGTGTTGTGTCGGAGATGTGGGCTGCGCTCGGTTGACTTTATGCATATGACTTGAAATTGCCCGTATAAGGTGAGAATTTGGGGGGAAGTGGTGGAGGAATTGTTGTGTAATACAGCACTCTGATTTAAGGGGTCTGTAATACTGTGCCTGCTTGACATATTGAGAAAACTGAAACATCATAAAATGCAAGCCAGAATGGCGGCACTTGTCTTAGTGTTGAGCAGGCAGTGATTACTGGGGGCCTGGTTGACAAAGGTAAACTTACACTTTTGTGTAAGTTTCTGATTGTTTGAAATTCACGAAGGTATTTTACTAGTAGCATATTTATGGCGGTGGCGTCTCTGCACATAAAAAGATAGTACAGTCCTATTGTTTACGTGGAAAGACTCTGCAGTTGTAAAAGGTACTACTAGTAAAATGCCTTTATGAATAGCAAACACTTGTTACTGACACAAAAGTATAACAGTACCTTTGTAAATCAGGCCCTGTGGAAAAAAGGCCTACTGGAATGGGTAATAGCAGGTTAACAGCATATGAAACTAGCTAAAAGGGATGATAGCATGTGGGAGGACTTGGATGATTGGGGTGAGATTATTACAAAAGTTACGGACCCTCCTGGAGATGGATCTCCTTAATTAGCAGACAATGGGAGACTGATGCTTGGATAAAAGGAAAGGGGTGGCTGACACAAGAGAGTGTTTCCTGTACATCTACTGAAATAGTTTGAGACATTAAAAGGCATATTCAGCGAATACTAGAAGCTGGTTGCAATTAATATGTTTATTGTTGTTTGTGTACTGTATTGAAAATGTCAATTAACAGAATTAGAAATGTAATAGTTGGGGACATGGCTTAGCGCCTGAAGGAGATGGCGGTGCGGGCGTGAGCGCTCCGTTGCGGCCGGGGATTGTCAACGGACTGCGTTTGTCTTCATCCCCTCAGAAGGCAGATTTTGCTGTCGAAAGACTCCTGGGATATGCGCTGACATCTTGTGGCAGCCTTGGGGGCCGTTTGCCATCCTTTTTGAGCAGCATTCTCTTCAGAGCGGATCTATGACGGCCGCGGCCGCCATTTTGCATAGTCCTTCAACGTAACGCTCCACACAGACGAAAACTCGTCAAACTCACCTGATCACCAATGGATTTTCGAACTGCCTGACAACTTCTCCTTTCTTCATGGTGGGCCATTTTATTTTTGATATATGACTTTCTTGTGTCCAACAGTATTTCGCATATGTTTTTAGCGCTGCTTTTTCCCATTTCTCCTATGAGCGGCCATTTTGTGACTCAACAGATTATGAGTCATGGGATCATATTGCGCCCATGCTGCCTCAACTAATTACATTTCATCCACTGTTGCTACCTTTTTCTCTGTGGCTTTGCCTTCTTTGTTTCTTTTTCTAAGTACCAAAGACTGCTTATAATTCTGCTAATTGGACTATTTGATTGTTCTCCTTGTGGCAGTTACTTTCTTCATGCTTATTTACAGCACAATAAATGAATTGCTGATCACTCGGCCTGGAAGCAAAGCGATCTTTTCTTTTTCTCTTTTGCTTATCGCTTAAGCTGTGCACCTGGTAAAGAGTGTCCTCCATATGGGCAGACTCACAACAAGTTGCGCCAACAAGTCCTCAAAGCGCACTTTCATCAAAAACTCAAAGCTTTTTTCAGCATTGGCTCAGTTTGAAGATTCACAAGACCCTCCTGTTCTTATGTCGAAGCCAGTCATGGAGTCCTCTACTCAGCCCAACGGAAAGACCACTGTTAAGCGACTAAAAAAGGACCCCCCTCACCATCTGCTTCCGCTCCATCTGCATCTATTGAGTTGTTATTGGAGGAAATTAGGGCACTTCGCCCCTTTATGGAAGAGACTAATGCTAAATTGCAGGTTCTAACTGACAATTGGACACAAATGGAAGCCAAATGGAAGCAAGAGTCACGTCGGTGGAACGCAGTGTTTCTTCTCTTCAGGAGTACTCTGCCAAGGTCTCCAATATGCACTCTCAGATTTCTTCTCTCCAGAAACAGGTCGAGGACCTTGAAAACAGAAATCGACGCAATAATCTATGCATCTACGGCCTGGTGGAGGGCTGCGAGGGGAGCGATCCCATTGCTTTCTTTAAATCCTTTCTTCCTAAGCTCTTGCATCTTCCAGAGGATACCATGCTCAACATTCAAAGAGCTCACAGGCTTGGTCGAGCCCCCTCGTCTACTTTTGCCTCGACAAGACCCAGAGGTGTGATCATGTATTTCTTGCAGTATACTGACCTTCTAAAGGTCCTCTCGGCAGCTAGAGCCTCTCCACGACTTACATGGTCTGGATCCCCTGTATCTTTTGCGCAGGATTATGCTAAAGCCACAGCCAGTCGAGGCAAAGCCTTTTTGGATATGAGACCTGAACTTCGTTCCACTGGTGCTAGATATGGACTTTTTCATCCTTGTCTTTTTAGGGTCACATATAACAATAAGACGACAACTTACGAAGATCCTGTGCGTCTCAGAGCTTTCTAAATTCCTGTCGAGGAGCTAACATGGATACCTCTGGTCCCTCTTCTTCGTTCCCTCCTTGATTTCTCTGACTAATGTTGTCTTTTTCATTTTAGTCTCTCGTGTTACACACTTTAGTCTACTCCTACGATCATAGGTTCACATACTTTCTGTAACAGTTATCTTTTCCATGTTTATCCGGTTGTTCATAAAGTTCACTGTTTACTCTTCCTTCTGCTTGTTATTTTTGATGAACTAATCTCCTCGTGGTTTTTAATTTTTTTTTTGTTCATGTTTTTTCTCCTAACGCTTTTCTCTTGGTTCCACAGATCATATACCATGTTTTTTGTTTCCCCAGTTGGGCGGTTCGCTGGCCTTGACTGTCTTGTCTCCTTTAGTTGGTTCTACCCCCCCTCCTCATAAGTATGGTCTCCCTTCCTGGTTGTGATCACTCACCTCCCCTACCTGTAAGTACGTTTTCTTACCTTATTGAAATGATAACTTCTGTTTCTGTCCTTACCTCCTCTTCCCTGCTACTCTTTCTTATTGTTCTCTTCTTAAAGGTGTCACTTTTTCTTTTTAGCTTTCAATTTCTCTCTTCTTATCCAATTCCTCTGTCATCTTCTCTTTTGCTTATTGACCATTCATCTTTTCTTGCTTTTCTTTGCTTTGAGGCTTTCTTTCACTATAGTTGCTATTTTCTTTTCATTTCTTTTTAATGTCAGTACGTATTGTTTCATGGAACGTTAAAGGTCTTAACTCCCCCATTAAGAGACAACAAATTCTTTCTCACCTTGCCAAATTGAATGTAGACTTTGCCTTCCTGCAAGAGACTCACTTATCTGAAGCAGAATCTGTTATGCTTAAAAGAGGTTGGGTGGGAGAGGTTTGTTTCGCTCCCGGAGATGGTAAGCGCAATGGTGTCGCAATCCTTATCCGTAAATCGCTTACTTACTCCATTTTGGCTAATGAATCGGATTCTGATGGTAGATGGTTGCATGTCAAGCTTTCCTTGATGGGTGTTGCACTCTCCCTACTCAAAGTTTATGCCCCTACAGGTGGTGCTCCAACTTTTTGGCATGAGCTGGGCACTCGCATCACTAGCCTCATTGACGATAATTTCATTTTGGCAGGGGATTGTAACTAGCCTCTTGATCCTTTCTTGGACCGGAATTCCAAGGCTCCCTTTGTCCCAAACAAGCCTCATAAACTTTTTACTCATGCAGTGTCACAGCATAAACTTATTGATGCTTGGCGTCTCTGCAATCTGATGGCTAAGGCTAACTTCTATTCTCCCTCTCACCATTCCCAATCACACATTGATTATATTTTTGTTTCTCATCACCTCGCACAGTCTCTTACCCATGCAGAGATTGGCCCCATTCTATTATCTGATCACGCCCCAGTTGCTATTAATATTGATATTCTACCCAAAATCAATGGACCAAAGAGGTGGCGTTTCAATAATCCCCTACTTTTAGATCCCAAATTTAACTCCTCCTTTACTGAATTTGCTAATGATTATTTTACCATTAACGATACCCCTTCCATTCCTACTCAGACCATTTGGGATGCATTCAATGCCACTGCTAGGGATTTTATTATCCAATATGTGGCTAAGAAATGGAAGAGCGCACGTAAATATACCAGTGACCTTCTTCGCAAAATCTGGAGCACGCCTATTATACCTCTCACTCAAAGGAAAGCTTGACAGCACTTATTGACGCTAAGTTGAAATTTAATAAAAAATCTACAGAGGACGCCTCTCTCTACCTATTGAAATCTAGTTCGAAATTTTTATGGTGGGAAAAACTGAGCAGGGAAAATTCTAGCTAATTATTTGAAAATCAAACACAACAAATTAAATATTGAATCTGTACTTGATGATAATAATGTTCTTAGACATAAAGATGCCGAAAATCTGGATGAATTCTCCCGCTTCTATTCTGCCCTTTACTCCTCTGAAACTCATTCTACTCCTCAATCTCTCTCTGATTTTTTCTCTACTATTCAGCAACCAGACCATTTTCCAATCAACTTAACCTCTTTGGAATTGGACATCTCCCAGCAAGAATTACTTTCTGCCCTTAATTCTCTCAAAAAAGATGGAGCTCCAGGACCGGATGGTTTCACTGTTGAGTTTTATCTTCATTTTTCCAGATTGCTCATGCCCAAATTGCACTCTCTTATTGATTCTTTTGTTACCCTTGGCAGCTCTTCAGGTACTTTTTCTGATGCTCACATTTGTATAATCCCTAAGGAAGGTAAAGATTCTCGGTACTGCAAAAATTATAGACCAATTTCCCTTGTGAACATTGATCATAAGATTTTTGCCAAATCCCTTGCAGCCCGATTAGACCCATTTCTACCTGAATTACTTGGCCCTGAGCAATCTGGTTTTGTTAAGGGACGTTTTATTACTTATAATACTAGACTTCTTTTTAATGTTCTGTCTAAATCTCCACGCTTTCAGGGTCCTCTGGCGGCCATTGCCCTGGATGCAGAGAAAGCGTTTCACAGGGTAGAATGGACTTATCTTTTCTATGCCCTCAAATGGTTCGGTTTTGGTCCCAAGTTTGTGTCCTTAATTTCCTTTCTTTATTCTAATCCCAGAGCAGCGGTCTGTGCAAATGGTCTGATTTACTTATTTTTTGAGTTGGGTAGAGGTGTTTGGCCAGGTTGTCCTTTATCCCCCTTTCTTTTTAATTTAGCTTTGGAACCCTATCTCTCCAAACTTAGGCAAAACCCTGAGATATGCAGCTTTCAGAATTCGCACTCTCACATTAAACTTGCTGCCTATGCAGATGACATTCTGCTTTTTATTTCTAATCCTACTGTCTCTATTCCTGCTTTCCTTGCTGAAGTTCATGAGTATTTGCAGATTTCTGGATATAAGTTGAACAATGACAAATGCGATATTTTACCCCTTACGAAATATACTTTCAAACCTGATTTTGAAATGAAATGAAATGAAATGAAATGAAAATGGGTTTTATAAAGTGCAAAATAGCTGCCCGGAGGCGTCCTAGCGTTGAAAACTAACAGGTGTTGCCCCTAGGGCTGAGTCCAGAAGAGGCAACTTATTTATTTAACAGGAAAGTTTTTAAATTTTTCCTAAAGGAGGTGAGGTCAGAGTTGGACCCAAGGTGGAAAGATAGACTGTTCCATAATTTGGCCGCCTTCAAGGAAAAAGAGCGACCTTCTGATCTAGATCTTTTGACCTTTGGCACTACAGCTAGTAAGGCATTGGTGGATCGAAGTTGTCTGCTGGGAAGATAGGGGGTGATTAGGGGGCGACTAATCAGTGGCCCAGTTTCCCAAAAAGATTGATGGGCAACACAAAGGGATTTGAAACTCATCCTGTCTTTCATCGGGAGCCAGTGTAATTTTTTCAGTCCGGCCTTCGCAGAGGTCCTGCGAGGGAGCTGGAGCAGGGTTCGGGCCGCACAGTTCTGAATTACCTGCAACTTTTTGAGTGTGGAGTCAGGGGTCCCAAGGTAGAGCGCATTTCCAAAGTCCAGCCTGGCAAGTATCAGTCCCTGGACCACGATTTGTCTGGCCTCAAACGGTAGTAATGGGAGAATCTTCTTCAGCACTCTGATGAGGCCAAAGCAGGTAGCAGATAATACAGCGGCCTGATGATTAAATGTTAGGGACTTGTCCAGCCAGATTCCCAGGCTCTTGATGGTATCTCTGGGGACTGGAGGGGTGCCCAAGCAAGTTGGCCAGATCTGATTAATCGTAGATGGTGCTAGATGTCCCAGCATCATGACCTCTGTCTTGTCTCCATTAAGTTTGAGACAGGACATGGTCATCCATCGACCAATCTCGCTCAGACATTTGGGCAGGTCCACTGTGCCTACAGGGTCTCCAGCCGGCGTGAGGGAGACTACCAGCTGGGTGTCGTCCGCGTAGGTAACGATCTTCATACCATACGGGCGGACGACCCCAGCCAGCAGTCTCATATAGACGTTAAACAACGTCGGGCTTAATGAGGAGCCCTGCGGAACTCCAGAGTTCAAGGGCTTGCTTGTAGAGATGGTTGCTCCCTCAAAGACCTGAAATTGCCTGCTGGATAGGAAAGAGCGGATCCACTCCAATGCTCCTCCTTGAATCCCAATTTCCTTGAGGCGCTGCAACAAGATGGTGTGATTTACAGTGTCAAAAGCGGCACTGAGATCGAGGAGGACGACTGCACCGATCCTCCCCGATCCAAGATGCCCCTAGTTTCTTCCAAGACCACCAAGAGAGCCGATTCCGTC
The DNA here is from genome assembly GCF_964263255.1 of Lissotriton vulgaris. Taxonomy (NCBI): domain Eukaryota; kingdom Metazoa; phylum Chordata; class Amphibia; order Caudata; family Salamandridae; genus Lissotriton; species Lissotriton vulgaris. The sequence goes on along the minus strand of NC_141696.1, from coordinate 906,434,503 downwards.
CCATGCTTGGGGCCGAAGCCGGTCTGCGAGGGATCAAGGAGATTATTTTCCTCAAGGAATTTGGTCAAAAGGCCATTGATGTATTTTTCCAGTAACTTGCTGGCCCAGGGGAGCAAGGAAATTGGGCGATAATTGCTGAGATTGGTGACACACATATTCGGTTTCTTAGCAAGTGCTTTTACCCTTGCTTCCTTTCACTTAGGGGGAACTATATTGGTGGAGATAAAGGCATTGAGTACTCTTAGCATGACCGGTAGGATGGTCTGACTGACTGTCCTTAAGAATTTGGGAGGGGCCGAATCGCTGGGGGAGCCCGATTTTACCTGGGTCATTAGGCTAGCTAATAAGTCCTGCTGTAGTAATGGGAAGTTCTCCAAAGTTGGAGTTTTATTTTCTGCTGCCCCATAGTTGGAAAAGCCGGCAGTAGCTGCCTGATTCTGTGAGTGAATGGCTGGAAAAGCAGAATAGATACGATCTATTTTGTTAAAGAAGTAATCTGCCAGCTCGTTGCAGCGAGTTTGTAAATCCTCACTATTTATTGGACTCCAACTTCACTTGGAATTCCTCTCACATCAAATACTTAGGTTTACATGTCACTCCCTCCATTACAGATACGGTCTCACTTTGTCTCAACAAATGTATCCAGAAACTCTCTGATCTTACCACAAAATGGCATCCATTATATCTCTCATGATGGGGGCGCCTTGACACTATTAAAATGATGTTATCCCTTTTGTTTTATACACTATTTCCAATATTCCTGATACCACTTCCATTAAGTTTTTCAAGGAAATCAACACCATTCTTTCCTATTTTCTCTGGTCAGGCAAAAAATCCTGTATGTCTCTCTTCAGACTCACACGTCCTAAATCTGAGGGTGGTGTAAATTTTCCTGACTTTCCAACTTATCACAAGGCTTTCCTTCTGCGCCAGGCCTCCTTTTGGCTGCGGGACCCTGATGAACCGTGTCCTTTATGGGTTATTTTAGAACGTCTCTCTATCTCTCCCTTTACTTTTGCTGAATTTCTATCTTTTTCCCGCAAACCTCAGCTACCATCCATCCCCATACATAAATTCACAGTCAAATTACTCCTGGCCTCTTCCCCGACCCCCCCCCCTCCTCTGCAGCCGATTTTTAATCCACTACCATTTGGCATAATAAAAATCTCCTTATTAATAACAAACCTTTCTTTTGGAAATCTTGGAGGCAAAAGGGTTTAATTTGGGTCTCTTAACTTTTTTCTCATTTTACTTTTTTACCTTTTTCAACGTTACGCCATTCTTTTGATTTTCCCGCCTCCTTTGCTCATAAATATCTTAAACTTAAGGAAGTGGTCATGTCAGCTTACACCCAGATCCATTTTTCCAGATTGCTCATGCCCAAATTGCACTCTCCTATTGATTCTTTTGTTACCCTTGGCAGCTCTTCAGGTACCTTTTCTGATGCTCACATTTGTATAATCCCTAAGGAAGGTAAAGATTCTCGGTACTGCAAAAATTATAGACCAATTTCCCTTGTCAACATTTCCCTGCCTGACAGGATTACTCCCCAACCCCAACCTACCCAAACCTTATGCCACTCTCTGAATTCTTATTTCATAGACAAAATAACTATCATCAAAGACAACATCCCCCCCCTTATCACCTCTCCCTTTACCTCTTCCCCCTATGAATTCTAGCCGTCTGACTCAGCTCCCACCAATCTCTCAAAATGAATTCTCCACGCTTCTTCGCAAGGTTAGCTCAGGTTCACCTAATGACTGCTGCCCCCCTCAGATCCTTAGAGAAGCCTTCCTGGCATGCCCTGGCCCTCCATTAGCTTTGCTCAACAACTCTCTCGCTACTGGGGAGGTCCCCCGTTCCTTCAAACAGGCAGCTGTCATACCCATTCTTAAAAAAACTAATGCTGACCCCACCATTCTAAGTAACTATCGCCTTATTTCCCTCCTTCCCTACTTGGGCAAAATTCTGGACACCTATGTTACTCGCTGCTTGAGTACCTTTATAGAGAATTCCTCCTTCCTGGATGCCCAACAAGCTGGCTTTAGACCCCTCCACTCCACCGAGGCGGTCATAATAGCCGTCATGGATGCCCTGAGGAAAGGTGCAGACAACAACATCTCTCAGGCCCTTGTCCTCCTGGACCTGTCGGCTGCATTTGACACGGTCGATCATACTATTCTGATCGACCGTGTCAACAACGCCGGCATCCAGGGGGTGGCCCTCGACTGGCTCAGATCTTTTCTGAGCCCTCAGACTCAAGCAGTCCATCTATCTACCTTTTCTGTGCCCTATTCATCCCCTACTTGCGGGGTCCCTCAGGGCTCCGTGCTCTCACCCTTATTGTTTAACTTGTACCTTCAGCCCCTTCTTGTTTCCCTCCGTAATACCCCGGTTACCATCTTCAACTACGCAGATGATCTTCAGTTAATTTTTCCCATTGACCCCCTTCCTTCCTCTCATTCCAACTTTCAATCCACTATGCTCAACATCGCTGAGTGGATGCTTCATAGTCCGTTAAAACTTAACCCCACAAAAACTGAGCTGGTACTTGTCGGGGGCTCTACTAATCCGTGGAATTCCACCTTTTGGCCCTCCTCTCTGGGGACTCCGCCTAGCCCAGTTAGCACTGTGAAGAGTCTGGGGGTGATCATTTCTGAGGACCTCTCCATGAGGCCTCAAATCAATGCAGTCACCTCATCCTGTTTTTTCCACCTAAGGCGGATTCGTAAAATCAGTAGGTTCCTCACTAGAGATGTTCTAATCTTAGTCATCCTAGCATTGATCACTTCCAGACTCGACTATGCTAACACGTTGTATGCCGGAATTCCATCAATCCATCTCCACCGGCTGCAACTTGTCCAGAACCAGGCAGCCCGCCTGATCTTCCGCCAGCCAAAATACCAGCATGTCACCCCTCTTCTGCGTACCCTCCACTGGCTCCCCATCACTAAACGCTGCATCTTTAAACTTGGCTGGGTCACTTTCAAAGCCCTTTCTGATCTAGCCCCTGCATTCATCTCTTCTTGCCTGACACGGTATGTCCCCCACAGAGACCTCCGCTCTGCAACTCTCAATCTCCTGGTTACTCCTAAAACCAGACGGAAAAAGCATGGTGGCCTCAGTTTTTCTGCCATGGCCCCCTCCACCTGGAATTCCCTCCCTACTGCACTCCGCCTCTGCCCTAACTACGATCACTTCCGCAAACTGTTGAAGACCTTCCTCTTTCAGTTAACACTTGAGTAACTCCTCCACCCCAGCTGCCGTTATGTCAAGAGCGCCATGAAACCGTTGGTGAACGTGTGCGGTACAAATATTTTTAACGTACCGTAACGTAACTCCCACAATCATGCTTCGTCTCCTAACCCAACCTCACAACTTCACTCCTTTTGGCCGTTTCTTCTAAAGCTTTTCTCATTTACGCATTTCTGCGCTCTACTCCTTCTCCTCATCTAAAATCTAAGGTAGAAGAGCAGTGGGAATGCGACTTTGCTACATCTTGGTCTATTTCTCTCTGGGATAGGTTGTGGGTCAAGATCCGCAAATCCTCTAGATCTGCTACCTTAACACAAACATTATTTTTCATTTATAATAGACTTCTTTTTACACTATCCTTGCTCAATAAGAGATATTCTTCTACTCCTGATTTATGTTGGTCTTGCTCTACACCTAATGCAATTTTATTCCACATGCTTTTCTCCTGCACAATCGTACACAATTTCTGGAAACAAATTTGGACCAAAATTAATGATATTTTTCACACTCACATCCCTTTTTCTTTTATTCACATTTTTTTAGGTAGTCTTTCCCCTTGTTGGGGTCATGTTACTTTTGATGTATGAATCATTGATTTACTTGTGGCAGTTGCATTCCAACAAATTACTGTTAACTGGAAGAATTTTGCTAATATATCGGTTAAAGCATGGTGGTATAATGTTTGTCACAACCATAGATTAGACACTGCCTTTGTTTTTCCTCTTCATTTGGCAATGAAGCGCACCAATTTATGGCTCCCCATAACACTGTACCTTGATGCTTGTGCTAAAAATTCTTTCCATTTGTCACCCTTTCAGCAAGAATTATCCAAACCCCCTTGATTGACCTTTTTGTTCCTCAGTATTTCCCTACCTAACAGATTTTACTATTGTTTTCTTTTTCTTTTTTCCTTCTATTGTATAGCCTCATCCTATCTTAATAACCATTGCACCTTTTATTATATATGCAATGTTTCCCTAGATTGTTTTACTTCTTTCCTGTATCATATTTGTATATTGTATTGACAACTCTTATTGCTTAATAAACACTTTTTGAACTGAAGAAATGTAATATAGTTTGGGCGGTCATTGTGTTATGTTTATTTAATCTTGCTTGCCTTGAGAGATTCTGGGAGCATGCCTTAAATGAGAGAAGCATTTGCAACATTGAGTACGTGCGGGAGAGTGTCCCCAGAGAAAGCTTTAATGAAGGGCGTCTGTAAGACATCATCTATATAAGCAGTGACTTTGAGGATATTGAGTATTGAAGCAAAATCTGCGAGAAATAGGGATTTGAAGGCTGACCATTTCTGGATTTTAAAGGAAGGGGTACCATCAAGAGATGGGGTAGGCTTGGCATGGTCGATGTTTTATCAGATCCTCTGTTTATTGTCTGCGGAAGAGGTTGATGGCATTGCAATGCATTTCTTTATTGTCTTGAAAAACATTCTGCTTCTACGGGTGGCTTCATTGATGGTGTTGGTATAATACTTTGGTTTGGCTGATGTGATGAGATGTATGCATGTTGTGCAGAGGGACTTCAATACAATGAGTTAATAAGAAGTTCTGCTTTCTGCTTTATCCTGTCTACTAGTGTATGTTTGTTATCAGCAAGATCTTTTGAGCACCACTGTGCTGAACATTTTGACTAGCTCCTGCATGTTTTAATTAGCGTGTTGCAGTTCAGATAGTTTCTGAAAAACCTGTTGAATTTGCTTAGAAAGGTGTTGGCTTTAGAAGTGGAGTTGATAGGGTGATAGGGTGAGACGTGTTAAAGCAATAGCTTGTCTATGGACAGTTCTTTGATGGATCTGATGGTTTTGTTTTCTCTTTTGATTTGCTTTGGTTTATTGGTAGTACGGTGAGCAGGGAGAAAGGGATTGTGGAGTAGTCTGTCCAGTCAGATGTATGAATGGTTTGCATTCAATTTTTTCTGATATTGAGAAGACAAGGCCAATGATGTGACCTTTTAGCATGGTGCGAATGCGAACTCGCAATTCGCAAAATTCGCGAATTTGTGCGAATTTGCGAATTTGCTGTTTTTGCCAGTTCGCGAGGGTTTTGTACAAGTTCAGGAACGCAAACTTACTTGTGTGGTCGCAACGGTCACGACCATGTTGTTTCTACGTGTCTAGCCTGTTTGCTACCCTGTGGTTCATCGCAGCCACCCTCCGGTTCATCACTGCCACCCTCTGGTTCACCAATGCCACCCTCTGGATCATCACGGTCCCCCTCTGGTTTATCACAGCACCCTCTGGTTCATCACTGCCACCCTCTGGTTGATCACTGCCATCCTCTGGTTCATCCCTGCCACCCTCAGGGTAATCACTGCCACCCTCTGGTTTGCCACTGTCACCTTCTGAATCATCACTGTCCCCCTTTTGTTTATCACAGCACCCTCTGGTTCATCACTGCCACCCTCTGGATCATCACTGCCACCCACTGGTTCATCACTGCCACCCTCGGATTTGCCACTGCCACCCTCTGGATCATCACTGCCCCCCTCTGGTTTATCACAGCACCCTCTGGTTCATCACTGCCACCCTCTGGTTCATTACTGCCACCCTCTGGTTCACCACTGCCACCCTCTGGATCATCACTGCCACCCTCTGGTTGATCACTGCCATCCTCTGGTTCATCCCTGCCACCCTCTGGTTCATCACTGCCACCCTCTAGTTTGCCACTGCCACCCTCTGGATCATCACTGTCCCACTCTGATTTATCACAGCACCCTCTGGTTCATCACTGCCACCCTCTGGTTCATCACTGTCATCGTCTGGTTCACCACTACCACCCTCTTGTTCACCACTGTAGATTATGGGGGGAAAGCAAAGCACACCTTCCCAGCCTCAACTGAGATGAATTAATTTGGGGCTGGGTAATGTGTCACTGAATTTGTGCTTCAAGTCTGGCACCTGCTTCCTTAGCTGTAAGACCTTCCTGTTGCAGTTATTTTTTTTACAGGAGCATTGTGCCAAACTTTTAACTATTCTCTGACCCTGCTTTGAGGGTCAGAGCAGGGTCAGAGAATAGTTGAAAGTAGGCAACTGAACTCTGGAGGGGCCCCTCAGGAAGCACTACAGGGAATGGTTAAAAATTAGCTTGAACTTTTGCACCTGCTAAGTGCTTTCAGTTTTCCAAAATTTGTTTTTCTGCCATTTCGCGAGATTCGCTGGACGCGAAATCGTGCGAAATCGATCTTGCAATCCGCAAATTCTATCAAATTTGTTGATTTCTTTTTTTTTGCTTGTTCGGGCGGTTTTTTGCTTACTTGCGGACGGCTTGCAGCGCACCGACCCCGAGGTTGCCCATGCGGTCGTGTATGAGCGCGGCCATCTTGTTTGCGTGACGTGTTTCCGTTTCCGGGCGCTCGTTGCATGCTCGCGTCGTATGTGGCGCGCGATTACGTATTCGTGGTCGTTTTTGCGTGCTCGCGGGAGAAATATCGCACAAACTTACCCGCGCGGTCCTCTATGGGTGCGCCCATCTTGTTTTTCATTCACTGCTATGGTTTTGGTCATTCTACCTTTCTATCCACCTTACATCTTTGTAATCCTATGTTTTTTTTGCTTATTATCTCTCTCTTCAAATTCCTACATCTATATTTTGTGTTTTTTTTTAAACTTTTTGTTACTTTATTACCTACTTTATTTCTTTTGCTCTCTCTCTTATTTCTTTTACAACTATTCTTCTTTCCTTCTTCTTGTGCCCAGGACCATGGCTAAGGGAGGCGACAAGGGCAAGGGGAAGGGCCCAGCACCATGTACCCGGCTCCCTTGCGGGCGTTGGAGGGGGGAGGAAGTGCAGCCCAGGGAGATCTTCTCTGCGGTGGAGGTGGCCGCCTTGATGGTTTTTGTCCAAGTCCACCTCCCTAAGACCGTGGCAGCAGGTGGGAAGATTGCTTCCGGTTACATCCTCCGGGAGGAGGATGTAACCCCCAATCCCCTGACCGACTATCTAGAATGTCTGACCAATGATTTTACGACCCAGAAGAACAGAAGAAGACTACCTCCGAGTCCCAGCCTATCTGAGTCACTGAAACATGACTGCCAAGTGCAGTAGTTCAAACCTTTCCGCTCACTCACTCACTCGTAAACAAAAACCACACCGTGCTTGTTAGTTTAAAAGTTTTATTTTAAATTAAGATATGAAAACATTATTTCTTTATTTTTAATAACGTAGTATTCTGATGGATGAAGATGACGTTAAAGTTTAAACAACATTCCCATGAATGAAATTAGTATGACTCAAACTTAATAATAGTTACAGACACATGAAATTATTAGAATAACTGTGCGGGAGCCCCCACCTTCTTTAAAGTACTTAAAGTACTGCTGGTGATGACTTAATAGTAGTTGGTGAATCATCTGGCAGAAGGGCAATGGAATCTTCTTTCTGTAATGAGAAAAATGGTGCACGTTAAGCAAGTATTCATCAGTTGTCATAAGAAGTGTAGCATTTAATGGAATAAGCATATAAAAGGTTAACACCCTCCCCAAAACCGGTACTTTTTTTCAATCCCAGTAATAAAAAATGTGTTATGTAACATTTTCTTCCATTACGAGACAAAATAGGGGGTTGTGTATGGCATCTGAAAATATGACATGTTTTTCCTAGACATCACAACATCTGATGCGGCACACATGACCACCAGTGCCAGGGCCAGCAGTGCGGAGGGGTCCACTCTGGATGTGGCGGCGCCAAAAGGAGGAGCTGGGGGAAGACTCAGCGGCTGGGGACGGTGGTAAGTTAATATATTCCTTACTTATTGAATTTTTTTAGAGTAGGCTCGCAAAGGAGTGTATGATGTACTGTACAGTAGTACACAGTACACTAGTATAACTACACTGTACTGTCAAGAACATTTACTAATTTAGAACTACTTTGTGGGCTATCACGGAGAAGACAGTCAACCTTGACTTTTAATAGCATTAGCGGTGGTACTTCTCTGGTAACCAATGGCCCCCTCTATTTCACTTCAACTCAGGTGAGAATTCTTTTAGTGAAGCCATGTCATATCAGATGCAGTTTAGGGATGTGAAGAACGAAAAGTTAAAGAAGGGTGAAACGAAGGACGAGGGAGTCTTAATATTTATGACTGTAAAGAATGATTTTGTTGAATGCAATTCAACATAAGAAAGAAGATGGCGGTTTCAAAAATATTATGAAAAGGGTGTTAGTTGGTTGTTGACAAAAATACATTTTGGTACATTTGAGACATTAAGAAGAATCATAGACGTACTTTGGAAGCCTGGATGTTATCTTCTTATCCTCCTCATCGATAGCAGAGGTGTAAGATGTAGTAGAGCAGACGCTGAGTGGATGAAGTATGGCCAGTGGCAGTGCCACCCCTATAGAAAAGTAAGACATTCCTATCCCCACCTGCATGTACTGCTTAAAGTACTGCGAGTCTGCATCATTTTGGCCTGTGTCTGTATTTCTTGGGTGAAAGGTGAGTGAGCTGCCATTATGGCGGCTACCACAAGTTCACGTACCAGTAATTTATTTTGCAAAACAAGAGAAAAAAAGTAAAAAAGGCCTTTTTTTAGTAATCTCTGACTATGTATGTAGTAGTGAGTCCACCCATAGTGCTGCTAGTGGAATTCCTGAAACTCACAGTGTCACATGCTTACAAAGACAGCGGAAAGATACATGCCAAAATTTTATACTGTGTTTGCTACTGGCTGGTGTTACTGAGTGTCAATCTTCTGTTGAATCATTTTGACTTTATGTTAAAGACTATTGGCTACAGTATTTTTCTTTCTTTATTCATAGATGCTACTCCCAAAAAGCTCACTCGTAAGGAGATGGCTGTCCGGGGTAAGGGCCTGTAAGCTGGAGGCTATTTGTGCCGAGTATCGGCGGTTGTGGGCTCGGGAGCATGAGGAGACATCAACATCTACATCCTCTTCCACTGCCCCCGGGTCAACCAGCCAGAAGCCTCCAGCGAAACGGAGCCGTGGCCCGACAGCCTCCCGCCACCGCCGTTCAGCAGCAACAACATCAGCGGCCTCCTCCAGATCCTGGATGGTTCGTGTGCGCCGGCTACGCAGAAGAGTGGACTACCTGGAGCGGTTGGCCCAAAAGCATCAGCGCCAGCTCCGGGACCTCCGCAAAGAGCAGTGGGACATGCAGCAACAGCTTGCCAAACTACGCCACTGGAGGAAGTGACTGTCCCTTGCCCCTTTTTTAAAGAATGTTGGGGTGGTGGGTATTGGGTGTTTGGGAAAGGGGGCTTTTGGACTTTTTGACATTGGTTGGGTTCGGGAGGGGGGGGTGAGTTCGGGTAATTTATTTTATTATTGTTGTGCTGAAAACAACACAAATATATATGTTCTAATAATTACTTTTCTTTCAAAAACACAGTATACGCGTTCATATATTATTTTGTGTGGGGGTTGGCGGGGGTTACTGGACGTTTGTTTTCTTCAAACTTACCAGCATGAATGAAACATCTAGTCCTGAAATCTACCAAAATGCAAGTAACCGAATTAGTAAATTTAGTAGCCTTACTACTGTACTTTATGTACTTTACTACTAGTACTGTCAGTCTCTGCTTTCCTAGTCTCCTCCCAACTTAGTCCTCCTAGCCCATAATTCTACTACCTCTCCAATATGCTTATCTTACCTGTGATTTGTGTTTGACAATCGGGTTAGCCCCAGGGCTGGCTGCATTGCAAATGGTGATTAAGGTTGGTTGTTGACTTGAATCCATCGATGGATACAATATCATTGTTGTGCTGGTAGCAGTAGTGGTACACACTGGCAGTATCACCATATGAAAAAAAGAGGAAATTAAACATTGAGTGGCCTGAGCGTAGCATTAGAAACAGTACAATAGATAGTACGGTACAGAACAGTGCCCTAAATTGTAGCCTAAGCAGTGCCAACGTAAGGTAAGCATTAAGCATTTGATTGTTCACATCGTGTAGGAGGAGGATGTTCTTATCAATCCACAATGGCGCACATGAACTTCTGGTTGCTTTGACCTTATCCTCCCCAGCAAGTGTGTGGAATTTATTGTTCTTGTCAGTCACACCTCAATGAAATACCACACAGCCCGGGGGAAGAGGGTTAGGGTTTGAAAATTGGATGGGAATGGGGGTTTTTGGGAAAGATTGGTAGAGAGGAAAAAAAACACAGCATGGACAGTCAAACAACAAATGAAGAGAAACAAATATTTGGATTAGAAGATATTGATAAATCTTTAAAGGGGCATAAAGGAAGTGCACTACTGCATGCCAGAGTACTAAATGGATGCTTAGGTTACTGAAAAGTAGTACTACTACTTACTGCAACTTACTAGTAACTACGAAGAAACAAGTTGACAGTACAGGGCTGCAGTCATTAGGTAATTTCACTTGCCTCTCTGCCCTCAGAGAGAATAAACACTTAGAACACTAAATTAGTGTTAAACATAGCAAAGACGTATCAAATAGCTGGAGGGATGAATTTGAAGCAGAGATCAAACAAACGCACAGAGTCACACTCGTAGAAGTAAGTTCAAGTTCACAAGAATATCATTTAAAAGATAAGGAGAATGTTGGATACTTTTACTGTTTTTTGTAGTTGTCCTGTTGAATTTGTGAAGTTGATGCATCCAGCCATTCCTCTTATTCGCGGTTCTCCTTCATTCCATTGGATGCTCCGTCGATCAATCTTGGTGACCAGACACACTGTCCACTGATGCGGATTTGCGGATCGCTAACATCGCTACATCGATGGCACAGGGTAAAAGCCTGCCTGTAATTGATGATGGAAAAACACAACAGTAAGTGTTAAAGACACCTCAGAGAAAAAAATATATAAGGCACGCTGTGTAGTGCAAAAATTATACTGTCACTTACAGAGATGACAATCCCCAAAATCTAGAACACCCCATATTACCCTCCCAAAAACGTGCAGAATACTGCTGCTACCTCACAGAGGCCTAATTTCAAATCGGGCCAAAACGCACTCAGAAAGTATGCCCAAAAACCCCCTTTCCCACCATGGATTATCTTCAAACAACTTGCAATAAAAATTACACATTCCAACAAGTGTTCCAAGACACCACCCAGTCGTAAAAATCTAGAACCCCCGCCCAAACACATGCAATACAAAACTGCTAATCCTAACGAGCCCTAAGTTAAGAAAAGTGGCAAACGCTTTCTTTAATTAGGCCAAATCCCCCCTTTCCCACCATGGATTTTCTTCAAACCACTTGCAACCAAAACTTACACATTCCCACGAGTGCTTTGAGACCCCAGAACTCAGTTGCAAAAATCTAGAACACCCTGAAACACATGCAATCCTGCTGCTAGTGCTAACCCTAAGGTAAAAAACGTGCCAAAACGCTTTTCAGCATGGATTTTCTCCAAACCACTTTTATCCGGTATTAGACCTTCCCAGCAATGCCCCAAGACCTGCCAACCCACTCTCAAAAAAGCAGAACACCCCCAAACAGGCAAAAAGCAAAAATGGAAAATCTCATATTTAGAATATTTTCGGCCTTCTTTCAATTCTGTCCAAACGTGCTCTGCAGCTAGGCCCTAACTCCCCTTTGCCACCATGGATTTGCTTCAAACCTCTTGCAATCAAAAGTATCCATACCCAGCAGTGCTCCCAGACCCCAAAACCCACCTACAAACACCAGTAACCCCCCCAAACAGCACCTCAAAGACAAGCAAGTCAGCAAAAACACAAAAATATTTTCACCTCCGATTTTGTCCAAACCACTTTTATCCGGTATTAGACATTCCCAGCAATGGCCCAAGACCCGTCAACCCAGGCGGAAACAAGTAGAAGACCCCCAAACAGCCAAAAAGCAAAACTACAAAAACGGGGACAGACATTTTCAGGCAAATTTCCAAAATCACTCCACGCGCGCTCTGCAGCTAGGCCCTAACTCCCCTTTGCCACCATGGATTTGCTTCAAACCTCTTGCAATCAAAAGTATCCATACCCAGCAATGCTCCCAGACCCCAAAACCCACCCCCAAAAACCTGGAAGCCCCCCAAATAGCACCCCAAACACAGGCAAGTGAGCAAAAACGCCAAAAACATTTCACCATGGATTTGGTCCAAAACACTTGATTCTGATATTAGACCTTCCGAGCTATGTCCCCAGACCCCTGCAGCCACCCGAAAAAAAGCATAACACCCCAAACAGGCAAAAAGCAAAAATGGGCCTACTACCTTCAATTCAGTCCAAATACGCTGTGCAGCTAGGCCCTAACTGCCCTTTTCCACCATGGATTTCCTGAAAAACAAATGCAATCAACATTAGACTGTGCCAGCAGTGCTCCCAGACCCCAAAACTCACCCACAAACACCCGGAACCCCCCCAAACAGCACCTCAAAGACAAGCAAGTCAGCAAAAACGCAAAAAAATAATAACCTCCGATTTTGTCCAAACCACTTTTATCCGGTATTAGACATTCCCAGCAATGGCCCCAGACCCGTCAACCCAGGCAGAAACAAGTAGAAGACCCCCAAACAGCCAAAAAGCAAAACTACAAAATTGGGGACTTAGAAATTTTCAGGTAAATTTCCAAAATCACTCCACACGCGCTCTGCAGCTAGGCCCTAACTCCCCTTTGCCACCATGGATTTGCTTCAAACCTCTTGCAATCAAAAGTATCCATACCCAGCAGTGCTCCCAGATCCCAAAACCCACCCACAAACACCGGGAACCCCCTCAAACAGCACCTCAAAGACAAGCAAGTCAGCAAAAATGCAAAAAAAATGTCACCTCCAATTTTGTCTAAACCAATTTTATCCGGTATTAGACATTCCCAGCAATGGCCCCAGACCCGTCAACCCAGGCGGAAACAAGTAGAAGACCCCCAAACAGCCAAAAAGCAAAACTACAAAAATGGGGACTTTGAAATTTTCAGGTAAATTTCCAAAATCACTCCACGCGCGCTCTGCAGCTAGGCCCAACTCCCCTTTGCCACCATGGATTTGCTTCAAACCTCTTGCAATCAAAAGTATCCATACCCAGCAGTGCTCTCAGACCCCAAAACCCACCCACAAACACCCAGAACCCCCCCAAACAGCACCCCAAACACAGGCAAGTGAGCAAAAACACCAAAAACATTTCACCATGGATTTGGTCCAAAACACTTGATTCCGATATTAGACCTTCAGAGCTATGCCCCCAGACCCCTGCAGCCACCCGCAAAAAAGCAGAACACCCCCAAACAGGCAAAAAGCAAAAATGGGCCTACTACCTTCAATTCAGTCGAAATACGCTGTGCAGCTAGGCCCTAACTCCCATTTTCCACCATGGATTTCCTGAAAAACAAATGCAATCAACATTAGACTGTGCCAGCAGTGCTCCCAGACCCCAAAACTCACCCACAAACACCCGGAACCCCCCAAACAGCACCTCAAAGACAAGCAAGTCAGCAAAAACGCAAAAAAATTTCACCTCCGATTTTGTCCAAACCACTTTTATCCGGTATTAGACATTCCCAGCAATGGCCCCAGACCCGTCAACCCAGGCGGAAACAAGTAGAAGACCCCCAAACAGCCAAGAAGCAAAACTACAAAAATGGGGACTTAGAAACTTTCAGGCAAATTTCCAAAATCACTCCATGCGCGCTCTGCAGCTAGGCTCTAACTCCCGTTTGCCACCATGGATTTGCTTCAAACCTCTTGCAATCAAAAGTATCTATACCCAGCAGTGCTCCCAGACCCCAAAACACCCCCCCAAAAACCTGGAAGCCCCCGAAATAGCACCCCAAACACAGGCAAGTGAGCAAAAACGCCAAAAACATTTGACCATGGATTTGGTCCAAAACACTTGATTCCGATATTAAACCTTCTGAGCTATGGCCCCAGACCCCTGCAGCCACCTGCAAAAAAGTAGAACTCCCCCAAACAGGCAAAAAGCAAAAATGGGCCTACTACCTTCAATTCAGTCCAAATACGCTGTCCAGCTAGGCCCTACCTCCCCTTTTCCACCATGGATTTCCTGAAAAACAAATGCAATCAACATTAGACTGTGCCAGCAGTGATCCCAGACCCCCCGACCCAGCAACACAAATCTAGAACACCCCCAAAGAAACCCCCAAAAAACTGCAATACTGGTATATTCAAATCATGGCAAATTGCGCTGTTCACAAAAAACAAACAACAATTGGTTTCAACAGAGACAGACAGCCATTGCTGTCCACTGCAACATGCCATCTTCTCATTATTCATTACCTGTTCTACTTTTTGTCCGCCTCTTCTTCGGAAAGTGAGGACCCACAGGGCAGCCTCTCCTTTAAATTTCAGAAGTAGGTCTGTCAACAATCAGCAAGCATGTAGTCAGACAGTTATTTTGTCCCACTTGAGGGGACTCGTCTACGAAGACAAAGTTTGTTTTTTCTCCATAATCCATCCATCTGCCTTGAGGGAAATGGATAGGGGGAGTCTGGAGGAGGAGGATAGAGGAGCATGATTGGGTTGTGAACTTGTGAACATATGAATGCAGACTGCGGTACCTTCAAATCAATAAGGAAAATAAGATGAAGACAGTGCTGTTGATGGACTTATTGTGATTAGGTGATTAGAGTTTTGTTGCGGTAAAAGTAGCAAAACAAAGAAAGACACACAGGAATAAAAGTGAATAAGTACGGAAAAAAGGAAGTAATTTTCAGGCCTCTGTGTCAGGGAAGCAGAGCTCGTCCTCCAAGTCTACGGATTGAGAAGGGAGTAGGTCTGGTGACCGAGAAGAACTTCCGTCGGCGTCACCAAAGTTGGTGTCCTCTTCTTCCTGCGTGCATTCACATATTTTGTAATCGGGTGGTATGAAGTGCTGATTCATCTTGATTATTGTTAACCTCTCCACATTTTTGGGCAAAAGGTGGGTCCTTTTTGAAGTAACAATGGCACCAGTAGCACTGAAAACACGTTCAGAAGACACGCTTGCGAGTGGGCAAGACAAATAATTTAGAGCCAGGTTGGTGATCAGTCGCCATACAGAGCTTTTCGTATACCAATATCCAAATGGGTTCTCATTATGACAGACCTCTGTTGGGTCATCCAGATAGGCCTGCACCACCAACTCAAGGTTCTCCAGGGTTAATCCACTTTGCGTACCAACTGCAACCTTTTCATCAGTGGACCGAGCTAACCCTTGCTGAGTTAGCCAATCCCCTTCCGACAATATTTGTTTGCGGCCCGGTGCAGGTGAGAATGTTGATATGGTTGCTGGTGTCGTTAACGACTGTGAGGGAAAGTGACTCCCTTCGGCCACGGATTGAGAAGTGGAACTTGATGCCGGATAGCCTGCTGATTCAGTTGTACCTGTGCTGCCTCCTTGAATGTTCTGCCGCTCTCTTTCAAACCAAGTGGCTGAAACAGCTAGCCAATGTTTGTACTTTGAAACATCTGCTTCATCAAAAGGAATGAAGGCTTTGCTTGCCACTGCCTTTTTGTACTGTGGATCAAGAATAGTGGCACGAATGTAATGTTGTTCTGTATGTATCTTTTTAAGCCTTTCATTGTCAAGTAGGTGCCTTAATAACTTCTCCGCCAAATCATATGCTTCTCGCTTTTCGCCATCATCTCGGAACGATGACCACACCTCCTTCAGTTGGTGCTCTAGCATGTGCAACAATGGGATAGCTTTGCTCAAAGAACAGTCTTCCCTGCTGACTTCACGCGTGAAGAGCTCAAAAGGACGAAGCATGTCTATCAGGCTTGCAATTAGCTTCCATTCCTCCAACTCTAGCCTCATGTCTTTATGAGTAGAACCCAGTTTAAAGACAAACTCATGTATTACCTCCCACTGCTCAGACAGACGCTCAAGCATGTAAAAGGTTGAGTTCCAACGTGTTGCCACCTCCTGGATTAGTCCTTTGACTGGCAGTTCACGTTCATATTGAAGGCTCCTCAGCTGCTTCCGGGCCTTAAAAGAATGGCTGAAATGTGTGCAGATTTTTCGGCAGATGGTCAGTAATTTGACGACTGGCGCTTCTGCTTTCAAGAAGGCTTGCACCACGATGTTAATACTGTGTGCCAAACAGGGCACTCTGAAATAGCCGCCGTGCTCCATGGCCTTAACTATATTACTGCCATTATCCGTGGAAACATAACCAACTGTGCGATTTCTTGGATGCAGCCATTCATTGACCTTCCTGTTAAACTCCTCTAAAAGGTAAGTTGCAGTGTGAGATTTCTCCATGCCAAACATGCCTACTGTTGCATTTTTGCGAGTAGCTTGAAAAACTTCCTCCGTGTCAACATCTTTGTGTTTTAACTGTTTTTCGACTCCTGCAAAAGAGACCCAATTTGCATTGATGCACATGTAATCAAGGGCTTGGCAACTGGTCCACATGTCTGTTGTCATGTGGATAGTGTTAACAGCACTCTTCAGAATAGCTGCGCCAACCACCTCCAGCACATCTTGATGTAGTGCTGGAACAGCAACCCTTGCAAAACAGGACCTGCTAGGAACCTTCCATTTAGGGCAGACTTTTGCCACCTATTCACGAAAACCCACCCCTTCCACGAAAGAGAAAGGGAGAAGGTCCAGTGCTAGCATTTTAGCCAGCTTGGCGTTATACAGACGCACCGTTGGGTGGTTGCATTAAAATGGCGGTTCCGACCAAAACATGCTGGTAATGGTGGGCTGGACCATTTTACGTGATGATGATGATGATGATGATGATGCACACTTCAAACCATTTAGGCTCAGTGATTTCGTTTTTGGCATTGGTGTCTGTCCCAGACTCTTAGTGTGCCTCATACATGTTGCAGGGGTAGAGGGTGTGGGCGCTACCACTGCAGTGCTGCTGCCAGGGGTACTGGGTGTACCAGAAAAAATGTCCGTCGCTTCTTCACTTCCCCCTGCACGATCAGCCTCTCATCATCATCAGATGCAATATGAAAGGATACATTTGGATTTGTTTTGGCTTCCTCAATGTCACTTAGGTGCTTATACAACTGGATAGGGTGGTGTAGTTTGAGATGACCTCTCTGGCCTCCGGTACCATAGTTGGACCATAGTTGGAACCAAGCTTACCCCGACTAACTAATACTTTACAAATCAAACAAACAACCATGTTTTCCGCCTTTTTGCTAACAGTAAAGAAGTCCCAAACTGGGGATTGGAGATGTCTGCTGGTGGTGGAGGAGCTACTTTGACTTTCAATGCCAGATGAAGTGGAGGATGGGCGTGGCTGAATTTGTTTCTGTAGTTGACTAACAGCACCACTACTGGTAATGGAGGTCGAGCTGGATGCAGGTCCCTGCCGGCCCTTCTAACGAGAAAATATGGAAGCTGTAGGTCGTTTTGGTGTTGTAGTTAACTGCGTTGGTGGTGGTACCAGTGCCACGCCGCCCACATGATCATCCCGCTCAGCAGCCATTCGGGATAGGGTGAAAATGTTATGCCCGCTGGGGCTGCAGTGATGTCTGTGATGTCTGTGATGACGGGGTCGTCATCAGACTGTTCATCAGCAGCACAAGACACCACTTCTTGTTCGTCGTCATCACCCATAAGTCGAAGCCTTGCGGGAACCTTCCTTTTAGCCTTAGCTACCTTTGTCAGCTCATGGCGTGCCTCACTCTCATACTACATTTGTGGGTTCCAATCAAGATCAAGGTCATCAGAATGAAGGGGGCTTGAAGAAGAACTTATAGTAGTAGTAGCCCTCCTTGACCTTTTTCTTGCTGGGGATCTGGTAGCCAATGGTGGATCATCATCAGGAGAAGTGCCTTCCTCGGATGATACCTCCACTTCAATATCAATTTCCTGATGTGCTCCTACTTCTGGAGGTTATTATAAAATAGGGGGTAACCCAATTATAGTCAAAGGACCTGGGTATCAAGTATTATAGTCAACAGTTGGTCCTAGACATTGATTCAACATGCACAAAATAATGATATACTTCAATTGATTTCTTTAGTCACCATTAGATTCAATCCGCTATGGTTAATATAGAACAGAACATGATAGATACAATAGCCCAAATTATCGATTGGTACAGGAAAACACACATAAAACCAATACGTCTCACCAGAGTCCAAGAGACTTTCTTATTTAATATATTTTTTGAAAAAAGCAAATATAAAATACAAATATTTACAAATGGGGTTTCACTATTGGTTGGTGTGCACAGAAAAGAGTGAAAGTAAGTGCTCGTGTGAATGATCAAGAAGATCTGTGAAAGAAAATAGGATTATTGATATGAAAACACAGGTGAGCCTGCCCTAACTCAATAGCTCGCAAAAAATGTATATCTTTCGTGCTGGCACGTGGTTGGAAAGTCCTCCGTATTCCTTGATTTGCACAAGAGACAAAGGGAAAGGGAGGGGGATGGGGCAGGAACATGTAGGTGCAGGCTCCAAGGAGAATTGTCGACGTTTCAGGACATGGCGTCGATACATCAATGATGTCCTGGTGGTTTGGGAGGGGAGTGAAAAACGGTCGACAGAGTTCCATGAGTGGCTTAATAAAAGATCCAGTGACATACAATTTTCCTTGGAGTATAGTAACAATAAAATTAACTTCCTCAACATAAGTATAGTGGAGGAGGAAGGTTTTTTACATACCACTCTATACAGAAAACCTAGCGAGAGGAATACTCTACTCCGGTACACGAGTCATCATCCAAGCAACATCAGGGACAATTTACCATATGGACAGTTCCAGAGGTTGCGTCGGAATTGTACGCGTAAGAAGGATTTCTTTAATGAGTCCACGCTACTCATGGAACGATTGATTGATAGGGGCTTCCCATGGCGGCTCCTCAAGAAAGCACGAAAAAAAGCTTTGTTCTGCCACAGGGAGTTTTTGCTAGAACCCAATTTAAAAAACACTGAGGTAAACAAAAGAATCACATGTGTAACTACATTTAACACCAGGAGTAGTGACATTAAAAAAGTTATCAACAGCCACTGGCACCTAGTGGCAGATGAGATAGGGATCCCTGACCCACCCATGTATGCTTTCAAAAAGGGAAGACGCATTAGGGACTATGTAATTCAATCACTATTACCGAGTAAAACCAGGGCTGCCCAGACTACCCTCTGGAATATTCCACCGGTAATGGACCACCACAAATGTGGTACGTGTAAAGCGGGCCCGCTAACGGAGGAGCTGAAACAGTGTACATACAACAACTACACATACACTATGAGGCATCACACTAACTGTAATTCGGTTGGTGTGATATATGTAATCACTTGCCCATGTGGTTTTTGGTACATAGGACAAACCGTACAAAAGGTAAAAACAAGGATCTTGCAGCATTGCAGCAGAATTCGCTGCAGAGTGCAGGGAGCCCCATTAGTGGAACACTTTTTGAAATTTGCCCACCCACCTGAGAGTTTGAGATGGTGGGTACTAGAGAAGGTCACTTTGAACATCAGGGTTGTCAATTTTGCCAATAACTTAAATGTGCGTGAGTGCAAATGGATGCACACCTTTGATACTCTTAATAGGGGTCCCAATGAGTATGAAGAGATAACAAGACAAATGGCAACATTGTATAATGGTTGACCTGGATAAACCCTGTATTGTACATGCATTTTTTGTACCAGTATTGAGCATGTGTTCCCTTGACTGCACAACATCGATTATCGCATCATGTGAGAATTCACTGGCTGTATACATATCTTGTATCAGATAACCAGGATTTGTTATTTGTAAATACGACCATCGATAAAACCTGGTCATGTATGTATATCACTGTTGAAATGAGTATTATGTGTTGCACTAATGTTTACAATTGTTTTATGTCACAATTTCTTTTCCTTTCGCATTGAGACTATTGACATACACCCGAATACCTTAGTTGCAACAAGCTTCACTCTTGGGACCGCGTGGGGTATCTGGCTGGGTCTCCACAAGACATACGATTGCTATCTGGAATTGAGCAGGCGGCCCGTGTTCACTAAATGAAAAGCAATTTTTCTCCATTGCAGACGCCTTCTGAGGTTGCTGGGCAACCACGTTGACGCTTGGGAGCGTCGTTTTTTGTAAACTGTGATGCGGACGTACTGGTTGCTATGCTACCTGGGAGCTACGTCATGTACGTGGCTTCCGCTTTTCAATTGAGGCAGTACGGAGCCATTGACTGCATGTAAACGAAAGAGAACTGATGTTTCACAGTCCGGAAATTGATAAGAGGTATGACAAACAGAACTGTTAGCCCTGACAATGCGTTTTTAACTATTCCTTCTCCTCTTTGGACACAGAGTCCGTTTTTAATTGAGGTGTCCTGTTCCGTTTTTTCACAGTAAAAACTTTATCTACGGCTGGAACGCTATCAAGGGACGTCTCGTGGGTGAGTGCAACGCGCGTTTCATTCTACCTCATTTAACCATGTGGTGCGTGTCACAGACCATAGTGGTTGGGAAATATTGGTTGTTTATACAGTACGTCACTGTGAGCAACCATGGTTTAATGTATAAATAATTTCGAAGGGAATATGACTATTTTAGGCACGTTTTTTATGTTTAAAGAACAACAATGGTGAACATTAATGAGAGCGTTCACTACCTAATCGAAAAACATGGTGATATATCCCAAGTTGTATGTTTGTTTTTTTTTTAAATTGCACGCTTGTTACAGAACAGATGTATCTGACAATTAGTAGCACTAATGGCTACCTTGTCTCGTTTTTCAGTGCTAACCTCAGCACAATGACAAACCTTATGGGTGCAGATTAACGTTGCACAAGTGACACACCATTGAAGGGTGAGTGCCCCACACCCCCTCTTGTTTGACTATGTAACTATCTCTCAGACATGACTTGGAGATATTTAGCCCGCATATTCATTTGTTGTTACAGGTGCCCACTGACATTGGGGTTACTTTACCTGCGTGCACATTGACAAACTACCCCCCCCTCCTTGGCCCCGTCCTGATGAAGACCCGCCCCATAGGAATCCAGTTACCCAGTTTTCTGTTTTGGGACGAAACGTCGACAATACTCCTTGGAACCTACACCTACATGTTCCTGCCCCCTCCCTTTCCCTTTGTCTCTTGTGCAAATCAAGGAATACGGAGGATTTTCCAACCACGTGCCAGCAAGAAAGAGTTACATTTTTGGCGAGCTATTGAGTTAGGGCAAGCTCACCTGTGTTTTCATATCAATAATCCTATTTTCTTTCACAGATCTTCTTGATCATTTGCACGAGCACTTACTTACACTCTTTTCTGTACACACCAACTGATAGTGAAACGCCATTTGTAAATATTTGTATTTTATATTTGCTTTTTAAAAAAAATATATTAAATAAGAAAGTCTCTTGGTCTCTGGTGAGACGTATTGGTTTTATGTGTGTTTTCATGTACCAATCAATAATTTGGGCTATTATATCTATCATGTTCTGTTCTATATCAACCATAGTGGATTGAATCTAATGGTGACTAAAGAAATCAATTGAAGTATATCATTATTTTGTGCATGTTGAATCAATGTCTAAGACCAACTGTTGACTACAATACCTACTTCTGGAGGAACAAGCGTTGTAGGCAGTTGTGCCGCTCGTGAACCTCTACTTGCACCTCTCCATGCACCTCTACTTGCGCCTCTCCTTGTGCACGTACTTGCGCCTCTCCTTGCCCATGTACTTGCGCCTCTCCTTGTCCATGTACTTGCGCCTCTCCTTGCCCATGTACTTGCGCCTCTCCTTGCTCATGTACTTGCGCCTCTCCTTGCCCATGTAATTGCACTTGTACTAGGTGCACTTGTGGTTGTCGTTGCGGCTGTGGTTGGTTAACACTTGCCAGCTGAGTTACACCCGGCGTTGATTGGATGGTACTTTTTTGTGATGAGCCAACATCGCTGGTCGATGGTGATTGAGAAAGTAATGCGGCTGCCTCAGCAGCACTCATGATCTTGGACCTAAGTGGGCGTGGTGCCACTGAGCCCAATGAAGCAGAGATGCTTGGTCCCCGGCAGGCACCGCTGCTGCTGCAGGCGTACTTTTTTTCCCAAAAAAGGTGTGGGTGGGCACACCAGTCTCCTTGGTAGGTGGTGCCACTTGCTTCTTCTGCTCCTTCTTACTGGCAGTGGCATTTGCAAGTTGTTTCGCTGAGGCGCTATGGCCAACTTTCTTTGGGGCCATCTTCTTGAGATGTCAGAACAGCAGGCCGCAGTTGCACGAGTTGCAGAGTTGTCTTCTTTGTGGCCACACGTGACGTCACGTGACGTTGTGCTGCACACACCACTGCAGGACTTATTCCTGGCACTGGTTGTTCTCTTGTGCACCTAAAAGCAATGGAAGCCAGAGGAACATCAGTTATACACCCCCAAAAAAAAAAAAACACATAAAAATCACCACAATCCCATGCCATCCATGTCCTCAATGATGTTTAAATTCAAGACACCCCACAGAAAGACTAGGCCCATGCACCACTGAGTACCCCTGGGCATAATGGATGAAAGCTAGGCAAACTGGGTGCAGGCCTGAGCACACTGCCTGCATTCAAAATGGCCCCTTGACCCCCAGCACATGGCCATGCCCTGCCTGTACCAGCCCTCAAAATGGCCCCCACCCACATGGCCAGTCCCCAACAACATCCCAAAAAATCGAAAAACACTCAAAAATCACCACAATCCCATGCCATCCATGCCCTCAATGATGTTTAAATTCAAGACACCCCAAAGAAAGACTAGGCCCATGCACCACTGAGTAACCCTGGGCATAATGGATGAAAGCTAGGCAAACTGGTGCAGGCCTGAGCACACTGACTGCCTTCAAAATGGCCCCTTGACCCCTAGCATATGGCCAGGCCCTGCCTGTACCAGCCCTCAAAATGGCCCCCACCCACATGGCCAGTCCCCAACAACACCCCAAAAAATCAAAAAACACATAAAAATCACCAAAATCCCATGCCATTCATGCCCTCAATGATGTTTAAATTCAAGACACCCCACAGAAAGACTAGGCCCATGCACCACTGAGTACCCCTAGGCATAATGGATGAAAGCTAGGCAAACTGGGTGCAGGCCTGAGCACACTGCCTGCCTTCAAAATGGCCCCTTGACCCCCAGCACATGACCAGGCCCTGCCTCTACCAGCCCTCAAAATGGCCCCCACCCACATGGCCAGTCCCCAACAACACCCCAAAAAATCAAAAAACACATACAAATCCCCACAATCCCATGCCATCCATGCCCTCAATGATGTTTAAATTCAAAACACCCCACAAAAAGACTAGGCCCATGCACTACTGAGTACCCCTGGGCATAATGGATGAAAGCTAGGCAAACTGGGTGCAGGCTTGAGCACACTGCCTGCCTTCAAAATGGCCCCTTGACCCCCAGCACATGGCCAGGCCCTGCCTGTACCAGCCCTCAAAATGGCCCCCACCCACATGGCCAGTCCCCAACAACTCCCCCCAAAAATCGAAAAACACATAAAAATTACCACAACCCCATGCCATCCATGCCCTCAATGATGTTTTAATTCAAGACACCCCACAGAAAGACTAGGCCCATGCACCACTGAGTACCCCTGGGCATAATGGTTGAAAGCAAGGCAAACTGGGTGCAGGCCTGAGCACACTGCCTGCCTTCAAAATGGCCCCTTGACCCCCAGCACATGGCCAGGCCCTGCCTGTACCAGCCCTCAAAATGGCCCCCACCCACATAG
Organism: Lissotriton vulgaris; assembly: GCF_964263255.1. Classification (NCBI taxonomy): domain Eukaryota; kingdom Metazoa; phylum Chordata; class Amphibia; order Caudata; family Salamandridae; genus Lissotriton; species Lissotriton vulgaris. Next base: position 906,410,664 of record NC_141696.1, on the reverse strand, counting down.
CCAGTCCCCAACAACACCCCAAAAAATCGAAAAACACTCAAAAATCACCACAATCCCATGCCATCCATGCCCTCAATGATGTTTAAATTCAAGACACCCCACAGAAAGACCAGGCCCATGCACCACTGAGTACCCCTGGGCATAATGGATAAAAGCTAGGCAAACTGGGTGCAGGCCTGAGCACACTGCCTGCCTTCAAAATGGCCCCTTGACCCCCAGCACATGGCCAGGCCCTGCCTGTACCAGCCCTCAAAATGGCCCCCACCCACATGACCAGTCCCCAACTACACCCCAAATAATCGAAAAACACATAAAAATCATCACAATCCCATGCCATCCATGCCATCCATGCCCTCAATGATGTTTAAATTTAAGACACCCCACAGAAAGACTAGGCCCATGCACCACTCACTACACCTGGGCCTACTGGCTAGTGAGGCTTTACAGGCAACGCAAAATTAAAAAAAAAGAAATCAACATATAACAGTGAGCTAAAATTCCATAACATAAATGAGAATTAAGGTAAAAAAAACACAGAAACAGTTGTATCATGCACCCATGACTAACCCTGGGCCTACTGGATGCTGTGGATACCCACCACAATCTATATTTTCTTAAAGTTGTGGAAAAAGTTTTAGAACTGTAGTTGCCTCAGCTGCAATGCTCCAAACAAACAACACCAACGTACTTGTAAAATCTCAAGTCCAAAAGTGATCCAAACTCCAAAGTCCAAAAAGTCCTCAAATACAAATCCAGCAGCAGTCACAGAAAGCAATCCTTCCAGCACAACAGCCAAATGAAAAGTGACCAGTACATGCACAAAGCACTGGGAGGAGCCTGCTGGACAGGAACAGGAAGTTGGAGACTCTGAGGCACTTCCTTCCTCCTACCCCACCCCAAAAAATGGACTCCTGCACCAAAAAGTGCAGTCAAATGTCAATCTGAGGAGTTATTCTGATCAAAATCATCATTTTCACAAGGTTTATGCTTCCTGCGGTTGATTTCTGGTGCAGAATTGCACTTTTTGCAATTTCGGGAACGCGAGCTGTTCGAACCTCCCGCCGGAAGTCAGCTGCGCGCTGTCGCTGGCATTTATGACATACTCGCGTTCGCCGTGCAAGATGGCAAGCCACGATGACGTAATTGCGTTCGAAAAACTCTCGCGCAATCACGCAGCAAGATCGAAAATGGCGCAGCACACGCAAAACCGGGAGAAAAACAACTCAGCAGGCTCGGAGTCAACGTCGCGCGCCCGATATTGTATTTTTCAAGCGCGACCAAGCAAAATAATTCGTAGCTTGCGAATTTGCGGATTATTGGGTAAATTCGCGAGATTCGCGGATCGCGAAATCGTCAAAAATCCGCAAATTCTCCCGCAAAACGGATTTTACGCCCACGCTTAGTGACCTTTGCAGTGTGTTTGTTGTGTTACATGCTGTGCAATATTGAGGGACCTATTTATGAAAAAGTCATGTAGTGCAGTACTGCAAGTTACCTTGCTGCTCTGTACTATGTAACAGGGAAAAGGCAGAAATACGCCATATTTAAGTCAATGAGTTGCATTCTTTGCCTGTTCCTCTGCACTTACACCATTGTGGCACCCTTGCACCAGGGTACAAGTGTGCCTGTATTGCACGCAAGATTTATTTTGTGCAGATGGGATACCTTCCTGAAAAAAGACAATGCCTCGATGTGTGCTGAAGAATGGAACACTAATGGAAAGAGAAAGTAACGAGGAGAAATAAAGATATTTCTCCTCGTTTCACCTCTGCTGGGAAGACATATCTTTTTGGCACATTCACAGATTTACTAGTTCTGGTAAATCAGTCAATGCATAAAAAAACATGAGAGTTGTGTAGGAACACTCATGCAATGCCCATGGAACACCTTCCCAGGGCAGAGTAAAGCAGCATTTTAATTTGTGCTGCGTTTCCTTACTCCATATTTATGAAGCCACTCAGGACCACGCAATGTAGCCTTCTGTGACTTCATAAATCTGACTTAAGATTTGTGTCACTCTTGCATCACGTTGCATGGTTCAAGAGCAACGCAAACTGGGTCATACAAAGGCCCACGAGTGGTGTGCAAATAGGGTTGAGAAGTGTGGCTCATGTTTTCTTTTAGATTATGTTGTCTGAGAGTATGATATCACCCAAGAACTTGGTGTGGAAATTTAGGATAGAAAAGGTGGCAAGAAGATCTGAAAATTCATCAATAAAGTCCTTCCTTGCCTGGGAGGCATGTAGATGAGATGGACTGTGGTCTGAGTTGCAAAAAGTGGGAAATGGCATGTCAGCAGCTCTCTGCTGTTCTATGCCACTGGCTTGCCTAGGTTGCAGGACAAGAAGCACTTACTGTTGACTGCAAGTGCTTATTCTCTTTTATCTGTGCGGTCCACGCGATGGATTCTGTAACCTGTGGAAAGAAGTAGAACTAGGATTTGTGAGGATGTTTGGTTGAATCACGCTTATCTAATGAAGAGGACATCAAGTTTGTGATAGGTAATGAAGTCTGCAATATGTGTCGCGTTGAGTACTGTAGAGTGAGTTTTAATGGGCATGAGCTGAAATGTGTGTTATGTAGGATCAGTGTGTTGTAGTTAGTGGGTCTATGTGTTGTGAAAATGCAAAGTTAGAGTTGGAGGTTATATATCTGTAGGTTTGGCTGTAAGGACATGCAGTATGGGGTGCTTGTTGAGACACATTTTCTCATTTTACTTTATATGGCTTCACTTGAACAAGGGTTCTAGTTCAAGACTTGTACCAGGCTGAAGAGGCCCAAATACGTAATATCAATGTCCAGGACTGATGAGTCAATTGAAGTAGGGAGACAGAAGGAAGTGATGTAATGTTCTGTGCAGATTGATGATGGGAAATACAATCCTCTTGCCTGGCTTCTTCTTCTAATGTTGGTTTGTTGCAGAAAACCAGTGATGCCTGTTATCATGCATATGAATGATGGTCAAAGCAGTGATGTCACTTCCTGTAGAGAAGGATGTTGTAAAATGTAGTCCTCTTATCTGGCTGCTTCCTCTTCTGATGGTTCTGATGGGAAACCAGTGATGTCTTTTCCTGTGCAGAAGAATTATGGGAAATGAATTGCTCTTGCTGCCCTTCTTTTTGTGAAGGTTATTTTGACATATGTTACTGCCTGTGCAGACAGTTGACAGGAAAAGTACCTGTCCCAAGTTGATCCTTGCTTAAGAAATTGCAAAAGGGGAGTAATCCATGAACAGGAATCCACATCATTAGATCACCAGGGTTGTTTTAAAGGGGGAGTTCCCTCTAGATGTGAACTCATTCCCCCGCTCAACCTAAGCACTCAACAGTAGCTTTGCCTTCCTCTGGAGGCATGTTATGCTGTTCACCCAATCTGCTTGCCAACGGGGGAGGAAATCCCACTAGCAGCAGGTACATTTATTAAAAAATGAAATGGGATGGGGGCATCTAGTATCAGGCTGACCCACAACCAGAGGACCCTCAATCTCTTCATGTCCCCTTGGTGTCAGAATAGGAAGCCAAGAGGAGCAGGGCCATCACTAGCCACCTGATAAATGAATCTTTCAAAAAGGAATGACAATTGGCAGGAGAGGCCCATCCATCATCAGGGTGCCCACACACTACTAAAGCCCAGACAAACTTTCTCCCTGCTTAAGAGACTGATTGGATAGTTTACTTCTACTCATAGCATATGCTTCTTCAAACACCATTGTTTGTTTCATTTTATTTATCCATTTCAAGTAGGAGGGGACATCCTCCGACCTCCAGTTCTGGAGGATTAAGGAGCAGGCAACCAAAGAACTGATCACAATAAAAGTCTCCTCTGATTTTGTCAAATCTCCCCTTACTCTAGAAATGCCGAAGAGGGCTACCACATCCTCAGGGTCTACCCTTTTTTGAATTACCTGGCTTATGGCCAAGAAGATCTTCACCCAGAAAAGTGCTAACTTTGTACATGTGAAAAAGTATGGATCCAGTCCCCTCCCCCCTCTACTTGACATCGGAAACATTTATTTTCTACTTCTGGGTATCTTTTACTGAGGGATTTAGGGGCGTAATGTGCCAACCAACGAGACAGGAAGGCCATCCTTTTAAAGTTGGCAGCTCTTAATGCCTTACTGCCCCACAGGGAAACTGCCATTCCTGACTTGACAACGTACAGTTAGTTTCATGTGCTACTCTTCCTAAGAATTTCTCGACCACAGGGGACACATTGAGTTTCATCAGCTGAGAATACCAATTGCCTACTCCCCTTAATTTGGCTAAAAAAGGGCACTTACCTAGCTTGTTGGGGTGCCACTTGATGTAAGATTATATTTTTTATAAAGTTTGTAATCTGTAGATACTCAAAAAAACAAGCTTATTATGATTGCCATATCCACTTTGCAGCTCTTGCCAGGTAATTATTTTATTATTCATTAAAAAATGTCCCAACTCCTCTAACCCACAATCTTTCCAGTTTTTCAGACTAGAATGAATTTGGAGACCCAAAGTTTTGCATTCCAACAGCTTTAAATAGTAGAATACAGAGGAGCCCCCTTGTTTAAAAAATAAATGTCAGTCTAGAACCGAGATTTTACTTTTAAATATGGACTTGGAGTTACTCCCCCCAACCTTGAATCCGAGAAGTTAAGTACGGAACCATCACATTACCTGGGAGTATTTGTCTCGAATCAAAATGAACAACTATTTAGTTTCAACTACCTAGCAATGTAGAATAAAATCAAAATGTTGCTCGATAAATGTTCAATTTACGGTTAACAATAATAGGCTATGTAGACCTTATAAAAATGCCCATACTTCCTTTATTGGTATTTCTTTTTATTAACGTACCTTTGAAAATGAATGCTAAATTTTTTAAAGAGCATGAATCAATGTTTAGAGAATTTGTCTGGAGAAAAATGAATCCAGAGTTAAGCAGACAATACTCCAGATAGAAATTAAGCAGGGTGGATTAACACTCCCTAAAATGCAAACTTATTACCAAGCAGCGATTTTAGATCTCACAGCGCGCTTGCTGACACCAAAGGGATAATTAGACAATTTTTTCTTTGCCAAAATGGCACAGGAATCAGATTTGCAGATATCAACATTTTTAAAAATAGCTAAACAGCCGAAAAGAACTGTATATAAGACGATGTCTCGCATTCTCGTTCTCCCCTGGGCAGGAAGTACATGCACTACTCCTCAGTCCATTACACGCACACTAGAATTGACTATTGGTAAGCATTGTGCTCACTGCTCCCTGATATATGGGACTGCACACATTTGGCGTGTACATTATCTAACCATTCCCCGGTATCCTTGAAGATAACACTACCCTATTTGGTAAATGGCGTGCGGGCATGGCAGATTCCTCAATACTCTTTACTAGACACAGTGTTCCACACAGAATTGGGCAGCACAATCGACAAATTCATTATCAGTACTGTGGGCAGCTTATATACCATGGGCTCCATTTGGGAAGCTTTTAAAATTTATATAAGGGGAATGATGATTTCTAAACATGCAGGGGTCCTAAAATCGCACCCAACTACTAAAAGTAGAGCACACGCTTAAAGCCCAGGAGTAGGCTTCAGGAGGAGGGGATCCCCAAATACTCACACAAATTAGAGCACAGATTGATGAATATAATGAACTGGCAGAAACTGAAGTTTAGGGAAATATGCCACAGCGGTAGTATATGCGGATGGTGATAGACCGAGTGCCACCTTGGCAGCGACAGTGAGACCCTCTGGAGGGTGTGGCCATATCTCGAATGTTTACCACGATAACAGTGATTTAGTGGATAATATGCCAGGGATATTGGAGGCTTTTGCCGATTATTACACAGGCTTATTTACCTCAAAGGGGTCCTCCACCTCTGAATCGGATGAAGACAATCTTGCACATATAGCTATGACGTAGCTCTAAGGCCTACAGAGATATCGGCAGCGCTAAAAGAAATGCCTTACAAAAAAGCCCCCGGGCAGATGGATTAATGGTTGCCTTTTACAAGGCATACCAAGATAAAATGATCCCGCACATGGTATATTTATTTGAGGAGATGGCCAAGCTGGGCAGGATGCCACCATCTATGAGGGAGGCCACTTTGATCACACTATTAAAACCAGGAAAACTTCCAGAGCATTGCTCCTCCTACAGACCCCGTTCCCTGTTGAACACAGACACAAAACCGTTTGCCAAGGTTTTGGCGAACAGATTAGTTCCTTTGTTGCCTAGATTGGTGGGTCCGGAACAGACAGGTTTGGCCTGGGGCGCTCAGTAACTAGCAATTTACGTACCCTATTCGGGACTATTGTACAAATGAATCCAAAGGTAAAGGCAGCAGCACTATTTATAGATGTCGAAAAAGCATTTGATTCGATAGAATGGAGGTTTTTATATGCAGTCTTGAGGATTGTGGGTGTGGGTGATGTCTTCTTGAAATTGGTAGAGGTCTTGTATACACAACCAGTAGCATAAGTGTGGTCTAATGGTGCTCTAATGTGTCCAATAAATATAGCAATCTCACATAAAGGGGTATTCGATCAACCCAATATAACCTAACCATTGCAGCATATGAGGATGATACATTACTTTATATAGGGAACCCGGAGCAAAACCTTAAACTGATGTTGCAGGAGGTGGAGAGATTTGGGCAGCCCTCTGGACTGCACATCAATTGGCATAAGTCACTAATATTTCTGTTAAAAACGGTCACAACCCCCATTTACACTAACTACCCTATTGAGTGGACCATGGACCCAGTGAGATATATGGGCATAAAGGTACTTACAGATCCGGAAGTCGTACTCTTTGAGAACTACGGGTGCGCGATACACAACCTAACAGAGGTCATTGATAAATGATCAAACTCCCATTATCTTTGATAGGCCGTATTGCCTTAATAAAGATGGTGATACTCCCTCACTTTCTATTCTTCTTTACAAACATCCCCATTAGTTTGCCTAAATCTTTTTTCCACAGTTTACAAACATTGCTAATACACCTTGCATGGGCTGGAAAACAACCTACAGTAAAATGGCAGGTGCTAAGTAGGCCATATTCAGAGGGCTGGCTGAACACTCCAGATATGGAAGGTACTATAGTGCTGCACAGACTCTACATGCACATGGTTGGATACATGGCCCTCACAATTTGCCACCTTTATATATAAAATATATTATGGTCTCCCCACTCCACTAACGATATTATTACAGGAGGGAACAAGACCCGCAAAGTGACCCACTGGTTGCACTGGGTCTCAATTACCCAAAATAGCATCCAAGCAGCAGGGCATATTGATCCCCACTTGGAAAATTGCAAAACTATGTTGCCAGAATACATTTGTAGAACTCTCTGTTTCTGAAAATGGAATAAGGGTGAACTCTGCACAGCAAGCCTTGTTCTTTTAAGACGGTTTTAAAATATCTATCTACGTGCTTGTAAAATAGTATTTCTCAATTTTTCAGGGAAAAACCTACACATTTGTCACATATTAGCTATTTTGTTGCTTTCTGCCAGAGGAAACCGCAAACCCAGGGTTCCGATATAATCCTCAATAGGTTTGAAAAATTAGCGCATATTTGGCATAGATATTTTTTTGTGAAAAGCAAAATATGTATTTCCCATCGTGTGGATGATTAAAGGACTGGTTAAGTATGTGCTTGGAATTTATCATATTTGACATTTCTTGTCCTCAATTACTTCAATGTTGTTTTTTATTTTATTGGCTAAAATATTTTGGTGGGGTTGTTATGGTTAAAATTAACAATACTCTTGCCCTCAAATGACTAATACATAATTAAACATATTCATTGAGTAAGATGAAAATGTTATGCATTGTAGAGCCTAGGAATTTTCTTCAGAGTTCAAAAAATCTAATTACCAGGCAATATTCATTCATGTTTACTTGTAAATCTATTTATACATATGTCAGTGACTAACACAAGCAAAAAAAAGATCCAGTAATGTTACTGTAGACATTTAGTTTTTGTTTTACATTTCACATTTAATGTGGTTTCTGCTCTGTAATCCTCTCCTTTTAGGCGTTCTATTGTAAACCCTCGACATATTTTATTAAGTTACTTATCAAGTATATTTTCAGCAAAATCTGGAATTTTTAGCCTTGGGAGAAAACTTTTATATGTTTATGCTTTGGGTTCCACAGGCCTTTAGATTCAATATTTAATTTGTGTAGAGATTTCATCAATGTAATTATGTTTTAACATACACTCCATGGGGTCTTTCAAAATTATTTAACATATCCCCTTAATTTCCATTACATTTGTCGCTAGTTGAGCTATGATGAAGTAAAATCCTGTAAGAAATTGGGTTATTAGTCGAGAAGGGTGAGAGCCTCAATAAAATAATAAATTCTGTGCTTGTCATGGTGTACCACTAAAGGTCATTAAATAAAACTGTGTTTGAAACTCTTGTATTTTGGCACAAAAGAAGTCAGGGTTAACTTAGAAGTAAAGTGTAAAGTATTTATGAAGAACTCAAATATTAATCAAGTGAAAAAAAAGAAAAATCCCAAACCAATTTAGAAAAATAGAGTGAAAAATAATAAATGAAATGACACCAAGAAGAGAGAAAACCAATTAAATGAACTGGAGTTATGAATTTTTAAAATCTTTGGGGATATTGGTGGCAAAAAGCACAAACATACCTGGCTAGTAGGAACAAATAATCTTTATTTGGACCTCTATCCGTTATTGGTAAAAAATTGGGTAATTGGAGACTCAAATGGGATAATGTCTTTGAGTCTATGGTCGACATGTTTCTAGCCCTACCCCAAGGCTATTCTTCCTTACCAAGGAAAAGTATAAATGCTACCTGATAATACTCCTGTTTACACGTAATTAAATACATGATCATTTGAAAATGAATATTAAGAACTGATACACTCAGCATCTATTTGGCGACGTTTTTGAAAATCTGCAAGAATATAAAGGGGAGAAAGTTAATATAACATGGCAAAATTGTACAATTAAATATATTATGCCATAGATACTGCACCTTCATGGGTTGTGTGATATATTTTTCTCTTTTATATGCCGTGAGCACTTCTAGTGATGTGTAAAAACCGTGCAATATAAAATGTACATACAACATAGAACACACACACTGCTGTTTATGAAATATGGCACCAAAACATCCATATTGATAGCCCTAATAAGGCGTCATGAAAGAGAAGTAACATGAGCCCATCTGTTGTAAACGTCACTGACAATGTAAAATGAGGAGAAAGACAACATCCGCTCGCCTGTTGTAAAGTTTTCGAGGAGGAAGCGAAATGAGAAATAGATCTATTTTGTACTCGCTCCATCAAGGCTACTCCCTTACTTAGGGACCTGCACACGCCGTGGCTGCAAAGATGCCTGAGTGCGGTGCCGGTTCCATATTCATCTGCCGTAGTCAGTCTGACATTGGCTTCCCCGTGTGAGCAAAAGACTAGCACGCTGACCTCCCATAATGGCCGCATGGGAAGGAACTACTTCCTGGACTTTGCCTGATGTGTAACTTGGTTGGGAAGTTTACGGCAACTTGTGTCATGGATGTTGGTTGAAAGGTGAAAACAATAGAAATAATTGGAGTATTTCATTGGGATGATACCAATGCTATTTACAAATGGGAGAAACACAATTGACTGAAGAAACCCTATAGTTAAGCTAAGTTGGCAGGGTATGCTCAGACGTGAGTCCCTTGCTCACTTTGCCACTGGAGTCAAGCAAGCCCGGATGAAGACGGCTGTAATGCCAGAAACCGGTCCTGGGAAGCTTGATTCCGGTCCAGGGAAGACATGGCTTGACAGTTCGGGCTGGACTGTTCCCATGAGGCACAGGGTCAGACTGATTTGCATGTGGCCATGTCTGAACTGGGGTGGCGGAGTGAGCTAAAGAACGGTGATGGATTAAACCCAGATCAGTTGACTGGGGGTGAGTGTTTGTATTGTCAACGCTCCGTCCATCACTACCTTTGGGTTTTTTTTGTTCGCCCTAAGTTGGCAGGGTATGCTCAGACGTGAGTCCCTTGCTCACTTTGCCACTGGAGCCAAGCAAGCCCAGCTGAAGACGGCTGTAATGCCAGAAACTGGTCCTGGGAAGCTTGATTCCGGTCCAGGGAAGACATGGTTTGGCAGTTCAGGCTGGACTGTTCCCATGAGGCACAGGGTCAGACTGATTTGCATATGGCCATGTCTGAACTGGGGTGGCGGAGTGAGCTAAAGAACAGTGATGGATTAAACCCAGATCAGTTGACTGGGGGTGAGTGTTTGTATTGTCAACACTCCGTCCATCACTACCTTTGGTTTTTCTTTGTTCGCCCTAAGTTGGCATGGTATGCTCAGACGTGAGTCCCTTGCTCACTTTGCTACTGGAGTCAAGCAAGCCCGGCTGAAGACGGCTGTAATGCCAGAAACCGGTCCTGGGAAGCTTGATTCCGGTCCAGGGAAAACATGGCTTGGCAGTTCGGGCTGGACTGTTCCCATGAGGCACAGGGTCAGACTGATTTGCATATGGCCATGTCTAAACTGGGGTGGCGGAGTGAGCTAAAAAACAGTGATGGATTAAACCCAGATCAGTTGACTGGGGGTGAGTGTTTGTTTTGTCAACGCTCCGTCCATCACTACCTTTGGTTTTTCTTTGAAACCCTATAGTTAAAACAGCACAGGACCAGCATAAGTAGCACATTCACACCGAGCATAGCTGGTCTCAATGTGCATCACCTAGAGAAACAGAAAATCCTATGCCCTGACAATCCATACATCAAGCCCTTAACCATATGGAAATGCTACATTGATGATGTACTTGTTATATGGGAAGGTGGAGAGGAAACAGGGTCAAACTTTCTTGATTGGCTCAACAGACAGAATACGTTTCTAAAATGTACAGATACCTTTTCGAAAACATAACTCGTTTTCCTGGACTTGAATATCACTCCAGAATCGGGAACCCTAAAAACAACTACCCAAACCCACAGCCAGGAACTGTCTGCTTTCCTTCGACAATTTCCACCCTAGATATCTGAGGGAAAATTTACCTTTTTGCCATTTCCTGAGACTCAGACGAAACTGCACGGCAGTGAGTGTCAAGTCCAATTAGACTATTTTGATCATTCCTATCATAAAAGACACAATGCAATTACCAACAAGACATTAAGATTGAACAATTTGGATACATAAAATACAATATTATGATACAGTAGCTAAGTAAGAAAAACTATCAATATGATAGAATATGCAGTACATTTTTAAATTAAAATTCAAACAAATGTATATAGCATTAAAAAGTTAGTAGAAATGATAAAACACATCCATATCAATTTCCAACTTTAGCTACCCTTTAGATGCAGTTTCTATTTAATCCAGGGACATAGTCCTAAAGCATTTTTAAACAAATCATGGATGACATTATACATAATATTCTTTCGACAATAATCATGGTGCGTTGTAGGCAGTGGGGCCATTCAATAAGTCTTACTTCTTCAGCTTATTAGATCGAAAGCCCCACATCCAGCCCAGAAATTTGGCCTCAGCTATGTGTTCTTGTGTGTTCGTCATGAATATTCAAAGGGCTGTGGCGCTTGATCAAGTACCCATATTTAAGCAGAGTGGCTTTAGCCATTTGTTTCTACGAGACCAATACGCTGGACAAACAAAAAATATATGAGGTACTGACTCAACTCGCTCCATACCAAATACACATTTTTTATCCAATGTACTGGGCCATTTTTGTGTGAAAGATTTGATCGGGAGTGAACCTACCATGAATTGGTGGTACAACTTTCTGTCACAGGGTTTGGTTATAAAATCCAAGTATTCCTCAAACAGGTTTCATTCTGATTCTCAGCGAATAAGCCTGACAGAGAGGAATTCTTGAGGGATGTCACACTTTTAGCTCTCGCCATATTCCAATAGGCTTCCTTAATATCTTTTTTAGAAGGAAAAGAGCTACCAACTGGATCCTACCATAGATGGCTAAATCCCATGTCCACCAAAGTGTGTACAGCAGTGAGTGATTATAAGAAACAGTCTGAGGGCCTTGTATCTAAGTTACAAGCTAACGCAATGAAACAAGCCAAAAACACCTACAGGGATGCACTATTAGAGATCAGACCACCCAAAGAGAGAGAAGAACAACCCATCTGCATCACTACCTACAGCAGTGCATCCAACCAAGTGAGCAAAATTATATATAGAAACTGGTGCACACTTAATGGTGGTACTCTACAATTTTCCAAACCTATGTTCTCACATAGAAAGGGTTCATAGCCTACGTGACATACTGTTTCGCACATGACCATGACTAACATATGAGAGAAAATAAACTCAAGGTTTCCTGACTCCAGTAACAGGACATCACCTGTGTGGCAGCTGTAGCATGTATCACCTTACCAGAAAAACCAAATTGATCACTTTCAACAACAACACAATCCAGTAGTTCACAAATTGCAATCCCAATCTGCAGTGTATATGATCACATGCCCATGTAATTTACATCACATAGGAATGACCACAAGGAAAATAAAAACAAGAATCTATGAACATCGGAGCAACTTCAAATGTGGCCGGGCAATGACAAAAAATGTCGGTACACGATAAGGATCTCCAATGGGTTATCCTAGAAAGAGTATATCAAGAATCATTCCTTTTTGAAAGAGAGCAACAGTGGGTCTTTAGACTCAAGACACATTTGTGGGGTCTCAACGAAAACATCCCTTGGGGTCAGTTTATGTGACCAAGTCAACATGCCACAGAGCAATATGGAAGTGGCAGTCAGTATTACAACCCAAGAATGATCATCACAAATCCGGTGCAAACATCCCCATCATATGACATGAAATATGTACGAGAAAATTATGACTATATCAATTTCAGCAATGTAATAACATCAGCCATTACCCTCAACACAACAGCACCTTTTTTTTTACATCTATAAATAATCCTCTCCCTCTATATGAATAAACAAAAACCAACAGTTTTCTTCAAAAGTAAGAATCTCATTTAAAGTAAGAATCTCCTTAATTCTTTTGCCATATTTCTGTCAATTCTTTATCTCCCTTTTGTAATTAGCATAGGGATCATCCAAACAAAACACTCCTATTATTTCTATTGTTTTTAACTTTCTCTCAACATCCATGGCACAAGTTGTCGCAAACATCTAAACCGAGTTACACATACGGCAAAGTCCAGGAAGTAGTTCCTTCCCCGGTGGACATTGTGTGAGGTCAGAGCACTAGTCTCTCGTGCATAAGAGGACTCCAATGTCAGACTGACTGTAGCAGACTAATACGGGACCAGCACAGTACACCAGCATCTATGGGCCACGGGCAGGTGAAAGTCCCTCAGTAAGGGAGTAGCCTTGACAGATGGGCACTACATAGCTCTTTTTCTCATTTCACTTCCTCCTCGAAAACTTTACAACAGACGAGCAGTTGGTGTCTTATTCCTCATTTTACATCGTCAGTGACATTTAAAACAGATGGGCTCATGTTACTTCTCTTTCCATTTCTACTTAGAGTGTGATGACAGGTATACCTTCCCCCTGTTTTTGGACTCATGATGCCTTATTAGGGCTATCAACATGTATGTTTTGGTGCCATATTTTATAAACAGCAGTGTGTGTATTCTATATTGTATGTACATTTTATTTGCATGTTTTTTACACATCACTAGAGGTGCTCACCACATGTACCAGAGAAAAATATATAACCCACCAAGGTGTGGTACTCTATGTCATAATATATTTAATTGTACAATTCTGCCATGTCCTATTAACTTTCTCCCCAGAAAGAGGTCTAAATAAGGAGTATTTGCTCCTTCTAGCCAGGTCTTTTTTATTCTCTAACAACCCCCCCGCACTCCTATCCCTCTCATGTTAGTGCTCCCAAGTCCCTGTAGATCAAAGCACACCCAGTTGTGCAGCGGGATGGGAAAGCGCAATGGTGAAGAATACCACCTAGGGATAACCCTGGTGGGTGAGGGTTATTTTAAGACATTTTTCTGCCTTCTAGAACTCTTAAAGGGGAACAAAATGAAATGTCTAAGGATGGAGTGACTCTTTGTGCTTTTTAATACAACTAACTGGAGGATGAGTCATTTTTACCTCCTCTACCTCCTCTCTTTGATTTTTTTGAAAGCCATTTATGAGTACCTGGTTGCCCAGGAGTAAGTCAAAATCACAATTTGAGGATGACCACAATGGAGTACAGCTTGAATACAGAGATCTTGTTGATCACTTCGAGGAGTTTGCATTCTGTCAGACAAAATCCATTTGAGGAGTCTCAGCAGGAGCTTTATGTTGGCAGGGTCCACAAGGAAAACTGTGTTGCCATGAGCCAGATTGCAGTCATGATGAGCCAAAAACGTCTGGATTTTTACCTATAGCGTATCCTTGAAGCAGGGGAAGTACACTTTGATGCCAGCCAACCAAGGGTCTAGGATCTGAGGGACACCTCCTGGGAATCAGGAGTCACTTCAACACCAGCAGCAGAGCTCAGGTATGGCCAGTTAGTGCCATCAGATGGGCAGCTGCAGGGTAGGCTCTGGAATACAGTTTTGTCCCTGTATCATAAACAATAGGTCAATCAACTGACCCTTGGATTCACTTCTGTAGATTCTGGGTTTAAGGACAGCCGTTATTCTACTGAATCTTCCACAGGTCCAGGAGTTTTCTGATGGAAGGTTCTGAGGGTACCACTCCTATGCTCAATGTCAGCCCCTATTTCTAACCTTCCCCCTTCTCCCTTTCCTGGACTCCAATCTGGTTAGGGGGAAAGCAGGCAGGCATAGATGACTATTGACACTGCATGCTGTATTGGAAGTAAGTAAGGGGCAGGCACAGCCCTCTTCTACCCTTTAAAGCTCAGTTAGGGCTAGGTACAACCCACCCTGGCCATCCAGCTCAGGAATGAAACAGCATGTCCCCTTTAACTTTGGGGCAATACACCATTAATGGGCAACATCAAATGACTCACTCACAGACAAGACATATAACAAATAACATATAACCAAGTGATCTTTCTTAGTTCCTCATTTTTTTACATTGGTTTTTCAGTCTTAAAAAAAACAAAAAACAGTGTGAGTTCTTAGAAGGTAAAATGTCTGCACTGCGCCAATTTATGGGCACAATTTCAAAATTAATCTAACCAGGCAGAAATAATCATATTATTAATCACACTTGTTTTTCAAAACACAACAAAAAGGTTGACGCATTTCGAACCCCGCTAGTTGTTGGCTGGGGGTTCTCTTCAGGACCAAACACTAGAAGACAATAATAAATAAAAAAGATTTAGGAGCATGTCCTACCGTATGCAAGCTGTTCAATGCACTAACTCTTAAATACCCTAGGGCAAACAGTTCCAAGGCGACTTGCTTACCTATTTAGCAAAATCAGCCAATTTTGCATGTACTCTCAATCAATTGCTGTCTTATAAATATCTGAAACATAAAATAAAAAAGAAGAAAAAAACATCTAAGGAAGGTTTCACAGTCTTGTTGTGCAAGAAACAACACACTTGGTGACTCAGCTACTTACTTAATTAAAGAAGAGCCTTTCAAGCTTCATGCTGGCTCGAGGAGATGCTATGGGATTTGGTATTTTCCTGAAATACAATGACAGCAGTATAAGAACGAGTGGAACAAGGACAGCTTATCTGATGGTTAAGTATCAGCGTTGAGAATTCACACTTACCTTGAATTGTTTTTCTTCAGTTCGTGAGGTGTATTCAGCCTTGTAGCAGGACCAATTTCCCTACAAAACACGATGTTTGGTATTCAAATAAATTAAAGCTGCTAAATATATATGTGCCGCTTGTGCATTCTACTCGCCCTCTCGGTTCTGTTTTTTGGCCTGGGGTAGAGGTATTTGATTGAGCTTGGAGTTAGGGGTTTTTTCCTACAGCCTGCTTGTAAAGTGTTTTAAACTGTGGGTGATGACTCTATACCTGCAACCTAACCCTACATCTACCCATTTTGATAAGTCCCCTTCCATAATTGGAACAGGAACCTGTTAAAGTTTTTCCTTCCGTATGAGCTGGCTGTTCCGAATGTTTCTTTTTCACATGTTTCGACTGAATCGCGGTCAAAGTTGTTACGTCCGTAATCTTCCGCTTTCGTTGGTTTTAAACTTCCGGGTTTCCTTCGCACAGTGTGAAAAACTGTCTGGAAGTCACATGAATTTGCTCAGTTGTTTGATGGGAGATGGAGTTTGGGTCTCTTTATCTATATACATGCAACTTTATTGAATATTCATCTCCCAATCTCCTGCACTCATTGGTTTATAAGTGTCTAAAAGCCACATGACTTTAATCTGTTATTTAATGCGAGATGTCCTTAGTTTCTCCATGTCTGTGCACGCGCAACTTTATTGACTAATCAGGCCTCATATTTGGGAAAAGGTTCTCATGCTCCTATCTACAATCTTCGTGTTCTATACAGAGAATATATTAACCACGTCCTTGTGGATGGCATGTGTTTATTCAAAATCATAATCTATAGATTTCAGAAAGTTCATTTAAGCTATCTACAGCCGTATTGAATTTAACAATGAGCAAAACTTCTTGATGAATTAATTTTTGTTCTAAGTCCCCTCCATGGGGGTCTTGTTCCACCTCAGATATTATTGTCCAAGTTAAATCCTTTTCTTGATAGCTATGGCTCCTCCAATGGTTAACCAAAGGGAATGACTGTACGTTTTTCTTGATACGTGATTAATCTTGGGTGATTCTGTGGCGCAACTCCTGGTTGGTTTTGCCAATATATAGTTTGGGGCAACGGCACAGAATGCCATAAACTACATTTTTTATCTTGCAGTTGGTATAAACCTCATGTTTCCAATTTATATTTTTATAGGAAAAAGGGAACCTTTAATTGTTTTCTCGCAGCAGGCACAAGTCCCACATTTATGATGTCTTAAAATTGAAGGTAACACCATTTGCTCTTGTAGGGTGTTCTTTGGTGAGATCCATGGTAGTGCGGCCCGTACAATTTGGTTTGAGGATGCTTCTTTCTTTTTTTATTGCAAACAATGGGTAACTGGCTAGTGATGGATCTAGATTTCCAATTAGGTGCCAATTTTGATTAATACCTTTCTTCAACAGATTGGAATTTGGGCAGAAAGTTGTTGCACAAACAATTTTGTTAGTTTGTGGTGTCTCTTTTTTCAGTAGTAAAGTCTCCTGTGGTGTCCACCTCGCTCTTTTCAAGGCATTTTTTAACAATTTCTTGGAGTATCCTCGGTCCATCAAACTTTCCAAATGAAAATATAGATCCATCATTCGCCGGTTACCTACTGTTTGCAATGAAAAAAGAAAGAAGCATCTTCAAACCAAATTGTATGAGCCACACTACCAATGATTTCACCAAAGAGCACCCTATGAGAACAAATGGGATTACCTCCAATTTTAGGTCATCATAAATGTGGGACTTGTACCTGCTGTGAGAAAACCATTGAAGGTGCCAAAATATAAATTGGAAACATGAGGCTTATACTAACTGCAAGACAAAAAATGTAGTTTATGGCATTTTATGCCCTTGCTCCAAACTTTATATAGGCAAAACCAACGAGGAGGTGTGCCACAGAATCACCCAGCATAAATCATGTATCAAGAAAAACGCACAGTCAGCCCTATTGGTTAACCGATGGAGGAGCCATAACCATCAAGAAAAGGATTTAACTTGGACAATAATACCTAAGGTGGAACAAGATCCCAGTGGAGGAGACTTAGAACAAAATTTAATTTGTCGAAAAGCCTTGCTCATTGGTAAATACAATATGGCTGTACATGGATCAAATGAACTTTCTGAAATCTATAGACTATGATTTCGAATAAACAGATGCTATCCACAAGTACTTGGTTAATATATTCTCTGTACAGAACACCAAGATTGTAGATGTAAGCGTTAGAACCTTCTCCCAAATATGAGGTCTGATTAGTCAGTAAAGTTGCACGTGCACAGACATGGGGACACAAACCACATCTCGCATTAAATAACAAAATAAAGTCATGTGACTTTTACACAATTATTCACACTGCTCAAAAACCAATAAATGCGGAATATTGTGAGGTGAATATTCAATAAAGTTGCATGTATAAAGAGACATAAACTCCATCTCCCATCAAACAACTGAGTAAAGTCACGTGACTTCCAGACAGTTTTTCACACTGCGCAAAGGAAACCCGGAAGTTTAAAACCAACAAAAGCAGAAGATTACAGAACGTAACGACTTTGACCGCGATTCATTCCGGATGTGCGAAAAACAAATATTTGGAACAACCAGCTCATACAGAAGGTAAACTTGAATGGATTCCCGTTCCAATTATTGAAGGTGCGTGATCACAATGGGTACACATAGGGTTAGGTTGGAGGTATAGAGTCATCACCCCCCTTTAAAAGACTTTGCTAGCGGGCTGTAAGAAAATGCCCCCTAACGCCAAGCGCAATCAAATGCCGCTACCCCAGACCAACAAACAGAACCGAGAGAGCGAGATAGAATGCACAAGCGGCACATATATATTTAGCAGCTTTAATTTGAGCACACAACATCATTGTTTGTAGGGAAACTGGTCCTGCTACGAAGCTGAATACACCTCACGAACAAAAGAAAAACTATTTAAGGTACGTGCGAATTCTCAACACTGATACTTAACCATCAGATAAGCCGTCCTTCTTCCACTCGTTCTCATACTGCCCTCATTGTATTTCAGGAAAATACCACCTCCCATAGCATCTCCTAGAGCCACCATGAAGCTAGGTAGGCTCTTCTTACATGAAGTAAGTAGCTGAGTCACTGAGTGTGTTGTTTCGTGCACGATATGACTGTGAAACGTTTTTTCTTCTTTTTTTTGTTTTGTTTTAGATATTTATAAGACAGCAATTGATTGAGTCTAAATGCTAAATCGGCTGATTTTGTTAAATAGATAAACAAGTTGCCTTGAAACTGTTTGCCCTACGGTATTTAAGAGTTAGTGCATTGAACAGCTTGCATATGGAAGGACATGCTCCTAAATATTTTTTATTTATTATTGTCTTCTAATGTTTGGTCCTGAAGAGAACCCCCAGCCAACAACTAGCGGGGTTCGAAATGCATCAACCTTTTTGTTGTGTTTTGAAAAACAAGTGTGATTAATAATATGATATTTTCTGCCTGGTTAGTTGAATTGTGAAGTTGGGTCCATGAATTGGCGCAGTGCAGACATTTTTGCTTCTAAGAACTCACACTGTTTTTTGGTTTTTTTAGAATGAAACTAAAAAAGATCACTTGGTTATGTGTTATGTGTTAGATGTGTTGTCTGTGAGTGAGCCGTTTTGATGTTGTCCATTAATGGTATATTGACTCAGGGGCATTAGGTTTTTTTGTTTGATCCAATTTTTTTGGTCTTGTGGTGTATTTGGTAAAATTTTGAATTGTGATATATGGTACAAGTGATAATATGTATGCAAAATGATTTTTGAAAATTAAAAATATATTTTCGAATAATTTTGGATGAGGGTGACATTAATTTGGTTGTTGTTACCATGGCGATTTGTTTTTCCAAATAAGGATCAGTACAGGTCAGGTGTTTGTTACATTTTGATAAAAGGCTCAGCCTTGCCTATTAGAGCCAGACACTCTGTTGTTAGACAACTTTCTAAAAGTGGTATTATTGCATCTTAAAATCCCCCTTTTTCATTAAAGAGGAATTTAAATTACAATTCAAATGAGTGGAAGAAGTATTTCTCTTTCTGTTACCAAACTGAAGTTATCACTTATTAAGTGTACTAAGGAAAACCAATGTTAGTCTATGGGAGAGGTAGCCTTGCTACAGTGAAAACCAACCTTTGGAGTTGTTCGCTGTCAGGACATGTAATACTTAAGTACACACGTCCTACTTCTTAAATTATATGCACCCTGCCCTATGAGCCTCTAAAGCCTTCCTAAGGGATGACTTATAAATATTAAAAACGAAGTTTAAGGCCTGGAAAAAGATTTATGTTGCAAGGTCAGTAAAACAGCAGTATGGACTGCAGTTGCAAGCCTGAGACATGTTTTACAAGGCTACATTAGTGTATGACACACAGAGTGATGCCTCCCACTAATGGAATTTTATATACAGCAGGCCTGGGCATAGTTTACAGAGTTTTGCTACGCGAAACTCCGCAAAGTGACAAAAAACTGCGTGAAGTTTCGCAAGTGACGGTGTGCAGTGTGAACTGTCATTCACGCTGGTCTTTCTGCCGTTCGAGTAGAAATTCGACCCGAGCTGCAGCTCGTGCTCACGAGCTTACCGTTCACGAACAGTCACAAAACTCTGCTGCATTACGCAGAGTGGAGTTTTCTGCATTCCGTGAGCTCCGTGCACTGCTGAGTACAGGAAAACTCTGCAAACTATGCAAACGGACCAGAGTTCACCACCCAAACCTAATATGCAGACCCTGGCCAACATAAATCTTGTATCAAGAGAAGCGCACAGTCATCCCCATTGGTTAACCATTGGAGGAGCCATAACAATCAAGAAAAGGATTTAACTTGGACAATAATCTCTAAGGTGGAACAAGATCCCCGTTGAGGGGACTTAGAACAAAACTTAATACGTCAATAAGCTTTGCTCATTGTTAAATTCAATATGGCTGTAGATGGCTCAAATGAACTTTCTGAAATCTATAGACTATGATTTTGAATAAACAGATGCTATCCTCAAAGACGAGGTTAATATATTCTCTGTATAGAACACGAAGATTGTAGTGAGTGTTATAACCTTCTCCCAAATATGAGGTCTGATTAGTCAGTAAAATTGTGCATGCACAACAACTGCAAGGCCCCAATCAAACAGACACAACAACCACTTACTTGTAAAATATCCTATTCAAAAATCCTCAAATCCAATGGCAATGATGCAGCAGACAAAAATAGTGATCATTCAAGCTCAAAATCCAAAGGCTGAATGAGCAGGAGATGGACAAAGCACTGGGAGGAGCCTGCTGGACAGGAACAGGAAGTTAAAGATTCTGTGGCACTTCCTCCCTCTCCCCCATTTTAAAAAAGGACTCCTTGCACAAAAAAGGACAGCCAAATTTCAATCTGAGGAGTTTTTTCATCCAAATCATCATTTGCAGAAGGTTTTATGCTGCTAGGCCTGATATTCTTCTCCAGATTGAAAATTTTACATGTTCGAGTTCTCGAGCTCCACATTACTTCCGCCGGATGTCGATGGCGCATCCAAAATGACGTGTTTGTGTTCTCTCGCTCCCTGTCACGTTGGATATGATGTGTTCGCGTCCTCGTGCTCTCGCTCGCGGTGGAGACTGACGTGTTCGGGTTCTCTTGCTCGTTGTCATGTTCGATATTACGTGTTCACGTCCTCACGCTCTCGCTCCCCGTGGAGAATGACGTGTTCGAGATTTCATACTCTCGCGGTGCATGATCGCGAGACAAATGAAGTGATCACGGGTGCGAACTCGCGCAAGATAGCGCATCCAGCTTCCAACATCTCGTGGAGCACGCAACCTGATCGGGAAAACTTGTCGTCGAACGCGGGGATCCAGGTAAGGGGATCGCGCACGCGAGAATGTATTTTTAAAGCGTGAGCATGAAAAAAATTCCAGTACGCTGTGGATAGCGGAAATTTTGGCATTTTCTCGCTCTCCGCCACCTCCAGTTATGCGGAGGCGCTCCTTTCACTATCAGACCACGATTTTGCCACCGCCGAATTAGGATGGCGGTGTGATTCCAATTAAGTCCGCGGAGGGCACAAAGACAGTCTGCCACGGAACCATGACAGGCAGTCTTTGCGATTGCCTGGAGAATGGAAAATAGGGGCTTTAATGGTGGCGGGTCTTGGCAGGCACCGTACACCGAATTAGATGAAGGCTGACACTGGTGGAGAATGCCTCTGAGGGACTTTTGCAGGCCCCCCTTGTGTTGAAGGGTGGTGTCTGTGCACTGCCCCCCCTACATTTTACTGCACCAAGTGGCAGGCATCCTGTGGGGCTTGCCACGTAGTGCAGTGAAATGCACAACATGACTTTTTAGCTTTGTGTTGGGTACTGCTGTGAGCAGCATCCACCGCAATGTTAAAAACTAAAATGCGACCTCCATGGTGGCGTGACATCCTAATTCGTGGTGTGGGACCACCGCATGTATGGTGAATGGACCCGGTTAACACCAGGATGGCGGATGGACTCCAGTCCGTCTGTCATCCTAATGAGCTCCAAAATACGTCAAACATTTCATTACTTTTTTCAAAACCAACCAAATCAAAAACACAAAACAGATCAAAAAGAGAAACTGTCTGTAAAATCCAAATTCAACCACCATCTACAAAAGGACTTTCTAAGAAGACAACTGAAAAACCTTCAAAAGGTAACCTTTAGAAGTCTCTCAAGTGCAAGCAACCTTACTATTTTTTTCATTTAAGGTATATAAACAGAAATAAACTTCAAACAAACATTATCAGGCAAATGCAATGAAATCCAGGTACAATGTGCAAAAGAACACAACTGTAAAATAAGCAATGTGCACTAACTTTTAACTTTCATGACACTTTTTATTTTAAAAGCAGCCACACTTACATTCACTAAAACAAATATTTTTCTTTTTTTTTCTTTCTACAGATAATGGCAGCAAGAAAAGAAGAAAAATACATGCATTCCAATAGGGGAAACAGACTGTTGAGTCACAGTCGCTATGTTTATTGTAAGGAGAGATTAACTGACCCCAGGTGTCATTGGAGGTGTGTGCAATATTACTCATCCCATTGCAGAGGCAGAGCGGTTACTCTTGGTGACACTGTTGGAAGGAGCACCATGCATAACCACTCTGCAATGGAGAAAGAGGTAAGAGGAAATATAAATGTAATGAAAGCCCTGACTTCCACCTCCAATGAACCCTGTGGCTCAGTTTTGAGGGATGCTTCTCAACACATTCCATCACATGTGGAAAGTTGTATGCAACAATCCCCAACTTATGCAGAAATAATCAGTGTAAAAAACAGCCAAGTAACCCCCTACATGTAACACCACAAACCTTCTCTGACTTTAGCATTCTACCTTAACTTTCTGTAACCGTTACTAATGAAACCTTTCTTTTGCACAACAAAAACCCTCTTTAAAAAAGTCTAATCTTTAGCACACCCCTTAATCTTGTTAAGTTGGAGAGTAGTGATATTTTTTCGATGGATGGGACTTTTTAAATCCACACCCCATCCATTCACCCAAATATACACTATTCACGCCTACATTAATCATACAGTAGTGCCTTTAGTCCAGTTTACTCCCTGATAAACAAACGTCAACATACACTGAATTTTTGTCAGAAATAAAAACTAAAGATGCTGGTGTCCTTGTGCGCGCTGACCACCTCACATTTGTTTAGAACTTTTAAGCTGCAAATTTTGTTTATTTTTATCACCCTTAATAACTGAATTAAATTGTATTTCATTTTTAAAAATACCGTTCTCCCGCTGCATTATGCGCTGTTGGGTCGCTTTCTGTTCCACCGCAGCTGGTGCTGATTGTGTGGAGAAAGCTTGGTATTCACTTCCACTTCAGGCAGGTTAGCGGTGCAGCTCCCTGCTCAGTTAAGCCTTTAAAGTCAATGCTGCAACAGACGCTTGCAGGGGGTGCGCCTTAGGTGCGCCGCTGGCGCGCCTAATCCAGCCCTTCTGTGCCTGTCCACGTCCGACCGCAGCCAGCAGCCAGGACCACTGGTTCAAAATTGGTTTATACTAATGAGGAACTTAACAGGATCAAGTGTGTACCCCACATGCCGCTCTTTCCAGATTCTGTAGTAGAGTACCTTTGAATAATAACAACAACTAGAGAGAGAGGGAAGAGACACTCTCAGTCCCCCAGGTTATAGTTATAAACAACAGAAGAGTGTCCACATAGGGATAGTTGTATCCAGCACAGAATTGAAAAGAAAGTAAGATCAACCTGAGCAAAAATTACTCAGGGATTTTTTAGGAAGCCCTCACTCACCACCCTGGGTGGTGACATGCTTCATCATCGGGCCCACCAGGAGAAGCCGAATGCCTCCCTGGTGTGCTGCAACGCCAGATTACTGCGCAGCTGGATTTTTTGGTACAGTGGTGTACGAAAAAAAGTGAGTTAAAAAATACCAAACAGCTATACCAAACAAAAAACTTTATTCCGTGGTTAGCTGGGTATTGGTTAAAATGTATGTGCAGGGAAATTTACCAACTAATGTGTTGGGTGTTTTCCCCTTTAGAGTGGGGTCAACATGTTTCTGCCCTTAAGTGTATGGATATTACTGGGCATTCGTCAGGACCATGTAGTTGTGTACCTCGGTGGTATGGGCGCGCTAAGGCCCACCCTTGCCAGAGGACGTGACAGTTAAAAAGGATTAAGTGTAAAAATAGGTGCAAAAAAACAAACCCGAAAAATGGTTCGAACAATTATGATGAACCTGTGGTTTGTATGTTAAAAGATCCACACTTCATGGGTCTCGGGAGGGGGGTGGTGGCGACAATGGCATACCGCCCGCAACGCCAAACACCCACTAGGCACCTAACGATCTCCTCGAACCGGACCCCGGATCCGGTTCGAGGAGATTGTTAGGTGCAGAAACATGTTGACCCCACTCTGTTAAGGGCAGAAACATGTTGACCCCACTCTAAAGGGGAAAACACCCAACACATTAGTTGGTAAATTTCCCTGCACGTACATTTTAACCAATGCCCAGCTAACCACGGAATAAAGTTTTTTGTTTGGTATAGCTGTTTGGTATTTTTTAACTCACTTTTTTTCGTACACCACTGTCACAAAAAATCCAGCTCCGCAGTAATCTGGCGTTGCAGCACACCAGGGAGGCGTAGAGTACCTTTGGTCAGAAAATCTGCTAGCTGATAGGAGGAATCCTCTGACCACCGGTGTGCCGGCTCTGACGCCTAGTGGCACGGAGCCAGAAGTTCCCTCTAGCCTAAAAATTGCTCTACTAAATACCCAGTCCCTCACTAAGCATAGTTTAGAAGCAGTCACATTACTTAAGGAGGGGGAGTTTGACTTCCTCGCTCTATCAGAGACATGGCTTGCGGACTCCTCAGTGCCTGATATTGTGGCCTCTCTTCCCGCTGAGTACAGTGCAATGACCTGTAATCGACAGGTAAATAAAAGGGTAGGTGGAGTTGCGATTCTCACACATAGGCTATTTGCTACAAAGAAAATAGTAGAGGAGAGCCTGGATGGGGCTAGATTGTACCAATAAATAGTCCAAAAACACAATATACATGCAGTGTCATATTGTGTAAAATCATAGTGCGGAGCAATCTTGCATTAATTCTGAGAAATGTTGCATCATTGGCAGACATTTTGCTGTGTCATTTATTCTGGTGACATAGCGAAATCATTCGCGCTGACTGACTCAGGCAACAATATGATTTTGTACCGAATGCCTGTTGTAAACGCAAGTTCAAAACTGCTGCATGTAAAAATTGCCTGTCATTCGAGATATTTATCAGAAAATGGTGCAATTTATGTTCTCCTTCCCTTTGTTTGTATGTAGGCACAACAATACAATTAAAAATCTTTAAGAACGTAGGTCATAAACTGCTCCTTGGAAATGTAAACACAGGTGAACAAAAGGTTTTGTCGGGATAGCTAGGAGTATTTTGCAATATCATCAAATAGAATGACATTTTCATTTACATAGCTCACAAGGGTCTGCAATCATGGGAATAAATCATGTTTCAGCAGTGCAATTTTTAAGAAGTACAGCCACATGGGCTTCAATAAACCGCCCGATTTCTACACTCAAGTAGGTATTATTAGGAGGTCAGCTCTAGCATGTGTTGTTGCAGGAATTGTTTGACCTGCGCTAGCAAGCCTTCAAACAAGGTCCTCATTTTAACGTGTGTGCTAATCCAGATAAAGATAAAAATTCCAACTTGTGCCCACCAAGGGCTTTAAGACACGTGATTTGGACAAGTGAAACCCAGCACACATTAATTGGGAAAACCGTACAAACCCCACTTACATTGATCAGAATACAGATGTAAGTAATTATGAACACCTTATATATAAAGATTCTGTGAATTTACTAGTAAATATGGCCTTCATCTCTCAAGCCCTAAAATAAATAGATGTTACCTAATGTGGCAAACAAGTCTCACAAAGTTCACTTTTTGTTGTATATTTAACAAACAATAGCGGCCATCATATTGCGCTCTGTGACTCACTGACATGTGGAACTCTATTTAGCAGAAATGTCTTGAAGGAAACATTTCCTGTACGGGTAAACCAGGCTCTGACATTGACTGATAGGAATTCTGATGAACTCTTCTTTACAAAACTGCTTAACCTTTGAGGATTTTTTAGGGCAATTAGTTTATGTGCAGTTTTTTTTAGCTCCCAGCACAACATTTAAATGGAGTTGAGTTCTGGATTTGAGTTGGTCATTCCATAGCCTTGACTCTTCCTCTTCCTTTCTAGTTCATTGATTACAGATTTATTGGTGTGTTCTCAGTCATTGTACTATTGTAAGAACTATTTGGGCTATGTTTTAGCCTGCCTAAAAACAGGACAAGTCATCCCTCTCCTAAAAAAAACGACTGAGAACCCCTTAGATCCGAACAATTTCAGACCGGTAACCAACATTCCCATGTTGGCCAAAATTCTGGAAAAATGTGTTCAACAACAACTGAGCAGACACATCCCTGATGTCAAGCTGCTAAACGACTGCCAATCCGGCTTCCGCGCAAACCACAGCACGGAAACTGTGATGCTACACATAATTGATGACGCCTTACTGGCTCTTGACCAGAACAAAACATGTCTCTTAATATTGCTGGACCTGTTGTCAGCCTTCAACACGGTGAACCATGCCTATATACGTGATCGTCTGAAAAACAGGATGGGTTTTGAAGGTACGGTGCTAACCTGGTTTAGCTCCTTTCTGGAAAATAGATCACAAAAAGTCATTGTCAACCAAACCCTTTTAAGCGCAACCAATAATAATATAGGAGTTCCGCAAGTCTCAACGCTATCTCTGGCACTTTTCAATCTTTATGTAGAACCTCTTACAGAAATTCTACAAAAAGACAACATTGCTTTCCACATGTATGCTGATGACACTCAGCTGTACATCAAGGTCGCTTCGTCAGATGACATAAAGTCAATAAATCTAGCTTTAAAGAGAACCATACTATGGTTAACCAAGACCCACCTAAAGCTAAACCCTCAGAAAACTGAATCCCTACTGATTACTCTGAGGAAAATAAATTTTACATGGCCAATATGTCCCCTGCGTGTACCCCAACGTTTAGTGTACGTGCATGTCACCCATGCATTTTCCCTCTATGGCCTGCAGTAATGATGCCTCTGCATTACGTCCCACATTAGGATGCCAGTCACCAGGTCTTCCATAAAAGAAACGTTAATTTTGCACTGAGGTCCATGTGGCCCATGTGTTTGCATTGTGCACTTTTAATATATCGCGAAGAACCCATTTCTCTATTTTGTGGCTCAGCCAGTCCCCGAATTGAGGTTTCATGCCTCTGAGGGTTGCAGCTACGTATCCCTGACCTCGCATACTTTTGGCTAAGCCAAGAGGGGCCCAGCACGGGGTGCCAAGACAGTATTGTGCACAACAGTTATCTGCTTGCTCTACAGAATCACATTCCTGCCTGGTGAAGGAGGTAAACAGAACCCGTCTGCAGAGATAGGGCCTAGCCTTTCTGTCTCCGTTTATGTGATTTGCAGAGCTCGCGTCCGTAGAAAGGTCAAGGCCCCCACGCAATAAACGAAGAAATAGATGCCCACACTGGCTCTTGGTGATGAGCGACCTTTGCTTCAGATAATACATCCCCGGACTTAAGATATCAGATAATACCAGACGTGCTGGTCGCCCTGACACTGAAGGCCTCCCTACCAGACCGAAAGTCAGCTCCCCCCAGTTACACGTCGGTTGCACGTCATGATCAAGTTGCGCACACAAGTAGGGCAAAGTTCCAGCTGGCCATGCAACCCCCCTCCATGTATCCACCCACCTATGACTCCTCAAGTGAACGCCCACATGTACGCCCTCATGCACGCCCACATGTTCTTATCTCTTTTTCTCTTGCTCTGCCTGGAGCGCTCCTCCCTATGTGCGAAATTGAATGTATAAATATTGTACTCTGTGAAAAAAGTTTAGAAGACCCTTCCTGAACCTTAGTGGTGATGGAACCGATTCTCCCCTAACTCGAGTTATTAAAATAAAGCCCTTTTGAATCGGACACCACGGACTCTGCCTCTCATTTTATGCATGACCCTTTGTTTATTTATAGAAATTATGACAGGGTAATGGTTTATTTACCACATAAATCTGGCACCCGAATAGGGACAAATCCCCTTCCCCACGCGCCGGAGATGTAGGTCCAGCCCTTGCCCCCTACTACAGCCGTGACGGACTTCAAAGTGTACACGCCAGCTGGACTTCCCGCTTACTCCCTCAGGCCCACGGGGAGGACGGACTGCGACCAGGCATCCACACGAGGCGGTGAGGATCGCGGATCATCCCAACCAGAGCCCAACCCGTGAGAGAGCAAGGTCCGAGGTTTCCAGAGGTCCACCTGTTCCGCGCATGTGCAGTATCAAGTATCCGAGGCCTTCAAGTTCTGCTTCCCGGTGAGTACTACTATTGGGAACGCATAAAGATAAAGACGGGTTCATTTACATGAACACGGTAAAGACGGGTTCGTTCACACAAACACAGTAAAGACGTGTCTCATTTACGAGACCGGTATGGTTGTGCTGTATTTCAGTGCATACAGTTAACTGTTTTCACGTACATAGAGTTAAACTGTATTTGTTTTAGTGTTTTAGTGTTAATGATTATTTCAGTCAGACCATTTTGGTGTGTATTGTGTTTTCATTAAGTTGGTTTCAACATGCCACTGTTTTCAAAATTACGTCAGATAGGGACCAGGAAAGGTATACTAGAAGAGCCAGTTAACATCCCGCCTAGAGACACACCTGGTCATTATATGTATAACAAACATGGGCTAGATGCCATATTGTATTTAGACCTATGGGTAGATTACACAAAGGATTTGGAGGAGAAGTACAGATGGCCTGTCTCGGGAACGTGGGATTCTGAATGCATTATGAGAGTAGAGGAAGCGCTATGGAAAAAGAAATCAAGACCCTCTCAGAAAGATGCCATTGAGTTATGGCGCAAAGAAGCACATAGGAGAACAGAGAAAGAATTCAACCAAGCAGAGAGAGCTAAACAAGCAGCGGAAAAAGCCAAAGAAAAAGAGCTGCGGGAGGAGGGGGAACGGGTCAAAGCAGAACAGGCTGATAGAGAAAGAAATGCCGTCGTTACTGGTATTTATCCCGTCCTCTCAGAAGAACTAGCTAGAGTGATCCCCTCTGAAACACCCCGTGGATCGCGAACGCCACCACCTGTACCCTATAGAGTACGTAGAATAAAGCCGACAGCATCCGAGGCGTTTATTTCCTCCTATCTAGAAGAGTCCCCACCGGACTACGCAAACACAGATTTCCCTCCGCCCCCACCAGCGGAACAGCTCCAGCAGCTCGGGAAAGATGACCAAGGGCCCGGGCCGTAGGGGGAGGGGGGCCTTCTATAGATGTAGCAATCCCCCACTGTATATACGATCCAGAACCAGGAAAGGGCTCAATGCTCGTGATTTCACTAAGACTAAGACAGGCCGTCGCATATTTGGACAAACTACCAGATATGAAAGACCACCTAGATAAAATATACCGTTTCATTAGGACGGGGGAGGGACCCGAGAGTATAGCACAGGCCATGCAAAACAGAAAGGTGGGGGTTAAGAACTACATCCTCCGTTTTATTATTAACTGCCTGATCAGGGAAAAAGACGAAGGAGACGGGGATGTAGAGCCTGGTTTGATAGAATGGAGTGACCACATAGATGCCGGTCGGCATGATAAAACGGGACAGACAGACAGCATGATGAACAAAATACGAAAGGAAATAATGGCAACACACAAAGTAGAGCCTGCCGAGAAGGATGAGTCATCAACGGAAGAGGTAGACGAGGGGAAGGACAGGATAAATTATGTAGGCAATGCACGACGGTTTGACAGGCCCAAGTGCCTCAACTACCGTAAACAGGGGCCGGCTATAAAAGAAAGATATTCCCTTGAAAATCTATTCCAAGCTACTGAAAAAGCACTGGACCGACGGATAAAGAACGAGCGATCTCACACCCCACACGAAATGGAGTTGGCCCGGTCAGCCACCCAGTGGGTGTCCAATTCTAATATATATAGCAATGATATAGTGGCCCAAACGTTCTTGAGCCTCCCGCGAACGAACAGAGTTTGGCCGGTATTTACATGGTCCAACATTTAATAACGTTGTATGAGAATCAATATTCCGATCCCGGTCAATTGTATAAATTACTGGACGACATAGTTCTAGACAGATGAACAGGCCTGGATACTGAATTAATTAACTTCATCCTGGATCAACGACATAAGTACTTAAATTTTCTGACCACATGCATGCTTCCCGCCCCACACCACGACAGAAAGCACCTATACGTAGACAGACAGAACCCCCTACGAGAGGTACATCCCGTCAAAAATGCAAACAATGAGCTTCAACGGGTGTATGTTTACACCCCCTTGACGAAATTAGAAATACTGGAAATGAAAAAGATGTTGCCCTCCCATGATAAGGTTTCATCGAGAATTAAAAGACATTCTCCGCATCGGAGATTATACGTACGCTGACATTCTGAAACTATTGAAAGTACTATTGCCAGCAGGCATTTATGAAAAGCTTAAGGAAAAAGACTGGGAGGTGGAAGAGAAAAAGTTAAGCTGGGAAGAATTGGAAACAGAGGATAAAGGCAGAGCCCCGGGGGTTGGTCTTGGTGACAAAGCTAAAGAACTACCTGAACTCCTAATACAGGTTTTGCCGAGAGTATTGACTACTAAA
The DNA here is from genome assembly GCF_964263255.1 of Lissotriton vulgaris. Lineage (NCBI taxonomy): Eukaryota > Metazoa > Chordata > Amphibia > Caudata > Salamandridae > Lissotriton > Lissotriton vulgaris. The sequence goes on along the minus strand of NC_141696.1, from coordinate 906,379,766 downwards.
AAGGAAGACTGGGATGCTATTTCAGCCTGTAAACAAAAACAAGAAGAGGACACAAGCGATTTCTATTCTAGATTCGAGAAATGCTTTGATATTAATAGTGGCCTTAAGCCCGGTAGCGAATCATATCCCCATCTTTTCGTGAGCAAATTAGTAGAGAATTCCCTACCCCAGATCAAGAATAGAGTACTGAAGGTTGAGAGTACTTGGCAAGCAAACAGCCCTTCACAAATGTTGCAGATGCTACAATATCACCAGAACAGGATCAGAGAAGAGCAGGATCAGGAAAAGAGACGCATGAAAGAGACAAAAATGAAGGTGCTGGTTGCCCAAACGGTACCGGTAAATACGAACAAAAATGGTACGACACCTGTCAAGGGTAACTGTAATTATTGCAAACAACCAGGTCACTATGTAATGGAATGTGCTTTCCTGAAACACAATATAGCTACAGGCAAAACAAAAGAACGACCACACACTCCTAGGCAAATTAGCACACAACAGAGCACACTACAGACATCAGCGACTTTTTCACCCCCACCACCGCCTGTTCATGCCACACCACAAATGTATCAGAACACGCAGCCAGACTATCCAGAATACCAATCATTCTCATGAAACAGCCTTGAGAGGGAAGATGGCTTGCCCCTTATTCCGGTTCCTGTAGATCAAGAGGGTCCCTATGTACATGGTTGTGTACTGGGACAGGACAGAAAGTTTCTGATTGACACAGGGGCGAGCAGAACTACCATCAGCCATGACGAGGTTCCAGGGGCACCTCTCTCTGGCTCACAGAATATTTCCCTGGGATTTTCAGGAAAGCCTATTATTAATGAAGTATCGAAACCAGTCTCCCTCGGGGTTGGTCCACTGTCACGTACCACAGACTTGCTACTTACTAAATCATGTCCAGAAAACTTACTTGGTATAAAGACATTAAAAGAACTAGGAGCAGTTATCTGTTGTTCTCCGGAGGGAGTGCGATTGTTCTTACGTGATTTTAAGGGTCATTATGTGTTGACAGATTTTGACCACAGACTCCAGAATGTACCACAGCACCTATGGGCACAAGGTCCGACTGACGTAGGTTACATGAACATAACACCTCACCAGGTCACTCTCAAAGCAGGAGTAGTACTACCACGTATACGACAATACAAAATACCACCTGATGCCGAAGTGGCCTTATTAAAAATTATTGACAAACTCATTGCACAAGGGGTGGTGGTGGAGACTGACTCGAATGTGTGTAACTCACCTGTCCTTCCATTCCTTAAACGATCAGACCCTAATGCACCACCAGTTTACAGACTAGTTGTTGACCTTCGAGAATTGAATAAATGCGTGGTCCCACAATACCCAGTGGTCCCAGACATTTCTTCATTACTGACTGCTATTGATTCTGAGGCAACGTTCTTTACAGTCATTGACTTGAAGAATGCCTTTTTCAGCGTTCCAATTCATCCAGACAGCCAATATCGTTTCGGATTCAGTTTAAAAGGACGCAGTGTTAGATTTACAAGAGCACCACAGGGCTTCACAGAGAGTCCTAGCGTTTACAGTCAAGCGTTAAAAAGACAGCTGGACAGTATTACCAACACAGCACTGATACAGTACGTAGATGACATTCTCATTACAGCACGATCAGAAACAGACTGCGAAGATGCATCACTGACGGTTTTACACTTTCTGGCAGACAAGGGGCACAAAGTGTCCCCTTCAAAGTTACAATTCTGTGCACAGCAAGTGGCGTACCTTGGGCACTTGCTGTCCAAGAGGGGTAGGCAGCTGACACAAGAACGCATTCAGTTAATTTCTAACCTTTCACAGCCCAAGACACAAAAGGAAGTGCGGGCCTTCATTGGCCTCACTTCATACTGCAGGCAGTGGATTCCCCAATATGCCTATCTAGCCAAACCACTCATACAGTTGACAACACAGGAGGCAGCGTCTTCGACTGTCCTCCCTTGGACACAAGAACACACCTTGGCATTTGAAGAATTAAAAAGAGCCTTATGTCAAGCGCCAGTTTTAGCGACTCCTAGTTACAGCAAACCTTTATGCTTTTCGTAACTGAACGGGATGGAACAGCATTATCTGTCCTCACACAAGATCAAGCAGGAAAACACAAGCCTTGTGCTTATTTTTCTAGTACACTGGACCCAGTGGCCCAGGCTCTGCCTGCGTGCCTGAAATCGGTTGCGGCCACAGCCCTAGCCATAAGACAAAGAGACTCAATAGTGCTGGGACACCCCCTGACAGTACAGGTACCGCATGCAGTGGAAGTTCTCTTGAACAGGACACAGACACAACACTTGACCGTAGCGAGACTGACAGGATATGAACTGACGTTATTTCAACCACACATAGAGATCAGACGATGTAACATACTCAATCCTGCTACACTTTTGCCCTCAAGTACAGTAGACACCGCACCACATGACTGTGTGGAAATAATGAATATAGTGACGAAACCAAGACAAGACCTGACAGATGTTGCACTCCCAGACCCTGACCTAACACTCTATGTAGATGGATCATGCATGAGGACGAGGGCGGGAGAATTAGTGACAGCATATGCCGTGACCACTGCTACTGAAGTCATAGAGACACAAAGAATAGACATACTGTCAGCGCAAGCAGCAGAGCTCATCGCTCTGACACAAGCCTGCATAAGAGCTAAGCACTTGAAAGTGAACATTTATACAGATTCACAATATGCTTTTGGCGTAGTTCATGATTTTGGAGTACTATGGAGGGAGAGAGGTTTCTTGACCTCTCATGGGGCCAAAATTCAACACGGCCCGTTTATTCAGGCCCTGTTGGAAGCAATACATTTACCTGCAGCCATAGCTATCCTGAAATGCAAAGCACACACCAAAGCTACAGACACCATTTCTAAGAGTAATGACCTGGCAGACCGAACTGCTAAACTTACAGCCCAGACGTAAACAGACATGACAAAGACAGAGGTACCATTACTGACAAAAAGTATGACAGTCAGGGATCCTTCTCAAGATGTACTCGACATACAGACACATGTCACTTCAGATGAAATAAAGAAATGGACTGAACAAGGAGGGGTCCAGACTGACCAAGGTTGGATGACTAAGGGCAAAGCAACATGGTTTCTCCCTGATTCAATGGTACAAGTGATCATAAACACAGCACATAGTCAAGCACACTTGGGAGAGAAGGCAATGATGGACAGCTTACAGAATATCTAGTTTAACAAGCACCTGCGTGCAACAGCGAAACAAAAAGTAAGAACATGCATGATCTGTTGTCAGTTCAATCCAGGAAAAGGTATCCCGGTGGAACAAGGCGGATTTCATCCTCCTGACCACCCTTTTGAGGTCTGTTTTACTGCTAGGGTAATGGTAATGTTACTAGGCGATGGCGCTACAGAGGAGTGTACACTTTGCCTAGTTGTAGGTACTCTGATTATGACTTTTCAGCGGTGCTAAAAGGAGAAGAGAACCACTTCCCTCTTCTGGTTAGGCAGATGCCACAAGATGCTTGATACTCCTCAGCACACGCTTTTTATAAACTAATGCAAATATATACATGTGTTTCCACCATACATTTGACACACAAAATTGATTTTCAGTCCTTTTATTCAGGGTGGTTGGTGTTTATTTCAGGAGACGTCACAGCCGACACGTGTTTCGTCGTTTTGGGGAATGTAACCCCCGACTTTTTCAAGGCTATTCTCCAATATATCGTTCGTTATTTTTCGAGGTGATAATTCCAACCCTCGAAGGGGTTCTTGTGGGGATGTCGTAAGTGTAAGGAAATCTTCTTTCATGTAGAAACCAGTATATTGGTTCAATATTTGGCACCTTTTAGCTGCTGTCTTTACCGGAGAGTTATTCGTCCCCTCTGCTGTTTCTATCTTGCAAGACAGACCGAACTGCTAAACTTACAGCCCAGACGCAAACAGACACGACAAAGACAGAGGTACCATTACTGACAAAAAGTATGACAGTCACGGATCCTTCTCAAGATGTACTCGACATACAGACACATGCCACTTCAGATGAAATAAAGAAATGGACTGAACAAGGAGGGGTCCAGACTGACCAAGGTTGGATGACTAAGGGCAAAGCAACATGGTTTCTCCCTGATTCAATGGTACAAGTGATCATAAACACAGCACATAGTCAAGCACACTTGGGAGAGAAGGCAATGATGGACAGCTTACAGAATATCTGGTTTAACAAGCACCTGCGTGCAGCAGCGAAACAAAAAGTAAGAACATGCATGATCTGTTGTCAGTTCAATCCAGGAAAAGGCATCCCGGTGGAACAAGGCGGATTTCATCCTCCTGACCACCCTTTTGAGGTCTGTTTTACTGCTAGGGTAATGGTAATGTTACTAGGCGATGGCGCTACAGAGGAGTGTACACTTTGCCTAGTTGTAGGTACTCTGATTATGACTTTTCAGCGGTGCTAAAAGGAGAAGAGAACCACTTCCCTCTTCTGGTTAGGCAGATGCCACAAGATGCTTCATACTCCTTAGCACACGCTTTTTATAAACTAATGCAAATATATACATGTGTTTCCACCATACATTTGACACACAAAATTGATTTTCAGTCCTTTTATTCAGGGTGGTTGATGTTTATTTCAGGAGACGTCACAGCCGACACGTGTTTCGTCGTTTTGGGAAATGTAACTTCGACTTTTTCAAGGCTATTCTCCAATATATCGTTCGTTATTTTTCGAGGTGATAATTCCAACCCTCGAAGGGGTTCTTGTGGGGATGTCGTAAGTGTAAGGAAATCTTCTTTCATGTAGAAACCAGTATATTGGTTCAATATTTGGCAGCTTTTAGCTGCTGTCTTTACCGGAGAGTTATTCATCCCCTCTGCTGTTTCTATCTTGCAAGAAACAGCAGAGGGGACGAATAACTCTCCGGTAAAGACAGCAGCTAAAAGCTGCCAAATATTGAACCAATATACTGGTTTCTACATGAAAGAAGATTTCCTTACACTTACGGCATCCCCACAAGAACCCCTTCGAGGGTTGGAATTATCACCTCGAAAAATAACGAACGATATATTGGAGAATAGCCTTGAAAAAGTCGGGGGTTACATTCCCCAAAACGACGAAACACGTCTCCTGAAATAAACATCAACCACCCTGAATAAAAGGACTGAAAATCAATTTTGTGTGTCAAATGTATGGTGGAAACACATGTATATATTTGCATTAGTTTATAAAAAGGGTGTGCTAAGGAGTATCAAGCACCCTTTTGAGGTCCTCCAGATGGATTATATCCAAATGGACAGATATAGAGGTTACAAGTATGTCCTGGTAGTTGTGTGTGCACTAACTAGATGGACAGAAGCGTATCCAGTACCAGATTATACTGCTGTGACAACCGCCAGGCAATTGGTGCGCGAATTCTTTCCTAGATATGGATTGCCCCGTGTCGTTTACTCAGACAATGGTCAGCCTTTTTCTTCTGAATTAATGAAACAGGTGTCTCTTCTGTTAGGATATAACTGGAAGTTCCATTGTGTGCGACACCCTGAAGCAGCAGGCCTTGTAGAAAGGCATAATCAGACAATAAAGACAAAACTAGCAAAGATCTGTGCAGACAAAGGCGTGGATTGGATGGTAGCCTTGCCGGTTGCCCTCTTTTACATGCGTATGGCAGCCCATTCCAGAACAGGCCTATCACCATATGAAGTGGTTTTCGGTAGACCACCGAACATGTGGGGTACGCCTATGCCTAAGAAAATAACTGATGTTGACAGTAACATGCTTACAGATTACCTGGCTTCCTTGATGTCTGCACTACTCTCTTGTCGTTCACAGGTTGCCGCCGCCTTCCCTAACAACACCCAGGTCAAGGAGCATGCCGTAGCCCCAGGGGACTATGTGCCATCAGGAATTTTGATTGATCAAGCCCCCTTGAGCCACGTTGGAAGGCGCCAAAGTTAGTGTTACTGACGACAAGGACAGCCATCAAAGTCGAAGTGAGAAAAGGGTGGCTTCACGCCCATCATTGTAAACGGTACTTTGGAGACTCTGGAACTTTGGTAAAGAAAAAAGACATTACAGACTTTGAGCCCCCTTTGCTAGAAAAGACTCCACAGCAAGAGTACAGGTCCAAATTACGATCTAGAAAGCCAGACTACGTTTGATCAATTAAGTCCACTAGGTGGTGAATCGGTTGAACAAGATTTCTGACATGCATAAGATCGCGGACAATAATAGTACAAACAGCAAAATGAAAGAAAAATACTGCAAGATATTACGTAGTAGATGTATAGTATCTCTGATTTTTCTGTCTCTTCTGTGCATCACTATAATCTGTGTCAGCTTAATACTACATGTTTTCTTTCCTCCTATTGCCTCACATATACACTCTTCCATTAATGACACCGTAGAGCATACATTTAGTGATCTGCTACCCCATGAACTGTCATATCGACTGGCCCTGCGTAACAATACTTTTATTCGGATGTTGCACCGCTCTCATCAGACCAGCAATGCAACAGATTGCTGGGTATGTGGCCGACTCCCACCTTATCAAAAGATGAAGGGAGTTCTGCCCCTCTTCCCTTTTCCGTTCTCCCACAATGGTTCGTGCAGAGCATGGTTTGCCTTAATGACATCAATCGACAAAAAGTCCACAGTTTACCAGGGTGACTGGATATGGGGAAACTTGAATAAAGTAATGAATGAGGTATGTTTTCCAGACGAAGACGGACTCCCCCAAAGGAAGGGGACCGATCTAGAAAATGAAGAGTACGAGCAAGGAAATGCTTCCCTCAGCTTTATAATGCTGAATGTTCAGCGCATGCAAAATGCGGGTCCACCGTCTATTTCAGTCCTACCAGTAAAAGGTGTTTTGTGCGTTAGAAAGAAAGGATCAGTACATATGGGACACAGCGAGTGTAACGCTGTAGTAGAGTTTAATGATAAAGGAAAGTCTTCTTTCAAAGCATCTCGCCATACCTATTTCATTTGCAGTCAGACAGCCTATGTACATCTGCCCTTAGACTGGGGTGGGACATGCTATATAGCGTTCCTGCTGCCACCCGTCTTTTTGGCCCCATCCAATTATCATCGAGATTCACGACTAGAGCATGTTAGACACAGGAGAGAGACCGATGCCTCAGAGATTGATCAGACTGAGACACCCTGGGAGCAATATACAGATTTCAACAAAGGATTCTTTTTCTTCATAGTTCCCGTCCAAAACAGTAAACTCATACGCAGGTTAACAAGGACTCTGGAAGCAGTTGTGAATGAGACTGCATCTGCCCTGGCGAACTTGACCCAGGAGCAGTCTGCCATGCGACTGGTTGTTCTTCAGAACCGTCTTGTTCTTGACGTCATCCTGGCGGATAGGGGCGGGGCCTGTAGGGTGATCGGCTCCAGTTGCTGCGTTTTCATACCTAATAACGCGCCATCTGTGTACGCAGAAATAACAAGGCTCCACAAGATTGCCCACGATATACATCAAGACCCAGGCACATGGACTTGGTCGAGTTGGCTCTGGGGTGTAATATCGGCATGGGGATGGAAAGTGTTGTCGTTCCTAGGAATGATACTGCTTATGATATTCGGTTGCTGTCTCTGTCTGCAGTGTGGCCCGGCCATTTGCGGCCTGTGTGCGACTGCATGTGTTCCACATCCACGTATACAAAGGATCAAAGATGAACAAATGATGCTGTATGAACAAATCGACGGTCTCAAGAGAATAGATGTGACCTGAAGGGTACAGTAGGGGAAAAGGAGGGAATGAGGAAAAAGAAATTTTACATGGCCAATATGTCCCCTGCGTGTACCCCAACGTTTAGTGTACGTGCATGTCACCCATGCATTTTCCCTCTATGGCCTGCAATAATGATGCCTCTGCATTACGTCCCACATTAGGATGCCAGTCACCAGGTCTTCCATAAAAGAAACGTTAATTTTGCACTGAGGCCCATGTGGCCCATGTGTTTGCATTGTGCACTTTTAATATATCGCGAAGAACCCATTTCTCCATTTTGTGGCTCAGCCAGTCCCCGAATTGAGGTTTCATGCCTCCAGACACTCTGAGGGTTGCAGCTACGTATCCCTGACCTCGCATACTTTTGGCTAAGCCGAGAGGGGCCCAGCACGGGGTACCAAGACAGTATTGTGCACAACAGTTATCTGCTTGCTCAACAGAATCACATTCCTGCCTGGTGAAGGAGGTAAACAGAACCCGTCTGCAGAGATAGGGCCTAGCTTTTCTGTCTCCGTTTATGTGATTTGCAGAGCTCGGGTCTGTAGAAAGCTCAAGGCCCCCACGCAATGAACGAAGAAATAGATGCCCACACTGGCTCTTGGTGATGAGCGACCTTTGCTTCAGATAATACATCCCCGGACTTAAGATATCAGATAATACCAGACGTGCTGGTCGCCCTGACACTGAAGGCCTCCCTACCAGACCGAAAGTCAGCTCCCCCCAGTTCCACGTCGGTTGCACGTCATGATCAAGTTGCGCACACAAGTAGGGCAAAGTTCCAGCTGGCCATGCAACCTCCCTCCATGTAAACACCAACCTATGACTCCTCAAGTGAACGCCCACATGTACGCCCTCATGCACGCCCACATGTTCTTATCTCTCTTTCTCTTGCTCTGCCTGGAGCGCTCCTCCCTATGTGCGAAATTGAATGTATAAATATTGTACTCTGTGAAAAAAGTTTAGAAGACCCTTCCTGAACCTTAGTGGTGATGGAACCGATTCTCCCCTAACTCGAGTTATTGAAATAAAGCCCTTTTGAATCGGACACCACAGACTCTGCCTCTCATTTTATGCATGACCCTTTGTTTATTTATAGAAATTATGACAGGGTAATACTTTATTTACCACAACTCCACAGAAAAGTAAAATAATGATTGCAGATTGATCCAACCTCATCACTGCTCTAAATTGCACTCCCAAGATTGTTGAGGCAACCAAATCCTGGGGCATCATTCTGGACAAAAATCTTAACATGTCAGCTCATATCAACACAATGGCAAAAAACACCAGGTTCCACTTAAGCTAAAACAGCAGTTCAGGCACTGGTCATCTCAAGGATTGAATATGGTTGCACTACCTTAGCAGGGCTCCCTAAAACCTCAACAGCCCCATTGAAAGCATGCCTTAATGCAGCCACAAGACTTATAGCGGGATCCAAAAAATTCGACCACATCTCTCCGCATTTGAAAGCTCTCAACTGGCTTCCGTTCGAAGCACGAATCCAGTTCAAACTGGCATGCATCACCCATAAAGCAGTACACAACAAATCTCCAGTCTATCTCGCCCAGAAACTCACTCTGTCAGGAGGGTCTCGCTCCTCCAGGAGCAAAGTGGATATACTACTGAAACCAGCACGTTTCCGTAATAAAAACACCTATAACCGAGCATTCTCAGGGGCAGCACCGAGAATTTGGAACGCCCTCCCCCCGGACATAAGAAGAATTCCTTACATCACAACATTCAAAAAGGAAGCAAAATTGTTTTACATGAAGAAATGTATTCCCTAATTCCTTACTGCTGAACTATTTATATGTCATGCTCCCTTGCTGTTCGAATGCTAACACAAGCCCTCTTTGTAATTACGGGACCTGTATAGTCATGTTGTGTCTTGTTACGCTAATTACTGGATCTGTATATTCATATTTTGCCTTATTATGTTATATAGTGCTAAAGTAAGCTATCTATTGAACACTATATATTTAACTATGCCTTTTGTAATTATAATTGTTTCAAACCAGTAATGGCACGGAATATGTATGGGTTGGGTTGTTGTAAGACCCTGTAAAGAGCTCAGATACCCTGTACAGGGTCATGTTCGTGCTATGGAAAACACCAAAAATAAAAAATAAATAATAAATGTTATATTTTGCTCTAGAATATGCTGGTATAGAGATGAATTTAAGGTGTACTCAATGTTTGTGAAGTGTTCAGGTTCCTCCACTGCAAAGCAGGACAAATCATCTTCCCTCCAACACTATGCTTGAAGCTTGGTTGAGGTTCTTGATTTGGTGTGCATTGGTTAGTATTTGCCACCCATGTTGCTGTGTATTGCAGCCAAACAAAGCATGTTGTCTCATCTGTTGAGAGGACATTGCTCTAGAATACTTGGGCCTGTCAGGTATGATCTTTGTCAAGAGAAGGTGTTATCTCTTGGCTAAGCTTCCAAAAAGAATTACATGTTCAGTCTTGTAGTAATGGTAAAATCAACAACTGTGGTGTTTGCTATATTAACAGAGGACTGTAGGTTCCTGGACATGGCTGCACAAGGTTCCTTTCAGTCTCTTGGAGCATCCTACATTTTGATTTCTAGGTGAATTTGCTAACAAGTCCATTGCATCTGTCTTGAACTTTCTACATTTGTCAATAATATTTATAACTCTGTATTGATAGGCTCCATATTATTGGAAACTACTCTTTTAAATCTTATCACATTGCTCAGCAGCAAGCATGACTTTCTTTGACGCTGTCGCAAATAACTTTAGACCTAGGCATCATACACGATTGCTGCAGACCCAATGGATATTCTTTGTGACACATAAGCACTTGTTTAGCCGAAACTTATTCTAATCACCTTTTTATCTGGCAGGGAAGCAATAATGAGTACTTAGTTTTCGCACAAGGCTTCTGAATGTTGAATGTTTCTATTGTTTCATAAACAATGAAAGAGTAACATTCACAATTATCGCAATACCCTATTCCAAGGGTCCACATTCAGTATTTATTGCGCATATAAAAAACTCCATACTGTACGTTATCAGTATTTACTAAGTGCATAATTGGTATCATGAAGGGCAAATGCCTCAAAAAGATGGTCTAGGTTTTGAATAATGTGACCAACTACATAAAAAAGTAATCTCAAAGAAATAAGGATTGCATTGGTAACACGTGGCACTATTGAAGCTAAAGTGTTGTGGCATACCCACCTTCAATGAAACTGTACCGGATTGCAAAGGATATATTTTAAAACCTGATCAATGCTTAATACAACATACTAAAATGGCACCATGAACATGGCTTGATTTAGCTAACCACTAACTCTTTTTATTAGACAGTATCGCAATGGGAAAAGAATGATCATGAACACATTTCTTCACTTTCTGATATACAGCATCTCCTGGTAATATGTTTATAAAATGCTGAGATTTAAACAATATTTAGAGATGTAAACAATATTTAATTAGAGGACCTGAATGAATCCCCTTAAAATATGATTGTCAGAGAGTAGGTGGAACCCTTCCCAGTTTAATAATCACAATCTAGTTAGGGATTAACACAAGTCTCAATGTACATTCTACTGAACCCTGCTGTTTGACTTGTCATCCTTAGAGTGGTCTTCCCCGAACAATTTTGCATGATTACTTCCACTTTTTGCTGTATCTTTTTATTGGCCTTAGGAGTCTGAGCACTTTATCACTGCTAACCAGTGCTAAAGTGCATGTTCTTCTCCCCTACACATGATGTCATTAATGTATACCCAATTGACCAATGTATTTAACTTAGAAGTCCCTTGTAAATTGGTATACAATATACCCAGGGCCTGTAATCTAAATGCTTTGAGTGGATAAGCTGCACTGGTTGTGTCAACCACAAAAGCGGCCTTTCAAACCTGTCTCAGACCTGAGCATGCAGTTTACTGCCAATTCGACTTGACATTTAAAATCACTTGCCAAAACTGAAGCTCCTCTTTTATTACATATAAGTCACCCCTACGGTAGGCTCTAGCAGCCCTAAGGGCAGGGTGATGTGTAACTAAAAAATAGTGCATATACTTTAAAGTTTTACATGTCCAGGTGGTGACAACAGCTAAAATAATGCTTCACTACTGTGGGGCCTACTCCTCTCATGGGCTAGCTTCAGGAATTCCTTAAAACAGTTTAAAGCTGTAATTCCTGATAGAATAGTAATGATAAATCCTCGTTACTGGTGAAGTTGGAATTAACATTACTGTTTTAGAAATGCCACTTTTAGAAATTGAAAAAGAACAGAGCTGTTAGCTATCATATTATAATACTGTGTTCTACTTTAACAGACTAAGACCTATCACTGTTTGCATTGGTCTTTATAGTTTATTTACTTTTCTTTTGATACTGTTTTCGGTAGATCATTTTATTTTATCTTTTAAGTCAGAGACAGGAAAAACACTGTTTGTTTTGACAATAAACATGCAAACAAACTACAACAATATCACAAACATCACAAATGCACAAATATGGATCGATTGAAACTGAATTACAGTATTCAGCCAGTCATTATTTTCACAGCAACAATAAACTAGATTTTTAGATCAGCTAGTAATTCCTCTGTACGTTGCTGATCAATGGGAACAAATGTTCAAGCGGATGTATGACGGGCTATTACCACGCGTACCGGTACAACGCGTGTTTTTCAACGCAAGTCGTTACCACGACTTACTCTGTAGGGTGCGGACTTAGGAATAGTTTAATTTACTATTCCAACACCAGTCCCCGTGGATAGTAGGGAAGGTGCTGGAATAGCAAATTAGCTATTCTTTGTCCTTGAGCGTCCTCCAGTGCAAGTCGTGGTTACGACTTGCGTTGTAAGAGACGCGTCGTAATGGTAGCGCGGGGTAACATCCGCGTCGTAAAGGATGTTCCCCGTTCAAGCTCATAAATTGTGCAGACTTTCAAAAAGATCCCTTAGGGGTGTGGCCTGACTAGCTATGGAGTAGGATGTGTGTTGCAGGAGCTCCGGACCGCCGCCCTCATTTTTAGCAATTCTAAGCAGCTTAATATTTGCAAGGAGGGCACTTACCGGGCCCCCCGCATGGCGGAAGACCCTGAAAGTCCGAATTGAGCCCCATTGGCCCCCAGAATCGAGAAGTGGCAGTCTACCCTGGGCCTGTGGGTGAGTGTGTGGCCCTGGCGAGCCTGGTCACCATCTTCAGAGACTGGGGCCTACCTGCATCTGCTGAGAGAAGGCGTCCTCTGAGCCCTGTAGGTGCGCTGGAGGAAGGAGGAAGTGGAGAGGCAGCAGTGGCAGTGAGGGGGCCGCTGTACTATCGTTGCTGGGATTGATCACTCACAGGGGCTTCTGCGACCAGGGACCAGCGCTGCCGGGGGGTAAGTGGGGACCGCAGCCGGGCTGAGTGCTGAGGTGCCCTGCTGCCACCGCGAGCAACCCGAGTGTGTGTATTCTTCTGCGGCCGGCCGGGAGGAGCGACGACAGAGGTGGGGGGCCAGTGAGAGACTTCTCCCGCCGAATGACAGCAACCTGCCATTTTAGTTCCCTGGGTCCCGGCTGCTGCTCAGCCGGGTATATCATCAGCAGGAATAAAGGCGGAACGGACTGTGTAGGGGCCGCTGGAAATCGCGGGTATGTACTGCATTTGAGGAGTTGGGGGCAACTGGAGACTGCTGCTGTATAGGGAGAGGGGCTGCCTTTGTTGACTCGCAGCCCCCCCCCACCATTTGGGGCCTGTATAGCCCTTCTTTGGCCACTGTGCTGGCGGGGCGCTGGAGGTGGGTGCGGAAGCCTTATTCTTCTGACCCCAAAGACTGAAGCGAGTTGTGGGGCTTTTTAAGAGATCTCTTTTCAACCTTTCCCAGCTGAGCACCCCAGTGCTGATGGCCTAGTAAAAGGCCCTCCATGTGAGTAGGGGCCTACGCTGGGACCGAGGGGCCCTCAGTGAGAAGTGAGTACCCCGATCACCTCCTTGCGCCTTTAAAGCCGGGAGGTTGCTGGACTAGTGGCGTTCCTTATCCATCCCCGCATGGAGGTTGCAGCTTGCATTGGGTAAAGGCTTGGACTGTGGGAGAGCGGGGGCCTGAGACACAGCAGCTGTAGGAAGGTAGTGACTGGGCCTTGTGCAGTGCTCCTTGCGCCTAGAGCAGCTGTGAGGGCGGTGCGGAGACCGTGGGGTCTTGGGAATGGCCCCAGGGCGAAGACTGCCTGCTGCCACCCAGCAGGAGGGTATGTGAATACCCCCTTGGTGCGGCCTAGAATCTGGCTTTGCATGGTGGAGCTGGAGCACAGACTGCGACGAAGGCCCTGGTAGGAGTGTGGGGACAGAACTGGCAGGAGGGAGCCAAGAAACTTTGGAGGTGTGACCGCCACATTGACTTCTGTAGCCCAGGGGGGCATGGGCGCTGACATTGGCTTGGCCCATCTCCCCAGCTCTTACTTGTAATTCCTTACTGCCTCACTGGTGGGCACGGCTGCTGGGATGTTGGGGGGCTGGGGTGAATTGCGGGGGCCCTGCTTGCCGGTTTCTCGCCTGACCACCACTGCGGGGTGACTCTAAGGGGACGCAGCATCGGTCTTGGGCCTACTGGCCCCCCTGGCTGGGCAGGACTGCTTGGAACAATAGCGGGCCCCTAAGACATTGCAGCCCCAATCCCGGGGCCCCCATGACTTCTTTCATTGTCCCTTTGACCTGAGCATGGATGGCTGCCCCTATTGACCCCTAGTGTGTTTGAAGTGGAGAACTGTGGCTCCGGGGGGGTCCTGGGGTTTGTATAGAGACACTCCTGTAACACAGACTCTTGAGGAGGCATTGACCCTGGGTCGGAGCAAGCTGCGCGGATTCCTACTCGCCTTCTGGGATCTTGGCGGAGCGGGTGGATGATGACCTGGTATGCCTGTGGCGAAGACCTGTTGAATGCGCCCCCCTTCACGGTGGCCTTGCACCTGGGCTGTGTTTTCCTGCGGGAGTGGGGTGGTCCACCCCTGCCCTGATCTTTGAGATTTGTATCTACAGGAGGCATCTCACCCCGGTGGCGCGTCCGGGCGCTGGACACTGAAGCAGTAGTAGCACTACCTAGTGCCCCCTGCATTTAAAGCTTGATAGACTCCCTGAGGGCCTCAAACAATAGCGAGAACCAGTGTGACTTAGAGCCGCCCCAGGGCATCAGCACGCCAAGGGATATCTCTTCTTTTGTGATGATGCGCTCCAAAGGGAATAAGGAGACCCTGGGGGCGGTCCCCAAAGATAACACTGTTACAGCAATGTGGAGCGCGGTGGGGGCAACAGCCCCGGCCGAGATGGACCCAACGCCTGAAGGGGATTTGCCGCCGATTACACAGGCGGTTATGGCCTCCTTTATGGCCGAGTTGAAGACGGAGATCGGCTCCCTGCGTTCTGAGGTGCACTCCTGTGTCCGAGTACTCCGAAAAGAGGTGACGGATCTGGGCAAATGGGTGGACGGCCTGGAGAGGACGGTGGACGCTCGCATGGACTACCAGGAGCAATTATGGCAGCCCTTGGCCATCCTGGAGGAACAACACATAGAACTGCAGCAGGAGGACCTGGAGAACCAGAGCTGCAGGAATAACCTCCATATCCGGGGGTTCCTCTCGTAGCAAAGGGAAAGGACATCCTGACGTATGTGGCTCAACTCCTACACGAGGTGTGGGGTGACGGCGATGCCTCTCCGCCGACCCTGGACTAGCCTCTTCGGGTGTCTGGACCCGCGTGGAGGCCAGGAGTGCTACCGGACATCCTCACCAGAGTCAAATGTAAATGTAAATGTAAATGTATAGGCATTTATATAGCGCACTACTTACCCGTAGGGTCCCAAGGCGCTTCGACCGCTGCGAAACCCTTCCTGGCTTCCCTGAGAGATGGTCCCTTAATGGGTATCTCCAGGGTGAGACCAGGCATCCCCGGCGGTCTGGTGGGGCCGTTAGTGAAGATGAGGCAAGCTAATGCCCAGAGTTGCCGAGTGTGATCGCTGATCAGAGTGGGCACTGAGGCGAGAGAATTATCGAGTCCGCTGACCCTGGTCCAGAAACCTGCCACGCCGGGAATCGAACCCTGGTCCCGGGCCGTCCTCTGCTCTCGGGTCTGCCGCCTCTAACCAGTGAGTCCACTACTTTACCGAAACAGAGGCCATTCTTAAGGCGGCAATTAGTAGGCAGTACCTCACATATGACGGGCATAAAATCTAGATCTTCCAGGACTTGGCTCCTAACACCTTGAAGAGACGGCTTCCCTTCAAGCCAGTGACGGACAAGCTGCGAACCCTGGGTGTTTCCTTTAAATGGGGGCATCCATTTGCCCTCATTTTTGAGAGGGAATCCAAGCGCAGGGTGCTGCGGTCCTACAGAGAAGTGGCTAAACTACTTCGTCTCCTGACTACGCCGCCTGCCAGCCCCACCCGTCCCCTGCCTCTGACGCGGGTGCCTGCCAGACCCTCATGGTCCACTGTGCGTCGCGACCCCGTTCACCTCCTCTTGATGAGCGCTCATCTTCGAATGCCAAGAAGGACATTATAGAGCATATTAGGTCCTTGGAGGGGGACGCAGGAGGAGCCACTCAACGTTCATCACCCCCTTGACAGCGACACGATGCTTCCCTAACAGATTGTGCTGCGTGATCCGGGTCTCACCCCTCTCTACACTGGGATAGAGGACTAGGCTAATGTTCACACATTGCTCTGGCCACCTGAATGCAGCGTAGGTGGTTCCGGAGCTCCTTGCCTGGATAAATTTCAACGCAGCTGCAGGCTTACCCCAACTGTTCTTGTGAGAGTGACATCTCTGGGACTATCCAAACCCTGGGGTTTAGGATGTCCGATCCCTGGAAAAGGACACTGTGGCTCGGTTGGCCAATGTTGGTCTATTCTCTGTTTTCTCTCTCTTTTTTTTTCATTCCCACTTTTCTATTCTATCTTCTCTTGACTACTAGGTATGGCGGGCGGGTGATACCGCAGATTCCACATGACTCCCCAGCTGTGCAACATAGGCCCATCTGCATGTTTACCCTTACCCTGAGCTTGCTTCTACAGTGGCAGGAAGGACTGATTTGGGTTTGGACAAGACTGCGACCCTCCCAAGACCCTTAAAAGTAATACCGCTTAACGTTAAGGGCCTCAATTCTGCTAATAAGTGGCGGCAAACATGGCGATATCTTCTCCAATCCAACCCTGATATTATCTTCCTCCAAGAAACTCACCTCCTTAAAGCTGATGTAATGTGCATGGCGCACTCTAAATACCCCCTCCAATTCTGGGCTGCAGCGGACACCAAAACGGCAGAAGTGGCGATTTTGTGCAGAAGTTGCATCAGCCTTGGGGAGGCTAAGCCCTTCAAGAGCGCAGATGGACGCTTCATGGCGGGGCCATGTCCTCCAGTCTTCAGAAACAGATTACAGATCTTGGTCTCCTAGACATGTGGCGATACCACTCGCCGGGAGTGCGGGATTATTCATATTACTCTCATGTCTACCATTTGTACACGCGCATTGACTACCTGTTTGTATCTCACGCCCTGGTGAGGGACATTCTGGCAGCGTCGATGTTGAACATATCGCTCTCTGACCATGCACATGTTGAGCTGCTCCTGCAGGACCCGGCCGCCATGGTTGCTCTTGCTGCCGAGTATTCTCCGGGACCCAGCTGAGGTGGATAGCATATGTGCCGCCATTGACTCCCACTTTGCCAATAACGATATCCAGGAAAACGCCTTTTTCCGTGGTGTGGAACGCCTTCAAGGCCACGATACGTGTGCACATCACCTCTCTCTCGATTGCGCGGGCGCTGGAGGCTCGACATCTTGAAGACACTCAGGACCAGGAGCAACCCTCGCATACATCCCCGCGGCAGCTGGCGAATCTTCGGGGACAGCTCTGCCTCTTGCGCGCTAATAAAGCAGAAACCTCCCTACTAGCACTGAAACAGAGGTACTTTGAAGGGGAGATAAGGTGGGCAGGCGACTGGTGAGACGTTTACGAGAATGGGCGGCCAAGGCCCATATAGCTAATATACAGTTACCGAATGGAGCGAGGGTTACCACGGAGCGGGCCAAATCCAAAGATTTCCGGGAATACTATGCTGCCCCCTACATGGGGGAGGAACGATCGCAGGATCTCCTTACAGAAGTGCTGGACAGATGAACTTGGACCCCGATACAGCCCTCTCATGCTAGAACCCTGGAAGACCCTCTCTCTGCTGAGGAATTAATGGCAGCCCTAAAAGATCCCCCGCTTGGTTAGACGCCGGGCCCAGACGGCCTGCCCCTATCCTTTTATCACATGTTTCAAGCACAACTCCAGCCTCATCTCCTGAGGCTGTATAACTCCTTTTCCAACACGGAACCGCCAACGTCCTCTATGGGTATGGCAGAGAAAGCTCTGATCCCTAAGACGGGGAAGGACCCTACGCTTTGTGCCTCTTACTGTCCCATAGCCCTGTTAGATTCAGACTTGAAAATGTATACCAAAATACGTGCCAAACGTTTGGATCCCCACATGCCTGGTGGATCCGGACCAAGTTGCCTTCATCCGCAATCGCCAGGGGACAGATAATGTATGAAGAATCGCACACTTGGTGGGGAAGGAACACCACTGGAACATCCCGTAATGCCTCCGATCGCTTGACGCAGAGAAGGCATTCAACCGGGTGGATTGGGCCTTCCTCCCGGCAGTACTGCATAGAATTGGGCTAGGGCAGAAAATGGTGCCCATGATTATGGCGCCATATCTTGCCAGAGGCGCGGATTAGAGTGAACGGGAAACTTACTGAACCTTTTACTATTCATCGGGGTACTCAACAGGGTTGTCCCCTGTCCCTGCTGCTATTTGCCCTAGTGCATTAGCCGCTAGCACCAGACATACATGGCATCTCTCTTATGGCAGACAGAGCAAGTTGGTGCTCTTTGCAGACGATCTCATCCTCACACTCTCACGCCCTCTGGAGTTTCTCCCAACCCTGCATTCTCTGTTGCAGACCTTCAAGCGGGCCTCCGGTCTCAAAATTAACCATGACAAATCCTGGGCACTTAATCTCCTGATTCCACAGTATCTGGGTCTGCAGTTGACTTCCTTCCTGAACACGTGGTCCCAGGTGAACTGGAGAGAGTGTAAGTGGGCTGTTCTCGAGGAGCTGAGGGGATGGAAACCCTTTGTGATATCTTGACCGGGCAGACCTAATGCCATTAAGATGTCAGTACACCGCAAAATATTATATTTATTCCAATGCCTTCCCACTCCCATTCCTCTGCATCAGATACAGGGCCTTCAACGCGAGCTTACCACATTCATATGGGGAGGGCGTAGACCGCGGTTTTCTCACAAGATTCTCTTGCTACCGCGGGACAAAGGGAGACTGGCTTGTCCCAACCTCATGGATTACAACTTGGTTTCCCATCTCCGCTTTGGACGGAATGGACAACAACTGAGAGTGAAAAGGTTTGGCTACACATGGATAGAATGGTAACTGGGCGTACCATTTGGGATCTCACATGGCTTCACCGAGAGGTACGCTCCCGAAGTGCCAATATGGTGGTGCCCACCAAAACGGTCCTGGATATCTGGGGAAGGGTGGCGGTGCACAGAGGCCTCACAACATTCCCCTCTCCGTATACGCCATCAAAGGAAATCCATTATTCCCTTCGGCCCATCGCATGTAAGCTTTTACTAAGTGGGCGCAAGGGGAACTATTTGAAGGGGAGGCTCTCTCAAAACGTTTGTTCAGTGTAGAGAAGAGTTTTATCTCCAAGTTGTGGCAGGGCTGCAGTATGCACAGCTGTGGCATTGGGTCTCCGCGGCAGTGAAGCATCAGGCAGCTACCCGCACATTCACTCCCTTTGAGCTGCTGGTCCGCTCCTTCAATGAATCGGGCCTGGTTTCCCGGATCTATCAGATCCTGCAGCATCCCTGGAAACGCCTTCCAATCAATACCACCGTCAATGGCAGATGACGTCCGCTACGGAAATCACACCTCCACAATGGAGTCGCCTATGGTGAGATACCCCCAAGGTCTATCGCAGCGTCCCACAGTAAGAGAATGCTTATAAAATCATGACACAATGGTACTATGCACCCACACACTTACATAAGATGTTCCCTGCGGCTTCCCCCCCAGTGTTGGAGGTGTTCAATTGCTCCTGGAGATTTTGTACACATTTGGTGGGCCTGCCCACTACTGACCCTGATCTGGAAGGAGGTCTTCAGCCATATTAAAGGGGTGTTGGGGTTCCCCCTGCCTGAAGCCACAAGCATGATTCTTTGGGGCATTAAACCTGCCAACCTGAAGGCACTCACCCGCAGCGATTGGATTCTAGCGCTTCAGATGTTCAGAGCTGCTAAACAGCTTATAGCGCTATACTGGAAGAAAGCAGAGCCCCCTCCAATTGCTTCTTGGTATGTGCGCTTATGGCAGGTTCTTACTATGGAGCTCTTTACAGCGTGGCTGCAAGCATGAGACACCCGTTTTAAAGCTGTCTGGCAACCTCTGATTAAATACCTTTGCGCGATAGAGCATGTATGTTACATGCCCACTAAGCTTAGAGCGTTGTGACTTTTTGAAGATGCTATACTCCCGCCAGCTCCTGAGAGATTGCTTCTGCAAGCAGAACCCCTAGTAGCGTAACCCCCCCACGTGGACGGTGGGGCCTGCAAGGGGCTAGAACTATGTATTCAATCCTCCGGCCCGCACATGCCACTCCTTCTCTTCTGACTTTTTTCTTTTCTCATCTATCTACTCTTCTTCTGGCAGCTCTTGATCTTAGTTTGCCTTTTTAGTACCACTTGCCCATGAATTCAAGTTCTGGTTCCCTAGAGGTTGTGTCCATTCCTGCTCCACTTCGAGATTGCCCAATCTAATGCACTACGCGGCCGGTCCCACAGGGGTTGTAGGCTACATGCTGTGTTAAAACTTGTTCCTTGTATTGCATTTCTCGTGTAACAACTGAACCGCTTGCAAACGCTGCCAGACCTGTATAGGGTTGAAGGCTTAACGCTGTGTACATTTAGACCTGTGCTTTGTTCCCGCCCTATTTTCTTTATCTTTCTTTCCCCCCTAAAGTTCGAAAATAAAATAGACTTTGAAACAAAAAAAGATCCCTTAGAGCAGAACCTATTTCCATACTAATGTTTCCCAAATGGTGAAAAGTGCTGATGCGTTTCCAACCCCAATATTTTTCTTGGGATTTTCCACAGGGCTGTAACTGAATGTAATATGCTACATCCTTTATCTGTATATCTTTTTCTTAATCAATGAAAATGCAACGCTCATGTCATGAACCATCCAGTTTCCCATTGCGTTCGAAAGGAATTTCGTCAACTCCTATCCCCATAAATTGCAGTTATAATTCAATTTTCTTCGGCAGTTCTTCCTTCGACTTTGTTGTTACATTTCCTCCAACTGCATCGTAGAAAGTGGACATTTCTCCGCTCTTACTGCTCTGTGTGACTTGCAGCCTGTCTCCAAATACATGCCTAGGTGGGGTGACAGCTACACTTTGTGCATTCCCTCTAGACAGCCACAAACACAGGAAGGGTGGGTGTGACAGAGAACTTATCTGAATTCATCTGCATTCTGATAGCTCTTTTTGGGAAGGAAGAGGGAGGGGGAGCTAACACACCTGAATAGGCAGTGTTCTGTGTCCCCCACAAAGGGCTGATTACCCCAACACATATCCTTGCAGACAGGGCTGGGGTGAAAGGGGACCTGTGCACTTCAAGGGCCTGCTTTGAAATCACCCTCCCTCTTCAAAGGCACATTTAGGTATACGTACTGGAGCTCTGACCCTACCAAGATATTACACGCCTGTTCCTGTGAAGAACTCTGCCAGGAATAAAGACTGTTGTACTTCAAGGATTGCCACTCTGCCTAACCGCTGCTCTGAAGAAACTGCTTCCTGTTTTGCTGAGCTGCCCTGCTGCCTGATGAGCTCTGCCCTGCTAAGGACAAGGACTGGATCCATCTCACTTGAACCCAGAATGCCCCAAGGGCTTGCTGGCTGGCCCCTTGTTCTGAAGTCTTAGGGCCATTAAAGACTTCCTTGAACTCTGCAACAGCACATGGACTCTGCCATCATTGAGTCCTACCAAGTGGTGACAATCCAGTCTTGGGTCCTTGAAAGGGAATTTCTGCTTTTCAGAATAATCAAAATCAATGCGGTGAAGACTTTGCACCAATATGAACTGACGCATTGTCCTTTGATGCTGACGCAGGAGCTGTTTGACAACATTGCCTCAACGGAGTGGACGGCTTGATGATGAAGAAGAGTGCAGCTCAGTGACAATGCAGCACCTGCATCGTGAAGGGGTTCAATGCCAAAGTCTTCTTAGACTTCGACAATCAGCGCTGACACTTTGCTTCCAACCATGGGCTCAACGATGACGCCTCCTCTCGTCGAATCTTTGGTGTTGACGGTTGCTCCATCTAAGGTACTGTGTCAGCAGGACCTACCTAAGTCTTGTAGCCTGCCAGTCCTCCATTGATGTTGGCCTTCACTTTGGATTTACCCCAGTCCAGTGCGACCTCAAGTAACCCCTTAGTGCTATTAACTTCTAAGCACTATTTTTGGTTTACATTTTTAACAATCCATAACTCTGGTTCTACCTACTGGATTTTTGTCTGGATTTTCTCATAAAAACATTCTTGATATTTTAAACTTTGTGAAGTATTTTGGGGGATTTTGGAGTACTCATTGTGTTACTTTGTGTGTGTGTGTTTCACAAATACTATACACAATGCCTCTTTAGATAAACCTAACTGGTGTGTGCCAAGCTACCTGAGGGTGAGCACAGTTTATCTTTTAGTGTGTATCTAGCTTACCCAGAGTATAGTGGTGGTTTATGCCTGGCCAGGGTGCGTATCTCAGCCAACCAGGAAACCCATTTCTATCAGTATTGTACTCTGGCACCATGAGATACAAAAAAAAGTCATGGTATTTACACGAGCACAATTGCTATAAATTGATAAAATGGGCACTTTAAACACAACCAAATTACCTCCACAATTGAACAGTTTTCGGTGAAGGAGGCAGTGGTGTCATCTCATAGAAATAGGGGAATTGCACATCTTCCAGATGAGGAGGGTTTTGGACACAACTGTAAATTACAATACATCACTTGTGCAGTCTAAGCTGCAATGGGAGTGAGATCCAAAGCATGATCTTCATGGATGTAGGATTCTTCTTCTTCATTTCTTGTTAAACAAATAATACGTTGTGATGTGAAATCCTAAATTTCTCGATGGGTGGCACGTTTCTAATAACTTATCCAAGTACACCAGTGTTTGACTATGTAACAAAATATTGGTGGTACAGATGAATCTGAAGGCTGTTCATTACTTTACAGGTAGGCAATAGAGGGACTTTAGAAGGGGCATGTCACATCTGTATCTTTTCATGCCAGCTCTTTAAACTTGGTGATTAATTTATTAGAAAAGCTGATATTGGCATAAGAGATCTGTAAGCATTACAGAAATTGTCAAAAATAGGAGAAGGAGGCCATCAAAACCTCTTAGGAGATTTAAGAGGTAGAAAGCCAAGGGCTTTAATTGGGCAGGTCCAGGTGGACCTTGGACTTGGCAGTTACTAAAAAATAACTTTTGAACAGGTCTCTCTTGTCCCTCTATATTCATGTCCTTCATTTTACTAGCAAAAAGACATTGATTTTTGTGCATTGATTGTAAAAAGTCCATATGGTGTTCCTTTTCCGAAATGCAATCCCTCTTTTACTTCATCTTCCTCTCCCAAGGAGTGTTTCTTTTTTGAAGATGTTGTGTTTTTCTTTTTATCTTTTATTCAACAGATGTCTCTTGCATACTTTGGACTAAGTCACCTCCAAGTGTCTGAGTGAGTTCAGGTTGTGATGAGTCACGGTGCCTGTTCCGCAAGTTCCTTTTCAGTGGATTATAAAGGTGTGAAGAATCATTGGACTCTATGGGGAGTACATAGAGCGATGATCTCGTATGTGGTAATTGCTATTTTATGGTAGTGTGTGAATGAGGTACACAGTTATAAAAATAGGAACAGCAGCAAAGGAAATAAAATGCAGTGATTGAGAATGCTTTGTGCATTGAGGGAAGTGAAGTGGAGATCAAATGATGCGCATACAGAATGAAAGATTTAAAAGGCAATGCTGAAAAGGAAAGAGACAACGTGTGAGATATGTAGATTAAAGATTTTAGAAAGATTTGGGGAGATAAAGGGTGCAAGGGTGTAAAGAGTGAGAGACTGGAAACGAAAGTAGTGTGAAGGGGAGAATTTGAGTGTTTGAGACACTTCAAAGATCACTACCCCCTCACAGAACTTAGTAATATGTCTGGATGTAATAACAGAAAACTCACCGAGGGTCACATGGTATACTGAGTGAAGCAAAGGATTTTAGTTTACATGTTTTAGGCCATACCTGTAAATACATAGGCCAAGCCTCCTGGAAAGGATTCATAATTACTCATCTTTTTCTGTGCTTATTTGAGAGACCCCATCTAATTTCACCCCACTTAAAGCCCTGGAAAAGCCAATTTGCAGATAGCTTTCATTTAGGAAGTGGAGCAAAATATGTGGTGGAGCAGCAAGCCTATGTTCTGGGTTCAGGTACTCAAGACCAGGGACTTGGGTCAAAAAAAAGTGAGCAGGATTGACCATACCAAGGAGGAGCATTTAATTTGTCTTACCATTGGGGCTTGACCTTTTTTTCTACATCCAGCACTGACAACAAAAATAATAAGTGTTGGTATTAAGTGAAATAATAGTAATATTGCCCCTTAATTCATCCATATCGAAGCACCAAGAATACAAGCGTTAGACATGAGGGCTAGAAATTCAAAGAAAGAAAATATTAAAAAATGAACCACAGACTATGGTGAACGACATTTCAGATCAAATTCCAGCCTAATGGCAGACTAGGAAAAAATAGAATAGACACATTTACAGAGGGTTCTTCAGATTTGTAGAAAAAGCGGACAAACAACTGGAGCTAAAGCTTGCCTTTATAGGAATTTGAGGGATCTTATTAACATGAAAGAGATAGATATAACCTTTGTTTTTAAAGTAATAAACGATAACTCAGACTCCCAGATATTTATAAGATTGTATAGCTTCCAATTGATTCTGCCTAATTTACCATTTAAATTACTGGATTGTTTTGCCAACACTATTATCTTTGCTTTGGTACAGTGGATGGATGTTTAAGTGATTCTGTAAGTTATAAGTATTAACGTTTTCTAGGGGGTGCTATAGAGTATATATTGTTGTCTGAATACATCAGAAAGAAATATAATTTCCTCCTACTTTCATAAGAAGCAGTTTTGCCACCTTAAACATTCACCACTTTAGCTGTGCAAATAAAAAAGTTTCATGGGACCATTTGTTACTGTTCCCAGGAGCTGTAACATAGTGGCTAAAGCTGCCAACTTTGGTTCATGGGACCTATGTATGACGAAGGCTACTTCAACTCAAAGGAGTTGCACATATGGCGACAAGGCTGGCCTGAACCAGGTTTGCGGTACGGTGGGCTGTGACCTCTAGGGGAAGACCATTGTGAAATTGGCTGACCTGGTATGCAGTCCCAGAAGCACTAGAATGCTTCTGAGGTTGTCCCAGCTATTGCGGCAGCCCAGCCCATAAAAGGCACTATGAGGTGGGGAGCAGGGTCTCTTTTTCCTCTCTTTCGCGCCAGCTAATGAAAGAGGACGGGTTGGGATTGATCCAATCTCTTGTAATTCAAGCCTGCATTACAGCCATGCAAATACAAATAAAACATGTTGTAGCCCTGGAACTAGGCTGACCCACATTTCCCAGACCACACCCGGTTATTACCAGCTGGCCGGTTATGCTGATCGGATGCCCCAAAATTAAAAAAAAAACTGTCCAATAAGAGAAAAGAATTCAGAATGTTTGGGGCAGGAAAAAGAACATGTGTACCGCATCAGCGGCAAATTGACCACACCTATTACATTTTGTCCCTGTGGTCGAGCTCCATTTAGAGATCTTCCTAGGAGTATAATATAGGTCATGTATAGCCATAAAGTGCTGTGAGCGCTTCATTCCTGTAATGAGGACTCGATTGGCAAGCATGATGGATTCAGGAATATTAGTTTCGGCTATCTCAAGCTTAGTTGCCCATTTCATTTGACAGCTATCCATATCATCTGAAAATACTTTAATCAGATAAGAGTAGAATTGGCCAATTTATGTTTTTTCCGCCATGCTTTCAATAAGAGGAATTTTATTCATTTGATGTTCTGTTACTGACCCTACAGTCTGTAGGAAACTACGGATCTGAAGAAATCTGTAAAAATCATTTTTTGGTAAACCAAAATTATTCTGTAGGTCAGTAAAGGAGACTAAATGTCCCCCTTGAAACAGATCCCCAAAGTACGGGTTTCCTTTAATACTCCACTTAGTGACAATTTGGTCGCAGAAAATGAAGGGTAGTAAATCAGAAGAGGTTAGTGGATTATATACATTTAACTTCAACATTCCCATCTGGCGTCTAACTAATTTCCACACAGTGTAGGCAGATTTTAAGATCCTAAATTTGGTCTTCTTAAAGTAGCTAGGTTCGACTATCTTCACCAAGCATCCCTTTATCTCTTCATCCATCACAGGCTCATAAATAGATGGAGTGTTGCACGGAGGGGTTTGCGCTTTATCCCCGAGTACCATTGGACTGATAGATTGTAAAGATGCAGCTACGTAATAAAACAAAAAGTAAGGAATGCCCCATCCACCCCATTCTTTAGGGAGAACCATTTTTTTAAAAGCTCTATGCTGTCGTTTATAACCCCACAAAAATCTGGAAGACGCGCTCTCCAGTTTTTTAAAGCAAGTAGCAGGGAATTCAATAATGATTGTACGAAACATATACAAGGGTTTAGGTAAGATCAACATCTTTAACACATTAGCTCTGCCATATAAAGACAAATAAAGGTGGTCTAATCTTTCTAATGTCGTATTGATTTTAGCCATCGCGGTGTTGATATTTAGTTCTGGAATATTAGAGACTGGGAGAGAGATCTTAATTCCCAAGTATGTAACTTCAGGAACAGTGGCTATAGTAGCGGGCGGATTGCCTCCAACATGCAGGATCTGATTTTTGGATAGATTCAGTTTGTAGCCAGAAAAAGATCCAAACTGTGCTGCTAGATCGTTGATAGCAGGGAGTGTAGTTCCTATATCTGTTGTGACTACAACTATGTCATCTGCATAAGCAAGGGCTCTATAATCTGCGTGGGCTAGGTGGATGGGTTTAATATTTTCAGCCAAGTTTAGACGGTTCAAGAAAGGATCAACATAAAAAGCAAAAAGTAGTGGTGAGCACGGACACCCTTGCGGGTCCCGCAAGAAATTGTAAACGAGGAATTTGTTTGGCCACCCAAGCGTATTGAGGCAGTAGGGGAATGGTACATAGTTTTTAAAGCTGATAAAATGCCTGGGCCAAGTACCTTTCTAACTAAAGAGTCCCACATATATGCCCAAGCAACCCTGTTGAATGCTTTTTCAGCATCCAACAAAGTTACTCCAATAGTCGAGCTGGTTGCCTGGGCCCAGTCCACAAATGTGATTAAGTGGCGTACATGATCAGCTGTATCACGTGCAGGAATAAAACCTGAAATTTGCACATAAGCGGTGTGATAATGCTGGAGAGGCGTGATGCTAAAATCTTAGAGTATACCTTACTATCCGCATCATTCAGCGATATAGACCTGAATGAGGAAGGCAATAAAGGAGACTTATCTTTTTTAAGAAAGATAGTAATTATTGAATCCGGCCAAGATAGAGGTGCCTTAGCTCTTTGAGCAGCCAGAAAGACTATAATCAATTCGTTTTTAAGCACTGTTCAAAATGCCCTCAAAAATTCCAAAGGAATGGCATCAGGCCCA
The DNA here is from genome assembly GCF_964263255.1 of Lissotriton vulgaris. Lineage (NCBI taxonomy): Eukaryota > Metazoa > Chordata > Amphibia > Caudata > Salamandridae > Lissotriton > Lissotriton vulgaris. The sequence goes on along the minus strand of NC_141696.1, from coordinate 906,352,176 downwards.
ACAGCTTTGCCCGAGGCTAATGACATTAAAGCTATCTCGATTTCTTCCCAGGTAATTGGAGTGTCTAATTGCTCAGACTCCTCCAATGTTTGAGTGATATTGGGGATAATAGCACTAAAGTCTATTACTCTTCCTTCAATATCTCCAATATTGTCCTCTGTATATAGTTTGCTGTAAAAGTCCCGAAAGATCCCCAATATTTCCAAAGGTTTGTCATGTAACTGCCCTGAATCATTCAAGATCTTATCTATCCTTGTGAACACCTCCTTCTGTCAAAGTCTTTTAGCTAGCAATCTCCTTGAGTTTTCTCCCACCTCATACATTTCTGTCCTATAAGCTGCAATTTGTTGAGGTAATTTTCTAGCAAGGTTTTGATGTATTTTTACTTTCTGTATAGCTAGATCTTTTAAAATTTGATCGATAGTTAGCCCTCCACTACAAGCCGGCATCAGCTGGATTTCAATATCTCGCAGTTTTGCCATCTCAATACCTTCTGCCTTCCTAATTTCACGCTGCTTATTAATTGAGTAGCTTAACGTTTCTCCCCGAACCCCTGCTATAAAAGCATCCCACACCATCTGAACTGATGCTGAGCCACTATTAATTTTGAAAAACTCAGGAATCTACTTCCCCATATACTCAATATAAAGAGGATCAAATATTAGTTTCCCCTCAAAGGTCCAAGGTCTAGGGGATTATTTAAGATTAATGTCTAAATCTAGGATGATAGGGTTGTGATTGGAAAATATTTTGGGGAGAATTTCAAACCTGATATTTTTAGCAGTAATAATGTATCCAGCAGTTACAAAAAAATAATATAAGCGGTAGTGTTTCTGATGCGGGGCAGAGTAAAAAGTACTCCCTGGGGCACCACATCCCTTTAAATAGCCTACATCTATTAACCCAAATTCATTAATGATCCCTTTAGTGGCCTTGAATAAATTTTTCTTTTTTCCATCATAAACATAGTTGCTAGATATGTAATCTTTTCCATCCAAATGCAAGTTAAAATCCCCACATAAAACTAGAGGGGACGGCCACATTGCTAACTCTATACTCAGCTGATTCAGCATGTCCGGATCGTCTGAATTGGGGCCATCAATAGTGCAAATGGTTAGAGCTGAGTCCTCCAGACATAATTCACTAATTATCCATCAGCCCAGGGAGTCCTCTTTCACACGCTTACTGATCCCTAGCCCATGTCTTTTTAATATGGCAACATCTCTTGTAGTTGTGCCTTGCCTGGTACAACCTACTAATTTGAGGCCTAGGGGCCAGAAGTAGGTAGCCCAATACCGGTCGGAAACGGCCGAAAATAACGATTTTCGGCCGTTTCCGACCGGTATTGGGCTATGGAGATGTAGGGCCCTTGAAAACATACAGAATCGGTAATTTTACCGATTCGGTAAATATATTGATCGGTAAAATTAGCGATTCTGTATGTTTCCAATGTAGGTAGCACTTTTAACACTGCTACAGGGCTTTCAGGATTCGGTATTTACCATGCAATACAATTGAATGGTAAATAACGAATTCTTGTGTACATGCACATCTGTGCATGTATACCTGTGCCATGTGGCACAAAGACATGCCCTTAGGGCATGTATGTGTGCCACATGGCACACAAGCATGAAACAGGGGTGCAACAGGGTGTCAAAGTGACACCATGTCCCCCTTGGCAATTCGGTATTTGCTATTGAACCCTATGGGCTTCGGTATTTACTGAATCGGTAAATACCGAATCTTACAGAATCGGTATTTTTTACCGATTTTTTACCTACATAGGTTTTACCGATTCTTAAATACCGAATCAGTAAAATTCGGTATTTAAGAATCGGTAAAACCTATTTACCTACATCTAGCCCTAGATCTTTAAACAAGTTCCTATTCTTCCATGCTATATGAGTTTCTTGTATACACAATACATCAATGTTCATACTTTTGAGAATTTGGGCCATTATTCCCCTTTTTCTTCTATCATTTAACCCACAAATATTCCAGGAGCATATAATAAATCTACCCATTCTGAAAAGAGATTAGACCATAGAAAATCAAACGAATAGTCATTGCACCAACTGATGCGCTGAAAGAGCAATGCATACTTAAAAAATCCTTATTATCTAAATCCCGGTTATAGTTTGAACCAAAAATTATTTTTCTGTTATTCCTTGCCCCACACACCACCTCCCCCCTCCCACCCTTCCTCCCCCGGGAGCCCATCCCACCCACCATGCAACCCATCCACATGAGGCAAAGGGACTGACAAGACCCCATAGGTGATGGAAAGAAAGGCTAACTGCCCCCCCCATGATCACCCCACCCTCTAAAGCATTAAAAGAGAAAAGAATTAAAAAAACAATCATAAGCATAAACGAAATGGAGCCACGTAATGAAGATTCATTATACATTGCTCATGACAGTTCAACAGGATCATTAAGCTATTGCATCTAAGAATTCTTTAGCAACAATCTCTGAAAGAAAAATATAAGTTTTCTCTTTAGAGACAACCTTTGGCTTGGAACTGGGGTATTAGCTGTTGAAAATGCCATCTCTGTTGAACTGTGGCTTGACAGTAATAAGGACGCACAAAAAACTCAATACCCTTCCCCTTCCTCTTACGATTGGTCTTGCTAAGTCATATAGAGCTTCTCGTGCTTTAAACAGATCAAAATTGCTCTTGGTTTCACATCAGTAGATCTATTGTCGGAGGGTTTGTGGAAGGGGAATCGATGAACTCTCTGCACCTCCTGTTCCCATCTCCATTGTGTTAATTCAGAAAAGGCTTCTGAGAATAGCTCTTGGACAAACTGCCGGATGTTGCTCCCTTCAAACCCTTCAGGAATGCCTAAGATTCGAAGATTGTTTCTTCTTGCTCTATTTTCCAAATCGATTAATTTCCAGTTAACATCATCTCTGAGAGTGGTTAATGCTGCGACTTTCGCCTTTTGTTGCACCATTTCATCTTCCACTGAAGAAATTCTAGCTTCTGTCTCGGCAACCCGTGTAGTCAGCTTACTAGTTGACTTATTAAGCCGGCATACTGTATTCTGAAGTTTGCGGACTGCTCCTTGTATACGCAAAGCTTCTGCCCTTGTCTCCTCCCGATGCTGTGTAATTGCTTGGAGAATTGTGGCCAGAGTAATCTCAGTTTCGGTGTTGGACACAGACTCACTTTCCTGATAAGGGCAGCCATTAGAAACATTGGAGGGAGCATTCTCAAAAAGCCTCTCAGACTGAATAGACACTGGGGTTATGCAGTTTGATCCTCATGACCCAGATTCAATAGGGGGATGCGCGAGCATGGGAGACCCGTCATTTCCAAAGTATTGAATAGCATAAACTCGTGTTACAGGCAAGGATGTTATAGGGGAGGTCCTGGGCACTGTATAGGGCCACCCTCATCCTCCTCCTCCAGTGGCACTGAGATTGTCAGACTCGTATCATCAGCCCAGTAATTTTCGTTACTCTCTGTGCCAAATAAATTCGATAAGTCTGACATAGAGTAAAATTTTCCAGCGGAATCCCCTGATTCAGCATCAGAAATAATTTGCTGCAGGATCCCAGGTCCAGATCCAGAGGTAGCTTTATCCATTTGTACCCCCTTGCTAACCGATACCTCTGCCATTTCCTGAGCTGGAACATCAGACTGTTGGTTTTGTGCGTCAAAAGTCAAAGGCATAGCCACTACTTGTATAGGAGTCTTGTCCTTAGGCTGGGTCTTCTTTTTAAACATCCCAGGAATTTTGGGTTTAGTACCGCCGCCCTCAAGAGCCTCACCAGCAGTTTTACCCAAATTCAAAGAGGAAGATCTGCCTCTCTGCACCGGGCTGTTAATCTCTAATTCCACACCTCTGCAAGCTTGTTCAAAACGTGCCCCATCCTCTGAAGTGCCTCCAGCGCCCTCAACAGTACCTGTTTCACCGTCCGTTGTGGCCGGCACAGCGTCAGCCGACACTGTGGCTGCTGTGGCACGGGAACATGGTCCTTTCCCCCTTCCCGCAGTGAAATGAAATGAAATTTGATTTGTAGAGCGCATGGCTGCCCGAAAGCGTCCCAGCGCTTGCTTAGGGAACCCGTCCTGGTATTCCCCTGCGAGATAACCCATTACTGGGCATCCCCAAGGTGAAAGCCAGGCATCCCGCTGCGAGGGGCCGTTGTGGAGATTAAGCAAGCTATTGCCCAGAGTTACAGAGTGGGACTCCATGATTGGAATAGGCACCGAGGCGAGAATTGTCAGGTCTGGGGAAATTTGAGCCCAAGACCCGCCGAGGCGGGGAATTGAACCCTGGTCCGGGCCAGACCTCTGCATCAGGGTCTGCTGCTCCAACCACATGAACCACACTTCTCCACAGTGCCGGTACCAGTGGTGTTCTTGGGTGCCTTGAACTTCGCACTGAGTGGAATGGCGGAGTCACAATCCAGTTCGGACTTTCCAGGTGTCTCACTGCTGCCTGAGCGAGATGTATCGGAATGTCGGCTGCAGGCAAGCGCGGAGATCGGAGGCAGGAGCGGCATCTCAAAATCCGTAAATGATCGGCGGAGCAATGTACCAAGCGCCTGTATGTTTGCTGGAATCGCCGGAGGCGCTGATACCTTGAAAAATCATTCAGCATCGCGGAAGCAAAACAGCACGAAGTAATTCATTCCTACCAAGCGAAAAAAAGAAAGACGAGGAGGTGGGGGAAGGTTGTCGGTGAGGAGCGGTGGAAAGCCTGTCTCACTCAGACATTACTGCATCTGCCATCTTGCCTCCTCCTCCCCACGACTCCACACTTTCTTGGTGAATTGCGAAAGTGAACACCACCAGCTGTAGATGTTCAGCCATTACATAAACCTTGGTTCGAATAGAACAAGAGTCGCGAGAGAAGTTTGTGGTGAAAACTCCCGCTAAAGGAAGGGGGGTGACTGAACCATAAGCGAACACTTTGGTTGATGTCGGTCTCAAAGATGGTGTGACAGGGAGAGTCTGTAGTAGGGAGCAAGCCATGATGATGATAGATGCCCATGTTTTTTCAAGCACCTGGATTGGGTGTCCGGCCACCAAAAAGCTGCACTTCAGGATCATTCGCTTTGGACACCCATCAGATTGCATTGCATGGATGACGTGTACCGCTCCCTCCACATCATCGTCATCCATGTCCTCCTCGCCTTCCGCTGTTTGGGAAGTGTCCATGACATTCATCTGCCTGGTCCGCGGCCTCTTCCGTGACGTAGAATGGCATGCTTTCGAAAAATGATGGAGTTTGTTGGATGCTGAGCACCTCTTTCCTTCGGGTGGGCATGGCCCCTGGTGGGGAAACGGTCCTCAAAAACTATAGAAAGGTCTGGCAATAGACGGTGGCTTGTTTTTCTTGACGTTCTTGGAAGGGCTGCCTGATGCCACAACGCAGACGGGTTCCGTTTTCACTTGGCGTTGTAGCGTCATCTCCATGTGCGGTGCTTGAACTTTTGATTACTCCTTGGACCTCCCCATCGTTAATATATCTGCCATGGGCATTCCAGGGACCTGAAGTATCTGTTCTCTCAATTTTACAGACGCGCAACCCTGTATAAATTGCACTCGTATCTCATCATCAGCATCTGGCAGCATGCATGTGCCTGCCAGTTCTCTGAGTCTGGCGTAAAAAGTGTTGATGGACTCTTCCGGAAGGTGTCTCACTTGCCTCAATAGGAAACTGTGGTAATTGAAAGTCCTTGGAGCCAGGTATATAAAATAGGTTGGATTTATTAATGCTTAGTTAGGTTAATTTCATTAGAAGAAGATAGGTAGATGGAAATTAGACCCCACCAGGAGCAGCCTCCCTGCCGTTCAGCCTGCCTGCCATCAACCGACACTCTACACTCAAGCCAGGCACTCAAACATTCCATGAGGTCATTAGGCATTCTAACACTTATACTAGCTGAGCAACAAGGAAGACACAGCCAGAACAAGGAAGAACACAATTCAATTATAACAGAAACGTTCATCATCCGGGGTTGCAAGCGCCTCAAAATGAGCCGTCAGGGCTACCTTCAGCGTGTCGTAGGTATGAGGAGGACTGGACAAAATCAACAACTTCCCCAGTATGTGGATGTCCTGTAGAACATGGGGTGCTGTCGCTCAGCTTTAAGGCCCACCGCCGCAAAATGAGTCTCCAGCCGATCTACCCAATCTTTCCACTTGGCTGCTTGCGCAGACAACGGACTTTCCATCAGGAATGGCTCAATGGGCTGTACGGTGGTCATGGTATAAGGGTCTTGGAGGTGTAGGGGTCTATAAAAACAAAAGCTTGGCTGCACGTATAAGATGGTGGGGGGGGGCGATTACAGCAGAAAAATTGCACCTCTGAATCTTCCCGACAGGCTGTATAGGTTGTACATCCCTCCAGTTAGTGGAAGTTGCAGGGAAAACTGACCCATGAAATTGCCAAATGCGATGCAGCGCACGCAACAAAATTTGTTTTATTTATTTGTTGGTGTACTTACCTTTGTGCAGCAGTATTCTGGAGTTTACTACCCCCCACCCGCCCCACCTCCGCGCCCAGTAGCACCCCCACCACGGGCTGCTACTGTCCCTCGTCGCCAGTCGTTGTGTGCTGGTATCGGCAGGCATGAAAAGTGCACACAGACGTGGTAGGCAAAGGACACCAACACTAGTAGTACGGTGGGGTGGTTCCAAATTGGCACATCCGGTTCTGTTTCTATTTTATTCTGTAACCTGCCTTTGGCCCCTCCTTTACATGGGCTCTCCCAAAGATGCATGTCCGGAGGCAATACAGGCAGGATAACCACAACATAACAAGGGCATTGGCGATACCTGGCCCAATGAATTCGACCTTGGTGCTTGACTCTGCATTGTGTGATTCTGCTAAAATGACTTAGTCTACCTGTACCAAAACATGCTAATTTTGTTGTTTGAGATGTAGATGTGCAATCCCCAAATAGTTGTACACTACCTTGTAGATTGTTTCCTGTTCCCCCAGTAATGTTAAGTGCTCAGTTGATTCTTAGTTAGGCTAGTGCTATATAAATGTCATTGTAGCACTGAAAGGAGGCTAGGATTAATCATTCAAGAATTCAATGTCTCCCTTGAAATGCATTAGATTGCTCAATCAGAGGATTATTCAATAAAGCTTGTAACAAGGGGAACTTTTTATGAACTCTTCCATATTTAGAGGCATTATCATTAATGCAACAAGATTGTCACTTGACAAACACTCAAGCCAAAAAACTTCGTCAAACACCAGCTCTATTGATCAATCCATGTAGCTCCTTCAGAAGAATTAGTGAAAAAAAAAGTCAGCATCTTTATCCAGTACCGTGAGTGATAATTAGAAGGCAGTGCCATTTCCTGATTCTCGAATATGGTGGAAAGAGAAGACGCTGCCAATAAATCAAGGATGTGCTATCTTTTTCTGTCAAAATTCAATACATAATTTTAAAAAAAGGAAAAATTGTCGACAACAAAAAATCAGGGATAGTACTTCTCCTGCAATTGCTGCAAAAGAAAGCATAGAAACGGGCCTAAAAATAACATCAATTTTGGTTAAAGTAAATGGAGAGTCCATTTTGCTCTTTTGCGGTTAATGACCATATTTGGCATATCAAATCGTTTTTAGCTCCTCATGAGTGAGCCCTATTTTCTTAGTTAACCACTGCTATCTGTCTGGGTACTGCATCATGAACAGGTGTGCTCACCCCTTTTTATGAGATGGCACTCTCTAAAGCACATACATTTACCTTGCAATTTCACCGAGTTAGTGCATGAGCTGTTAACAGAACTGCTCGGTGGTACACAACGAACAGTGGCTGCCTCTGTGTTTTTTTACAGTAAGTGCCACTCTCCTCATTGCAATCTATGCAACTCAACTGTAGGTCTATTTGACAGTGCAAATCAGTCTTGAAACGCAATCAAATCGCTAACATATTATTTACTTCAAAAGTATTGCCAACATTTTTTCACTGTTTTGAGCTGTGTTGTTACTTGACATCTGATCTGAAATCGTACTTGATAAAAAAAAAATAAAGAACGTCACGATGACGCACTTAATGGATAGAGGAAATCATAGGCTGATTACTGAATAAGACCGAAGCAGAAGGGCACCTCTGCGGGGAAAAAAAATCATACATGTAGGCATTTTTGTTTGCCTGCGGTTCTGCTTTTGCTGGAAATAAACATACACCAGATTACTATAAATTGAGAGAGCAGCAGTAAATGAATTTTACAATGAACCCTGTGGTTTATGTCTGATGTCAGACTAATGTGTATAGAAAATGCACTGCAGTTGTATTATCCGAGGGCTGGTAACCATAGGTTTGCTGACAAAAAGTAGACAGGAGAACTCCAAAGTGACATAAACACATGCTCAACATGACAACCAATCTGTCACAAAATGGAGTCGTGTCCGCTATTATGAGAGAGCTATACCAGAGGATATAATCTATGCATGACGCATGTTTAAAATGAGGGACCTTGCTGTGAGCGCTGCTGTTATATCCAAGGCGTGCTGGCTATTGAAGAATTTTCGATAAGCAAATGTTTTCAAACTAACTTCATTCACCGGACTTATTATGCGAACAATCTTTGCATATGGATTCTTCACAAAGGGTTTCTGGTAGAATCAGCTAGATCCTTTTGACGATAAAAGTATGGGTTAGTCATCTTGCACAAGGTTTATGGATCGTGTCTCTTTCTACAGTTTGTTGGTGGAAAGTTTCAGAAGTACCTTGGTTGACATGTTTAAATAAATACATATTTAATAGCGAGTCCCATTGTATTCTGTTGATACTGAGTTTGAATATTAAATTGATCTCAGCAGGCCACCATCTCTGTGATGGTTGTGATTCCTAATCGGTCGCAAATTGTGACCTACTTTATTAATATTTATGAGGTAGGACTATTTCTGACCCACTAGGGATCGCTAATGAAACTGGAATTTCTATCATTAGGAACACTAAGTTCCTAATTGCGAATCGGAGAGAATCGCAGCTAGGAAATCAGTATTCTTAATGTTAGTACAAATAGCCCTTACTTCTCTTTTCAGGAGAAAATTTGTAATTGTCATTTCAAGACAAAGCATATCAGTCAATAAAAGGAGCAGAACAACATTTAGGCCACTTGCCCAACTAACACATGTTCCAAATATTGACACTGATCCTTAGGATAATCTATAATTGGGAAGCAAATGTTCCACAATTCCTGACTTATCTTGATGGGAGCTTTGCACCCTTGCGCCACATATTGATAGTCAATTATCTTATTAAACATCAGTTTTTATTTCACCATGGGAATGTCTGCCAGCTACATCATTCTAATGCCCAACGTAGCAACTAACATTGCAACTAAAAAAAAAGCTATTATATAAGGAGTATAGAAATGAGTGTCATGCCTTTGAATCTTAATAAACATATTAGGAGTAGGATTCACATAACATACCTTGTTGATAAAGCCAGGTTCTAAGACCAACATTACCTAGGAAACAGGCACAATGCAAAATCATGCACATTGTCAGCCTCCTCCGCTCAACAGTGGGGGCACCAATATTTATCCTGGAGACCACATTTTAACAAGACAACTGGGGACACGGTTACTAATATTTAGCACAATGCAGCGCAGCAAGGGTACTTGCTGCGCTGCATTACAGGAGAGAGAGCAGAAATGCACTTTATTTAGTAAGATATGTAGCATTTCTCCTCCTCTCTCCTTACAGTGGCTCACAGTGTGCTGCCTAACGCCAATGCAGACACCCTTGCACCATAGTGCAAGTATCCCTGAATTACAGGCTTTTTGGTTTAAAAAACAACGGTTCTCTGAGGCCAAATGGTCTCAAGAGTGTTAAGAACACCCAGGGTCTTAAGGAATATTTTGAAGACCAGACAATACGTAATACACAAGAGGCAAGTATACAAGCAGGACACTAATTAACATTGTAATGCAATTGATGTATTCATTGCATATTTGGTGAGACATTTTGTGTGCATATTATATAATCTGGTGCTCACAAATAAGTGAAGGAAACATGCAGTGGTAAGCAAGACATTTTAACACATGCCGCAACTCAAATCACAAAGATGCGTAGACTCCTTTATGCATTGATTTATATAATAAAAAGGGAGTCAGGTTGATCTTTGGTTGATGGCGTTTGATCTAAAAAATTTGTGATCATCATCAGGACAAGGTGTGTGAGCACCTTGGATTTTTGTTTTAGGGTAGGACTGACAAATCTACCAAGGCAAACGCATTGCAGGGGGATAGGTGCAGGATGCCTATTTCATGTACACTGCCTGGCAAGCCGGCTGAAGACTTGAAAAACATATTGACAGACATACGACTAGGAATAATTAAAAACTAGACACTGAGCGGAAGCTCTGGTGTCTCCAATCAATACGCATGGGTTGTCATTTGCAGAAGTAATAAACTTAAATGGATGCTTAGGTGTTTTTTCCAGTGATATGAATTTATTCCCATAACCCACCTGTGAGGTCGCTGTCGACCGGGCTAGCAAGCCTGTGACTTGAAGGTCCCAGTGAGCGGCAATATTAATTTTTTGCCAAGTGAATTGGGATGTCGAGCGGCAGCTCCGGCATCACGGCTCAGTATGCAATGCAGTACAGCCAGCATTGTTTTTGTGCAGAAAGGAATGTCTTTTTGTACAAAAACATTCCTTAGAGGCATATTTCTCTTTCTTTATTTTATGCAGAATATAGCACATATGCAAAGAGGAAGTTTTGAGGAGAAAAGATATTTCTCCCTGTTACGTATTTATTAGTTAGGCACACCATTTTTGCTCAAATTCAGGTTTACAAGTCTTTGTAAACCTGGGTGTGCCGCAAAATACATGGATGGATGCATGGGAGTGCCCATGCTCCACCCTTGTAATGCCTAACAGACACAAAGTACCACAAAGTAGCGACATGCGCTGTGTTGAGTTACACACAAGGTCGCACAAACTCTCTCTGCTTGACTTAGTAAATGTCGAAAGTGATTTTATATCAGGGCTGCACCACAAAAGTGACATGTCTTCAAATGATAATCATAGTAAAACTGTGCGCTGGTTTACATTAAAACTAAAATTGTATAGTTTGCTGCTGTTTCAGATTAGTCATATTAAATGCAAAAGGCGTAGGGACTACATATTGGGAGACATTCATGTGTGACAGATTTTTACATAGGATATCTAACCACAATGATCCCTGGGAGTGTGACAAGCAGTGTCCTGTTCAATTGGGTATAACTTCCCATTTGGGACTGATGATACATAGCGGGTGCCGCTCGGAGCTGTGTGTGGCAGAACTTGACATTTGGAGTGCTCTTCCTTACCCGAGTCCCGGGCAGCAGAAGGACCATTGTGGGCGGCAGAAGCATCAGCGGGACTGTGAGTCCCAGGATTGTTTGCGGCGTGTGTTGAGCCGCACCTGGAGACTTCCCCAGCGACCCCGCCTTCCTCCTGGGTGATTAAAGCCACGACTCGCGCCCTCCGCTTCGCGGGTGCAGCTTGGAGTTGTGTGTGGCAGAACTTGACATTTGGAGTGCTCTTCCTTACCCGAGTCCCAGGCAGCAGAAGGACCATCGTAGGCGGCGGAAGCATCAGCGGGACTGCGAGTTCCAGGATTGTTTGCGGCGTGTGTTGAGCCGCACCTGGAGACTCTTCCCCAGCGACCCCGCCTTCCTCCTGGGTGATTAAAGCCACGACTCGCGGCCCCCGCTTTGCGGGAGCCGCTCGGAGTTGTGTGGGGCAGAACTTGACATTTGGAGTGCTCTTCCTTACCCGAGTCCCGGGCAGCAGAAGGAACATCGTGGGCGGCGGAAGCATCAGCGGAACTGCAAGTCCCAGGATTGTTTGCGGCGTGTGTTGAGCCGCACCTGGAGACTCTTCCCCAGCGACCCCGCCTTCCTCCTGGGTGCCCCGCCCGCCCATTGGCTACAAGGTCACGCCCTGTCACGCGCCTCGCGGGACACGCGCCTCGGGGACGCGCGCGGGCGGGCGCCGGGCGAAGCCCGGGCAAAGGGCGGGCCGTTTGAAGCCGTTGGAGGACGGTAGAGACCGGACCGGGCAAAAGCACTAACTTCTTGCCCTCCAGAACTTTCCAACCTCAGTACCTTGCCTGGCTACCCTGAGGTTCTGATTGAACAAAATGGCAACAAGGGAAACAAGAAGCAAGGCAGCCACCCTGGTCACAGGTACTCTGGATAATTTTCTTGCAAAGGCTAATACCGTGGTAAATAAGGGCCTCACAGTCCTAGAAAAACATATAGCCGAAGGAATTGAAAGCTCGCCCCTGGTTTCCCCGGGGCCTTCTCCCAACGTTAGATCGTCACTACTGCTGGATGCTACACACTTGTCACTCATGGATAGCATCGATCAAACCATAGAGTCAGTTCTGCAGCAGTTGAGGACATCCTCTAACTCACTTAGGGATCGAGACTCAGTCCACATCCTTGATGAGGTGGCATCTCCCCCTACTCCACAGACAATTTTACCTAGCGACTTGGGGAATGGTTCTACTGCAACGGATTGCATGGGTCTCCGAGAGGACGCGGTTCCAAAAAGGAAAAGATCAAGGAAGGCTAAAGGTGCTAAAAGGGCTAAATTAGATCCCACCCCAAACACCGCTGATGATAGTGTGGACGCCCCATGAACCTCTTCCTTTGGGAGCGTAACTGAAACGGCGAGTCCTGTAGCCCACGCCACCAACCTCATACCCTCGCACGTTGGTCCATTTATTTTTGGAGGGGACCTTCCAAATACTCCAGAGCATATCATCTGCTCACTCACTGGCATTATTAAAAGTCTTTTGGATCCCCTCTCCCTCAAACTGGACTGCATTGAGGCTAGACTTCTAGCTATAGAAAGATCAGGTGGAAGTGGGGCTGATCCGCAAGGGTTGCGATTAAGCACACATGGAGTTAATGGGGCTAGTGTTGGGATCTCTCTCCTGCCTAGTGCTTCTACTAGTGTGGCTTCAACTCTGCCAACAACTTTTTCCGCGGGGAACGCCCCCAAAATCAGCCCACCACAACCTGCTCCTGTACCTCTCCCCAGGCAATTGCCTCCGGTGCCACCTGTTAGGAGGTCGAAATTACCTACTTTGACTAGCTCATTGGGACAGGAGAGACCGCCTAATGTGATGGCTGACTGCCCTAATCGGATAGGTAACACCCTTAACCGACGAAAAGCAGTTAACTTGCCTCCCGAGGCGGCGGCCTATACTGTAATTTTGATGGGGGTACCTGAGCTCTCCAGCAATGCGGTGGAATCTTATGATTCCCTACGTAACAAAGTTATTAGCTGGTTAAATGTCGAAAGGCCCCTACCACCTTACCTAAGAGGAGAAGTACTGATGGTCAGAAGGGTCCCATGGGTTGGGTAAACTGTCAAGAAAAAAGTGGGTGATTGTATAATTGTAAGCTTTAGGAGTTCCCAGGTTGCTACGTATATTTGTAATTGGCTTGGGAATCCAGGGAATACATCTATAGAACTGGTCCCCCTGTCGTTCTTCTATCCCAATGTACGAGATGCGACTCTGAGGAGGGACGACGGCTGGACCAGGGTGGGATTTGCTGTTGACTGGTCAAGGTATAGGCCCTCTCGCTACGACACCCCCGTCTATGGCAACTATGTACACCCCAACAGATACAGTTTCCTCAATCAGGTTGACTGACTCCAGAAGGGCGCATCTATTGGGGACACTCAAGGTGTAGTTTCTGAAACCGCTGGGTTGGGGACAGGAAGAGATGTAAAAAACAAAAAATAAATACATAAATAAAAAATAAACATAGCCAAATCAAAAATTGTACTACACAACAGAGTGATATTATTTACATGGGGTTAAACATTCTAGACCATGTCTGGAAACAATGATTTCACTAGGCTGAGGATGAGATACTGGAATAATACGCTTTTTAGTTCCTTTTATATTCTTTATAAGAAATGATTGTTCAGGGGTCCAGTGGAACAAAGTTCCCCGGTGGCAGAGGTGCACCTGGGACGTCACTGACTGCGCCAGGAGGCGCCTACAAACAGCAGAGCACCGACAGCTCCGTGGGGGACACTTCAATCAGCGCCTGAACGGGAGGGGGACCGGCAGAGTCCCAAAAGCACTTTCACCTTTCCTTTGCTTTCCTGGAACACAGCCCACACCGAGCGCCGTGAGGGAAACGGCAAATAGACCCAGACCACAATCCCCAGGTGCCCCGGTGGCAGAGGTGCACCTGGGACGTCACTGACTGCGCCAGGAGGCGCCTACAAACAGCGGAGCACCGACAGCTCCGTGGGGGACACTTCAATCAGCGCCTGAACGGGAGGGGGACCGGCAGAGTCCCAAAAGCACTTTCACATTTCCTTTGCTTTCCTGGAAAACAGCACACACCGAGCGCCGTGAGGGAAACGGCAAATAGACCCAGACCACAATCCCCAGGTGCCCCAGGTGGCAGAGGTGCACCTGGGACGTCACTGACTGCGCCAGGAGGCGCCTACAAACAGCGGAGCACCGACAGCTCCGTGGGGGGCACTTCAATCAGCGCCTGAACGGGAGGGGGACCGGCAGAGTCCCAAAAGCACTTTCACCTTTCCTTTGCTTTCCTGGAACACAGCCCACACCGAGCGCCGTGAGGGAAACGGCAAATAGACCCAGACCACAATCCCCAGGTGCCCTGGTGGCAGAGGTGCACCTGGGACGTCACTGACTGCGCCAGGAGGCGCCTACAAACAGCGGAACACCTCCTGTCCCCGCGGGACGCGCGCGGGACCGCCGGGCTAAGCCTGGGCAAAGGGCGGGCCCTCTGTGGCCCTCAGAGGCGCAAGGAGGCCGGGACGGGCCACTTCCCTTGGATCCCCAGCAAAAGAAGGTATAGTTTTGTATACCATTTACTGATTACCCACTGACTTTTTGGGCTTCACGTTCACAGTCACTATTTTGACCATACCTTATTATTCATGACACATAAGGGGGCATATTAAATTCCCACATTACAGTTAGACAATGGAAAAGCTTATTCAGAGCTATGCATCACCTACCACTATCTGCGACATAGATATTGATGACTGCTGCCAACCCCTCGATACAATGCAATCCCCGTCATATACCCCTAAAGGTCCGCAAAATTTGTCCTACTGGGAGGAATTAAACGCTTTGTGCGGGACTAACTTTATTCCAGTAACATCCTCTTCCCTTGAAAAAGGCCTTAGTGTTAACACTCCTGCTGACAGACCTCATGAACCTTCCATACCACCCCATGAGGACATCGTCCAGGCAATTGCACTGTCGCTGGGACAAAGTGCAAAAAGGAAACACGACGGGGAAAACGATTATGAAATCCAACCCAAAACACAAAAACTTTGTATTGATCCCCCATCGTCTGCCACAATCTCCATCACACCCAGGGGGGTCGCTGAAAATTTAGAGGACAAAGTATCATCGCCTCAACTGCAATTACTACCTCAGCTTGAACTATTGTTAAGATCTGTAATAGCACCCTTGTTAGAACAAATTACTGTTTTAAGGGATAGGCTGACAAGCATAGCGACAGCTATTAAAGCCAACTCTTCATCTACTATAAAGATGGCGATACATAATTGTTCTATCCCACAAACTGTACCTGAAGTACCCATGATAATTGACACAACTAAAACTGTTCCAATTGAAAGACAATTTCCCAGCATGCTACCACTAACTGCTAACACAACCGCCCGCAAATCTTTGTCTAACACGAGAAAAAAAGTCCCGATTGAAAGACAGCCTCCCAAGAGTCAACCCCCACTGGTCACTAAAAATGCTCCAAATCCTGTGTTAACTAGTTACTCTGCTGTTAGAGCTGAGCCAAAAAGAGCTGCAGGTATAGACTTACCTCCGGCAGTCGCACCCTTTGTGCTTGTTCTTTCAGATGTACCGACTCCCGCTCACAGGAAACCCGAGAGTTATCAGGACCTATTACACAAGGTCATCTTCTGGTTAGCTAAAAATAGACCCCTGCCACCCAATAAGGATGGTGGTATCTTGAGTGCTAGAAGGGTGGGTTGGCTAGGGTCATTACCCAAGGATATTCCCGGGGACTTAATTCTTGTTAAATTTAGGAATAGGAACATCGTCCCCTATTTAAGATCCTCCCAGCCTCACGAAGGTGACGGTCCCATCTCGATCTGGGATTTGTATGATTTTTATCCGTGTACCTCACACATCCCCCTACCAAGACCCACAGCAGTATATAACCATTTGCTAGAAAGGGGTGGTATTAGCTCACCTGTTCCCCATAGATCTGATATATTCTACAAATACAGTAATGTTTGAGAAGTTTTTTATAAAGGGTCAAGCTTACATTTTAACCCAGCCAGACATCCGAATGGCTATCCATAGGGCTGGCAAAATTCCTCGGGTGGGCCCGGCTAACTAGAACTAGGGACGCTCGTAGCACTTTAAACTGAAAAATTAAAATAGCTTGCCATAGTCTATCTATCTTACTTGGGCAGTACTAATGTAATGGTTGTTTTTTTTTATATACTTGTTTTAATCTTTTTATGGACGTCTTCTTATGTACATTTAATTGAGATTTTTAAACAAATTCTTTGTCTGTTAAAAATTTGTATATGTATATTCTTGTTGTATGTCTTGTATTAGTATGCATGTCTTTTATGGAGGAACAAAGTTCCAGATTCTTTGCATTTTTCCAGAGAATGGCTATTTATCATAAGGGAGCTATGGTGACTTTCCAGATTCACCAATCAATCTGGTAGCTGTGTGTGGTGGTGCTTGAAGGGAGGGATACATGCAATTTGGGAAATTATACTAGGTGAAAGTTGCCATGATCCAAGTAAAAAAACTGGAGCGTGTATACTGTGTTTGAACTCCTGGTTGGTTAGGGACTGTTTGATGCCTTGGTGGTGTTCAATTCGGATTTGGGGAGAAAATAAATGTGCTACTGAAGGTTCAAGTGGTGGCCTAGAATGATTTGCAGAGGTTTTGGGAGAGTCCACAAATGTTGGTATTCTGTGAATTAATGTTTTCTCTGTGAACCGGTTCCTGACTGTTCATCAGTGCTGCAAGTTTAGATTATCAGAAATTCTGTTGTTAGCAAATTTAGTTTAAGGTGATAGCATGACATTCCAACTGAGTCTCTGTTAGAGCTTGAGAACAATTTTCAACAAAAATTTGGGAGAAGATTTTCAGATATTGCTGCATTTTATCTGCACTGCAGAAGGAATCAATGCTTAGTTGTTTTAGAATAGATACAAGTTGTTACATGTAGATTATGAAATGAGTGGACAAGAGAATAAGGCCTGGAGCTACACCTTGGTGTAGCATCAATGAGTTGGAGACTGAACGGATTATTGTTCCTTATTGCCCTCAGTTTTATTGGGATGATGTTAACAATTTAAAGAATGCTCCAGTTAGTCACTTTCTTTACTTATGTTTCACTTCATTTCATTTGATTTATGCTTTATTTCGATAACTTGTATCATAAAAGCATCGAGGAGCATTTTGAGAAACAAATACAATAGTGAAAAATGACAAGCGATACAGAGATAGACCAAAAAGTGTGCATGGCAAGAACGTAATAGTGCACTGTTGCACTGCAAAGGATAATAAAGTTGTCAGAAGCTACACAATAAAAGGTATTGAAAATTCAATAAAAAACTGTAAATAATTACGTTAATAACAGTAAAATGGTACAATCATAACAGTCCTACCTAATATGAACATCACAAAAAGAGCAGAATGTTGAACCCGCTGTGTGTACCCAATAAAAAGTCAAGTTTGGACCCTTATTCGGGTGGCAGGTGAGCTAATATAAAGTGCCAATGCATAAGGTCAAGCTTTAATTGTTGATTAAACATTTATCTAGAGCTGGAGTGATTTCTCCACAGTTCCTAGGATGTGATGTTAAACCACCCCACGCAGGGCTGTTTGCCTAATTATCCAGGTGTGGTTGAGAAACTTGGCCACACAACATGCAAAAAGGGCTCTAGCCTCAGACTTTAGAATGCGCAAAGGAACCTGGTTGTCCGGCGTGCCAGTTGTTGGCAGATTGGTTTTAGCCATTTAAACTGTGCTGCTTTGTACGCCGGAAAAAGAAACATAACATGGGCAACGCACTCTAGCAGCAAGGGCAATCTTCTGTTGTCTGTTTGAGTGGGTGCCATTTAGTAGTTAGTGCATGAACAGAAAGCGTACCAAAACTACAGTGAATGTACAGCATCCTGTCTCTCGGTATCTGAATTATATCTAGATATGGCTCAAGGCCTCTGCTCTGCTTGTGGCAGTAAAATTCTTCTGTTAGTCTTCCCACATTTATCTTGCTGAGTTCCTGGCTGTCTACCTAGTCCCAGTACGATCGTTTGAGCTCCACCTTGCTGGGATGATTTTGCCTGTCCAGGTATTCTTTAATATTTACAACAAGGGGTGGTGAGGGACAGAGTCTCTGAATTAAGCAGAAAGCTCTCACCCAGTCAAGAGATCAGGGCTAGATCCAACACCGTTTTTTAGCTCACTGCACCATCCCAGTTTCAGAACCTGGCTGTATGCAAATTAGTCTGTTCCTGTCCCAGTGCATGATGGGAACAGGGCAAACCAAACTACAAAAGCCAATTCTTACACTGGGAAGGAAACAAGCTCCCGGGGACCGGTTTCTGGCATTACAGCCGTCTTCGGCCCGGTTTGCTTGAATCCTGATGGTGCAATGAGCAAGGGTCTCACATCTGAGAATACCCTTCCACGCTTAGGGTGGACAAAAATATTTACAACAAGGGGTGGTGAGGGACAGAGTCTCTGAATTAAGCAGAAAGCTCTCACCCAGTCAAGAGATCAGGGCTAGATCCAACACCGTTTTTTAGCTCACTGCACCATCCCAGTTTCAGAACCTGGCTGTATGCAAATTAGTCTGTTCCTGTCCCAGTGCATGATGGGAACAGGGCAAACCAAACTACAAAAGCCAATTCTTACACTGGGAAGGAAACAAGCTCCCGGGGACCGGTTTCTGGCATTACAGCCGTCTTCGGCCCGGTTTGCTTGAATCCTGATGGTGCAATGAGCAAGGGTCTCACATCTGAGAATACCCTTCCACGCTTAGGGTGGACAAAAATATTTACAACAAGGGGTGGTGAGGGACAGAGTCTCTGAATTAAGCAGAAAGCTCTCACCCAGTCAAGAGATCAGGGCTAGATCCAACACCGTTTTTTAGCTCACTGCACCATCCCAGTTTCAGAACCTGGCTGTATGCAAATTAGTCTGTTCCTGTCCCAGTGCATGATGGGAACAGGGCAAACCAAACTACAAAAGCCAATTCTTACACTGGGAAGGAAACAAGCTCCCGGGGACCGGTTTCTGGCATTACAGCCGTCTTCGGCCCGGTTTGCTTGAATCCTGATGGTGCAATGAGCAAGGGTCTCACATCTGAGAATACCCTTCCACGCTTAGGGTGGACAAAAATATTTACAACAAGGGGTGGTGAGGGACGGAGTCTCTGAATTAAGCAGAAAGCTCTCACCCAGTCAAGAGATCAGGGCTAGATCCAACACCGTTTTTTAGCTCACTGCACCATCCCAGTTTCAGAACCTGGCTGTATGCAAATTAGTCTGTTCCTGTCCCAGTGCATGATGGGAACAGGGCAAACCAAACTACAAAAGCCAATTCTTACACTGGGAAGGAAACAAGCTCCCGGGGACCGGTTTCTGGCATTACAGCCGTCTTCGGCCCGGTTTGCTTGAATCCTGATGGTGCAATGAGCAAGGGTCTCACATCTGAGAATACCCTTCCACGCTTAGGGTGGACAAAAATATTTACAACAAGGGGTGGTGAGGGACAGAGTCTCTGAATTAAGCAGAAAGCTCTCACCCAGTCAAGAGATCAGGGCTAGATCCAACACCGTTTTTTAGCTCACTGCACCATCCCAGTTTCAGAACCTGGCTGTATGCAAATTAGTCTGTTCCTGTCCCAGTGCATGATGGGAACAGGGCAAACCAAACTACAAAAGCCAATTCTTACACTGGGAAGGAAACAAGCTCCCGGGGACCGGTTTCTGGCATTACAGCCGTCTTCGGCCCGGTTTGCTTGAATCCTGATGGTGCAATGAGCAAGGGTCTCACATCTGAGAATACCCTTCCACGCTTAGGGTGGACAAAAATATTTACAACAAGGGGTGGTGAGGGACAGAGTCTCTGAATTAAGCAGAAAGCTCTCACCCAGTCAAGAGATCAGGGCTAGATCCAACACCGTTTTTTAGCTCACTGCACCATCCCAGTTTCAGAACCTGGCTGTATGCAAATTAGTCTGTTCCTGTCCCAGTGCATGATGGGAACAGGGCAAACCAAACTACAAAAGCCAATTCTTACACTGGGAAGGAAACAAGCTCCCGGGGACCGGTTTCTGGCATTACAGCCGTCTTCGGCCCGGTTTGCTTGAATCCTGATGGTGCAATGAGCAAGGGTCTCACATCTGAGAATACCCTTCCATGCTTAGGGTGGACAAAAATATTTACAACAAGGGGTGGTGAGGGACAGAGTCTCTGAATTAAGCAGAAAGCTCTCACCCAGTCAAGAGATCAGGGCTAGATCCAACACCGTTTTTTAGCTCACTGCACCATCCCAGTTTCAGAACCTGGCTGTATGTAAATTAGTCTGTTCCTGTCCCAGTGCATGATGGGAACAGGGCAAACCAAACTACAAAAGCCAATTCTTACACTGGGAAGGAAACAAGCTCCCGGGGACCGGTTTCTGGCATTACAGCCGTCTTCGGCCCGGTTTGCTTGAATCCTGATGGTGCAATGAGCAAGGGTCTCACATCTGAGAATACCCTTCCACGCTTAGGGTGGACAAAAATATTTACAACAAGGGGTGGTGAGGGACAGAGTCTCTGAATTAAGCAGAAAGCTCTCACCCAGTCAAGAGATCAGGGCTAGATCCAACACCGTTTTTTAGCTCACTGCACCATCCCAGTTTCAGAACCTGGCTGTATGCAAATTAGTCTGTTCCTGTCCCAGTGCATGATGGGAACAGGGCAAACCAAACTACAAAAGCCAATTCTTACACTGGGAAGGAAACAAGCTCCCGGGGACCGGTTTCTGGCATTACAGCCGTCTTCGGCCCGGTTTGCTTGAATCCTGATGGTGCAATGAGCAAGGGTCTCACATCTGAGAATACCCTTCCACGCTTAGGGTGGACAAAAATATTTACAACAAGGGGTGGTGAGGGACAGAGTCTCTGAATTAAGCAGAAAGCTCTCACCCAGTCAAGAGATCAGGGCTAGATCCAACACCGTTTTTTTAGCTCACTGCACCATCCCAGTTTCAGAACCTGGCTGTATGCAAATTAGTCTGTTCCTGTCCCAGTGCATGATGGGAACAGGGCAAACCAAACTACAAAAGCCAATTCTTACACTGGGAAGGAAACAAGCTCCCGGGGACCGGTTTCTGGCATTACAGCCGTCTTCGGCCCGGTTTGCTTGAATCCTGATGGTGCAATGAGCAAGGGTCTCACATCTGAGAATACCCTTCCACGCTTAGGGTGGACAAAAATATTTACAACAAGGGGTGGTGAGGGACAGAGTCTCTGAATTAAGCAGAAAGCTCTCACCCAGTCAAGAGATCAGGGCTAGATCCAACACCGTTTTTTAGCTCACTGCACCATCCCAGTTTCAGAACCTGGCTGTATGCAAATTAGTCTGTTCCTGTCCCAGTGCATGATGGGAACAGGGCAAACCAAACTACAAAAGCCAATTCTTACACTGGGAAGGAAACAAGCTCCCGGGGACCGGTTTCTGGCATTGCAGCCGTCTTCGGCCCGGTTTGCTTGAATCCTGATGGTGCAATGAGCAAGGGTCAAGCCCTGATCTTTGGACTGGGTAAGAGTGGTCTGTTTAACTCAGACACTCTGTTCATCACCACCCCCTTTTCTAAATCGTTTTTGGCCACTATAGGTGTGGCAGGGTATACTCAGACATGAGTCCCTTTCTCACTGCTCCATCAGGATTCAAGCAAGCCGGGCCGAAGAAGGCTGAAATGCCAGAAACCGGTCCCCGGTAGCTTGTCTCCTTTCTGGTGAAGAATTGGCTTGGTAGTTTATTCTGCCCTGTTCCCATGATGCACTGGGCCAGGGACAGACTGATTTGCATATAGCCAGGTTCTGAGCTGGGATGGGGCAGTGAGATAAATAACGGTGATGGATCAAGCCCTGATCTTTGGACTGGGTAAGAGTGGTCTGTTTAACTCAGACACTCTGTTCATCACCACCCCCTTTTCTAAATCAGGTATTCTTTAAAACCCAGAGCTATCAATGTTTTCCTGATGCTTGATATCCAACTAATTCCATGGCTAACATCTATGCTCATAACCTCAGATAGTGCTTCAGCATATTTGGAAAGTTCAGGGGTCCGCCTTAAACAGGCGCAGAAAACCAATGGGCACAACTTAGCAATATCTCTGAATGACCGCCTGCCCATGTCAAGCATTAACCCCTTCCAGGCTCATGACGAGCTGGGCTCGTCATGGTGTAGCCTCCTCGCACACTGATGACGAGCCCAGCTCGTCATGGAGCATGGGTTTTTTAAAATCTCAGCATACGAGAAGAATTCAACTAGCGCGGATGTGGTTAAGGGTGTAATGGGACATTACGGGGAAGCATCACCAGGTCCCTCAGAAACGTAAGCTCAGAGCTACAGATGTCATCGACATTATCAAGCCCCCATAACTCAGCTCCATAGAGGGCTGAGCTAACTGCTTTGGCGTCATAAACCATGAGGGCCGAGGCAACTGGCCTGCTTTGTGAAGAGCAATCTTCTTTATCTGGTATCCTGGCCACATGTTTATGGTCATGAGCATCTCAGCTAAATGGGACCTCCATGACTATCGGAGAGTCGGATGCTAAGGTAGTCGAAGGTGCTGACTCTCTCCAGATGTGTTCCATCCAGAATAAGGTTGTTTCTAAATGGATTGTGCGGGTTGAATTACATGACTTGGTTTTTGAGTTGTTGATGGCCTATCCCTGAGTGTCACACAAAGATTGAAATCTATTCAGTAGTCTTTGTGGCCCTGCTGGGGCCATCAACACCAGCAAGGTATCAACAGCAAACAGGAGGGTCGGTACCTTGTCACCTGCCAGGGTTGGAGAGTCAGGTGGGTCTTCTTGCAAAAAGCTGACCACCCTGTTCACATATAAAGAGAACAAGGTGGGTACCATAACACAGCCATCAAAAAAATCTTTTACTGTTTGAAGGAACAACCTCTCTAGTAGAGGTTAGCGTTCAAGTGCTCTCGAGATGGCAGGAGACAGCCCATGGAGACTTCATATTAGCTCAAAGGGGGTTGTGATGTCTGTTGGTGGTAGGGCCCTTATACATATCTATCATATCTCCCCAGAGGCTTACATCTAGTAAGATGTTGTCAATGCATGATGGGCAACTAACTCTATTGTAGGTGTTTGCCCCCTGGCTGTCTGATGGAGTTCTACTGTTAGTTACCCTCAGACCATACTCTGTAGTAAGTGCAGTGATTTTGAGTGCTAGCTGTGTCCATATTTTGAAGGGGGGTACGTTTAGTGGGGGGACAGCCCATTTTTTGTCATCATCCTCAACCCCCAGCATGTCCTCTGTGTCCAGGGGCTCAAAAGTGCAGTTGAAATCCCCTGCAACCACAACTCTAAAGTGGGGGGAGCCGCTAGCTAGGATTTCTTCCAGAGTTGTGACAATGGGTGAAGGTCTGTCCCCTTTGGTCCCCCTTATATAGACAGTGAGCAAGTCAAGAGTACACACCCTCTGGGCCCCTAATGGTAAGTCTCAAAATGTTGGGGCTCGGACTTGGTTGTAGGGTAAGTCGACAGCCCTGGGCAATATTCACCCAGATAGTCAGACCCCCTGATGGGCGCTTTCTCCCCATGGTGATTGCTGGCGAATAGAAACAAGTATAGCCCGATTTGTGCAATGGAACCAGACTCCAAGTCTCCTGGAAAATGCAAATATCAAAACCCTCAATTAGTTTGTTCCAGTGGTGGATTGATAGTTTGTTGCTTAGCCCTGCCACATTCCAGAATAATATCTTCGACTGATGGTATGAAGCTGAGGCAGGTACATTGTTTCCGCTTGAAGTGTGTTGGCTAAGCAGAGCTGGGGCATAGGGCAATATCAGGGGGTCTAAGGGTGCAGGGAATTCTGCGTCCTGGGCCCTCTGAATACCAGTAGGGGGACTACTTTGAATCTTCTTCTCCCCAAGCTGTCTGCCAGAGACCCAGGGTCAGTGTGAGGGACGGAGATATTGTGGAAGCTATGCTTGATGCTTGGAGGGATGGAATATGGTCCCTGGTGCGGCTGACGCTCGGGCTGTAGTCAATCAATGGCTTCCAGAGAGGTCCCTCCTTCTGAAGTGATAGATAATTGCATGGCAGTTGGCCTACTCCCAGTACCAGGCGAAAACCTTCTGAACTGTATAGATGATGTATCAAGGGTCAGGTCCGATACTCCAGGGTGAGAAGGTTTTCGGTCAGGTCAGCCCTGTTCATAGTGAGCTCGATACAGTCGAGTGATTGAGTGGGGGACGTAGATCTCCTGGCCCTTGTGATGTCATCTTGTATAACTGATCGGCTGCCTCTAACATGATGGATCTAGTGAATGGCTTCATTTTTCAGGGCCACTCTTTAGGCTAAGCCTAGAGATATTAAGCATAAATATTTTTAAAGCGTGGGGCAGGAGGGCGGTAAGTGACTGGTTCTGCTGCTGTTGGGCTTTCTGGTTCTGGAGGGGGTGTGAGCCAGTGGTGGGATGAAAGTTCTGGGTTGGTTTATGGGGTCTTGGGAGGCAGCTAAACTACAATTATCTTTATAGGTGCTGCTTTTGGAATTATTTGAATAGTTGGTCTTAAGGTTTGGTAGGGTGTGCTTATGGGTTGATGTGTTGGAGGGGGGCAAGGGAGACCCACAGCCTATTATAACCCTGTCCTTAGTGGTCGTCACACCACCATGTGAGGTTGTGGGCAATGTTTTAACAATGGGTTTTCACGTTGCTGGCATGGTGGGTCCTTTTGAAGTAATGATTTGACCAGAGTAGTGAGTTCTTCAATCATGGCCCTCATGCTTCTTATCTTGGACCTGAGCATGTTAATAAGCTGGGGTGTGTCCTGTGATGCTGAGTTGTGCTCTTCAATATGGTGGACATACAGGGTAACTGGGGCGTGTCTTCCCTATAGTTGTCAGGCAACTCCGCCACTGGTAAAAACCTGTTGCACAGGGGATAGAAGGACCGAGCTGGTGGTCATCAGCACAGGTAGGGAGATTAAGGAATGGAAGCCCGCACCGGTTCTGCCAATGGTTCTAATGGTGTCTTTACTAGTTGTCGAGGCCCCCTTTCGTTGGGGCTTATGAAACATGGTTGGGATAGTAGTTGGGCTGGGTAGGATGATGTCTTTAGAAGGGGATTGGCCGTTGGTGCGGGGAGTTATTGTTTCTGCTTCTAAGATGCCTTTGCACTTGCTAATGATGGTATCTATTCTATCCAACACACAGTTACCGCCGCCTGCATGTTTGTGTGATTTCCTTGCCTTTTCATCCTTATCAGCCCAATCATTGGTGCTGTTTCCTCTTCCTGTTCCCTCCATAGTTTTCCTTTTACCCATATTTTAACCTGTGAGAAGTGTTTTTAGCTAGAAATTGGCAATAACCAGCAAAGTGGCTAGTGCTTATTGCACTGTCAAATGTTAAAACCACGCTCTAAATTACAGTAGTAGATTGATAGATCATACGCCCATACGAGAAATCCTAGTCCATAGAGTTTTTGTCTGCTTGGTTCTACACAGGGCCTCCACATATATCACAAATAGTTTACACAGTCCCTCAATGAACAGGTGTCAGTCTGCAACGCGATCCTAAGGCCTGATGAAAAAGGAGTGGCTCTGCCCTGCCTCTTCCTGGTGATGACGGGTCCACCCTTGGCCCACGCTTCACGCTGGCACGGCCCGCATTCGTCATGCACTGCAGCTTTCCATGGGCACTTTTGAAGTGCGTGGATGCAGGCTTGCTCCTTTCTGCCGGGAGAGCAAAGAATTCTGGGTCTAGGAGTCACTCAGCTGGTGGCAAGAGCGTGCTGTGGTAGCATCCCACGCTGCGGGGTCATGGGCGCTATTGAAGTGCGTGGATGCAGGCTTTCTCCTCCCTCCTGGGAGAGCAAAGAATTCTGGGGCTTGAATTCCCTCAGCTGATGGGAAGAACATTCTTCCGCTCACTTCGCCACCTCAGTTAAAACCCAGCTATATGCATGTCAGTCTTGGCCCTGTGCCTCATAGGAACAGTCAAGCCCAAACTGCTGATATGCCCAGATGTGGGTCCCTTGCTGACTTTGCCACTGGATTCAAGCTAGCCTGGCTGATGAAGGGTGTTACCAAGAAACTGGTCCCAAGATGCTTGTTTCTGGTTCAGGAAAGACCTGGCTTGGCAGTTTGGGCTGGACTGTTCCCATGAGGCACAGGGTCATGACTGATTTGCATATGGCTGGGTCTGAACTTAGGTTGTGAAGTGAGCTAAAGAATGATGATGTATTGAACCCAGATCTGTGACTGGGGGTGAGTGTATAAAAAGTTTCAGCACTCTGATTCATCATCTTGTGTTTGCTTTGTTCCCCCTAAGTTGGCAGCGTATGCCCAGATGTGGGTCCCTTGCTCACTTTGCTTCTGCATTCAAGCTAGCCTGGCTGATGAAGGGTGTTACCCAGAAACCGGTCCCAGAATGCTTTTTTCCGGTTCAGGGAAGACCTGGCTTGGCAGTTCAGGCTGGACTGTGCCCAGGATACACAAGGTCAAGGCTGAGTTGCAAATGGCTGGGTCCAAACTGAGGTGGCGAAGTGAGTTAAAGAATGATGATTGATTCGACCCAGATCTGTGACTGGAGGTGAGTGTCTGAAAAGTTTCAGCTCTCCCTCCATCATCTCCTTGTGCTTGCTATATTCTTTAGTAACCACAGTTTGTCCTGTCAGAACTTCCCTGTTCAAAATGGTGCTTGACTATTTTCGGGTGAAGCCTTTGTTGCTTTTTCCTCCTAACTAGTACCCTTTTAGGAAGATCAGTGGCCCTTTTCCCTTTGTGAAGGTACAAAAACAGTTTGTTAGGAAGTAGGGGCCAGAATACCACTCCTACCTCTCAAAATACTAGAAAAATGAAAACATGTTTTTTTGTTTTAGACCTATTTTTGTAATAGAAAAATGGGCTGCATATAATATATAAATACTTTATTTAAAATGGAATCACAGGCATGGTCGTTTGCTGACCCCAGCAAACCACCATCCTGTGATGGTATCTAATCGTAGGAGTCACAATTTGCGACCTAGCTCATGAATATTGATGACATAGGTCAAAAGTGCGATTCACTACAATTCAGAATTTTGTAAATGAACTGTTAGTACAAGTTAGTACACAAAATTATTTCCCATTTGTAAAAAAGTCAATGTGAAATTTGTGACCAATTTTTGCAAATGGGATACTTGTACATAAGACCCTTCTGATTTCTTAATCAGAGGTTTGTGACCGCTAAATATTGAATCTCAGTTTTAACAGAACATAATAAAGGCGACCCTTCCAAATTGTGTCTCAGAATTTTCTGTATCAATGTTTTTCAACTGCAGTTTCAGTTAGATAGAGTACTGACTCCATGAAGGAGGTCTTAATGCATCCACAAAGGGGATTGGAAACACTTCCCCATTCACAAGAATGTCTGTTTCTGAATGGGCAGTTGTCCAGGAGACTAAAGCTGATTCTTTAACAAATTGAAAAAGTATCATTGAAACTATTAGTAGATTTTCGGGTAGAGGTGCACTTACCATATTTCACCTAAAATGGTGGGACTCTTCAGCTGTTTGTATAATTTTCAGGTTCTACGTCAGTAGCCAGCATAAAACTATAGGGGGATGATTGAGCTAGTAATTCAAGGAGGAAAATAATGAGGGTTACGTTAAAAGCTAAGTGACAAGGAAGATAGACCATTGCTTCATGTCATGGAGTGTTATCCTGCAACACAACTCCAATTAGTGATCAAGGGGGCCTCACTATATGCAGTTACGAGTGTTAACAGGACTATGTCTCAAGACAGACCTGTGAATTCATCTCCTGATCCCTGATTTTTCTTGCTTTGAAATGACACTTTTTATTTGACTAAATGAAGTACACTAATGAAAAAGCAAAACAAACTATGTAAATGTGATACATTTCAAAGTGCAGCCAGAGGTGTTGAAATCACAGGATGGAGGGAGTTTGTTTGCAAATGGGAACGTGTTCCTCATAGAACAAGTTAATTTTATTTATAGATGCCAAACACAATTCTTCAATATTTCGAGAACAAAGTTTTTAAAATATAGCACATTGTCTAAAGGAGCCAAAGATACAAGGCGCACATTTTCAGATGCTCTATGGTTTCCAACACTTTAATAATATATCTGTTGTGATAGATGATGAGAGGCTGATATGGCAGATTCACAACTACATAGGATTTAAGATCTTCCAAAGGTTAGGGATTAATTAGGAAATAACTGTAGGCTCTAACAACTCACATAGAGTAAGGCAGGGCATGCACATGTATAGAGTTTCTATTAATCTGATGCTTAAATTAATTCAATGAAGCTTTCCCCACTCCATGTATATGACCTCCATGCATTGGATCAAACAAGAGCATATGGACTATTGTCCTATCTACAATATTACACATGGTCTGAGGCTCCCTTATGATCCTTGGTTATAGGAAGTACATATTGAGCAGGGTACCAACAGGTACTGACCTACAGGTTGCTAAACCCATGAATCCATACACCAGCATTAAAATAAGGAACTAGGCCGTCACGTTGATAATTACGGAAGTGAAATAATGCATTTGCATAATGTGGATGAGTAGGGGTTGCACGTCAGAGCCTGGATCTGTTCAGAGATGTTAGGGAAGAGCAAATGTAGTCTAGTTATACTTTAAATTAGTGAGATATGACGAGAAACCTGTAGAGGACTTCTTGGACTGGAACGTAGTTTTGTGGTTAACATGTTAAACCTATCACAAACCCAACCAGGAGGGCAGGCTTAAGTACCCTCCAGGCAAAAAGCGTGGGAAGTAAGTGACGGCTGGGGGGGGGGGGGGGATGAAAATGTAAAACGAGTGACATTAGGGAAAGGAATGGGTGGAAAAAGAACGGGGATATAGAGGTAGTCATTGCAGGGACCGGAACAGGTGATGCCATTGATACAGAGACACAGTAGCCCCACTTTCCATATCACAGAGTGTGACAATGACTAGATTCAGGCAAATCACTGCTCACAAAAACACAATGCAGTGCTACAACATCTTACACGTGCTAGATACACTGCCAACAACAAAGGGCTACAGCCACTGAAAGAAGAGGTAAGATTGTTCTTGTAGATTACCTTCGACCTTGTTGGGAACCATACTGTTGTCCATGCACCCAGTAGAATATTTGAATGGTCGCATGTTAGGTCATCTTTCACAGAAGGCACCTTCTTCAATAGAAAGGTCATTCTACTGATGACATTTAAATTTCACGGAATTCCAACATGTGACTGTTAGCTTCTCAATTTCTGTTTCAAGAAAATCCATCCTATTTTCCAGCACTATTAAAGTATCAATGACCCAGTTCTAAAAGTCTGTCAGGCCATACCAATCAATTTACCTGACTGCCTTGCTTTTCGTTATCTGTAGCTATTAGTCCATGAAAGATGCAGCAATTTGGCGTAGTTATGCTGTCTTCAATTTTCTATCATCTGTTGGCATAACTAATAAACTTCATGGAGTTTCATTATAATGGAGTCTTTTCCTAGTCTTATAACAGTTTGCAAGTTATAGCTTCTCGATCCTCCTCCTCTAGGCCGGGGTTTGCTATGTAATGTTTGTAATTGTATCTTCGTTGAGGGTACTGTTTTGCTTCATATCGCTTCACCATTCAAACATCTCCCATTCACCAAGTAATCTGTATAGTGTTCACCCAGTGATATTTGTTCATATTCATCAATACAAAGTAACTATATACATGAACATATACATACTGTTGATTCCAGAAAATACAGTATCTAAGCTGTGTTGTGTTTCCATTAGTTGAAGCATAATATAATCTACATTTATAATTGTCATCGTTTATAGCCTTTATCAATGCTGACCTTGAAGGGAGTACATTGTATCCCTGTCTTTTGTGAACAGATTTGACAGGCTGGTCTTTGAGACATACGGGGGACATTATGGTGATTTATTGGTTTCTGTCGTACCTTTTGTTTTTAACCCTAGCACATGGTAGCCAGAATAAAAGATATTTGGCAAACCCTGTAGTTAGTTTCACTACCAGCACTGTACACCTCACAACATCCTTCTACCTTGCATTGGGTTTTAGTAAAAACCCCTCTATATCAAAAACATCTCTGAGCTTCTCCTTCCCAGCAAAGGGGTTGTAGCCCCCACCATGACTAGGCTTTATGGTGCGAAAAGATTCCCCATGATGAAGCAAGCCACCTTTTGTGGGTGAGGGAAACTGTCTTTTAAAAGGTTGCCTTCTTCCTAGTCAGACATTTCTGTCTTCTTCTTTCTCTTGATAGACCCCAGGGCTTCAGTGTGTTATGTTACTATATTTGGGGAGTTCTCCCTCGCTGGTCTTAGAAATCTCCTATGCCCCCCTTCTGTGTGTACACGATTTATTCCTCACAGCCAGACGGAACACATCATTACTGAACTCTGTAGACGCACACAGACTGGAAGATGATTCATTAGACTTCTAACATGTAGATCAAATTTTAAAGAAAACCAACAGGAGTTAGGGAACGCTTGCCCTGTGGACCAAACTAAAGCCCCAATTAACTGAGTTCACAGCCTCTGGAGAGAGGATCCTGGGCTCAGGACTTTTTGTGTGGGTGGATAAACATTCTTTCACACAAATTGTTATATTTCCTTCATTGAGATACTGAGGTGATCCCAGAGCTACTATCACCTCCGCTCAATTAAAAGGGAGTTCTCATATACACCTGTTATACAGGATAAGAGTAATTGAGTCAGATGTCTTAGTCCTGATGGCACCCGTACATACAAAATGAGTGAAAATGTCGACGCACATCCCTGGTCGTAACAGGATTGAATTTCTGCTGGATTTACTGTTCATAACATACGGTTTTCTTATTGTCTATTGCAGGTACCCTAGCTGCTTCGTTATATGATTGTATGACAATGCATAAGCTCTTACACCACATTGAGCACTGCACCACCTGCAATTCATGTATTTATTGAGCATTGAATACATTGAAAATGAATTGAATAGGGTGGAATTGTCATTTGTTTCCTCAAAACAGTCAATGATTCATATGATTAGAATGCAGATAATAATATGAGGCACAATCTAAAGAAGTGTACCTGTAAATTAATCCCACTGGACATTTATGTTTAGAATAGTTCGTTTATAGCCTGTGCAGCCAGTGCTATTTCCTGCTATAACAAATGTGGTATCATAGAGTCTTTGTTATGTCCAGTGCTACTGCATGTTTTTCCTATATAGGTCAGCGCATTAGGTGGAAGTCAGCAAATTTGTGAGCAGCAGTGGCCCACCCTTAAGGACATAGGGGCCTACCCCCTTCCCCTTTTGGACAAGCAGAGTGTTTTTAGGGCTGAGCAAGGTTAGCCTGACAGACAATTTTTATTTTCAAGTCAGGCAGACAAGGAGCTGGACATGCGCTAAATGTACAGGTTCCTGGCTGCCTTCGCTGAACTTTGCTGGGTTTAGGATGTCACAGCTCCTGTGGGTATGGCCTCTTCAGCTCAGCAGAGGTCTTCAAGGCCCTCCCCCTCATGATGGGGGGGAGTATCAGTGATAGCTGCATACCTGGGTGCTGCACTTTTAAGCCCTGAGGTGTCCATGGCAGAGTGTCAATCACCGACACCTCACATGGAGTGAGTGGGATCAGCAGCTCTCACTGGCCCGTCCTATTCTGTGATGAGGTGGGACTGCTGCCTTCCCTCATTGACTGACTGCAGGCTAGACAATCAGGGGAGGCAGCAGTCTCAACCCTCCTGTCACCTCCTAGGCTCTCCTGCTTGAGAGCTGCGTCAGGTAGGTGTTGTTTTTTATAAGCCTGGGCGTAGTTCGCGTAGCCGCACTCCGCGAGCTACGCGAAGATGCACTTGCACTCCGCGAACTACGCATAGCTCCGCGAGCATGCGTAGTAGCTTGCTTGACCCGTTCGCAAGCCATTTTTCATCTTCGGGAGCGCCGTGGAACTCTGGAACTTGCTCGACACCACATCTCCAGACGTCGCCTTCCTCACGGAAACATGGATGAACGCCTCCTAGGCGCCCGACATCGCCGTCGCCATCCCGGACGGATACAAGATCACCCGGAGAGACCGCGTTCAACGAGACAGGAGGAGGCATCGCCATCGTCCACAAGAACACCATCCGCATCACGACCAACTCAGATGACACCCTCACAGCCGCTTAACATTTAACATCTTCACTTCCAGATACACACCGACCCCAAGACCACACTCAGAGGCACCCTCATCTACAGACCCCCAGGACCTCGCACACAATTCAGCGAAGACATCGCAGACTTCATCAGCCCGCACTCCCTCG
This sequence comes from Lissotriton vulgaris, assembly GCF_964263255.1. NCBI lineage: Eukaryota > Metazoa > Chordata > Amphibia > Caudata > Salamandridae > Lissotriton > Lissotriton vulgaris. Next base: position 906,319,639 of record NC_141696.1, on the reverse strand, counting down.
CCTCTGCTGACTACATCCTCCTAGGGGACCTCAACTTCCACCTGGAGAACAACAACGACAACACCACCACCACCCTGCTGGACAACCTCGCCAACCTCGGACTTATGCAACTGGTGAACACCCCCACCCACTACGCCGGACACACGCTTGACCCAGTCTTTTCCTCCAGCAAGTACATCTCCTTCAGCCACTCCACCGGGCTCCACTGGACAGACCACAGCTGCGTCCACTTCAGCTTCAGAAAGACCACGACTCACCACCACCCGCAAGAGGTTCCCCGCAGGAACTGGAACAAGATCACCACCGACCAGCTCACCACTTCACTGAGCCAGAACCCGCCCGCCAGCTCAACGGACCCCAACCAAGCAGCCAACAACCTCACACAGTGGATCACCAATTGCGCTCGCCCAACCAGCCTAGACCACTCGCAGTCCGGCTTCCGCACCAACCACAGCACCGAGACCGCCCTCATCGCAGCCACTGACGACATCCGAGCCCTGCTCGACAACTGGGAAACAGCGGCCCTCATCCTCCTGGACCTCTCCGCAGCCTTCGATACGGTCTGCCACCGCACCCTAGTGCAGCGCCTCAGCAACATCGGAATCCAAGAGAAGGCACTGGAGTGGATCATCTCGTTCCTCACCGGAAGAACCCAGAGAGTCCGCCCCCCCCGTACAGATCCAAGGCCACCAAAGTCATATGCGGCGTACCACAAGGATCATCACTCAGCCCCACCCTCTTCAACGTCTACATGAGCCCCCTCGCAGCCATCGTATGCCAACACAACCTCAACATCATCTCCTACGCCGACGACACCCAGCAGATCCTCTCCCTCACCAACGACCCAGGAACCGCCAGAACCAACCTACACGAAGGGATGAAAGACGTAGTTGAGTGGATGAGGAACAGCCGCCTGAAACTGAACTCAGACAAGACAGAAGTCCTCATCCTTGGATCATCACCCTCCGCCTGGGACGACTCCTGGTGGCCCCCTGCCCTGGGCAGCGCACCCAAACCAACGGACCACGCAAGCAACCTGGGCTTCATCCTGGACTCCTCCCTCACGATGACCAGACAAGTCAACGCCGTCTCATCATCATGCTTCAACATCCTACGCATGCTCCAAAAGATCTTCCCATGGCTCGCCACCGAAACCAGGAAGACGGTCACACAGGCACTCTTCACCAGCCGACTGGACTACGGAAACACCCTCTATACCAGAACCACAGCCAAACTCCAGAAAAGACTAACACATCCAGAACGCCTCCGCACGTCTCATCTTGGACATCCCCGACACAGCCACATCTCCGGACACCTGAGAGACCTTCACTGGCTCCCCGTCAGCAAGAGAATCACGTTCCAACTCCTCACCCACGCACACAAGGCCCTCCACGACCTGGGCCCCAGGTACCTCAACAACCGCCTGACCTTCTACACTCCCACCCGCCAGCTACGATCGACCAGCCACGCCCTCGCCGCCGTGCCACGCATCCGAAGATCCACCATGGGAGGAAGATCCTTCTCCTACCTGGCAGCCAAGACTTTGAACTCCCTCCCCATCCACCTCCGCCTGACCCAAGACCACCTCTGCTTCAGGAAGCAACTCAAGACATGGCTGTTCGAGCAGTAGCGGACCCCCCTCCCCCAAGTGCCTTGAGACCCTCTGGGTGAGTAGCGCGCTATACAAATATCCTGATTGATTGATTGATTGATTGCCTGCATGCTCGGGATGTGTAGCGCGCGAAGTTACCCATGAGGTTTGTCCCGCCCGCTCGCGTCCCCTTATTTCCGGTCACTACTAACGTGTTCGCGAGTTATTCTGTGCCAAATTGCAGTTTCTGCATGTTCGGCAACTCGATCTTACCGACAAGCATCCTCGCGCACGCGAAAATGCTATTGAGCGCGCGAGAACTACGCTACGCAGCAGTTTGCGGAGTATTCAACAACTTCGCGTTCTCCGCGGAGCGCGGAGTTGCCGAAACTCCGCAAACTCCGCGAACGGAGCGTAGTTCTTCGCCCAGGGTTAGTTTTTTATTGACTGTTTGGCCAATGCATGTATGCATTAATGTATGTTGTATTTGTGAGTTGAGTGTTGTGAATGTGTGTGTGTGTGTGTATGTGTGTGTGTGTGCACGTCTGCATCTGAATGCATGGGTGTAAGTGAGTGGAAATATGTGTGTGTGCCCCCCCCCTCCTCTCAGTTGTACTTATAGGCCTTCGCTGTTTGGGTGTCATAGTTTATGTTGTTTTGTGTTATAATAATTTGAGTGTATCCGAGTGCTTCCTCGGTATTCACTGCACCACTCTTAAATGAATGTGAAGGCCTACTCTTTCTTTTATGTTTCTACTTTGTTCATTCAACTAAGATGTTCTGCTTTTTGTACTTGTTCTAACACTTTTATTCTATGTTTTACCTTGCAAACATCTAAATGTGGAAAAGGTGTGTTACCACTCCCAGAAAGCACATAAAATATATGGCCAATTACAAGCGCCCCAGTAATCCCAATCTGGCTGATAACAAAAGGCACCAGCACAGGGGGATTACGTGTTCCATGTTAAATCCACACATATGTGGTGTTGCATCAATACTGGGGTAGAGCACAGGAGAAAAGTGGGAATTACAAGGCAATGGGATCTGGAATGACTGATTCCCCTGTTATTTCTCATTTTTAAATTGGCATTCATGGTCCCAACTATAATCCTCTATAACTCCAGCTCTAAATTACTGATGGCTCAGGTACGTACTGGTAACACTAGAGGGAAGAATTACCAGCCATTTGTAATAGGCGATGAATGTCTGCAGAGGTAGGAACTACTGTGGTAAAATCATCCTGTGATTAAAATGTTTTGCGTGTCTGGGTGTACCTGCAACCGTGTCAGTGTAATTGGATGTGGCTCTGGATATTAGTGTCAGTGCATATGAATATTAGGGTGATTTCTATGGACAAGCAATGTGTGCCTTTATGTCTTGTGCATGTCTATTTGTGATTGTGAGTATATTTGTGTATGACACTGTGCATTTTAGTGTTTTGCATGGAGCAATGTATTCAAGAGATTTTAAATGTAATTGCATATAAAAGAAACCTTTTCACTGTATTTTATGAGAAACTTCAAAAATGCTGTATTCTATGAACTTGCCTTACTTATGGCCCTGCATGTGAACATTGCCCTAATGATCGGTTAAGTGATCTCTTACATTTAATTTCAAAAAGCTCCTGGGAAATAGTGAGAGAGGGAGAGAGAAGTGAAAGAGCGAGAAATATTAACGGATTTAACCCTGTGTCAGCTCAGATTATGCAGGCAAACATCTTTAAATCTTTAGAGCAAAGTTACTGACCTGGCCTAGTGAAAGGTCATTTATGTAAATCAATAATATCGGAGTTCGAGATACTGTTAGTTGCTCTGGTTCAAAATTGTGAGAAAAGGTTAAGCTTGTGCTTTGAAAGTCATCAGAAGAAAATAATGAAATCGAATACAAGAAATGCACAATGTATGTATTACATAATCAACATGTATGCCAAAGCACAGAGTTGGACAAAATATGAAACATGTAAAACTCAGGGGCATATTTATCAAGGCTTTGTGCTGACTTACGACACGGAATGTGATGCAAGGGCGACGCAACCACAAGTCATATTTATGAAACAACACAAGTGCACACATGCATCACTGTTGCAGAATTGTGTGGTGCAAGTGCTACACTGCATTCAGCTGCCTCAAGCAGGATTTAATATATCCAATGTAGGTGTTTCTGTACAAATTCCAATGCAACTGTAACACAATGATCTTTAAAATCATATCACTGCATCACATATCATGGAGGAGCGTAATGCAATGAAAGAAATGCATCAGAATTGCTGCCCATCGGCAACCCAGACATAGGAAATGACACAGTGGCTGTGGTACAACGTCCCCACCAACACAGTACACTCTGTCAAGCTTAACTACACCATGGAGTTTGTAATGCTTGAACTGGAAGCAGCTACGGAAAACCACATAGGCAGCAAGAGGAAGGAACACATTTTTAGTCAGCGCATATCCATCATTAACATCAGGGGGGAGGATGTCATACAGTTTTACCGACTGCGGACGGTGTCCATCATGGAATTGCTTTAGAAGATACCGCCAAGTCTCCAGCTGGCAACTGCAAGGACCACAATGATGGGCAGTATTCTTTTGGGTAGCACCTTCTACAGCACCTTATAATCAAGGTTTACTAGTGATAACGGGTGATATTAGCATACATCCACTGGGTCACAGCCAGGTTTTGGAAGGACAACAATCAACGCTTTGCAAAGGGATAATGGTAATTGTTGCAGGTTCCTGGATTCATTAAAGATTTCCAGTAGTTAAGGATGAGATGTGTTCCAAAAGTGTATATACAACCTGAGAGAAAGGGTATAACAGGCTACTCTCCTACCCCTCAATCACAATTATTATCAACAAAAGAGAGCCTACTTTTGTGAATTTCTAAAAGACAAAATAGCCTAGGTGAAAAAACACAGTGACAGGACTATGTATGTGGTCAAAAAACAAACGGAAAAGAAACAAGAAGGAAAGACTATCTTCTAAAAGAACCCTCACTCACCCTAGTGGTGACATGCTTCATCATGGGGTTCGTCACAGGAGGGCCCGAATATCCCCCCTGTGTGCTTCGACGCCAGCAGTTGCAGCGGAGCTGGTGTTTATGATAGTGTGATGAGTGATTAGTGATTAGTGAATTAAAAGATCCCAATTGGACCCCAACAACTTTATTAAAGGGCCAATTGTTCACAATAAATAGTGAGGTCACTTAGTAGAATAAATTAGAACCCTAGTGACTCAATGTGGATGGTCAACATGTTTCTGCTGCATTTGCTATCTTAGCTCAGCTTTCATCAGGACCAGTTTAATATTCAAAAAAGCCGTCCTCCGGGGGTCCACACACGCTAAGGTGTGCCCACACCGTTAGGACCAAACAAAAGAAGACCACATTTTGATACTCTCCTTTATTAAACTCACGGTTTTACCCTCAGTCAGTGTTCCTGCAATTTGCCCGGATACAATCTGTAAATAAACACATATGTTTTTAGATGTAACTATGTCCGTTGTCTGACCTACTATTACCAAAGTTACTTCTTTATTTTACATTGTGCTGGCTGATATTCAGCCCACCTGCAGCCTTGCAGAACAAATCTAACTGCTTTCACCCCAACGTCTAAAGTGATGGCGGCCCTGCATTTTTTTGCCACTGGATCATTCCAGCACACGGTGTCCAGCGCAGGTGGGATGTTGCAACCTAGGTTCGGCATGGTGCTGAGTGATGTTCTGTCCGCTATGATGATCTACAAGGACATATATATCCATTTCCCCAGGGGGCCTGAATGGGCAGCTGTGAAGGGAGATTTTTATCCCCTTGGACACATCCCCCATGTTTTTGGTGCCATTGATTGCACCCATGTTGGGCTTGCACCACCACAGGCATGTGAGCACATCTACAGGAATCGGAAACCACTCCATCAATGTGCAAGTGGTGTGCCAGGCAGATATATTCATCTTGCACAGGTGTGCCAAATTTCCAGGATCGGCCCATGACTTATACATCCTGGGTAACAGCATTGTACCCCAGCTGATGGCTAATCTGGTTCCCGAGCATGCATGGATTGTGGGTGAGTATGCCTAGTCAAATAGCATGTTGTGTGTGTGACCTGCTGTCATCTGCCACAGCGACATTGCAATGTTTATCTGTTTTTATCATACCTAGGTGCCTCTGCATATATCAACCATCCTTGGTTGCTATGCCCGCTGCGGAATACCAGGACACCAGCTGATGTCCGCTACAATGATGCCCATGGGAGGACATGTCATGTGGTGGAGCATACTTTTGGTCTGCTGAAGTCACGTTTTCCCTGCCTGGACAAGAAAAGAGGAGCACTGATGTACTCGCCCAGGAAGGTGTGTCAGATTGTAGTGGCATAATGCATACTCCACAACCAATCCATTCGCAAGGAGATTTTTCCTGATCCGGGATGATGATGAGCAGCCACGGTCATGGCCCACCTGCAAACCAACCCATATCCTTTGATGAGGACAGTGGGGAGGAGAAAGGCGTTGACCTGTGTCAACAGCTCATCACCCACTACTTCACTTGAAGGTGGGTGACAATGTACAATGGACCCATTGTCTGATGACGTTGCTGTTGTTGTGAAGGTGTATGTGAGATTTGTGTCTGCAGCTATTTGTTGACTCAGTGGTGGCTGACAATGTTACTTGGACAGTTCCTTTAGAACATCTACAGGATGTGTATGCTGGCACTTGTTGCTCATTGTGATGTATGCATGTAGGATTATCTTAACCCAGTGGTGGCTGCCTGGACAAGATGGGAGGTGCACTGATGTACTCGCCCAGCAAGGTGTGTCAGATTGTGGTGGCATGCTGCATGCTCCACAACCTGGCCTTGCGCAAGGAGACCCCCCTGCTCCTGGATGCTGATGAGCAGTCAAGGCCCCCACCTGCAAACCAACCCATGTCTATGAGGTGAGGATAGTGGAGAGGAGGAAGGTGTCAACCTGCGTCAAAAGCTCATCACCCACTACTTTACTTGAAGGTGAGTGACAATGTGCAATGGACCCATTGTAGGATGATGTTACTGTTGTTGTCAGACTGTATGTGAGCTTTGTGACTGCAGCCGGGTGTTGACCCAGTGGTGGCTGACAATAATTCTCGGACATGGCAGTTGTGTACATCTACAGGTTGTGTATGTTGGCACTGTTGCTCAATGTGATGTGTGCTTGATGGATTGGATTGATGGTTAGTGTTGTGTTATGTCTGTGATGCCACACGCAGACTAGTGGATGTTGTTCTGTTGTGTTTTCCTAGGTGCCTTCAACGTCTCCTTGCCTACATGCATTCCATACTCCTGGTACATTGTAATCATGGTGAAGACTGTAAATCCTGGAATAAAGACGGAGCAGGTACAACAACATGTGTGTAAGGAGTTCATGATTTACAATGGTGACATGTGAGGGGGTGACATTCACATTGAGGTGATTAGTGAAGAAGTGAGTTGACAGTTATAGTAAATGAGATAATGGAGTCATCACCACATAGATGTGGTGACCCAGTCCAACAGACAGATGACATTAACAAAGCAGTGTGGGGAAGGACAGTCCATGAAGTCAATGCAGTCATGAAGAGGGTTGCCATCATAGCTGGCTCTGTGACTGCATTCGGCAGGTGCTTTGCTAACAGATATTCCAGGGTTTTCTTAGTACGGTCCCTTCGTCGCTTGGCAGGGGGGCCTCTGCTGTAGGGCCAATGGGGTCTGAGAACTCACCCCTCTCTATGGCCGCAGGGGAGGATGGTGAACTGTCATCATGTGGCCCACCAGAGGGAGGTGGAGGTGTTGGGTATGGCGCAAGCCTGTCCCTCAGTACCACCACTAGCTTCCCCAAGAGGTCCTTAATTTGGCCCATATGGGTGTCCATGGACCTCATCAGCAGCAGGAGCTCACAGGAATCTTTTTCTGACCAGCCTGTTCATTCCTGGGCCCGTTCACATGCCCCAAGGAGTCTGTTTATGAGGTCCAGGGATTGGGTCCCAGGTTCTGGTAGTCTGAGGCTGACCCTGCCCCTCCCACCTGCCCTGCTGCCACAGACCTGTTGCCTCACCACTATAGGCACCCACATCCTCTCCCTGCTGTCCTCAGTAGGTGGGGTGGGGTGGTCATCCTCTGGGACAGGGAGAGTGCTGTAGGCAGCACTTGTTGTGGTGGTGGTGGTGGTAGAGGATGTACCGGTAGTAACAGCAGGGGTCTGCAGAGACATTGGTATTGCGGCAGATGTGGTGGGGGGACATTGGGGTCTTGGGACCTTTTGCGCCCTGGCACACCAGATGGGCCGGCTTCGAGCTCCTCATCCAAAGAATCCTGGGAGTCAACATCCTAGAGTCTATGTTACGGGGGGGAACTGGCTCTGCAAGTTGCTGGTGTTGTCCTCTGCAGTCAGTTCTTAGTCACCTCTGGGTCAGATGGAAAATGGTCATTGTAGTGCACGCCACAAGCTTTGAGTTAGCTGTGTATCATTCACTGTTTGAACACCACACAGTTGACTAATCATCACATTTTTTTCTATGTGCGCTACTGTGCCTCCTGACATGATGCTGTGGTACATGTATTACTTGTCCATGATGTGAGATGTCAATACATACCATGCGCCACATGCATAATTTGTGATTACAGGGACATGTTGCCATCTATGGACTAGCGCAAAAAGATTTTCTGTAAGGACTCTTTGTTGATTACTCTGCCCTGGCAGACGTTACATCTGGGCATGAACTGGACACTGTCATCTTCTGCATACCTTTGTCTTGTCATGTGCATATCTGGATTTGTACCACCAACTATGCTTTCTTGGTTTTCATATGGTCCTTGTTGCTCTGGCCCCATGGCACTTTAACACTCAACTCAGTGCTGTGCATGATTGTGCACAGGCTTTCTTCTGCATTTGCATTAGTGTGTAACCCTTTGGTTGTTGTTACAGTTTCATTTGCTTAGCTGTCTGCACACTGTGAGTGGCAATATGATATGTGCGTGCAATGAGAGTGCTGGTGTTCTCATATGGCACCATGATTTTGAGAAGAATGGCAGGGTGCATGTGCTGGCTACTTACCTGTTATGTTTTTCCATTTGGCTTTTTTTGTGCACATCTGTGTGTGTGTGTGTAGTGGAGGCTTACATCCTGCTCAGGGGTGGGACAAGACAGCATAACATGTCAACCTACCATTTAGTTTGTTTGTAGTGATCCAATAGCTGACACATGCATCTGGGTGGGAAGGAGTGTTTCATCTTGATGGCCTGGGGGACGAGGGGTCCTGGGGTGAGCTGTTGTACAGGCCTCCCACCCCCAAACAGCCCTCCATGACAATATGGCTACCTAACTGTTAGTTTGATGAGGGCAATGTTTTGGCGGACACATGCTTCAGGGTGGGGGAGTGCTCCATCTTGCTGAGCTGGGGGACAAGGGTGCATGGTGGGAGTAGTAGTACAGGCCTCCCACACCCAAACACCCACCATGTGAAGATGGCTACCTACCTGTAAGTTTGGTTGGTGTACTGCAATGGCTTCTAACTGCTTCTGTGTGTGGAGTGCTCCATCCCGCTCAGGTGTGGGATAGAGGACATGGTGTGATTAGTAATGTAGGCCTCCCACCCCCAAATACCCTCCCTGTAAAGATGGCTACCTACCTGTAAGTTTGGTTGGTGTACTTCAATGGCTTCCAAATGCTTCTGGGTGTGGATTGCTCCATCCTGCTCAGGTGCAGGACAGGGGGCATGGTGGGAGTTGTAGTACAGTATTCCCACCCACAGACACCCTTCCCTGGGAAGATGGCTGCCTATCTGTTAGTTTGTTTGTAGAGTTACAATGGCTTCCGATTGCTTTGGTGGGAGTGCTCCATCTTGATGGGCTGGGGGACAGGGGTGCATGGTGGGAGTAGTAGTACAGGCCTCCCACCCACAAACAGTACACCCTTGGTAACTGGCTACCTACCTGTTAGGTGGGGGTGAAACATACAATGGCTGGTAACTGTTTCTGGGTTGGTGTGGAGTGCTCCATCCTGCTCAGGTGTGGGTCAGGGGGCATGGTGAGAGTTGTAGTGCAGGCCTCCCACCCCCAAACACCCTCCCTGTGAAGATGGCTACCTACCTGTAAGTTTGGTTGGTGTACTGCAATGGCTTCCAACTGTTCTGGGTGTGTAGTGCTCCATCTTGCTCAGGTGTGCGACAGGGGGCATGGTGGGAGTTGTAGTGCTGGCTGCCTGTACACAAGCCCCATTGTAATGTTGCTAGCTACATTTGGGGTGAATGTGAGGGAGTGAATGTTGGATCTGTGATACATGTGTTGGGGAGTGTATGATGCAGATGAATGAAATTTGTCCTAGGAGATTTAGCTTTGTAGTTGTGCAAGACAGTACATAGCAGTGTGGTGGTAGTCATTTGTTTGTACTTACCAGCCTCCAATCCCCCCGCTACTCCTGTGAGACTCTCTGGAGGCAGTATAGCAAGCACCTTCTCCCATGCAGTGAATGTTATGGGTGCAATGGGAGGGCCACCGCCAGTTCTTTGAGCCAGTTCATGGTCCTCTGCTCCTCTTCTGTTTGACAATCCTCTTCAGGTCAGGCCACCGCTTCATGATTTCATTTTTTGAGCGTGGGTTGGCCCCTACTGCATTGACCTTCTCGACTATCCTTGCCCACATATGTGCTCTTGTGGCTAATGGTGTCTGTTGGACCAGCCTACCAAAGAGTTGTGGTTCCAATCTGACTATCTCATCTACTATAACCTTCAACTCACTCTCTGTGAATTTGGGCATTTTCTGTGTTGCCATGGTTTGTGATGTGCAAAATGGTTATGGGTGCAGGGGTGTGAGTGGTGGGTGTGGTAGTGATGTGTATGGTGTGTGATGTGCAGGGGGGTTTAGAGGTGCAGGTGTGAAAGTGGTGGTGGTGCTGTGCATGGTGTGAGTAGTGATGGTGTGTTCTTTGCCTCTCTTTTGTGCTCTGGTGTTGGGCCCTTCAGTTGTGGAGTATTGCAAAGGATTGTGGTCAAGGAAGGGGCTGGTTTTATACTCCGCTATGTGGGTTTGTCCAAATGGGGGATTTCTGTCAGGTGTGTTGTGTGGGTTGTCCTGGAATTTGTATTTTTATATTTGCCATGTGTTTGTGTCATTGAGGTGTGTTCTGTGTTTTTGGGTGGCAGGACTAGTTTGCTGGGTATACTTTCAGCCACCATATTTGTCACAGAGCGTCTGCAGCGGTGGCTATGCTGCAGCTCTTCTACCGGCTCTCCCATTCATCACTGTTTACGACCCAGGCAGTGGAAACAGCGGAACGTACTGCAGGGCCATCGGGGAAATCCTAAATTTCTGTGCGGTATCTCTGCTATTTTGCCAGCGGGTTGGTATGTTTCTGCCATGAATCCGACCACTGTGAATGGGTTTTGGCCATCTCCACCCACTACGGGTGGTTTATCTTTGTCCCAATATGCCGCGGCCTGTGTTTTTTAGCGGTTGTTCCTAATTTAGCTGCCGTTTTTTCCCCGGTACCGGCGGGCGGTTGTTTTCCGCTTCCATGGCAGCGGGGTGGTTTTCCGACCACCATGCCAATAGACCCCCATATTGTGTCCCACAATACTTGGGGCTGGTGGTATAATTCATTGTTAGTAGCATCCAGCCCTCCTTTGTTGAGGGTTTGTGGCACTTTCTGTATGGCTGCCTTTTTTCATGCCAAATCAAATATGAAGTTGGGTAACATCACATGTAATTTGATAAAAAAATTACAGCAGATTATTGTTGGTAGTGGTCCGTAAAGTAAAAGACGTATCGTCTTTTTAAAGTGAAAAGGTTTACAGGGAAAGTTACACCAAAAGAGGAAGGAGTGCTGTGATGTTGCCATCACTCTACCAAGGTTGCCAGCCATTATTCTGTCCTTATCATAATATATCTGGACCCCTTACCATCATTATTTGATTGTTTCAAATTCCTATTGAAGCAGAGAAATGGGCAGAAATCCACATTCTGGCTTTCCGGTTGGTCTCTGATTTCAGTTTTTTTTTTTTGCTTTTGTATTAGAACATCACTGAGATTGAAACATCAGTTCATTGCATGAGAATGAATCGTAATGCAAGTACTGCTGGGAGTAGTATCAACAGTATGTAGTACAAATTACAAATTCTCTGTGGCTCACCCACCCATCATACAGTAGAGATATTAGAATGAACTTCCCCTTTCTCTCATAGATCTTTAATCTTCAGCCTCTCCTATCACCCTTTTCAATAAACACAAACGGTATACCTAAGGTAGCAAATGTAATAATGGCAACAATGGTACCAAGCTGCGTCCCTGCGGAGCAATAGGACAGTTCTCCTTTTGCCAAAACTGCATCAACTCTTTGCTATTTTTCCTTGTGTCAAGGACCATCAGGGTCTCCTTCAACTCTCCAGATTGAATCATATTTCCATGGTATCATCTTAGTGAACCATTATCAAGAAGTGGGTTAGGCATGGTCTGTAGTGCCTATGTGTCAGATCTGTCAGAATTAACAAGTAGCTTTCTTGTACTCACATTTCTGCAGGAACGTCACATAATGAAGAAAGGTCCACTACTTCCCCAGTGTGCATATCTCACCCAACAATGTCAAAGTATCAATAACTTGGGGAAGAAGGGAAAGAAAACAAGGAATAGAGAGAGTCCCACGTCACACCCCAGTCTGAATAAGGATTAGTGGATCCAATGTACAAGCCTGTTGAAAGGAATAATAGAAGAAGAGGTGAGTATGTAAATATATATGGTCTGTTATGCACTATTTCTTTCTAGTTACATATAAGTCTTCCTGGATGATTCCCTTCTTCCATGTGTTTTGCCCATTGGTGTGAAAGAGAGAGCATGGGCATCTGTAGATGAAAACAATAAAGTAAGTAATGTGTGTACTTGCGGGATGTAGAAGTGTGGTAGTAAAAGTACTGTGAGTAACCCACCTAAATATGTATAATCGGTGCTCAGTATTTTCTTCTCAATGGGATTACAGTTCTGGTAAACTTCTTACTAGGTAAATGTCTTTAAGTATTCAAAATAAACATGCATCTCCGTATTTTCAGGACAAAAAGAAAACTAAAATGAAAGAGCCGATCTCCTCAACACGGGACACTAATCAGATAAGTATACTATGTCTTTCAAAAGAAACGTCAAGCATACAGCGAACACGCGCTGTTATCAAATATCAAGGTAATGTAGCTTTGCTTAACTTTTTTCTTTGTTTTGCAGGGGACTAGCCGTGCTGACCAGGAGGATGAGGACAAAACCGAAGAGAAGCGAGGAAAACTCAAAAATCAGGATCCCAAAGAAGAAGATGCCGCAGTCGCGAGGAAAGCTGACGCCGTCGAGGGATATGTGGAAATTCGAGTGAGTGACTCGGAACTACGCTGCCCGATCTCAAAGCTGGAATGGGAAGCGTCAGCTGCCGGAATGGGAACATATTTATTCTCCTAACTGACTCCCCCACATGAATCAATGCGGTAGTCAGCCATTTAGTAGTTTCCGTCCTCCAGCGCACCCAGCAGTCCTGACACTATGTCCTCCTATTGTCATCTGGGAAAGGCCCCAGAGATGTTGTAAAAAAATGTGGAGATGGTAATTTAGTTTATAGATCAGCCTTTCATAATTGCTTGTTTGACCCCTTGAATGCAACCATCATTGGTACTTTTTGTTTTTTCCAGTGGCGGAGAATCTCCATTATGGCTGCAGGTAATGCTGTTGTGAGCCAATGGCTGAATGAAGGTGTGATTTGAGGGTAAGGTAGGATGCTGTGTAGAAGCACTTTTGGACCCATCAAATTTCCAGAAACTCCAGACCAACTTTACTTTTTATTCTTTCCCAAATTCCCATGAAAAAGTTTTTAGGTTGGAACATTCCCACACTACGGACCCGATTTTGACTTTGGCAGAGGGTGTTCCATTGCAATGGTGGAGCACTTAACGTCCACCCTGGCAAGGGTACTCCGCCAGCCAGCGACCTTCTCTTGCATTTACAGGAACAGCCATCAATCCCTAGTCCAGGACAGGCAGTGTGAAGCCAATACCATACTTTAATCTGCAGTAAATTTTGACAGAAGATCCTTGATCAGTAATTGCTTATAGTCAGTAGAAAGACTATGAGGGCCCTTCAGAGGGGACCAGGATTTGTTTCTCTGCATTGGCGCCCAATCATTGTTGGTGGGTTTAGACAAAGACAACTATTTTCTGGTTTCAGGTTTCTGAGTCTTTGCAGGAGATGACATCCTTGGTGTTTGGGCTGTGTCCATGTCTGTTTGGACAATAATGTTGATTCTAGCAGTTCAAAGCAAATGGTGTTTTGTTTCAGTAATTTCAATCTTCTAAATTTGTAATCATGGACTGCTTTTGCCAATGATATCTTTCCAAATCTGTAACAGACACAACTGTTTGTTCTATAAAAGTCAGTATATTTTCTGCATTGGTCAGTTATGCATTCACTGCGGAGAAACCCTTGCAGAGAGAGAAAATCTCCATCAGTGTCTTTGAAAAGTGCTTTTCCAATGAAACACTTGATGTTCTCAGCACTGCTATCTGTTTAAGTATAGATTCAAGTGAAGTGTATTGTTCCATTTCTTCTTGCTCTTTTGGGACCTTCTGTTTTCTTGCTATTACAGCACCTGTAAAAAGGAGTTGGGTGCTGGTTTTGACATTGGGTGCGAAAGTACTGAAATTCTTGGTATGGGTAGGTGCAGTTCTTTAGACATATCTTATCTTTACTTGAATCTCAGATTTTGTAAACCGCCCGCTACATGTTCCAAGGGGAGCCATTTTGTGAGAAGCTGTCAGCAGACCTGGGTAATGGATTTCAAGAATCCTATCCCAAATGCAAGTGTGGATATCATGCCCCTTCCAATAGAGGATGGACTGTTTCTTTCAGGTCTATATCTTTTCTACGACTTATGCAGATTCAGGACTTTATGTTATGCATAAACAGAGTTTACACAGAGTTCAGAGTTTGGAGAACCCAAATACTGTAGCACACTAGAGCCCTCTAATTCACTGTATGCCTTTTCTAAATGATCAATGCAGTTCTAAATTGTATTGTAAACTCCTACCTCTATCTTAGAATGACCACTGCATTGTGTCTGTGGAATCAGTGACTGCAGGTTGCTTTATTAAGTAAAGTCCTGTGGGCAGAATTCTGTTTATTTCACCACAAGCCTTTAATTTCCCTGCAAAACATCAGCTAGACACATGCTTCTATTTGCATTTAGATAAATAAATTGTTCTGAGTTGTTCCTTGAAGTCCATGTCCAATATGGCCCCTCTGCCAGTCCTATTGTTTCACTTTGCTGCTCTCCCCCATTGTCGCTTCACCAGCAGAGGATATACCTGTGGTGAGTACGCTCTACTTGTGGCTTATGCTCTGCCTGCAAGTTTATCTTGAGATGTGTACTATAGCCACCACTCGATTCTTGGTATTGGTTGTGCTTTTCCACAGAGGCCTCGTTCTTGATGACTCTTGTTCTTTTATAGTCTTGATGGTGTGGGAGGGAACAGCACTCCTAGGCATTACAATTACATTCTACGTCTAGTTTACAGAAAAACCCCGTGTGCTATACTTTCATTGCTCCGCTGCAGAGGGAAGCCTGAGCATTAAATTGTTTGGAGAGTTGTTGTCATCTCCCTTGGCAGTTAGCTCCATCCCCTAGCCAGCTCATCTTAATCAGTAAAGACAAGACTTCCCCCATTTACTTTTAGTTCCTCTATGTCATATTCTTCAGAAATACTCATGACTCCAAAAACACTATGTCCTGCATCTGGCAAGCAAAGCATTGCATCACCCACATATAGGGATATCATGTGGTGCCTATTTCCTAGCTAATTGACCCAATTGGCCCTGATGCATGCCAAAAACCAACAGCTCCAAGGCTACGGTGAATAGTGTCAGTGACGAGAGACAGCCCT
Source organism: Lissotriton vulgaris (assembly GCF_964263255.1). NCBI lineage: Eukaryota > Metazoa > Chordata > Amphibia > Caudata > Salamandridae > Lissotriton > Lissotriton vulgaris. The sequence goes on along the minus strand of NC_141696.1, from coordinate 906,304,147 downwards.
GTCAAAGGCCTCTACTAAATGACAATTGCTCAGGGATCACCTGCTCATTTGTAATCTAGTCATGGTGTTTGAGTATAGGAGTCTTATCTATGCCAGAATTTCCGATTCACCTTCTTGTCTCTTTAGGGCCCCAAACAGTATAAAAGGTTGTTTTGGGTCCAGTGTTGCATAACCAATTTCAGCCCTTCCTTGGGGGGGGTTAACATTGAGAAAGTCGATGTTAAGATGAAAAATGATACATTTATGTATAAGAGCAAACTCACATCTTTATTAACAAATTCCCCCATTGTGAACTTCACATCAACCCCAACTTGCAAATATGTAGTCAGGCATGCTCCTAGACCTAGGCCCGTGGTCAATGATTAATAGTTGTATTGTATTGTATTGTATATTGGATTTATATAGCGCTTATCACCCAGGGGTCTCTAAGCGCTTGCCTTGGGAACCCGTCCTGGCTTTTCCCTGTGAGATAGCCCCTACAGGGCATCCCCAAGGTGAAAGCCAGGCATCCCGCCGCGGGGGGCCGTTGTGGAGATTAAGCAAGCTTAATGCCCAGAGTTGCAGAGTGTGAACCCATGATTAGGTCAGGCACCGAAGCGAGAATTATCGAGTCCGTGGACATTTGAGCTCAAGACCCTGCCGCGTCGGGAATTGAACCCTGGTCCCGGGTCTGACCTCTGCTTCAGGGTCTGCCTGCTCTAACCAGGGACCCACACTTCTCAATAGTTCACAGGTGGGGTGGCATGTATCCATCAGAAAAACAAACAAACAGAAAACCCAAGATCAATGTCACAGATAGGCACAGCAACACTCCAATGGCCCAGGGTGATTGGCTCAAATAAAGCGCACATAGCCGGAGGGGTATATGCGCTCCCAAAAATACCATAAAGGCAGATGCCACATGAGTTAGTAACATATAGCCATTCAGGACACAGCACATGCAGTGCTACAAAAATGGAAGGTGCACCAGAACTGTATTCAATATAGCAAATTTCAGTCCAAACTCTTCTTTTATTAGTGAAATTTGTTGCATATGAGTTAAAATCAGCCATCAGCTAACACGTGTTGTTCCTGTCACACTAGGAACTTCATCAGATTGCAAGGTACATGCCATGATATTGGCTAAGTGCATTCATTATTTGATCACTTCTTTGGTGGATCTTGTGCGGCATGGTTTTGTGAAAAGCAGATATTAATGATAACCTCTGAAACATTTTGAACATAGTTCATGGTACACCCAATAATTCAACCCTTTTGCTCCATAGATTTAGATGCAGAGAAATCTTTTTATTGTGTAAGATGGAAATTTATGTTCAAAGCTTTGCACTGGCATAGTTTTTACCTTAAAATTATACAGTATAATAATTTGTTACATAGTCCCCCATAAAGCTTATTTTCTGTCAATGGAATGCAATCCTATCACTTTGATCTTAGAGGAGGCCCTTTTGAGGAAAACATTTGCATCAAATGATTTTACTGGTTATATATGTAATGATGTTCAGATTTAGATTACTGCATATGTGGATGACACTTTGCTTTATATGTCTAAACCTGATACTTCCATCTCTGCAATTTGCAATATGTTGACCTCATAATCAAAAGTTTCTGGATATAGGCTGAACATTGACAAATATAAAGTTACCTCACTTAATAAATATTGCTGTTACAAAATGTTTCTACATACAAGTTTTGACTGGAAAACCACAGATTGAAATGCCTGGGTATGTTGTATTCAAACTCCATAAATTATGCAATTAAGATAAATCTTGATAAGATTAAATGTAAGCTTATTGTGCTCTGAGATAAATGGTCACCTCTTTTTCTATCTTGGTAGGGTAGAGTTGATGCTGTCAAAATTATGCTTTCTGTTAGGAATGCTTCCAGTCAACTTCCACAAGAATTTTTTTAAGTTATTGACTGCTTTCTAATAAAACGTTTCCTGGAAAACAAAAGAGAATGTTGATCTCTGCCCAAGTTATAGAGACCTAAACAAAATGGTGGTCTAAATGGCCCTTATTTTCAAAACTACCAATCTGCACAAATTACAAATGTGGATTTGTTTGTCATATGAACTCTCAACTACTATGAAGATCTAGAGCGCCACTTATTTTAGCATTCAGCTTTTAAAGAAAGTACATACATATATTATGAAAGTCTCTTTCTCTCCTGTCCCCTGTACTTGATTTTTCTGCCTTACTCCCTAGACCATGTTGGCAAAAGTCAGCATTGCCACTGACTATTTTCAAATCCTACTAAATGCTTTGTTGGCATCACTGGTTATATAGTGGTATTCATTTATTTGAAAAAAAGAATGTGCGAAGATCAATTTCTCACGTTTGATGCATTACAAAATGAAGATTACATTTCAGATCCTTCTCATAGTAAATATATTCTCTCAGTTGGCTGTAATCAAGCAAAATATGCTAGTTCCATCTCATTTTGATTTACTATTGTCAGCACTTCCCTCCCAAAACTACATCTTCACCTTTGAAGCTAAAGCTTCTTTTATTTTACAGACATTTAGGGGCCCATTAGGATCTCGTGTGGATCGCCACCACCTGCATGGCGGTGGCGATCCGCCAAGATCCGACCCCGCCCGCCACCCATTTCCTCCGCGCCATATTGCTATGGCGGGGGACCGCGCTGGACGGAAAGACCGTCTGCCGCTGTTGGAAGCGCCTGAGAGTAATTTTAAAGAATACAAGAATTGCTCAGAGAGCTTCTGCTATAGGGAATGTAAAAAGCACCATTGTCACAAATTATTCAAATTTGCAGTAGGTGTCAAGAATCAGCCTAGCTGAAACTTCAACACTCAATTAAAACCAGCAAAGCAAAATTATTTTGGTCTTTGTTAGGCCGTGGTATTGGATCATCTAGCACTGCTAACAATTATTTTATGCTATATGAGCCATGGAAATCACATGTGGATAATCTTTATGTTTTCAGTGGATCCATGCAATTTGAAAGTCCATCTTATTCTAATATTTATTTATGTACCTCGTAAAAGGAAATAGTGCTGTTAAGAAAAAAATTGCATCCCTCCAATGCTGCCTGCCCGAACACTATACCAATAGGCATAATTAATGCTGACTTTAAGTTACGGATTGAATTACTTTGATTTATATACAATCTTGGTATTTGGTCTTGGTATTGTGCATGGTCTCATCTTCATGGAAAGGATCCATTATTCACCCCTTACATAAAACAGACTCAAAGCAAGATCTCAACAAATTCCGGACCGTTATTCTTCTTGATGCTGTAGGGAAACTCTTCGCACAATTTAGATCCAATAACTTGCTACTGTGGGCTACAAGAGTTAATTTAATTCCTTTTGAGTAATCAGGATTTAGGCTGGGATTTTCAACGTATGACATTATTGCTTTGACATTTTTACTAAATAAAACTCTTATAAGGAATGGCACTCTGTGTACATGTTGTTTTGAATATTTCTTGGCATTCAACTAAGTCAACATGAAAAATCTACTGGAGAAATTGACAAAATGGTGAACTTTACCATACTATATTCCACTTTTTATTATCCCTTCATGATGATACTTGATTTCAGTTTAGGTTAACGAAAAGAGCGTTCTTTACAGGAATTCAGGTGAAAAGCAGTCTTAAACAAGACTCTAATCTAGCGCTGTTTTTTTATTGCATATAGTAGATTGTAAATTATTTTTTGATAATCAAATTGTATAGATTTTTCTTTCAGGAGATAACAAACATTCACAACTGCAGCCCCTTTAGACTTCTCACAGTGACTTCTTGACAGAGCCAGGACTTTGTCAGTCCCACCCATCCACACTGGATTATTCCCACCATTTACCCAATATCTTCCTATGCTTTTTTGAGCACCGCATTCCTCCTAGCCTTTCCTGTTGAGCATACCAGTCGACCACCACCCACCCTCTATTCCACCATTGTGGGGACTATTGTGGAGTTTCATTTTTGGGGAATGTCCCATTTGGGGACTGACATTGTAACTCCAATGAACATATATCCCTTCCATGGTCCACCCAAGTCCTCTAGTAGGCCCAGCAGGGCAACTCCGGGGAGAGAGTTCCAGCTGTTGGTGTATGATTGCTGAGAGATCTTGTTCTATCGTCCACCAGTATTGGGCCATCACAGGGAAGGATCATGCCTCGCAAAACAGGTCCATGTCTGATGAGGGAGTAATGGAAACAGTTTTCCTGGGGAATGTTACCAGCTTGGTGAAGTCTCAGGGGTCATATATGTGAGGTGAAAGTAACTAAGTTGGATCCATGCCTCCCATTTTTGCCTCAGTCTAGGAAATTGTTTTGGGTCATTAAGTATTAGGGTATTGATTTGTGAGATGGTACCCCCGTGGAGCTTCCCGGTCAGCAGTTTCGCCTCAAGGGGACTGAAATCCAAGATGTCTGTGTGTGGGGAAGGTTAGCTGATAGAGAGTGTTGTAACTGCAGGTAGTTATGAAACTGAGTGTTTGGCATTTGGAATTACTTCCATATCTACTTAAATGTCTGTATGTGATTACCCACCCATACATCTCTGAGGTGCATCGTTTCTATTGTGTCCCACTTCGAGAATTCCTCCAGCCCTTCAGTGTTCAAGGCAAGTAGGTGTGGGATAAATAGTATATAGAATTTCCAAAAGTATTCAACGGAAACCCATCCATCACGACCAAATTGAGAATGCAGACTTGTAAGCTTGTAAACTTGCAGATTTATATAGCGCGAATTGTTGCCCGGAGGCGTCCAAGCGCTGAGAAAGCCACAAACCTACTGATAGGCAAAGGAGGGGGACAGGCAGTTAGTAAGAGGATGTGAACAGAAAAGTCTTTAATTGCTTGCGAAATACCGTGAGGTTAGGGTTGGCTCTGAGATGGAGTGGGAGAGTGTTCCAAGTCTTGGACGCGTTATATGCGAACGTCCTTCCGCCAGATCTAGATCTTTTTATTCTTGGCACCACTGCCAAGAAGGTCTGGCTGGAACGAAGACTTCGGTTTGGGATGTAATGGGTGACCAGATCACGGGTGATACTAGGGCCCATATTCCAGAAGGCTTGATGGGCTATACATAATGCCTTGAACAAAACTCTCTGCCGAATTGGTAGCCAATGAAGGCTGGTCAGTCCGGCCCTCACTGAGTGTCTACGGGGGATTTTGAGCAGAAGACGCGCTGCGCAGTTCTGTACAATCTGCAGCCTGCGTAGAGTATATTCTGGGGCCCCGAGGTAGAATACATTATTAAAATCAAGGCGTGATTGTATGAGACCTTGAATGGCTACCTGTTTGGCTTCCATGGGAAGGAGGGGAAATATTTTATTTAGCACCCTCATGATGCCAAAACAGGTGGCTGAAAGCTTTGTGGCTTGCAAATTGAAGGATAAAGATCTGTCCAGCCACACTCCAAGGCTTTTGATGTTATTTTTGGGGAGTGGAGGGGGACCTAGACAGGGAGGCCACAGAGAGGGAGGAAAGACCAGATCAGAAGGGCCTAAGAGCATCAGCTCTAGTTTGTCCCCGTTCAACTTCAGGGATGATGATGACATCCAGGTCCTCACTTCCTCCAGGCATTCTCTGAGCCCGCCTGGCGCAGTATGGTTTGCCTCCTGCGCCAGTGAGACCACTAGCTGCGTGTCGTCCGCATAGGAGATGATCTTAACTCCGAATGGGCGGACGACGTCGGCTAGTGGTCTCATGTACAGATTGAAAAGTGCAGGGCTCAGAGAGGAGCCCTGAGGAACACCGCACTTTAAAGGCCTACTGGAGGACACAGACTCGCCATCAAAAACCCTAAAGGATCTGTTCTCCAAAAAAGATTTAAACCACGCCCAGGCTTTATCCTTAATCCCCACACAGGCCAGGCGGGTCAGTAGGGTGTCATGACTGACCGTGTCAAACGCCGCGCTTAGATCAAGGAGGATCACTGCCACTGATCCTCCTTGATCCAGGATTTTTCTAGCTTCCTCGGTAACCATGAGGAGAGCGGTTTCAGTCCCGTGTTTTGGTCTGAAGCCCGTCTGCGTGGGATCTAGTATGTGATAGTCTTCCAGATAATTCACTAGCTGTTGATTAATGTATTTCTCTAGGACCTTGCTCACCCATGGGAGCAAGGAGATGGGGCGATAGTTGGCTAAGTCAGACGGGTCCAAATTGGGTTTCTTAATTAGTGACCTGACCAAGGCTTGTTTCCAGACAGTTGGTACAGTGCAGGAAGAGATGGACGTGTTTAGTACCTCCCTGACAACGGGCAAGATAATCCGGGATGCTGCCATTAAGATGTCTGGTGGGGCAGGGTCGTCCGGTGAGCCGGATTTGACACTGAGAGCTAGTGATTTAAGGGTTGAAAGGTTCAGTGGGGGAAAATGGGTTAAGATGTGTTGGGAGGGAAAGGGGGAGAGGATAGGGGAAGTATTGGGTTCGATTGATAAGTTAATTTTTGGGGAGGGAAATGCTGAATAAATCTTGTTTACTTTCTGATAGTAAAACTCGGCAATATTATTGCAGTGAGTGACAGATTTCGCGACCTGCAACGCAGGGGGTGGGTTTGTTAAGTTTTTAATGATCTGGAAGATCTCTCTAGGTTTAGATTTGGCCTGCAGGATTTTATCGGCAAAGTAAGTGGACTGAGCTGCTTTTATTTGGGTTTTATACTCGCTGAGAGTTTCACGGTAGCGGGTTTTGTTGTCTGCTGAGTTGTCTAAACGCCAGCGTCTTTCCGCCCTTCTACAGAGACGTTTCTTGTCCCTAAGAGACTGCGTGTACCACGGGGCAGTTTTATGTGGACGCTTCAGTACAGTCTTGCTCATAGGGAGAGTGATGTCAAGGGTGTGAGTAATCCAGTTGACATAGGCCTGATTCGCTAGGGTAGGGTCCTCCTGATTCTCGGGTTGTGAGCTGGCAAGTTTAATGGACCAGTTATCAACCACGAGGCGCGACCAGGCTGAAAATTGATTACGATCAGGGGCATGGGGGGGTTGGGGTGCTGCTTGTGGGAAACACTGCTGCTTCTTTTGTTACAGGGGGCGGTTTTTCAGCAGTGCCTCCACCACTCTAAACCAGCCCCCACCCTTCTGGCCCACCATGAAAATGCCTGTTTCTCTCTACAGCCAGTCCGGCCCTGCTATTCATGCATGGCATTTTTCCTAGAGACATTTATGATAGAGCTTCTTCAATTTCATTGGTTGTGATTGTCTGGTCTAGGTCTCTGGTAAGTGAAATGGGGATTCAGAGCAGCAAGATCTCCTTCAGTATTGTGTGGGTAACTTCACAAGGGGGCTTTGGCTTATGCACATAAAGTGTCTGATAATAATCCACAAATACTTGTACAATGTTCAAGGTGTGGGTCTTCATTCACCCTCCAGGAACTGTGATTTGGGGGACCACATTGAAAGCAAACTCTCTGGTGGACAGCCAGTAGAGCAGTTTCTCAAACTTGTACCCATGTTATTAGACCCACTGGGACCAGTGAGACTTGTATCAGCTGTGTTCTCGCTGATGGTAGCCTTCAGTCGAGCTCTGAGCAGGGCTCAAGCAGGGCCTGTCTTTCCATAGTGAGGATCTGCGCCTCCAAGTTTGTGATCTGTGGAAGCTTCATTTTCTTTGCACCTCTGAAATACCCCTTTAGTACGAATCTGAGCACAGGTATTCTAGCTGCCTACATTGTGCTAGTGGTGGTCCCTGTTCCCTCGTTGGTCTCGAAGTAGCTTTGATTTTTAGGGGTATATTCACAAGAATGTGTGCTAAACATCAGCAAAAAAATCTAACGCACCTTTACACATTGCAGCCTATTATGGGAAAATAACCTTGTGCCAACATCGAATTCACAACAAGGCGGTAGCATGCGATAGACTGCTGAAACCACGGCCAACGTCCGCGATACAACCACCTCGACGGCGATAAAAACACAAACCCCAAAGTGAAAAAACATGGGTGGGTCAAAGCGCAATGAGGAAATAAGTGATAAGCAGTGACAGGCCTGCAATACACACATGGCAGGTGGGAAAAATCAAAATAAACGGGGGAAAAACATCAAACTGACCAACACCTAAGCACCATAGAGGCAGCAGAAGCAGGCGCAGAGGATGAGCGCAACCCCACAAGCACCCCGGACAACCAGCCTAGGACCTCAGGGACAGGGAAGGGCAAGGACAAGAAGAAGAGAAAGACGAAGTTCACTCTGCAGGAAAACAGGATCCTAGTCACGAAGGTGATGGAACACCATCAACAATTGTTCATCACCTCCAACGTGTCATTGGGAACAAAAAATGGGATATGGCGGAACATCCCGGACAAGGTGAATGCCGTCGGAGAGCACAGGAGGTCAATGGACAAGGCCAAGAGACGATGAATTGACATCAAGGAGAAACTCGCAGCCAACCATAAGGCAGCAATGCAGACTGGAGGTGGGGGCCCAGCGCCACAGCTTGTGCTGGATTACATGGAGGAGCTGGTGTCGACAGTCATCAATGAGGAGGTTGTAGGCGGAGTTAGACGACGGGACACTGCTCGACAGGACACAACACAATCTCAACAAGGTGAGTGATCACTAGGCATTGGGGGGACGGGTGGAGTGGGTCACAATGGCACACATGCAAAATCAAGCAGTGCACACCCACAATGACTCTGGGTCATGGCCCTGATCCACACACTGTCACAATGTACAATGCTATGCTGACTGAATGTCAACATGTACCATGTGGGTACATACATGTGGACACATTATAATATACCATCTATCCTTCACATTGAAGGGTACCCTCAACACCCCCTGCAGAGCAGTCCCAGCCACTTGTGAAGGACATCGCCAGCATCGACACTTAAACCCTCCAAAACATCATGGACTACATCTGCAAATAACCTCCAGGATCAGGGCAGCCCATCTATGTCGAGGAGACCCCCCCTACTACCCAAAACACCCAGCAGGAAGCACCACATCCCTAGCACTCCCCCAAGACCCCCAGGAACAAACCATGGCATTCCAAGGCCGTGTGCTGAAGGGCCAGAGGGAGACAGCTGAGCATGTGCGGGTGGTGTTTAGCCTCTTGGCTGCCAAAATGGACACCAGGCATGGGTGTCTACGTCCCATCAGGGACCAGCTCCAGTCCCTAACTGACACGCATGGCCTGCTCCATGCTCTCCAAGGAGTCCTGACTGACATTGCTGGAGTCATGACATGGAGGGAAGAACACCTGTTTGCTCATACTGGCTCCAGCGATACCAGCCGTGAGCTGGCACACATGCGGAGGTTCATGGAGAACATTGTGCGGAGGGAGGCGGCAAGGATGACAGCCACCGCTGCACATCAGTGAGATGTAGCTTGGATCTCCTCATCATGGTATTGCTGCCACAAGGCATGGCGCTGATGAATGCTGCTGCCTCAACACTGTTCACATCTTCGCCCCCTGGTGTGTCAGTGCCTCAAAGTGCGGCAGGCATATCCACTCAAGCACTTGATATGCCACTGCCACACAGTGCAGCCGACAATCCACCTCTAGCCCCTGATGTGTCAGTGGCACATAGTGCCACAGCCATTACTGCAACACCCACAGGTGAGGCAGAGCACACATACGGGGACGAGGACATGGATGGGATTGTTGTCAGTAGCAGGCAGTAGCATTCTTCTCTGCCACCTGGTCTGTTTCTGCTTGGTTCACACATGGCCTAATGACCTCCCACTGACCCCTGATACACTCCGCTGCGCTCAACTTGGACCGCAACATGGACTGCCATATCCTGTTTGATGACCAATGAAACAGTGGCTAGGCTGCTGACTGTTCCCTTCCTCTTCCGCAGCACCTGTCCTCCCTGAGTGGACTCTGGCTGGCACTCCACGGGCCCATATTGTGTAGTGTGCTTGGCATGGCCCTGTATTGCTCCAGCTGCAACACTCCACTGGATGTGTAATGAACATCTAGTAACGCACTGCTGTGTCATGTCTTTCATCATTCCTGAATGAATTTGTGGATGGAAGTGGGGACAGTGATATCCCTTATGTCAATGATGCTCATCTAGTGTGATGAAGGTCACCGTGTGCTACATTGCCTATTGTGTCCCGGGTGCCATGGGCACTACAACAGGGACACACGTGTTAGTCACTTTCTTGTCCAGACATGGACTGAACCACGCCCAGAGCCCCCGTGTCATTGTTGAAAGCCCTGCGCTGGTCCGGCGTACGCCAGGCCAGACCACTCCGCTGACGCTCCGAGGCGGGGCCCACATAGCTACCTGTCGCACGTGTACTCGCTTGTGGTGTGCAGGTCACTGGTCTAGTTGTCAGCATGTCACGGCCACTCCCTGACTGCCCTGATCCTTTCAGACGCGGTCGCTCCGCACACTGCTCCCGGCCCTGCCTTGACCGCCTGGTATCGTAGCGCTATACAGCCTGACTGCAACCCGCTACCTCGCCTTACACACACAAGCGCCTCTGCAAAATTGATTTATCTGATTGAGACCGCAGCGCTAGATTGCCTGATTGTTGCCTAATTTAATTTGCTTGGCTGAACATATCGTAGCGTTAGATTGCCTGATTGTTGCCTAATCAAAATGCTTTGCCGAACATATCGTAGCGCTAGATTGCCAAAGTGCGCTTTTACAGTTGTGCTGTGCTGCCTGCTGTTTTCTTCTGTGTCTGATTGTTAATATTGCATTGCGTTGTTTCTGTTTGTGCCCCAGTCCTTTCCGCTTTGGCTCGCTGCCATTTTGTTGTTATTGTTGTGCCTCCCTGACCGGATTTCCGCCCCGCACCCGCCTCCCAGCTGCCCCTCCCTCCCACTTATACTGTAAGCCCTGCGCTCCCACAGCTGCGCTGTGACCGCCCTGATCCTTTCAGACGCGGTCGCTCCGCACACTGCTGCCGGCCCTGCCTTGACCGCCTGGTATCATAGCGCTATACAGCCTGACTGCAACCCACTACCTCGCCTTGCACACACAAGCGCCTCTGCAAAATTGATTTATCCGATTGAGACCGCAGCGTTAGATTGCCTGATTGTTGCCTAATTTAATTTGCTTGGCTGAACATATCGTAGCGTTAGATTGCCTGATTGTTGCCTAATTAAATCTGCTCTGTTGAACATATCGTACCGCTAGATTGCCTGATTGGTGCCTAATCAAATTGCTTTGCCGTACATATCGTAGCGCTAGATTGCCAAAGTGCGCTTTTACAGTTGTGCTGTGCTGCCTGCTGTTTTCTTCTGTGTCTGGTTGTTAATATTGCATTGCGTTGTTTCTGTTTTTGCCCCAGTCCTTTCCGCTTTGGCTCGCTGCCATTTTGTTGTTATTGTTGTGCCTCCCTGACCGGATTTCCGCCCCGCACCCGACTCCCAGCTGCCCCTCCTTCGCCCCTCCCCCCTCCACTATCCACTTATGACACAAAACCCACTCCACCCGCATAACGTTTGACGCCGCTACCCTCTTTGCCCTTAACCCCGGACGCACACCTCAATGCTGCGAAGCTGCCCCAGGACACACCCATGAACCATTCGCCTGCCACTCCTGCAAGTTCACCTGCATCAGGACCCACACCAATTCCACTTCCTCCAAACAAAGCTCCGACTCTAACCACCTGAAGTGCATCCTGCTGAACACCCGCTCGATCCACAGACACGCCATTGAACTCTGGGACCTACTCGACACTTCATCACCGGACGTCGCCTTCCTTACAGAAACCTGGATGAACGCCTCATCAGCACCCGACATCGCCATAGCCATCCCGGACGCCTACAAGATCATCCGAAAAGACCGCACCAACCAAACGGGAGGAGGCATCGCCATCGTCCATAAGAACACCATCCGAATCACGACCAGCTCCGACGATAACCTCGCGACTGCCGAACACCTTCACTTCCAGATCCACACCGACCCCAGGACCACACTTAGAGGCACCCTCATCTATAGACCACCAGGAACCCGCACACAATTCAACGAAGACATCACTGACTTCATTAGCCCACATGCCCTCACCTCCGAGAACTACATTCTACTGGGAGACCTCAACTTCCACCTGGAAAAGAAAAACAACTGCAACACCACCACCCTTCTGGCCAACCTGGCCAACCTCGGACTCAAACAACTTGTTGACACCCTCACCCACTTAGTCGGACACACGCTCGACCCTATCTTCACCTCCAGCAAAGACATCTCCTTCGACCACACCATAGCTCTCCATTGGACGGACCACAGCTGCGTTCACTTCAACTACAAAAAGACCACGACCCACAACCCCCCACAACCTATTCCTCTAAGAAACTGGAACAAAATCACCACCGATCAACTCTTCACATCGCTTAACCAAAACCCTCCTACCATATCATCGGACCCAAACCAAGCTGCCACCAAACTCACACAATGGATCACCAGCAGCGCTGACGAATTAGCACCCCTGAAAAACCACCAGATCAAACAAGGTAGCAAAAAGGCCCCCTGGGTCAACGATGACCTTAAGAAATCCAAAAAGCTATGTCGTACCCTCGAGAAAACCTGGAGAAAAAACCCAACCAATGACAACCTGACCACCTTCAAGGACGCCACCCGCAAAACCCACCAATTGATCCGATCCACCAAGAAATCAGCATTCAAGGATCGACTCGACAACAACGCCCACAACAGCAAGGAACTATTCAACATTGTCAAAGAATTAACCAACCCCACCGCCGGCTCCAACGACATCACTCCCTCCCAAGACCTCTGCGACTCTCTTTCCTCTTTCTTCCACAACAAAATTGCCGACATACATAACAGCTTTGAAAACCAGTCCGAAGAACAGTCGACTCCACCCACCGCCGAACCAAAACAGCACTCTCACAATCTTTACGCCTGGAACCCAATCACTACTGAAGACACCATCCGCCTGATGAACTCCATCCACTCAAGTTCTCCAACCGACCCATGTCCCCACCACATCTTCAACAAAGCAGACTCCATCATCGCACCCCATCTCCGCGATGTCATCAACTGTTCCTTCAACTCCGCTACCTTCCCAGAAAGCAGGAAACATGCCGAACTCAGCGCCCTTCTGAAGAAACCCACAGCAGACCCCTCTGAACTTAAGAACTACTGCCCCATCTCACTCCTCCCATTCCCTGCCAAAGTCATTGAGAAAGCCGTCAATAGTCAGCTCGCCGCCTTCCTCGAATCCAACAATTCCCTCGACCCCTCACACTCCGGCTTCCAAGCTAAACACAGCACCGAAACCGCCCTTATCGCTGCTACAGATGACATTCGAATGCTACTGGACAACGGAGAAACAGTTGCCCTCATCCTACTTGACCTCTCCGCCGCCTTCGACACAGTCTGCCATAGCACCCTCATGCAACGCCTCAGCAACGTCAGAATACAAGGAAAAACTCTGGACTGGATCATCTTGTTCCTCGCCGGAAGAACCCAGAGAGTCCGCCTCCCCATATTCAAATCAGAAGCCACCAAAGTCATCTGCGGCGTACCACAAGGATCATCACTCAGTCCCACCCTCTTCAACGTTTACATGAGTCCCCTCGCATCCATCGCGCGACAACACAACCTCAACATCATCTCCTACGCAGACGACACCCAGCTGATCCTCTCCCTCACAAAGACCCAAACACCGCCAAAACCAATCTACACGAAGGAATGAAAGAAGTAGTCGAGTGGATGAAGAACAGCCGTTTAAAACTAAACTCAGACAAAACAGAAGTCCTCATCTTAGGCTCATCCCCCTCTGCCCGGGACGACTCATGGTGGCCTCCGGCCCTCGGAACCGCACCCATACCTATGGATCACGCATGTAACCTGGGCTTCATCCTAGACTCCTCCCTCTCGATGACCAGACAAGTCAACGCCGTCTCATCTTCATGCTTCAACATCCTACGCATGCTCAAAAAAATCTTCCGTTGGATCCCCACCGAAACAAGAAAGACAGTCACCAACGCACTAGTCACTAGTCGACTGGATTATGGAAATACCCTTTACGCCGGAACCACAGCCAAACTACAGAAAAAACTCCAACGCATCCAAAACGCCTCAGCCAGACTCATACTGGACATCCCCCGTCAAGCTCATATTTCCAGTCACCTGAAAGACCTCCACTGGCTCCCCGTCAACAAGAGAATAACGTTCCATCTCCTAACCCACGCACACAAGGCCCTCTACAACCTTGGACCCGAATGCCTCAACACACGACTGTCCCTCTACTCACCCACCCGCCAACTACGATCATCCAATCAAGCCCTCGCCGCAGTTCCGCATCCATAGATCCACCATGGGAGGAAGATCCTTCTCCTACTTAGCGGCCAGGACCTGGAATTCTCTCCCCACTCACCTCCGCCTTACACAGAACCACCTCTCCTTCAGAAAGCAGCTAAAAACCTGGCTATTCGATAAGTAACGCACCCACCCTTCCCCAAGCGCTTTGAGACCCTCTGGGTGAGTAGTGCGCTATACAAATTCCTGAACTTGACTTGAACTTGAACCTGAGGGCAGATATGCACAAACACCACACCCATCTGACAGAGGCGTCTCAGGCTATGTGACACTGCTAATATAAGGGGCCGACAACGTCACATTTCTCTCTGCCAGTGGTGACTGGAAGAAGGACACTCCATGGTGCTCAATAATAAAGGGCCCATGACTTGCTGCGCAAAGGGTTGGTGGCACCCGAAGGCCTTGCGGCCGACACGGGCCTACCACCTCGTGGCTCTGACTGGCGAAGCACAGGGTTAGTGGGACCCGAATGCCTTGCGGCCAACACAGGGCTACCACCACGTGGAACTGACTGGTGTTGCACAGGGTTGGTGGCCTACGTAATTGCTGAGTGGGTGTGCAGCCTGCGATGATGATGTGTGCACTTATGTGGTCTCCGCTATTGATGACTCAGGAATCAACGTCATGTGTGGGACTTGCTGGGATGCGGGGTAGACCCGCATGATGTGGACAATGCCATGGTGGCGTCACAGGAGCCTGGAGCTTTCACGGGCACGCAGTGTGCCTACTGATGGACACACTGGTGGCAGCAGGTGAGCAGTAGGGCCAGTGTGCGCAGGGGCGGCGGTTTCTCTCTCTCTCTCCCTTCTCTCTCTCACTCTCTCTCCCTTCCTATCTCTCCCTCACTCTATCTCTCTTCCCTCTCTCTCCCTCACTCCCTCTTCCTTCCCTCTCTCTCTCACTCTCTCTCCCTTCCCTCTCTTGCTCTCTCCATCTCACTTCCCTCTCTCTCTCTCTCTCTCTCTGCCTTCAATTCCTTCCCTCTCTCTCTCTCTCTGGCTCACTTTCCTTCTCTGTTTCTCTGTGTCTTGCTCCTTTGATGTGCGCATGATACACGTCCTGATTTGTGCTTTCTCTTCCAGTCTGTGTCATTGAGATAGTCCCTGGCGCACCCGACAGGAGTCTTCCGCATTGCTGCTTTGTGTTGTGTTTCAATAAAGTTTTTGGTTGTTACTTCACTGCTCTGAGACTGATTCTCACTCTTCTAGCCACACATCTGTGTATTTATTTTGGCACAATGCGTCATCGTGCGTTTGTTGTGGCTCTTGTGGCGTGTACAGTATTTGTATGTCTGGAGGGAACAGCGGGGGGCCTGGGGTGGTTGTGGGGGGTGTTGTTGCCCTCATGGGTATCCGCATTGCATGATCATTGTCACCATGGCATCTGTGGGACTTCAAGTGTGGGTCTTGGCTGGGCTCCCTTTCATGCTGCAGGTAGTCGTCCTGCTTAACACCAGCAGTAGGCAGGTGTTAAATCCCTGCTGCTACTGCAGCTTATCACATAAAACATGTGATAAGCTGCAGTAGCAGCAGGGATTTAACACCTGCCTACTGCTGGTGTTAAGCAGGACGACTACCTGCAGCATAAAAGGGAGCCCAGCCAAGACCCACACTTGAAGTCCCACAGATGCCATGGTGACAATGATCATGCAATGCGGATACCCATGAGGGCCACAACACCCCCCACAACCACCCCAGGCCCCCCTCTGTTCCCTCCAGATCTGGCAGTTCATTGTGAAAGTGGTGATGTGTTTTTTTTGTGTGTTTTTGCACGGGAAAGCCTACTCTGCATCTCATTAGGGTTAGTTGGCGGTGTCCACCATGGAGATAAAATTTTGGACAGTTATCGCGGGAATACAGACGATGTCTGCAGTTTGCACCAGCTTGTGAATGGGTTGTTAATTCTATCTCCACACTTGTTACGTTAGGGTGGGGATACATCGGAGTTGTGTTCTTGTGAATATACCCCTTAAACTCTTTGTAATTAGATCTTTCTGGATCTGTTAAATAACATTGTCATCATTTTTAAACCACCCAGATGCACTTTCTCCAAAGCTAGGAAGTAAAACAATAAGCTATTTAGCTAACGCAGAGAGTATCATTCTCTTCTCTCTGACTACATCAGGACTTCCGTCACAGTTGTTAAATGTACAAAATAAAATTTAAAAAGCAATCTGAAATACAACTCTGGGAAACAAATGTTATGGTTTTTGGCACATCTCAGAATTGCTTAAAACTAAAAATTGACGACTATTTCTGGGAACAAGTTATAAAGTAAATCTATGTGGGCCACACCATATCTCCAGCATGAAAATTAAGGGCTATATTATGATGCAGTCTTGTAAAAGATTTTCAAATGCGTATGGTGGTGGAGCAATCTGTCAATCCCTAAAGGTAATCAAAAGTAAACTAGTACATACTTTATTATATGGAGCAATTGTTCTCACAGAAATTGGTGTCAATTAACCTTTATCCATCAATACTGCACTGCAAACACGGACTGGAACATTAACCTCAAGAACTGTGCAACAGCTAATGAAGATTATCTGACATCTCTGATTTTTAAGGAATTAACAAATATGATCAAACATACACTCTAATCTGTGTCTTGCAGTGTCTAACAGAGCAATCATTGAAAAACACTTTCCCACATTAACTCACCTTATAACACTCACGTTTAGTATGTAAGGGGATAATAAAACGAAATATGAGGCAGGACCTGAGGGCAGCTGACCTGTCAACCTTACAGAAACACAGACATGCCATCTAGACAATAGAGTTGTATTCCAGCATAGAATAGATAAATTGCAACATAGATCCTGGATGTTCATTGAAGTATTTGAGATTTCACCTCATGCTGATACCATTATGTGAATTTAAAGGATAATGGAATTTGAGTTGCTCACCCTCAAAGTGTTTCTTACTTATGTGATTACAAGGAGGAAGCTATTGAGCATGCAAACTGTTTGTGTCCTGTCTTCCTTGAATTGAGAAAGAAATACCTGACGACTGCTACATCTGAATATAGAACTAACAAGGATGCCTTCACTTATTGTTGTTCCACAAAACCTGTGCATTTATTGGGAAATTTACCTATTTCTTAGATATTTCTTACCGCCTTATTAAGAAAAGCAAATTAAATGTCAAACTTTTATGAACTTTTTAGGTTCTTGGTGTTTTTACAACTCATGTTTTTTTTTTAACGGCTTTTAAAATATTTTAATAGAATAAAGATTCCTTTATTAATACTGTGTGTGATTTTCTAAATGCATTCAATACCACTTTCCTGCAAATATTTCCTTCTTTGTTTCCCTCCCATCCCATCCCCTCCTCTTTTCTTTCTCTTATTTTCAGAAAAGTGTAAAATATTCTTATTTCCTTTCAGAATTGAAATCGTTTTGTTTTATGTATCATGTTTATTAATTTGCAGTGTTTTTTTCTGTTCTACTAGGCTGCTATTTTACACTTATAATGTTTATCTCAATTTTGTTTCGATGTATGCATATTTTTATCTTTCCTACCATTTTAAAGATTATCATAACTAATTATATGTGTAATAGAACATTGGTAAACTGAAAACCTATTTTTCAATCTGCTCTGTGCTTTGTTCTCTTATGATAATTAGTCTTTTGTAATGTAGTGTTGTGTTGTAAACACACCAAGATGATGGACAGAGTGCTGAAACTTTTCAGACACTCACCTCCAGTCACAGATCTGGGTTTGATTCATCATCTTTCTTCTGCTTAAGTGTTGTATTTTGACGAAAGTAACAGTTGTTACACAGTTTTTAAATGTATACTGTGTTAAAATGATTGTGTTTTTAGTTTCATCCTGATTTTTTGGATGAAAATGGTTGCACTTTTATTTTGAAAAAAGGGTTCCAGAAATGTCAGAGCATTGGAATAGTTTGGTCTTTGAAATGATTTCTAAACAAATGTGTATTGATATAGAAGTTGTAGCGATGTCATATCTATTTAAACTGATATGCACCAAGGGCTACATTTACGACCAGGGTTGCATTGCTCTTGCACCAAGCAATGTGGTGCAATAGTGACACAAACCTTAAGTTTGATTTTTTTAAGCCACGTAAAGCCACTTCACATGGCTTTGAGTGGCTCTAAAAATCTGGAGTAACGCAATGCAATGCAAATCTTGGTGTTGCATTACTCTGCCTTTGTTAGGCATTACAAGGGTGTTCCCACACACCTCCCGTAGTTTTTTACCCATTCACACATTTGCAACACCTTCTACAACTGGGAATTCACCAAAAATATACTCCTTCCCTGGTGAGGCGTAACAAGAAAAAATATATTTATTTCTCCTCGTTACTTCCTCTTTCTATATGTGCAGCAAAGAGTCAAATGACTTCCTGCACAAAAACGATTGTGCATGCAACACAGGCACTCTTGCACCATGGTGAAAGAGAGCCTGCTTAGGCGCTAGGCTGCTATAAGGGCGCCAGCTCAAAGGCAAAAGTCAAGAAAGGACAGTGTGCCTTAAATGTGGCACATTCCTGCCCTTTCTTAGTGACAAACTGCAGGGCTGCAAGGTGACTTGCTGCACTGCGCCTCTATTCCAAAAATAAGCACAGAGTTTACATTTTCCAAGCCTTTTTTTCATTAATTTTATTCACTGCTAATGTTCAAGTAAATTGATATTTAAATCTGATTTATTTCAGATCTACTTGCACTGAAATGCACTCAAATATGTTCTGCGAACCTCAATAAATGGTTGAACAACAAGTCCAGCTGAGCTAGAGAATAAAACATTCCTTTTTCACGGACAGCACTTTTCAGAATAATGATATATACAGTGTAACTGCGCTCTGGAGTAACTCTAAACTATTACCTACTACACAGTGTTGGTTTATTCAATAACCTGTGGAATGTACCCCAGCCTAAACCAACAATCTCCATTCTATAAACGACTCCAGTAAAACAACATATTTTAAAATGCTCGTGTTTCTCTCTGCTCACTGCTTCATGTCAAACAAATACAAAATGACAGCAGATCAGTCAAACTGCCGTTCTTCTTCCTGTCAGAGACGTATGTAATGCAGTTGCTTTAAGAGAACTGCAATACGTACAATGATTCCTCTGACACAGCAATTGCAACCCAAAGCAGTTGAATGAATAAGTGCAAACAACTCCTGGGCAGGAACGCTCAGCGAAAAGGTGTTCATTTCAACTAGGGGGAGAGGAGAATTTGCGTATTGTATATTCGACTGATTCAAGGAATCACTAAAGGGATGTCTGCTGTCAGAAAGGAAAATCGTATTCTGTACACCGAATATTTAATTCAGTGGTTTCCTACGGAACAAATCGTGCATGGACTAAAGAGGGAGAAAATAATAAATGGATTACTAAACAACTGAGTCTGATCTAGGAAAATAGCTGATTATGCAGATGCATGTATATAATTAACTATAAGACTGGGTAAGAGAGAAATATTAATTTTGCTAGTGAAATCTACGTAATTCCTGAACTTCGTTTTATGAGAAATGCCAGGAATTCCTTGAAATATCGCATTATACAATTTCAGATAACATGTGCGTGTGAAAGACTAGTTCATACAGAAATGTTCTCACAATAAGACATTTTTCGCATGCGGTGTGCACTCAGCTGAAAAAAGTTAAGCAAGACATTAGCAAGCACTGTGAAAGATTAATTTCATAAATATTTTGTGGATTTTTTTAGAGAAAAATACACGATTCTCTCCTCCCCCTCCAAAATACAGCAACATTCACATTGGTGTACACTACATATGTCAATTGTACAATTTTCCAATTCACATCTCATCAACAGGAAGCGTGGATTCATATAAGTCTTAAATTCCATGCATGTAAATATATATCACTAATATTACACAAGCGAAAAAATACTACCCAAGAGGAAATGAGGTCGTTTTCTAATGATTGGGACATGAAAATGAAGAATGATTGTACGGAATTGGAGACTTAGATGAGAATCATTCAGTGGGCCGGGAAGGAATGTAGATCTCCAGGCATACTCAAGTCAGCCTGGAGGAATGCTGATTAAGACGAAATACACACAAACCTGTTCAAGTAGTACCTAACTCTTTGGCTGCTCAAATAAATGCCTGTGTAGCGTTGGAAAATGTCACACATCACACAGATGTCATTCAATGGACTTCCAAAGACCTAATTCACGCATGAGTTTGGGTTTCTTTCATCTGGTTTAGGTGACATTTTCATAAGAATATTTAGGCCTGCTTCACAAATCATTCATGAATAGGTGGGCTTTACTTTAGGCCTAGATATGACTCTTATTAACTTTCAGGGAAAAGATTTGCTTCCTCATTTTTCTGTAAGAGACGTATTTTACTCCAGGAAAATACTCACGGAAAATGCTGTAAGAATCAAATCTGCATATTCAAGCATCACTGGTATCTTAGACTGGAATATTCATGGAAAGATGTATTAATAAGTAACCAAATATAGGCTAGCTATAGGAGTACAGGGACAGATTTGTTTTTCAGATCATGAGCTTAGAGATAGGTACAAAAAACTCTTAACATATTGAGAGAAGGTTTTGCCTTCTTTGATTCCACTCAAAATGCTTTGTGAGTTGTGTTCTATAATCCAAGGGTGGCTTGCACTATAGGGCATTTTTAGACTCAAATTGATTTATTAGGATTATCTACCAATGACCAGATAGCCGGTACAGTTTTAAGTAACTTGAATGATAAATGATCTACACTTAAAGACTGAAAACAAGAAGGTAAGATGGAATATCCCATTTGCGCTTGAAGATGCTTATAAGCACAACCTACAAAAAATGTGTTCCCAAAAATACAACTCAATTCTTCCCAAAGACCTTCTCTTTACCAAAGTCCGATGAAAAGACTACCAGAGCTATTAGAATTTCAGTCTACTGTTGTCATCTGTCTTTCTGATGAATTGCCTGCTTCTTGAAAGTATGTATTTTGAGTTAAGGGACCTGCACCAAAGGAGACTAGTGCCCATTTAGAATCCTAAATAATTCTTAAAGAAACTCTGGCAGGACATTGTGGTAATTGTGCTGAGTTGCAATTAGGTCCAAAAACACAAAAACTTGCCTGTACCCAACTTATTTTCAAAAGATTTTTATTTTAAACATATAGGTCAAACACAGACTTCTTTGGTTTGACCCGGTATTTTTATTTAAATTTATTTATACCTGTCTATTTTGACATTTTTAAACTATTTTTTTCATATTTCAACAAAAAAGGAAAGACTGTACATTCAATACATTTCGATTAATATACAAGACTATTTACAAACATGTATTTACACTTCATGATACTCTCTATAAACAATTATCATACATCCCACAAGAAATACATTATACAAACATCAAACATTTACATTTTTCAATTGAGTAAATCTATATCCAAAAAGAAAGAAATGACAAAGTCAAACAAGGAGCACAATCCCCGAATGAGGATAACTTTACAACCAGCGAGTGCTAGTTCAAACTCTTAATGATATTGATTGCTCCCTCAGGTGTTCCGACGCGTTTCAAGTCCAGGGAAACCAGTTCCCGGACTCTCATCAGGGCTTTGTCACTTTTCTGTATGAAATGCCGAAAAAAAATAAAGTTTTATTTACCAACTAGAAGCCTTTCTTCTAACTCGTATTACACTGCAAGGTAAAAGTTATGTACCTGTCGAAATCTGGTGTCCTAACACTTCCCGATTTCAAAAGAAGGCTCAGGTTGAACTATTTCACTCTTTATTTTGGAGGTAAGGGCTCATGTTATACATCAGGGATTTTTTATTCCCTACAATAGGAGAAATATTATATGCGTCAAGACGCTGCTTGTTCTGCAAAAGGACAAAGAAGAATACTTTGGGAGGAACTAAGGGAGTGTAATGTATTCAAACCTCTACTTCACAGGTCAAGGTCTCTCTTTGTGCCACTGGTTATCGTATCGATATTTCAGGCGGATTCTACCAAAGAGAATTTATAATACCTATTAGGGCCATGCCACTTATTTGCAAAAGAGTATAAAACCATTGTGCATATTTAGAAACCACTACAAAACCACGTACCTTCTCGGCGCTGTACGTGGCAGATACTAAATCTTTTTCATGGATCTTTAAAGTGTCAATTAGAGTTCCCGGCGGCATCCAGAGACAAACTAACGGGGCAGAGAAAGAGATGATACATTTGTAGCCTTCTTTGGCTCAGAGCTTGCAAGAATAAAAAATAAAATTAAAACGAGCTCTAGTTCACTGCAATTGCCGGCGTACCTGATTGTAGCTTGACGCTGGTACCCAGTGCAACTTGGAGCTTCGCATTGCTCCATGTTGGTAATGTGTTTCATGGATGGATTGTGGGCATTCCCATGCATCCACCCATGGCTTTTGGTGCAGTCTCAGATTTACTAAGAATAGTAAATCTGGTAATGTGTCAAAAGTGTACACCTTCCCAACACAGATGTAGCTAGGAGAAATGTTTTTTTTCACCTCATTATTTCATCTTTCTATGTGTGCTGCCTTCTGAAGCACACTTGGAAAGAGGAAAATGCCTCTGCAGATTGTTTTTCCTGCAAAAAAAATCAATCAAGCCTGTAAAAATAGCAACCGTGTAACATGGCACAAGAATGCCTAAATTGGTCCTAGGCAGCCCTCAGTGTGCCAGCATTGGAAGAGAGAAGGATTGAGTCATATCTTAGTAGATATGGCACATTCCTGCTCACTCCCTGTCACGCAGCACAAGTTGTCTTGCTGTGTTGCGTGACTTTTTAGTAAATGTGGAGCTCAATCTATTGTGGACTATCTGCAACCTACAGTAAAGCATTGTGTGCTAAAAATGTTATTCTTGATATGGGAGGGCTATGGATTATGGAATAATACGTGTGGACTAATCTTACCTCATTTAGCCCATGGAAGAACGTATGAAGTAGCTAGTAGTTATGATGAGCCCTATAAATGTTCTTATTTACACTAATGGCAGTATGACTTTGGTGGTTCAACTGTCAAAACACCATGGCCGCCAAGACACTGCAACACCAGTGGTCTATAGGCAGGTCTTTTACCATTTTACTGCAGTGACCGCTGTGTGGGTGTGGAGATTTTGCAGCAGTGGTGATTATTTTTCCACATGTATTAATGCAAGTATGGGCATATTGACAGAATATCTGTCAGATGCACACATATGCATAATACCACCTACCCACTGTGGGTGTCAGGCCGATATGTGGACAGTCGAGGCAATAAGTATATGGTACAAAAACGACTCACGTGTACATTACCACAAACAGGGTCGCAATCCTCGGAGTGAAGATGCTGGTGTGAAGGGGGACCTGAAGAAAGGGATCCATATGGAACACTGGCTGAAAGAACAAGAAAGGGGTGAGTACACACCCTAAATACTTTGTTTTCATTGATCTGAAGATGGGTGTCCTACTGCCACAGTCACTTGTGGAAAATCCAACTCATATTATGGACGGCAGTGAAACTTTTGGGTACGACCCTCTGGCAGCGCCCTTTCCCAGACCTCGACCCTGGTGGTCTGAAGTGTGCTGGAGGTGTTGGTGGTTCAGCCGTGGTCTTCCCAAATTCAAGCCACACAACTCATAATATGGGGGTTATGGCACTGAGCTTGTGGCGTTCGGACCGAAACTGCGAGTACCATATTCCACGGACTGCCAAACTTCTAAAAAGGCCCTTCGTTTACTGAAACCAGTGCTGAATAGACCAAAGAAAGAACCCTTAGCAAAAATCACTTTTGTTTTGATTTTCCTATTTTGTGGGAAATTTAAAGGCATATTTCATACAAAACACTGCAACATAAACTGTTCACTTTTGGCATTAAGATGCTTTCAGACTATGAATATGGTAATACTGTGGTAGCAAATGCATTAACTGAATGCCTACTATATGCCTATTGTGTACATATTGTGTAGCTTTGCTTTGGACCAGCAGACTCTCGAAAATTAATGCAGAAGCAAAATGCTGTTATTGAGTAACTTACACATGAGAATCCAGGCCGAAAAGGTATTTAAAGACAAATGTTATTGATACCTGATTTCAAAACAGGAGCGGTAGTCTGGACAATGAGCATGTTTATATGTTGCTCAGCACTTCACCTTATTAATGTTGAGCATACCGAGCAGGTTGACTGATAAACTGCCTTAGATTGTAAACTCTACTTAATGAAGCAGGAGAACCACACTATTGGTAATCACTTCAAACTGAAGTAGAATAACATTTTTATTCCATTACTTATCAAGACCGTCTCGTAAAGTAATAAACAAGAAAGCATATTAAAGTTACCCTTGATGCCTCATAAAATTAGAAAAGGTCATACTCTTGTACATGTATAACATTATTATTAAAACAATATAATATACATTTCATAGCAAACCACACACCCATGCGATGGAAAATATTCTATTAAAAAATCATCATAAGGAATCTCTCAATAATAATAATCACATCTCTGTACCTGGTTTGCACTTTCCAAAGCAATGCTATTTGTCTTAAAGTCAGTGCCTGGTGATACTTGAAAAAAGACAATCTAAAAATATATGTTTTTTGTGAAACGTAACTTGCAGCCCACAGTGCATCTTCTTTTTTCTTTCAGGCCATATTGTCTATTCACCTTTCAAATAGATTTTCCAGTAATTCTTAATTTTCATATCCCTCTGCACATATTTGAGCATACTCACTTTCAGACAGAAAACTATACTATAAAGATATACAATGTTCTTTCTAACACCGAATGCTATTGAGGAACTTCCATGAAAATATTCCTCCCAATATATAAGGGACAATTTATTTTCTGCATATGCCCAGCTAACCGCGTGAATAATGTAAAACTGCGTGCTCTGACCAAAACATCTATATGGCTTCATGCAGTTCTGAAATTAATGTTTGGATCATTAAATTGATTGGGAGCCGAAATAACGTTTTCAAGCAGCAGGTCTCCAGGTATTTCCACTTACATAAATCATGCAGAGTCAGAGCTCTGCTCCAAATAAAGCCGGACTTTTATTTTTTTCCCTAAAAGCCCTAATGATGTATAAGTATAGTCTCTGCATTTTATTTATCAAATCGTTTTAGGGCCAATACAGAATTTTTCAGTTTAGTTGGTAATTTCTTATATTAGGCATCCCATGACAGACTGGAAGAAAATATTAGTCTTAAATATCTATATGTTGTCACGTATTATAATGCAGTCTTCCAGTACCAGCGCAGAAACGTTCTTTTCTCTCTTTGAATATAAAAACTTTTATTTTTCTGTGTTGATATCTGATCTCTTCAAACCGCAATATTGTTCTAAAATGCTAAAGGGCCATATTTATGAAGGGGCTGTGTCTCTTTTGCACCACGCAACATGGCACAAAAGTGAAGTAACCCCTAAGGTGACATTTATCAAGCCACGCAAGGCCCACTTGCATGGCCTTGAGTAGCTTGATAACTTCTGAGTAATGCAACATAGTGCAAATCGTTGTGTTGCGTTATTCTGACCCAGGGACTCGTTCCATGGGTGGTGTGAGGGTGTTCCCATGCAAAACCATTCTGCTGCACATATAGAAATACGGACGTGCCTCAGGGGATTGTTTGTGTGCAGGAAGTTGCTCTTTCCTGAACAAAAATGATCATGCTTACCAAGCAGGCACCCTTGCACCATGGAGCGAGAGTGCCTTCTTTGGTGTTAGGCAGCACATTGTGCGTCAGCGCTGGAAAAAGGCAGGAATGTGCCGTACTGAGATAATAAGGCACATTCCTGCCCTTTCATTGTAATGCAGCTGACGTAAATAATTAATTTACTCTCTTAATTTCTATGCAGGTAAGTACTTAATCAATAATAACTCAGTCAGAAGGAAAGAAAACAGAGTCCGTGGTGTTAGAGTTTCTAAGGGTTTTATTCCTCATAAAGGAATCAGGATATCATGTTCTGACCACCACAGGGGTGTCAGAAGGGATAGATGAGCGCGCTGTCGTTTATTGACAATACATAGCTTATATACTTGATTTACATCATAATGTTCAATGTAAGAGGCGTAACAGCTGAGAGAAGACAAGATAACAGTATACACGTGGTACCAATACATCATCAAGAGGCGTAAACTAGGCGTGAACTAGAGGTGTGTGCTAGAAACGTCACTGATAGGTGACGCAAGTGGGTGGCACCAAGGGGTGGTGCTAACAGAATGTTGCAATGTCAGCAGAAATCGGAAGCTTGGATGCGCGCGCAGCTGCATGACGTGTGATTGACGGGGTGCAGGGGTCTTGACTTTTACACTGACGGAAAGAGACAGAAGTCTGGCATGTCAGATCAACTTGTACTTCTATCATATCTGATATCTGATGTTTAGGAACTATACTATCTGGGCGGAAAGGTCTCTAGGGTAGAAGCTATTCTATGCTAACTGTGAATGCGTGTATGAGCGCCTGAGTGTCTACATGTGAAGCGTGGGGGCACGGGGCCTCCATGGAAGCATGGCAACGGAGGCTATGAATTACTTGCATTTAAGACAGGTCGGCCCTTTTGGCTCTGCAGCTGGAGAGGATGTTTACAGGATCTAGTAGGCAGGAATGTATTCTCGGGGAGCGAAACAGATAACTCGAAGGTTATAGTCAGTCTTGGCAGAAAGCAGGCTTGAGCTGAGCGCGAGGGGCCGCGCTGAATGTAGGACAGAGTTCACGAGTACAGAGGTAGCCTGGGCAGAGCCAGGAGCCACAAAAGAGGTTCAGATGGCAGGAATTCAGGGCCTACTCTGACTAGAGCAGGAAAAAGTGAAAAGTGTACTATAAAAAGACGTTGGCATAGCATACTTAGGAACGGACTATATAATCCATTCATGGTGCATCTGAAAGAGGACAAGTTGACGGTGGACGCAAATGTATTTGCGTCTTCATAACTGGCACAGGAGGGAAGTTACATGTACTTTAATCTGGTACATGGAGTCGGTGGGGTACGCGCTAGGGAACACATCATGGCCAAAATTTAATTTTCCTCATTCCCTCCTTGTTCCCTACGGACCCTTCATGTAATGTCGATCCTCATGAATCGATCAGTCTGTTCTTGTAACATCATTTGTTCTTCTTTCTTTCGGTTACGTTTTGAGTGGAAACTGGAATGCTTAATACAAGAAGTGGCACATAGTCCACAAATCGCTGGCCCACACTGTAGGCACAGGCAGCAACTGAATACTAGGACTAGGCCAATGCCTAGGAAGGATAGGATCTTCCATCCCCAAGCTGTTAACGTTGTCCAGAACCAACCGGACCAAGTCCAGGTGCCTGGATTCTGATGTATCTGATTTGCAATTTTATGAAGACGGGTGATAGCTTGATATACAGATGGTGCATTCTGTGGAATGAAAACACAGCAGCTTGACCCGATGACCTTACATGCTCCACCTCTATCTGCCAAGATGACGTCAATTACAAGACGATTCTGAAGGACAACAACCCGCATAGCGGACTGCTCTTCTGTTAAGTTACCTAAGGCGGAGGTAGTTTCATTTACTACGGCTTCAAGTGTTCTAGTTAATCTACGTATTAATTTACTATTCTGGACAGGACCTAAAAAGAAAAAGAATCCTTTATTAAAATCAGTGTACTGTTCCCATGCCGTTTCTGTGTAGTCGACAAGGGGGGCATCTCTTCTGGGTCTATTCTTTACTAGATTGCTATTTCTATGGTAATCAGAAGGAGCTAGAAAAACGGGTGGCAGAAGGAATGCAATGTAACAGGTACCATCCCAATCTGGAGGTAGACGGATGTATGCGGTATGACCACACACAAAGTAAGAATGACTGATAGCTTTGAAAGATGACTTTCCATCATCACTGAATTCGACTACAGTAGTGCATTTACTATGACCTAAGTGTACTGAACCTTTCTTCTTGATACATAATTCACCAGTGACTGGCAGTACTGACATAATAGGTAGAACTGGTGCGGCTTCGGATTCGACAGTAAGAATCATAAGGCTAATTGTATAATTACCTAATCCATATACTTCATTTTCTAGATCAGTTCCTTTTCTAATGGGCAGTCCCTCCTTGTCCGGGTAACAGACGTCTAGTAGGACCAAGTTCAAGTTTCCCCAAACCCAACCCCCATCGAAAACAGCAATGTCGGGATCTAAAGAATTAATTATCTTAAACCATGCTCCGCAGGAGCCATTGTGAGTGAACGGATACGGAAAGAGAGGCAGGGCTCCCTTGTAATTCTGGTAGGGAGGGAGTCGGCCACATATCCAGCAATTTGTAGCATTGTTAGTTTGATGAGAATGGTGTAACATACTAATGAATGTATTGTTGCGCAGCGCAAGTCTGTAAGAAAGCTCATGAGGAGGTAACTCACTAAAAGTGTGTTCAGCAGAGACATTGTAAGCAGATTGTTCACGCTTGAAAATAGGATAGTATATAGGTAACAAGATGCTAGCAACAATTATTAATATACTTAGAATAAACATAATTATTAATGTCACTATGCAGTGACTACGAAGTGATTTGCAATATGTTCTTTTCTTTTCTTCTCTCTCTCTAACTCGATCTAGGGGATACATGTCAGAAACTATTTAACCGATTCACCTAGGGGAGGACTTAAACAATTAAACTGTCTGACTTGCTAGATCGTAACTTCATACGATATTGTTCTTGAGGAGTTTTTTCTCGTTTGGGTTCGGAAAAGTCTTTGGGATCACAGTCTTTGGTGGGGGTGGGTGTGTCTTGTTCCGGTTTCAGTCCTGGGAATGTTTTGATATGGCTTAGGTGGACCCACCCCTTTCTTCCTTCCAACTTGACTGCGGTCCTTGTCGTAAGTAGAACGGTCTTCGGAGATTTCCAGCGGGGCTCCAACGGACTTTTCCTGTCAAAGTTTCTGACTAAGACAACATCTCCGGGGCGGACGTCATGCTCCTTCACATCGGTGTTGTCAGGGAAGGCTGCGGCAACCTGTGAACGACATGATTGGAGTGCAGACATCAAGGAGGCAAGGTAATCTGTCAACATATTAGAATCAACATCGGTTATCTTTTTGGGAATGGGCGTCCCCCACATATTCGGTGGTCTGCCAAAGACCACTTCGTACGGAGATAGCCCTGATCTCGAATGGGCGACCATTCTCATATAGAATAGTGCCACCGGCAGGGCGACTATCCAGTCGACCCCTTTTTCCTGACATATTTTGGCAAGGCGAATCTTTAATGTCTGATTATGCCTTTCAACAAGGCCTGCGGCTTCTGGATGTCGGACACAATGGAACTTCCACTGGTAACCTAATAACAAGGAGACTTCTTTCATTAGGGCAGACGAGAATGGCTGACCGTTATCTGAGTACACGACACGAGGCAAGCCGTACCGTGGGAAAAATTCACGAACCAACTGTTTGGCAGTGGTCGGAGCAGTGTAATCTGGGACTGGGTATGCTTCGGTCCAGCGGGACAGAGCACAGACAACTACGAGAACATATTTAAATCCTCGACAACGGTCCATCTGGATATAATCCATCTGGAGGACTTCAAAAGGGTGATCGGGAGGATGAAATCCACCTTGCTCTACAGGGACGCTTTTACCTGGATTGAACTGACAACAGATCATGCAAGTACGCACTTTCTGTTTTGCGGCTGCTCGTAAGTGTTTATTGTACCAGAGATTTTGCAAACTGTCTAGCATGGCTTTCTCTCCCAGGTGGGCAGGACTATGTGCTGTATTTATCATGACTTGAACCATAGAGTCAGGGAGAAACCATGTAGATTTTCCCGTCATCCAACCTTGATCTGTCTGGATCCCTCCTAGTTCGGTCCATTTCTTTATTTCGTCTGCAGTAGCATGTGTCTGAATGTCAATAACATCTAGTGTGGGATCTCTGACTGTCATGCAGTTTGTCGGACCTGTTGTCTTTATCGTATCAGTTGTCTGAGTGTGAGTGAGTGCTGAATGTTTTGCAGTCTGATCTGCCAGGTCATTACCCTTGGAAACAGAATCTGTGGCTTTAGTATGTGCCTTACACTTCATGACTGAAATGGCTGAAGGCAGATGTATTGCTTCTAGCAGTTCTTGAATGAGAGGACCATGCTGTATCTTTGTACCATGAGAGGTCAGAAAACCTCGTTCTTGCCAGAGCATACCAAAGTCGTGTACGACTCCGAACGCATAACGGGAATCTGTGTATATGTTAACATTTCTGTTCTTCGCTAGAATACAGGCTCGGGTCAGAGCGATGAGCTCTGCCGCTTGAGCAGACAGTGTATCAATACGATGTGTTTCCTTAACTTCAGTTTCAGTGGTCACGGCATATGCGGCCACTAACTCTCCTGTACTTGTTCTCATGCATGAACCATCCACATAAAGTGTCAGGTCTGGATTTGTCAATGGAACATCTGTTAAGTCTCGTCTGGGCTTTGTTACTGCATTAATAATTTCTATACAATCATGTGGAGCTGGATCTGTCATAACTGTAGGTAACAATGTTGCTGGATTCAAGATACTGCAGCGTCTGATTTCTATGTGTGGCTGGAATAATGTCAATTCGTAACCTGTCAGTCGTGCTATAGTTAAGTGTTGAGTCTGGGTTCTGTTTAACAGAACCTCTACAGAGTGTGGAACTTGTACTGTTAACTGATGACCTAAAACAATTGAATCGCTTTGTCTAATTGCTAACGCTGTTGCTGCTACTGACTTTAAGCATGCAGGGAGTGCCTGTGCTACTGAATCCAATGTGCTTGAAAAATAAGCGCAAGGCTTATGTGAACCTGCTTGGTCTTGAGTGAGGACAGACAATGCTGTACCGTCACGTTCTGTAACAAAAAGTGTAAACGGTTTGCTGTAACATGGTGTCGCTAAAACTGGTGCTTGGCATAAAACTTTCTTTAATTCCTCAAAGGCTTGTGTGTGTTCCTGAGTCCAAGGGAGGACAGTCGAAGTCGCTGCCTCCTGTGTCGTTACGCGCTAGGGAACACATCATGGCCAAAATTTAATTTTCCTCACAGCACAGAGCAGAGCAGCAAAGTGACTTGTTACATTTTGATAAATATGTCCCACAGTGTTGTTGAAGACTCGCCAGACTGTAATCACGATAATTAAAGGCAACACTCTTTTCTAAGCATGAGCGGGAAATCCGTTACGCTCGCGGATTTTGCGGGTTTTTGGGAAATCCGCAATCCGCGAATTTTGCCGATTTCCCGCAAAATCCGCAAAAAAAAATCCACTAGATAAAACGAAGCAGGTGCTGCTTTATTTTATCTAAGTGCTTCCTGTGCAAGCTAACTTTGTAACTATTTTACAACGGCGCTGGCAGCTTGCTGGCGCCATTGTAAAATAGTTACAGCCTTACACAGGTCACTCAAGGGACCCCTGCGCCCTTCAGGGTGTTCGCATAGTAACACACACATGGTCACTCGAACTAGTTGATGCTCAAATTCAGTGACT
Organism: Lissotriton vulgaris; assembly: GCF_964263255.1. Taxonomy (NCBI): domain Eukaryota; kingdom Metazoa; phylum Chordata; class Amphibia; order Caudata; family Salamandridae; genus Lissotriton; species Lissotriton vulgaris. Next base: position 906,272,537 of record NC_141696.1, on the reverse strand, counting down.
CATTCATTAACCCAAAAACAATCATGAGCGTCTTCGAGGCTGGACAGGTGTGCCTCTTCCCAAATCTACTGTGGAAAATCAGCTGTGATGCTGGGTAGAGGCCTTTGCATCCTTGACTTTCATGAGCGCAATCCCCGTGCTGTTCCTGTGACCAGGAGCTTCTTTCTCTTCATATAATTGTGTTCGCACGGGTTTCTGCAAGTTCGCTCGCGTTTTGTACAATTTCGCAATTTGCGAAATTGTACAAAACCCTCGCGAACTTGCAGAAACCCGTGCGAACATAAAAAAAAAAATCCGCTCGGATTCGCGGATTTTGCGGATTTTGGCAATCCGCAAATTCGCAAATCCGCAAATTCGCGGATTGCCAATCCGCAAAATCCGCTCATGCCTACTCTTTTCCATGGACACCACATTTTTGGGAGAAAGCAGAGATTTTATCAAGAGTTGCTGGTGGAACAGCAAAATACAAGCACTGGGAAGTGGGTTGTGTTATTTCGGAAAATAAGTTGTCTCAATGCATTCCTTTAATGCAGTGGTCCAAAACTTGAAGAGACGTTGTTGTTTCCTTATAAATTCTAAACACAGCTTTCACTTTTGTGGTCCACATTTCACATCATGCTTCACAATGTTTTATGACATTAGACAGATAGAAAAGATTCCAAATGAAACTGTACAAAACTTCTAATGGAAGGCAGGCATCGTCACAAGAAGCCCAATAGCCTGTTGATACTATTTAAAATGAACGTTGTTGTGAAAGAGTTATAAGGCGCCATATAGACAGGACACTGACAATGAAACAGACTAGATGGTTTAGTTGCACAGCTAAACAAAGTAAATGTTTATGAAATGAAATAAGCAGTGTCACGTGGCACAAGAAATTAGTGTACTCTCACTTCAGACTACTTCCTATACAAAGTCAGTGGTCAGACAGGAACTTGTACGTGTCTTCGTGTCCAGGTTATCCACATGTTTTGCATTAGGAAAATAAGCTCCTGTGTCTTGTGTGATTAGTTATACAATATTCTTCGGGCAGATTTTCAATAACTGGCGCATCTCCAGGGATGCGCCAGTTATTGTGTACCGCAGCTCCGCCACCCATGGTGCGCCACATTTACAATGCGGCGCACAATGTGTGGAACATGAGCCCATATTACTATCGATGCCCAGGCCGCTGGCGCAAACCGCCTCTTAGTTCCCATGTTGAATAGTTACCAAATAAAGAGACGGGCGCTGGAAGCAGGAATCAAGAACAGAGTTTAATTCTCATGAGGAGAGCCAGTCATTTCGGACACGAAACACAGTGTCTTTCGGGAGGTGCTCTAACAAGTGAGCTGAGACTCTTGCTTTTATACCTTACAAAACATTTGGCATTACAGTCACAGCATTGTGAAACGAAGGAAAGATAACCCTATAATCCTCGTGTCAATCCTACCCCACATGTGTTCACAATAGGGACCCTTTGACCTGCTGATAAGAGGGGAGGGCAATCACGCAGCTGAGTGTTCCGTCAACTGTTCAGGATGTGTACGCCTGATCATAGCCCAGGGGGTGGGGTGGCTAGGATCAATAGTGGGTCCTTTGAAGAGGAGTGACTTCATACAATAAGGGCAGTAAATGGTATCTCCTGGCTTAGGCGATGGCCTCGCACACGTGTGGTCAGCCGGACTCGGGGGAAGGGGTCATCAAAGGAGTGGTATTCATGCTGTGTGGACAATCGAGCGCGGAGGGAAGGCTCGTCAACAGAGGGGTATTCATGGGAGGAAAGGAGGTGTTGGTCAGGCGCGGCCGTGATTCTCAAGGACAGGGCCTTGCAGAAGAAGAAGGTTTATGACTTGCCCATGTGAGGAGAAGGAGGGGGTCAGGGTGCGCGCAGGGTCAGAGTCGCACAGAGAGAGAGAGATCTTATGACCCGTACAAGAGAGAGCGGGGGCAGTCAGGCGCAGCTGGGGAGGGCTACGTCAGCTAAGGCGAAGGATGCCTCTTCAAGAAGGAATGGGGGGGGGGGTTTTGTGCGAGTCAAGTAGGAGAGTTGCCTTTCACAGTAGGGTCGCGCAGAGGGAGAGGGTTTCATGGTCTATGCATGAGAGAGGGTTTAAGATACGCGCAGGAGAGAAGCCGGGGATTCCAATGGGTGAAAGGCCATGGTGCCTGAAATAGCCGTACATACGCATATGGGTACGGGCTCTTACTGGCAGGGTGATACGGTCAATAATTTACAGTAGTCATGGCGCTCCTGGACGGACCAGATGGTCTACTTCCATTAAATGGCCCATGAGCGGGGAGCATATGTCCTCCATAAGGGTAGTCTCCTGGGCGGACCATGCGAGCTACCCCCCAAACAGTGGGGAGTGGGTAGGACTGACGAATTCACAAAGGGGCATAACCTACCCTTTACTGCATGCAAAGACTAGATAGAATATTTCTACTCCACGTTGTTTGCAGGCAGAAAATACCTCAAACGAAACAATTCCTGGAACAACAATGTCCAGGCAACCAACCAATCAGTGGGGAGAAAAACAGGCATGACGGATTACAACGGGGACAAACGTCTGCATTACCTGCCCTTCGCTATCCAGAAAGGAAGACAGAATATTTCTACTCGTCTCAGTTTGTAGACAGGGAAGATCTCAAAGAGCAACAATCGATTATTAATCGATTTCAAACAATCCAGTGGGGAGAAAAGTAGGCATGACGGATTACAACGGGGACAAAAGTCTGCATTACCTACCCTTCTCTATCTGCAAAGAGGGACGACGTTCCTATTCGCCGCTGTTTGCAAACAGAGAATGTCTCGTTCTCAAAAGAGAACCAATATGTCAAGTAGCATTCAAAGCTAAATGAACCAATACCAACAATATCAGTATACAAATACCGATTTCAATACAAACAATCAATCAATCAGGTGGATAGAACCACCCTACCAATCAGGCGTAAAAACACCCTACTTAATCTTACCCGGACCGGACCATACGGACAGTTCTTCATCTCCCTCCTCCAGCGCCCGATCGTTCTCTTACTCCATGTAGCATTCCTGTGGGATTCCAGTCAGGACAATAGGTCACTCAAGGGAGGTCCGTTCAGAATTGGTGAAGTTCTTTCGATCGGCAGCCGGGCGAGGGCCCTCTCAAGGCAGGCATACCCCGATCATTTAGATGTTCACTTCTTCGTCTGGATCTCTCTTACCGAACCTTATGTCACTGATGGACCCCGCGTTGGGACGCCAATTGTGGAACATGAGCCCATATTACTATCAATGCCCAGGCCGCTGGCGCAAACCGCCTCTTAGTTCCCATGTTGAATAGTTACCAAATAAAGAGACGGGCGCTGGAAGCAGGAATCAAGAACAGAGTTTAATTCTCATGAGGAGAGCCAGTCATTTCGGACACGAAACACAGTGTCTTTCGGGAGGTGCTCTAACAAGTGAGCTGAGACTCTTGCTTTTATACCTTACAAAACATTTGGCATTACAGTCACAGCATTGTGAAACGAAGGAAAGATAACCCTATAATCCTCGTGTCAATCCTACCCCACATGTGTTCACAATAGGGACCCTTTGACCTGCTGATAAGAGGGGAGGGCAATCACGCAGCTGAGTGTTCCGTCAACTGTTCAGGATGTGTACGCCTGATCATAGCCCAGGGGGTGTGGTGGCTAGGATCAATAGTGGGTCCTTTGAAGAGGAGTGACTTCATACAATAAGGGCAGTAAATGGTATCTCCTGGCTTAGGCGATGGCCTCGCACACGTGTGGTCAGCCGGACTCGGGGGAAGGGGTCATCAAAGGAGTGGTATTCATGCTGCGTGGACAATCGAGCGCGGAGGGAAGGCTCGTCAACAGAGGGGTATTCATGGGAGGAAAGGAGGTGTTGGTCAGGCGCGGCCGTGATTCTCAAGGACAGGGCCTTGCAGAAGAAGAAGGTTTATGACTTGCCCATGTGAGGAGAAGGAGGGGGTCAGGGTGCGCGCAGGGTCAGAGTCGCACAGAGAGAGAGAGAGAGATCTTATGACCCGTACAAGAGAGAGCGGGGGCAGTCAGGCGCAGCTGGGGAGGGCTACGTCAGCTAAGGCGAAGGATGCCTCTTCAAGAAGGAATGGGGGGGGGTTTTGTGCGAGTCAAGTAGGAGAGTTGCCTTTCACAGTAGGGTCGCGCAGAGGGAGAGGGTTTCATGGTCTATGCATGAGAGAGGGTTTAAGATACGCGCAGGAGAGAAGCCGGGGATTCCAATGGGTGAAAGGCCATGGTGCCTGAAATAGCCGTACATACGCATATGGGTACGGGCTCTTACTGGCAGGGTGATACGGTCAATAATTTACAGTAGTCATGGCGCTCACAGGGAGAGGAGTGGGAGAAGAAGGGGAATGAATGCTGTCTATGTACATCAATTTCTTCAACTTTCACAAATGGGGCAAAAACGGCACAGATGCGTGATGCATCTGTGCCGTAAAAGTGACGCATTGCTGGAGTTGCCTCGCAAGCGCGACACAGCTCCAGCAATGATCAGGGGGGGCCTATCTGTCCAATGCTGCGTCAAGCCTTACGCCTGCTTCAAGCAGGCGCAGGGTTTTGACGCAGCATTGGCCTAAAAGTGACTGAGTGAAATCTTGTAGATTTCACTCAGCCACTTTTAGGAGGCGTTCCTGCGCCGGAACGCCCCCCCCCCTGTGCCGTAACGCCTCCTTCTGGCGCAGGGCTTTGCAACGTGACGCATCTCTCAGATGCATCACGTTGAGAATACCCCGCACCATGGCGCATCTTTTGCGACGCCGCTGCGTCACAAAAGTGACGCAACGGCGGCGTAAAAGAGGCGCAAGGGGGTTGTAAATCTGCCCCTTCATTTTTATTTTTACCTGTAGTCAGTGGCAGTCAGTGCAGGTAAGCATGGCGAGGCAGGGGGATGAGGTAGGGGTGGGGGTATGGTTGTCAAGATACAATAGGTTGGTGAACATAAAATAAATAAATAAACCACTTACCTTGCGATCCCCGCACCACAACTGCCTGTAGTGCATCAAAATTAATTGAAATTCCAGTGGTTGGTTATGTCTTGCTGCACATAAGCAGCACGATCTTTGAGAAATTAAAGTGTCAGTCATGGATGAGGTCAGTATGGCGTTAAACCTCAAACTATAACACATTCACTTGAGGATGAATAAATTGCTAAGGAATGGACAGAATCGACTCTTTAGAGATTAACATGTATTAGTGTCCAATAAGTTGAAACAGTCCTGGAGGTTTTGGAAATGTTGCAAACCTACACATAAACACCTATACAGGTAATTGTACTGAAAATATGAGACATGCTGCCGGTATTGCCTTTTCTGAAATGCAGAAATAAATCAGAATAGGAAAGGTAACTGATCCATGGAAGGCATGGGTAGCTCGATTATTGACTTTGCTCTATGGAGAGGGGGTTATCCTTGTGTGTGAGATTCCCAAAGTTGCAGAAACAAAAGGGACATATTCACATTGTTCGAATAAAGTTTGTTACAGTTGTGTATATACTGAGAATGATACAGTTGTGCCACTGCTTTTGTGAATCTGTTTTGGCAGTTTTGTGGTGTAAGAATTTGACACAGTGGGTGTGTTTCTAGATCATGTGGTGCATATTTACAAGCCCCTATTGTCACTACAATGTCACTTCATGACGTTGTGATTTTACAAGGCAGTGTTAAGCCACTTAATGTGCCTGAACGCCGCCTTGTAAATAAGACCCCCTTTCACTCTACACTTAGCGGCCAATGAGTGTTGTGGTGGGCATTCCACCGCAGCACCCATTGTTTTTGATGCTGCCCCCTTTTTACAAGAGCAGTGTAAATAGGAGGCAGCGCCAAAATTAAGACCAGGAAAAACCTGGTCTTAAACAGGCAAAATGACGAGAACTGCTTTATTTCTCCTCGTTTTTGCTGTTTCCTTGTGCGCTGTCTAGGGCAGCACACATAGAAATAGCAGAACGCCAATGCTTGTTTATGTGAAAGAAGGTCCCCCTTCTTGCACATAAACAATCCTTTTTAATAAAAAATGCTGTTTTCAACCTCTATGTGTGCTGCATTAAGCAGCACACATAGAAGTTACAAAACGTCATTGGAAACACAGGGCTGCACCATATTTTAGGAAATATGGTGCAGCCCTGCATTTCAGAAGTGACAAATCGTGTTGTTAGCCTTCTTGGCTTAAGGACACGCTTCATCACTTGCTTGTAAATATGCCCCATAGCCACCAAACAATAAACCTAATAGATAAATTGGCTTGGTGTGCCAAGTTAAACCTCAAAATGGTGGAGTCAACAACTTCAACAAATAGTGCCTGTGAAATAGATGTACAAATTGACACAAAATGCCAAGATCCTGCCTGTGTAAAAATGGCCGGCAGAGTGAAGTAATGGGTATGCCACTGTAAAGCTATTCTGAAAAGAAATGTATATGTAGAGTATGGTCTGATGACTGGAGTAATGGCACGTGTGGTTGACTTTACAGAAATTTGACAAAATACCTGCCTTCCCGTATTTTGCAGTTTTCCATTTTTAATTTTCAAAGATATGTAGGTGCAGAGAGAGAAACAACCATCACTGTCTTGCTAAGCAGTCATTATTCCCTAGTTTTTGATGGCTGAACTTTGAAACTTGTCGAAGTAATAATAAACGTTTTCAGAAAAGGTTAAGATTATGGAAACTTTGGGGTCTATTATGATGGCGGGCGGAGGCACCACTGCGGTGTTGGTGGAAAATGCTTTTTTCCGCACACCAGCAGTGGACCTCACACCGCCATTTTAGTATGGCCAAACATAGCCCTTTTCCCATCCGCCGGGGTGCGAAGAGTATCGCCTTCAAAGTGCGCCAGCCATCGCTGCGGTGGGAGCCAAAGGAGACTCACCGCCATGCGGAATGACGACCAGATCACCGTACAAATCAGGATGCCCCAAACATCCAGTCACACCGCAGCGGAGAAACCTCCCAACCACAGACAGTGGAAGCACCACAGTGGAGTGCAAAACCAGAGTCCCGGTCCCTTTTTTACCCGGTCTGGACCGCAATGTACCAGCTATAAACGTCTTCCCGGTGCTGTACCTGATACATTATGAGCAACTCATGCACCATCATGGACGATGCCGCAGGCATGCAAACACACAATCCTGCACACAACACACAACTCCTGGGCTGATATGGTGTCCCTTGCCACACCAGAAACCCTGGTGGGGACAGGAACACATTCACAAGTGTAGCCACACATGTCCTTCTTGACACAAAAGCACTGCTCCTCATCCGGGTCACTCATCTACCGCACCAGGCATGGGCAGTGCCCAATGACCACAGGGCCACACCTCCACCCTCCACACACTATCCCCTCCCAACATGAAGGGACCTGCCATGTGTCCCTCCTGTGCTCCCGCATGCACAATTACTAGCCAGGTGAGCCCACACCCTGCACCGCACACCAAACAACTAGGGAGACAGCCACAGCAGGTGTGGCTGCAGAGGAACACACAGCACTGAAGCACAGGGCCAGGGCAACCCACACATCACAACAACACCAGGACAAGGAAACTGAGTCCAAGCACAAAATGAACACACACACACTGGCAATGAACAATCACCTAACTGGACACACAGCCTGCCAAGTCACACAGACATACCCCACATTGACACACAGCCACATACACAGACCACATGCCAGCAGTAATGGAGGACAACAAATAGGAAAGCCAAAATGAGGTGCAAACAAATGGAAGGGCAAAGAGCCAACCACCAAGCATGTGTAAATCACCCTCAGCTCATCAAATCACACATGACTGGCACAGTGAAAGAAGTCAAACCACAGTCACCTCAGTGCAACAACTCTGGGAGACAGCAAGGTAACCCATGTAGATGCACAGGGATGAAAGGAAGGGAATTAAGTAAAACTGAACAGCCACACATCTGCATCCAACCACTAGACAGGAGTATATCAGCAGTACAACACACATGGCCCATTGCATCACTCCATGACTGTCAGACACTAGTATGAGCCATCACACATCCGCCTTCCTCACACCTGCAGCACACAACACCAGTGTCAAACACACAGAATGGTGACAATAATGTCCAGTCAATACACTGACAAACTCCCTGCGGGGATCCACAAACATCACACACACACAGGGAAGCCAGAACCAATGTGTGCACAAAAACAACAGCCAAATACATAACTCAATAAAAACACACACAGAACCACAACAAGACCAGACATGACCTGTGCAGCAAAACTGTGGAAAGGCAATGGGAGCACAGACACAATAGGAGTACAAAACAACATCTGTCAGGAACAATGCACAGACAACATACCACAACACAGACAAGAAGTGCATCAACACAAAACAATCATGGACACAGACTGGGAGAAACGGGCCTACAATGACACACACATATACATACCTCACAAACCATCAAGTCAACATGGCGTCACATGCATGCACAAGAATGGCAAGAGACAGCTCAAATATGAGAGGAGGAAACACCAAGGATGCACCAAACACAATCACAGGAACTAGAAGTACATGTGACAGACACACAAGTAAGGCACAACACACTGGCAAAACACATCTGAATGAAACACACCAACAAAAGACACACACTGGCATGCAAATACAACACCACACACAGAGCACATGTAAACTGCAGGAGTAAACACAGCGCACACACTGCACACAGCCACATCAGACACACAACAGATGCACATTACAAGAAATCCCATAGCAAACATAGCAGCACATTAGGGGATGCACACCAGGCAAGGACAAGGCAACATACACTCACAGCACTGCATGTACAACAAGCAGTGTGTGTACAACATACATACCTGTTCCACACAGATATGAGTAACACAACATGAACACCCACAACAACAATCAAACAACACACAGACAACACAACACACAGGAAGTCTAGCAGTCTATCAGCAAACACACATACAGCAAACCCAACACCCAAAGATGCACACGTCTGTGACCCCAAAGTTGAGAACACAGGATCAGAGGAAACAAGCCATAGGCAATGTTGAAGTGGCATAGAGTGCATGTGTCACAGTAAACCATACCCACACAGATAATGTTTTATTTAGGAAGGACACTGACATGGCAGACAAATGGACTAACTTCTTTTTATTCACACATGACACAGATAGGCACCACAATTAGACAAAAGCAAGGCCAGTGTCCAGGGTAAATGCAGAGTATGTCCATGAGCAGCTGTACAGGCACGTGGAAAACAGCAAGGAACAACAAGGCCAGTGCCAGGGCAAAGTGCAGAATATGTCCATGAGAAGCCGCAAAGGCAAGTGGCAAACAGCAGGGAACAACAAGGCCAGTGGCCAGGGCAAAGTGCAGATGGAGGTACATGAGACCCTGTTCAGGCAAGTGTTAAACAGCAAGGAACAACAATGCTAATGGCCAGGGCAAAGTGCAGAGTATGTCCATGAGATCCTGCACATGGAAATGTTAAACAGCAAGGAACAACAAGGCCTGTGGCCAGGGCAAAGTGCAGATGAGGTACATGAGATCCTGCACAGGCACGTTTTAAACAGCAGGGAACGGCAAGGCCAGTGTCCAGGGCAAAGTGCAGAGTATGCTCATGAGAAGCTGCACAGGCAAGTGGCAAACAGCAGGGAACAAAAAGACCAGTGGCCAGTCCAGTGAGCAGAGTTGTTGCATGAGGTTCTGCACCGGGAATGTGTGTGACTGTACCCTGCCATGGTCAGCAACCGAGTGTGGTAACAATGGGCAGTACAGGCACCGCCGTGGGCAAGACAGGTGTGTGAGGGGCACTTCGACTTTGCTGTCGGTCTGACTGGGAGGTTGCTGTGTGTCAGGGATAGTCGGAGGACTGGACTGGGGAGAGAGAGTCCCAGCTGAGGCTGAGGCATGAGTGGCCTGGAAAGCTGGAGGGCTGCTTGGACCAGGTGGTGTAGTGGCACATGGAGGTGGTGTCATGCTGCTGTGATACACAGTGTGGGTGGGAGATTGTGGAGGGGTGCCTTTCCACTTTTTGGGGACTCTGAATGGCTTCCCTGTATTGGGATTAATGGAAAGTGATGTGGACGCAACAGGCACACTCACCACCAAAGCTGCATCAGGTGCAGATGGTGGCCCTACCTCTGGGGACATGCTGGATCCAGCAGGATGCTTGGCCTGGCCTTGCCTATGACCCTCCATCCCCTGTTTACCAGGTTTACGCCACAAAAGTGCACTCCTTTCCCTACTTCACAGGGCTTTGTATGGGAGTAGAAGTTGTGAGTGAATCTGCCTTGGAGCTCTTCTTATGTGTACTCTTAGCAGGCACCACCTTCTTAGTGGGCAGGGAAACTCAGCGAGATGCTTTTGGGACGGGAGAGTCCTGGGCTGGGGGGATGCCTCTGAGGCATGTTACCCTGAACCCTGCTTCTTTCCTTTGTAGCCCTTGGTGTTGCCTGATGAGCTTTTGTCTTTGTGCTCTGGGGTGACTTTAATTTTCTGTGGGGATGGTGTCTGTGCCCTGGACCTCCTGGGCTAATGCTGTTATGTGCTGCGTGCACTGCATCTAGCCCTAGAGGTCTGTGGTGTATGGTCACTATCGTCAGATGTGCCCACCAGCAGGTCGGTGGACAAAGGGACTGGAGCTGTACTCTGAGTTAGTGCCACTTGAAGGTCTGCCGTCACAGCAGAGGACAAAGACTGGGCAGTCCGATGTAGCCCACCCATGTCTGAATAAATGCCCTTCCTGAAAGCAACAACCTGTGCCACCTTTTTGTCGTGGTCTACAAAGGCATTGAGGAGAGCAGTCTGGCCCACACACAGCTGGTGCAAAAGGTCCACAGACTCAGCGCTGATAGCAGCAGGGGAACAGCGTTTACAACGCAACTTTTACAACGCAGTACCTTTACGACGCAACCATTACAACGCAAGTCATTACAACGACCTGCGCTGGGGGACGCTCTAGGATGGGGAATAGTTTTAATTTACTATCCAACACCTTCCCTACTATCCACAGGGACTGGAGTTGGAATAGTAAATTAAACTATTCACTATCCAACGCCCCCAACGCAAGTTGTTTTAACGACTTGCGTTGTAAAAGTTGCGTCGCAAAGGCATGCGTTATAAAAGCATGCGTTGTAATGACGTACATCCATAGCAGCAGGGGAAACAGGGGCAGCAGGGCCAGGAGTTAAGGACACTCTTCCCTTCTTACTGGTGCGATCATGGGCAGCACCATTGGATGTAGGTGGGAGGGTGGGCCCTGTATGCTGTGTGGTGGAAGAGGAGACAGAGTGCCCATTCCCTGTGCCCGCCAACATAGATGCATCACAGCTGGCGTCCGATAACATTGAGGTCTGCGTCTCTGGCTGTGATTCCTCAAGCAGACTCCGGTCCCCCTCCAAGGCGCTGGTCACATCTGTGTCCCTTTGCTCCTGTGCAGCAGTTGTGCTTGATGGCTCACCACTAGTGTCCGTCGCCTGTCCTTCCTTGCCCACAGGAGATGCTGCATGAGAGAGAGAGAGATATAGGGTCAATTCATTGGCATCAACAGAACATTCATATGCAAGCAAATCATCACTAAAGATGATGAAATTTCCCTGGTACACACCACCATGTGCAAAAACATTATGCAACCTCAATTTTTGCCCTGATCCTTTGCCTGTCAACAAGCTAACAGGGCTTGCCATGTGAGGCCCACAAAGCTCAACATCCTTTCTATGGCTGTGTCCAACCAGATATACAAATAGCAGTGAGCACACCTAGGGCCCTGAAGGGGGCAAAGATGTACCCCACCACATGTTGCCACTGCCATATCTGGGTGGAGTAGAAGGGGACAACACAGATACAGACAACAACATGACAGTCCACACTTGCCATGAGCTCATGCCATACACCATGTTGTACTGTGGGAAACGACTACTGTTGCACATTGGTGCCAGATGTTTAAACATCAACATACTGAGGTCAGGCAATGCCCACATTGATGTAAGCACACTCAGAATCTGCACACTGCCGTGCAATTACATGGGATTTCCCACACTGAACTAATGCTGACGAGACCTGAAGACCACGACTATCAATGCAATGTCAATGCCCATTTCTCAAAGGACATTAGGTACTACAGGTAGTGCAAATGCATGACAGGTGCACCCAACACAGAGGCCACTTACAAGACCCTGCATCATACTACCAACAACACATTGCCCAGCACTGGCACAGGATGTGAACACATGCAGACACACACAGCAAAAGTCACCCTGCCAAGAATACTCACCCCTAACTTGCTGCTGATGCTCCTTCATACATGCATCCAGCTTAGGCTGTGTCATGGCCAGGATTCAGGCGATTAGTGGTGTCATGCTCCACCGCGCCAACCTGCCAGCCCAAGGGAGCAGCCCCAGCGTCATCTCCGCCATGTTCTTGCTGAGCCGGCAGATGTCATCCCATGTCTTGTGACAGTGGGTGGGACATTGGTTGGAGACACTCAGAGCCCGCACCTTGCATGCAATGGCCCTCCACACAGCCTTACGCTGGTGTACTTTGAGCTGCAGCCATGGGAGACAAGAGGTGGAAAACATCAGTGACACAGTGTTATGTACCAAAATCTCTCTGTACGGTAGTGTAGTGGTGAGCTTCAGCAAGGCCTACCAGTGCAAGGGATTCGCCCTTCTCTGTACAGATTCCTCAGACCAATAGGAAAAAGTTGGCACAGAAACTGGAATAGAAAAGACAGAGTTTATTAAACCTCATGAGGTGGAACTACATTCACACAGCAACCTTCCGTAATGCATGAAGTAGCACACTGAATGGAAGGAGCTTGATCCTTTTATACCCACACAGGGGCTGAAATGAAGGCGATACAAGTACAGAATGCTGGTTGTAAGTACATATAAGGTCATACAGAAAGTGTACAAGCAACAAGTGGATGAGCTAAAAGTTAGCTAATTCGGGTGGACACATCCAGACAGTTTCAAATTGAGGACAGCTGAAGGCTCAACTGAACATGTACGAAGGAGAAGAGGCTAAATATATCTCGTCTCTAGGCAGATTTCAAGAGCAGTTAACAGGGAGGTAGGACAGAGCACATGGCGAGCACATGGCAAAAAAAATGGCTGCCAGAAATACAAAATGGATTCCGCAAAATGGACAAGATAGTCTCTAAATACAAGATGTCTTCTGCTAATGCTTAACCTAATTGCTGCTAAATTGCAACAGTTACATGATACAGACTCATCACAAATCCCCAGATATGTCTTTCATGGACAATAATGCGTCTCACATGGTACATCATCATGGGAGATGCACACATAAATGCATGCAGGTGTGAGGGGGGACACCATACCTGCCCATCTCATACACATGCAGGATGCCAGCACAGAGAGCCATAGGGAGTCTGCCCACATCTACTGTGCATTTTTCGGTAGAGCAAGACATACATTACATACCAACATGTGTTTGGGGCTAGCCTCACTGTGTCAAACACTGTGCAGCCCTCAATGTCCTTGCCCTGTGAATGACTCACTGTGTCATGCATGTCACTTTGAGGTACATTATCTCACAAAACCCACCCACTTCCCACAGGGCCTGTCATGTGCAATCTACAGGGCTCAGATGGCTCATTTATGAAGAGTAATGAGAAGAGACACATGTGACACTCTATATGTTCAGTGATGTGTCCTTGTCAATTTGGGCATTGACAGTGCAGGCCAGGTGGGCTCACACTGAGATGGACAACAGGGACCCACACAGCCATTCACACAAGCAAGCACTGTCCTGACTCCCGCATTACTAACTGGCTGCGTCACTGTATGGCTGACAAGACAATACATATGCCTCCAATCTTTATGTGCAGGCATGGTAACATGTGAAATAGGGTACATTAGCCTACCCCGATTGCGGTTCCCATTGACTGGAAGGGCATGGTCCATAGCGGTGACACACTGCAGGGGCCTGGCGGTCGCTACCGCTGTGGTGCTTCTTTCAAATGCATCCAATGACCGGCTCCACGGTGGTAGAGCATGCCTACCGCGATTTTCAAAATTGTATTAGTCTACCGCGATTTAGGTTGCCATTGGCTGTAAGGGCATGCTCAATGGCAGTGACACACCGCTGGTGCCAGGCAGTAGGTACCGCAATTTGTGTGCCATACATTCACATGAGTGACCACAATTTGAGTGGTGGAGCATGCCAACCGCCATTTGAACATGTCTATATGGCTATTACCACCGCACATGTGTTTTGGGGATTGGTGCTGACACACAGCTGGTGCCAGGTGGTAGCTACCATGATTTGTGTGTCATATATTCACATGAGTGACCGCGATTTGAGTGGCAGAGCATGCCAACCGCTATTTGGGCTTGTCTATATGGCTATCTCTACTGCACTTGTGTTTTGGGGATTGGTGGTAACACACTGCTGGTGCCAGGCGGTAGCTACCACAATTTGTGTGTCATACATTCACATAAGTCACCTCAATTTGAGTTGTGGAGCATGCCAACCACCATTTGGGCTTGTCTATATGGCTATCACTACCGCACTTGTGTTTTGGGGGTTGGTGGTGACACACCGCTGGCGCCAGGCGGTAGCTACCGTGATTTGTGTGCCATACATTCACATGGGTGATCAGGATTTGCGTGGCGGAGCACTCTGACAGCACCTATGTATACATCATGCTGTGTCAATGCCCACATGATTAATGTTACATCATTGTGCACACATTGCCTATGTAACATTTACCCCACTGCTAACTACACATGCCATGTTTGTGCATGTGATTTGGGACTTTGGCATGTGCTCCCTCATATGTTACTTGTGATATTGATGGGCATGTACACAGAACAGTGTTGTGATGGACTCTCCAATGGGTACACATGTCAATGTATGAAAGTGTTTGGAAAATCTGACTGCTGTACGTCTCAATGTACATCGTGCAGATTTGACGGTCTGCCTTTCTTTGCTAATGCACACACTTGTTGTTTACTCACAGCCTGTTATCATTGTGTTGTTGATGTGTGCCATGTTCAACTTATGCATGAATGTGTGGCATGTACAGCAGCTAGGTATGAGACAATGGTGTTGCAGTTTCACACATATACTGAATGAGATACTCCCAGGCCTTCTCATGCTAGAGGTGGCCATGTCCCTTTGTGCATTGTGATAGTCAGATGTTGTTTCCGAGGTTCTTTCTGTGTGAAAGAGGACAAGTGTACGAGTTGTGTAGCTGACGGTGTCCGGACATATAAGCCGGTCTGTGACTCAAATGTGATAACAGTCATTGTTGGTGTTGTGTCAATCAAAACGTAAGATGTTGTACAAATATCATTGTGTATAGCATAGACATGTGTCCACTTTGATCTCAACTAGGAGGAGACCAAATCTACATCGTCCCTTCACAGTGCTGGCGACATGGAGAATGAGGAGATCATCCGGAAATTCTGTCTGGATAGAGGCACTCTACAAAACCTATGTGCTATGTTGCCGCCCCACCTGCAGCCTCGCAGGACATATCTGGGTGCTTTCACCTCAACAATAAAGGTGATAGCACCCCTGTATTTTTTTGCGACTGGATCATTCCATAACATGGTGGCCAGTGCAGGTCGGATGTCGCAACTTATGCTCAGCATGGTGCTGCATGATGTCCTGTCTGCTATGAGGAACTACAAGGACAGATATATCCATTTCCCCTGGGCGGGGTGAATTGGTGGCTGTGATGGGAGATTTATAAGCCCTTGGACACATCCCCCATGTTGTTGGTGCCATTGATTGCACAAATGTTGGTTTTGTTCCAACAGAGGCCCAGGAGCTCATCTACAGAAATCGTAAACATTTCCACTGTAATTGTACAAGTGGTGTGCAAAATTTCCCAGCTCAGCCCATGACTCATACATCATGCTTATCAGCATTTTACCACAGCTGATGGCTAATCTGCTTCCTGAGCGTGCATGGATGGTGGGTGAGTATGCATAGAGAAAAAGCTTGCTGTGTGTGACATGCTATCCTCGGCCACAGTAACACTAACACTACAAGGTGTATCTGTGTTTCTCACACCTAGGTGATTGTGCATATCCTAACAGTTTTTGGTTGCTGAGCCCAATGCAGAATCTCAGGACACCAGCTACAATGATGCCCACGGGAGTACACGTTGTGTGGTGGAGCCTACTTTTGATCTCCTGAAGTCACAATTTCGCTGCCTGGACAAGATGGGAAATGCACTGATCTACTCGCACAGGAAGGTGTGTTAGATTGTGGTGCCATGCTGCATGCTCCATAACCTGGCCTTGCGCAAGGAGATCCCCCTGCTCGTGGATGCTGATGAGCAGTCAAGGCCCCCACCTGCAAACCAACCCATGCCCAGTGATGAGGATAGTGGAGAGGAGGAAGGTGTCGACCTGCGTCAACAGCTCATCACCAACTACTTCACTTGAAGGTGAGGGACAATGTGCAATGGACCCATTGCATGATGATGTTACTGTTGTTGTCAGAGTATATGTCAGCTATGTGACTGCAGCCGGGTGTTGACCTAGTGGTGACTGACAATTTTGCTCGGACATGACAGTTGTGTACATCTACAGGTTGTGTATGTTAACACTGTTGCTCATTGTGATGTGTGCATGATGGATTGGATTGATGGTTAGTGTTGTGTGAAGTTTGTGATGCCACACCCAGACTAGTGAGTATTGTTGTGTTGTGTTTTCCTAGGTCCCTTCAGCCTCTCCTTTCCTACATACATCCAATACTCCTGGTACATTGCTGACATATCATAAAAATAACATATAGAAGCTATACTAACCAATAGCTCCATTACCAATTACCAAATAACCAGTCAGTTGGCAGCGAAGAAAGTTCAATCGTTTATTATGCAAATATACTATATAGAGGAGCCTCTCCCATCCTCACCCAATATGCCAAACATCACTAACACTATGTATAAACATCACCATGAACTGAACTGGTCTTTACCCTCATGTGAGAGGTGCGCCAGAGTGATTGTGACAACGTTACCATGACACAGTTTATCTCTCTCTTTATCTGGAATGGCTTTTACCCCAATGTTGGAGGTACGCCACCTAGATAACTAGAAATTAATTGTTCTATTTAACATCGCATGTGACTGTAGTTGTGGTCACTAATTATGTATGGTAAAATCCTACCAAGGCGTACACACTTGTGCTATTGTGGAATTGATGTCATAACTACCATTCATTCTGTATACTAGCCCTACGGGCCTTTCGTTGTGCTTTAATATTTATTGATGCAGTGTATCCCAAATATCATTGAATTCGCCAAATACTTTTTAATAATTCATAAATGACAATTTATTCAGTACCTCTATGTAATGTATTCCAAATATGTTAAATTTAAATTCGCCAAATAATTTTCTAATAATTTACAAATCATCATATTCAACACCTCTTAGGTTCGATTTCGAACGCAACCACAGTCTTTTTTCCACCTCTATACGCCTACCACACACCACGTGGTACGGTTTCCATAGTGATAGGACTAACAGGAACAGCGGCTCGCCATCGCGAGTTAGAGCGGCGTCCTATGTCTGATTCAGTCGGCAATCTCAATTAAGTCACCGATAGCGGGTTACCTTTCTACATTAAGGTTACCATCCGGTCACTGGAAGTCTCGGGAACTTAATTTACACCCGTTTAATCTACCTAACAGATTCCCCGGACTTCAGAATTACCGCCGGTCCCAGGTGCGTCTTCCCATTTCCCGGGTAAGGCCCCAGCTTTTTCGTCTTTAACATATGCAATGTTTTCACCATATTTGTAATGATTTAGAGTGACTGGCTCCCTTTTGACCCACAGGAACGAACCATTGCTTTATTAACCGCTCACTGCAACCCGTGGCAACATTGATATTTACCACGTGGTAAGTTAGTTTATTTTAAAACTATCCGTGTCACCATTACTTTGCTTCTTTATCCTATCCATGGTGCCCTGTGATTAACCTGGGCCCCATTCTACGTGTTCCATTTCAGACACGAACGTTCTGACAGGATCCTATTTGATGGTGGCTCTCGACCACGCTCTGTACAACCACGCTACAAGGTATTCTACCACCTTACATTATCTCGCTATTGAGAGCGCCAGAGCCAACCTCCCCTCCGGGCCTTTTCCTCGGCTCCTAACGCTCGTTCCAACTATTGTGATTTTTACTCTTTCAGATGGGATTTGCTCCACCGTGAACCCGTCTATTAATTTAAGTTCAAATATGACAATCAATGGTCCACATTATTGTGTCGATATTCCATCAATCGTTATAATGAATTATCTAATCAAAAACTTGCTCAATTATGTGTGCTTACATTGGTGCAGTTAACATGAGGCATGTCCCATTATTTTGGAATGTAACTCTTTTCTTTATACACCGAATTAGGTTGCCTGCCCCCCTTCTCTGTCCTGATGAAGACCCCACAGCAAGGGCACAACTAATCCCTGCATTATTTAGAGGGTCGAAACGTCGACAACCGCCTATTTGACCATCAACTTCACGCCACCATTTGTTTCATTCATTGTTCTATGTGAAGTATGATCCCCTAACCTAATTGTCATGAACCATTGGTCCACTATACTGTATATGATTCACAAATACAGTGTCTTTGATTCATTGATTTTACTGTCACGTATTCCTTTCCATCACCTTATCCTCACCTGATCACCTACCACCACCTCTCCCCCCATTTTTCACTGGGGCACTGTACAACCAATTGCATTTATTGATTTGTTCTTGTGTATATTCAGTATACCCAGTCCCATTGTGAATAAAACAATGTGGACTCATTTATTGTTTGTGTAATTAATTGTTTGGATTATTCACATTACTTCACACTCACGCTGGCCCCCCTCCCTCTCAGTACCTATTGAACCCAGGTCCCAGTGACTATGTTTGGGTAAACCCCCCTTCTATACCCAGACCTACAATTGAGCACAGTGTGGGAGAAGGGGCTGGGATGTAGCGCCCTGGGTGCACAGGTGCATGCAAGCGATTTTCCTGTACCTAATAATGTAGGACTATATTATCAAAGAATGGTGATAACATTATTGTTGCTTTAGCGGCAGGAAACTGCGGCTAAAGCGGCGATAATGGGATTGATAATATGCCCTTTTGAATTCCCATAGAAGCCCAGGTTCACACCAGAACCTGAGCTTTTATGGGATTTCACAAGGGCATATTATTAACCCTAATCGCTGCTTTAGCGGCAGTTTCCTGCCGCTAAAGCTGCGATAATGTTATAGCCTTTCCTTGATATTATGGCCCCTAATATCTGGCCTCGTGTGTTTCATTTTAAGGACTTGCTCAACCACAATCTTTCTCGTGGACCCCAGCATCCTTGACAAGTGGGTGACGGGAGGGTAAACACTAAGGGCTGGGTGCGATAGGCCGACGCTCTGTCGCCTCCTCCCTCTCTTCTTTTGATTCTCCCTCCCCTTCTCCCTTCCACCCACTCCCCCTCCATTCCATTCTCCGTATCATCCTTTCATTCGAACTACCTTTCTTTACCTCCTCCACATAGCACACATACTTATGTTTCATTTTTGTCTTGCAGGTTTCCTACGCTGCTTCCACTGGTGTCCAACCCACGTTTTTTATATTATACTGTTTGTTTTATTAAACTTACGTTTCTATTTATTTGTGTTTTAATAAAGGTTAATTTTTTTCTAATAAATATTTGATTGTATAGGTCTTCTTTTTCTGACAACACTTGTCGATTATTTATTGTGAAAATCATCTGTTTATAGGACATTTTAAGGGCACACTTTTCTACTATTACAATGTACCTACCAAACATAATCTAACTGACTATTAGACAAATGAACCTGGGTAATTCTACAACTTCTATGAGTGTATCACTTTATGATACCATAAGTACTGACCGTGTGATTATCAAACAAATAAGGCACTGCCTAGGACCACTGAGGCTTCATGGACTGCCGAGCCCCACCCTGCATATTTAAATAAAGCCCCGGAGTGTGGCGATTCCCAGACTTCAGTTTGCCTCGAACCCCCCCAAACAATTATTAAACAATATCCGGGAAGGTGGTGGTCCCCTAGGCTGCAAAACGTCCCTGTGCCCTTCCGCGCCTAATTTACATGTGACATTAATATCCTGATTTCTCCAAAGACCCCGCAATATAATAATTGGATTGGCCATGGAACATTACCCACCAGGGGCCTCATTTAAAGGAATGGGTGAGACCCCGCTTTTTATTCTTGCTTTTTTTCTCTCCATTTTTACCATCCGCATCCCCTCTATTAAAGCTATACAAGGTTTTCCTCCTCAAACTACAACTAGTCAAACACGAATTTGCTATTACACCGGCCATCTAACAGCAAACACAAATGTCCCGCGAATGCACACCCCGGGTATGAGCTGTGCCTGGCATGTCGCCCTCCCTAGTACCATGATGCATTTGTTAGTATAAAGCATACTAACACTACTTATACACGTGTAGTACAGCGACCAGAATGTAGTAAAGAAGCAGAATCCAAAAATATAAATCCTACCAGAAGTCAGATGACATAGTTCAATTAGCCGACAACCCTGGCATGAGTAGAAACAGCTACACAAAGAAAACGGGTCTTCAGCACAACGCAAGCAATTTTGAAATATTGGTGAGTGGTGCTTTCTTTTTACCTTCTCCTGCTCATCGCCAAATTGATGTGGTGAAGAGGCAGACAGCAGTGGATCCAATAAATAGATTTATTACAGAAAAACGAGACACCTGAAACAGCCACCAACAGGAGCAGACAGCAAGGCAACCGTCTTCTCCAGCACCGTGTACAAACTCCGCAAGGTTCCCCTCATGACAGCCCTACATTCTAACATTACATACTTAGATTCTAGTATAATTACATACTAACATTCTACTATAACTTACATTGGAATACTACACAGAGCGCATGACTTTACAATATTGAGCTCATTGTTTCATTCACAAATCTTGAGACCGGTAGGGGTAGGTATTTTGCTTCCCACTCCCTATATTGTATAAACGCAAACTAACACTCCTTCCACAGGTATGCTACAGCGCCCAGAGTATATCACTTTACAACAATGAGCTCACAATTTAGGCTTATTGTTTAATCCTCGAGTCTTCAAACCAGTATGGGTAAGTAGTTCGCTTCCCACTCCATATATACTATAAACGCACATAACTACCCACTAGCGACCGCCAATAAGTAATAAAGAACAAATTAGAATAGTTCCTTAATTCTTTTAGCTTTCAAAACTTGTCTCTATTACTGTCTTTCTAATTTTCCATATAAAGAATTTTATTAATATTCAAGTACACATACAAGTCAGAAATGCAACATATTCTATCAACACACTTTCTAAAACATTATACAACACGTGGAGGTTAAAAGTTCATCAATGTTTTTAAACCTAATGATATTTTTTTTGCAACATTTTCTCGAACATTTAACGGCACGTGCAGGTTAAAAGTTCACAATTGTTTTAAGATTAAACACTGCATTCCAAATGCAAGTAGCATGTGTGGTTGACTTGATCAAATTGTATCCTATAATATGTACTCCACGTTCAAACTGCTTTTTCTTAACCAATCACAAAGATGCTTTTCCACAGAACGAATGTGCACCCTACTTTTAAAAAACAATGCTTTTCATCTCCCAATCAGGTACCGTTTTGTATGAGAAAAGAAACTATTTTCCCATCTTTAAACATATCTCTTATTCTACAAAGAAACTGCATGAGCTACATACATCTTTCCATACCTTTCATCCATACCTTCAAAATGCTAGTGTGGATCATAGGACAAAGCTATTTTTTCTGGTTCAAGAGGTATGCAGAACAGAGACGTATTGACTTAGACCGAGGTTTACAAAATGTGGACATTAAATGGTTTGGACAGAGAGGATTGAAGTGGAACCAATTGTTGCCTTTGGTTAAAACCTGTTTGCATCTCCAACACCCTGACCTCATGATTGTGCACATTGGTGGAAACGACCTAGGCACATTGACTGGGGTAGGTTTGGAAATGCTTATTTCACCTTTGGACAATTGATGTTACTTTTGCCTCAAACTGTCTTTGTACATTCCAAAACATTCCAAAGACAGAAGTGGCAATGGTCCAAAACAAATTTGTCCTCAGATTGAAAAATCTTGGAAGAAAGTCAACAAAGCTGTGTATGCATACCTCAGAGTCCACAAAATGCGCTACCTCTACAACAACAACATACGCTTTGATATGGCGCATATATACAATAGTGATGGAATACACTTCACAGATCAGGGAAACCGAGTTTTCCTGAATAACTTGAAGCTGTGCATCCGCACTTTTATGTAGCTCCAATTAATGAACACAAATGCTCATTTTAGTGCCACCCTATAACTTACAACTTAGGCCCGCTATTTTAGGGCTGAATACCGACAACTCCCGGACCCTCGCCAAAATGTATTCTCCACACAGCTGTGGCGCAGCGGCCAGACCATCTCACTTCACAGCACAGACCTCTCACTTTGATCCCCGCTCTACTCTCCCATAAGGGTGATTAGTTTGCACTTTACAAATACTGTATTGATTTACCTTCGCACTCCCTATACAACACCACCTAAGCACCATATACAAGTTGGACAGGTGTGGCACAGCGCCCAGAGCACATGATTACAAAGGATAGCACACACAGTTTAGGCTCACGGTTTCATCCCCGAGTCCAGCAGCAGCTCAATTTCACAGCATGACACTCTAGGCAATACCTCACGTAATTTCCGCACCCAGCAATTTCAGACCAGTACGGGTCAGTAGTTCAACAGCTTTATCCCGAGTCCGTCAGCATCTCAGCTTACGCCCCCAGCACCATCAGACCTGTAGGTGTGAGTAGTTAGCACTTCACAAATACCGAATTGATTTGATACGCGCACATTTATCTTCACACTCCCTCTGTAACACCCCTCAACCACCATACACAACCTACAATGTTCGAAACACAATTTCATCCAAGTAGCTATAACTACATGCTGACACTACTTGGACAGATGTGCACAGCAGCCAGAGCACATGACTTCACAGCATATGACACACAGTTTGGACTCATGCTTTCATCCCCAGTCTGGCAGCAGATCAGCTTAGCAGCATGAGACTCTAGACAGTACCTCACATATTTTCTGTACCCCAGGACTTTCAGACCAGTACAGTCAGTATTTCGTCCCAGTAGTTATAAACACATGCTGACACTACTTTCAAAAGTTCACAGCATAAGAATCACAATTTGGGCTCACGCTTTAATCCCCAAGTCCCGCACCAGCTCACTTTAGCAGCAGCAGACTCTAGGCAATACCTCACTTAATTTCAGTAGCCCACTATTTTCACACCGCTAGGGGTGACTATTTCACTTCGTACCCTACCCTTCTCTTTCCAACTTTTTTCCCCTTTTTTCCCCTTACTCGCTTCAACGGAATCACAAAATGGAGGCCAACACTTCCTAGATGCAACCGCTAGCACCACTCACAGCGACAACAAGCTCGTGCTCGTAAAACCTCAGCCAATCAGATGGCAGAATTCCCAAATATTGATATCTGTAAATTTGGATATTTCTCCAAAACTACTGAACAAATTTACACCAAATAAACAAAAGCATGCTTTCTTGACCAAGACCCTTCTCCCTGCCAAATGTGAGGTAATTCCGTTCACCCGTTCAACCTGTAGCCTTGTCTAAAGTTTCCTATGGAAATTAACATGGAGAACACACGTTTTGGGACACCCCTTTTTTCTCAACCCTCCTTCACGAATCACCCCCAAACTTTCAACATAGGAGCTGATATCAACCAAGAATTAGTTTTGAAAATTTCGCGAAGATTCATCAATCGGCGCCAAAGTTATTGAGAATGGAATGTTGCCATTTTCCAATGGTACATAGGTCCTAACTATTACTACCTACTGGCGACCGCCAGTAGGTAATAAATAGTGTGGGCAAGGCAGGAAGTGCTGTAATACGTTACTGCATATACTTGAATAAACCTAGACCAACTTTTTGATCATTCCTCCGTGTTGGTGTCCGTCTCTTGATCAAGGGAGTCTGAAGTGGAGTTGGTACACATATATATATATATATATATATATATATATATATATATATATATATATATATATATATATATATATATATATATATATATATATATATGTATATATATATATTCACTGAAAAAACCATAGGTTTTAGGGGTGTTATAGTTAGCTGGAAATTTCACTCGTACAAAACCATTCCACCGTTATAGTTAGTTCAGCTAACACTCCTGAAACCTAGGTTTTTATTTGTGAATTTCTAAGGTTTTTTTAAAATGATAATTCCTAACTATAACCTGCCTGAAACCTTTGTTTTTTTCAGTGAATTTCCAAGGTTTTTTTAAAGATAATTCCTCAGTATAACTTGCCTGAAACCTAGGTTTTTTTTCAGTGATTTTGAAAGATTTTTTCAATGACAATCTTTAAATGTATTAATTGTGATATTTATTTCATTGATACTGATTTACTACATTTTTTTAATCTATTTATTTTAGCTATCTTATTTTTTAGATTACATTACACATGTTTTATATATTTTTTAAAGAACAATGCAATATATATATATATTTTGATATTTTTAAAATATTTGTATATTTTCTTTTTTTTCAATTGTTTTCGCATGCAAAATGCACCTTTCTCACCTACTGCACGGAACGTAGGCGCCATTTTACAATTGCTCTGCAGGACCCGCGTAGGATGTGCGATGGGTGTGTTTTTTCATGCGTAATCGCTATGCGACCCGTCCGCTTTCTTGGCTTTTAAAGCCAAAAAAGCGGAGATAAACCCCCTTGATAATATGCCCCTCTATTCCCTAAAGCCTGGCTCACTGCTTGAGTACATGCTTACTGACTGAATGATTATAGGAAAGACACTGGGTGAATTCTTAATTGGTTGACTTTTACTTTAGTGAATGAAATACTATATGGTACTAAAAGAGTCACTATGGGATTGCAACAGCAGTCACACTGTGTTTGCTGGAGTATATGGATAGTGACTGGGGAATTGTAGGCCTGAAGCACAAATGTGAAAGTGGTTACAACACTACATGCATAATGCATAGGAGTTTGAAGCACTGCATACCCTAAAGGCTGGCTTACTGCAAGAGTACATGTACTTATGTAACTGCAAACACATCAACCAACCAAATCATTGTCTCTCAATTTTCCCAAATGAACACTGACTCACAGTGTGATTCTAGACAAATAACAGTATCCCTTGGACTTCACTGAAAGGATTACTATATGCTACTGAAAGATTTACTATGGGATTGTAAAAGCAGTCACAGAGTGTTTGCTGGAGTGTAAGGATACTAAGTGGGGAATTGTAGGCCTGAAACACAAGTGTGAAGGTCGTTGGACTACTACATGCATAGTGCATAGGAGTTTCAAGCACTACATGCCCTAAAGCCTAACTCAATGCAACAGTACATGTACTTATGTGTCTGCAAACACATCAACCAACCAAATCATTCTCTCTCAATTTTACCAAATGGACACTGATTCATAGTGTGATTCTAGACAAATAACAGTATCCCTTGCAGTGTATAAAGAAAGATAACAAATATTAAATAAATAAATGTATTAACTCAGAGTAATGGAATTAAATAAATTAATACTCGGATATAAATTAGAATACTCGAAGTTTAATAGAGAGTATCTCTGGCACGGGCTGCAGGGAAAATAGGTGTTTAGGGTAATGCAGAATAATAAAAAAAGTTTTAAAAAAGGGAAGTTACTAGAATAATAAGTTAAAACAAAGGGGAATGAATGTTAATACTCATATTAAAAAAAGTAACCAATAGTAATGCTTTAATAAGAAAAACAAGTTTAAATAAAGCATTTTACAAATTGTACGAAAGTTAATACGTATGGAAAGAGGCACGTTTACATAAACACGTGACATACTAAATCAGTGGAAATGAGAACACCTGTAAACTGAAAAATGTGAGTTAAAAGTGGGAGGAGAGATAAATTGATCTCATAGAGTGTTAAGTAACCGAAAAGTATATAAAACACACCTGTGGGATGATTAGTTTTGTTTCAGAGAATCAATATGGGTGAAGAAACTACGAGCAAGGTAATGATTGGGGGCTGTGGAAGCATCTTGAGAATATCTTTCATTTCCTCAGTAGGAACATATTGTTAATGTATATTTAACAATACATAAAACATTATGTCCCCTTCAGGGGAGTTGAATGAATTTTGATGGCGGAAGGAAACAATATCGAAGAGAGGTAAATTATGTGAATGGGTATATGTTTGATATTTTTAAAAAAGAAAGCAAAAATATTTAAATGATTATAAAATGTTGTATGTTTAAGTTGAAATGGAATATAATAACGAGTTGACGAAAGAACCATTACAAAAAATATTACAAAATTACCACGTGCGAGGTAATGATTAGGAACAATGGTATCATCTTGAATTTATTTTCCATTTCCACAGAGGGATCATATTGTTAATGCAGATTTTAATTTACATTCAACTTTATGATCCTTCAAGTGGAGTTGGATGACTTTCAACAGAGGATTTGAAAGAATAATAAATAATGTTTTTTTTAGTATGCAAGTATGTCTTAGTGATTGAAAAACGTACTATAAAAACAGTATTGACACAAAAAGGAAATTCTTTGGAATAAAGGAAAATATTCTTTAGCTTCTACAGTGAAAATGGGATAAAAGTATTTATATTGAGTAGTGCTTTAACCAATGTTCACTCGTGACGAACAGGAGGATTATCATCTAAGCACTTTTTTTGAAAAAAATAATATAATTGTGTCTTCAAATATTTCATTAATAATGCTTTTAATTTTTACATATGATTGTAAAATGTAATAATGACATGAAATGTACATAAAAAAGGAAAGATGAAGTAGTGAGGTAGTATTTATCGTAGCACTTCTATTCTACTTTATCTGAAAGTAAAAAAAGCCCAAACATTTCAATAAAGATGATGGGCAACACTTACATAATATAAACATAAGGAATGAGTGCTTATGATAAAATAAAAAAAATGTGGTTCAACTCGTGATACCAATGAAGGATAAAAAGATTTTGCATTTCACTCTTGTGATGAATATAAAAGACTCAATCAAATATTTTGAAAACTTGTGCATTTTTCTTTCAGGGATGGTTAGAAGAATTATACATTTAATGAAAGGACAAAGTACTCCACGCTAAAGGAGAAAAGTCAGCACAATTATGATAGAATAGAAAATAGAATAATATTTTTAAATACCTTTACAGTCAACAAACTCGTAAGCAGAGTACACAGTTTAAGTTAAAAACACCCTACCACAACTAGTTTTTGAAACGCATTGTAAAATAAAGTGTGTCACAAAATGGGCTACATACATGGTGAGGGTATTGCAACTTCACATAGAAAAAAAAGCCAATCAACATTAGGATCAGGAAGGTAGAGTTAACCACACAACAGCCAATCAAATGTTTTTGAAATTCTGCGCACGGAAAAGGATTGGTCGGTAATATGTCTTCTTACAATGCTTCACAACCAATGAAAAAGGGGTGTAGAAAGTTTCTGGTTTTAACATACGAGCAAATCAGATGACCCTGCAAGAACACGAAGGGGGAGGCAATAGTTGCTTACAGCAAATAATAACAATAAAAAAGGATAGTTCAAAAGAACGCTTTGGAATAAAACACACTTGTGTTTGATTAAATAAAGTTTATGAGGTGAAGTATAATCAACAATCTTTAAAAAATTAACTAACGGGAAAATTATAAGTCACGGTGTTAACATTATCGCTGCATTAGCGATCAATCACATGACTTACGTTTCACCACTGTCTGCTGCTCCTTACTTCACTTGCAAGGTTAAAAAGAACATGTGCGACATTTGCATGAGTCTAGTGCAATGCTAATTATTGAGGATGACTTGCTTTCGCAATACCCCGAAAGGCTTCCTGCAGAATAAGTATGCACTTATCTGCCAGACCCCATTTAATGATTAACCAGGCTCTCAAGGCTAAACACATTGTAAATCATCTCTCGTCACTTTCTGTTCGTCCAGGTTGACCATGAAAAGTGCTGGTCTTCTCCTTTAACTCCTTTCTTTTTCATAGTATTTGTTACTCCTACACTATCCAGCAAATACCCCACAGACGCAACCCCCTGGATTTGTTATAGTAATTGTTACTCATACACTATCCTTCACATACCCTACAGATGCACCCCCTTGGGGTTGGAATATTTCTTTTTACTGCTACACTATCCAGCACATACTGTACAGATGCTCCCCCTGGATTTAGAACAGTAATTTCTACCCCTCCACTAACATGCACTTACCCTACAGATGCACCCCCCTGGAGTTAGAATTGTAATTGTTACCCCTAAACTAAACTGCACTTACCCTACAGATGCACCCCCATGGAGTTAGAATACTAATTGTTACCCCTACACTAACCGGCACTTACCCTACAGATGCACCCTACTGTCTCTTTCAAAATCCAAATCAGATTTACAACATCCTTGCACCACTTTCCAATGGAAGCCCATGTTCACACCAGAACCTGGGTTTCTATTGGAATTTACAAAGGCCATATTAACGAGCCAATTAAAACTGCAATCATTTTTATCGCCCTGCTTGATAATATGCCCCTTGGTTTGGATATTGAAAGACAGAGCAGTGAAATCTGTTCTCACTTTTAAAATCCAAACCAGATTGCTTTTCCACATGCCAGTTACCATCTCCCCTCGTTGAAAAGCAATGCCGGATCCAGAAGGACACGGGGAGCCGGCGGGGCCATGGGGGCATTGTGGTTCCCCCCACGGTCCCCAACATTTTTTATAAGATTGGGGGATAGGGTCCACGGGAATTTAGAAATTACTGATAGGGGCTATTTTTTTATGGTAAAATTAGAAGCCGCGCACTGAGCACAGCTCTCAGTGCAGCCCCCTGGTGTGCACGCACTGGATGCACGACTCACAATCTGTAGGGTGCATGACTCCAGCGCCTTTGGTGCACAACTTCTACGCGTTTGGGAGCCGGCATTGATTTTCCACATGGGGAGCTACTAACATACAGCTCACCATGTGAAAAAGCAATCTGATTTAGATTTTGAAAGAGAGAACATATTTATTTGCAATAGGAGGGAGAGATGGACACCCAGGGACACTGCAGGAGCCGGCCCTCCCACAATACATAAAGCCCAGGGGATTGGTGGTCCCCGGGGCTTTGGAGACCTTGCAGCCCCCCCAACCATTTTTGTTGTTGCCCCGGGGGTGACAGGGCCCTTGAGTACTCCAGAAGGGGGACCGCACAGTCCCCCTCCCACAATACATAAAGCCCCAGGGGGTGGTGGTCCCCGTGAGTTTTGGGTACCTTGGATCCCTACCAGCACCATTTTATTTTTAGCCCCGGAGGTGATGATCCTTGGGGCTGGGGGGCCCCTCTGGTATCCCCATAAAATTATAGAAAAAGCTCTGTTTCATTTGATTTTAAATGTTTTGAGGCAGAGTCCGCGCACCCTACACACACCTGCTGGGTCTTTTTAAAAAATAAAAAATTAATTGTGGGCCCTGGGGTCCTTCTGGGACCCTCAAAGCAGGTCTAGAGGGTAAAAGTATTGCTACCCTGCCCCCTTTCTACATTTTGCACACATACTGACTTCTTCAGCCTCGCTTCTACCGAGGCACAAAATGGCTGCCAACAGTTCCTCGTTTCGAATGTTGACAACCAATTGACAGCCAATTAGCATTCAGCATGTGATCGGAAGAGTGCGCTTACGATACAGTCACAGTCCGCTGATAGTCCGCGGATCCTCCGTGCCCATAGATTATATAAAAGCCTTTAACTGTAACTTTCTCAGGAACTATTGGACAGATTGGCACCATTTATGCAAAAGGCACAATTCTGAACTGAGGACTACATCTTTGCAAAATTTGGCGTAATTCCGTTTAGCAGTTCGGGCTGTAGCTGTGGCTAAAGGTTCTATGGGAAATTGCATGGGGAAAGTTATTCCAAATGGAATGTTGCGGATTTCCTATGGAAAATAGGTCATAACTATAACTACCTACTGGCAACTGCCAGTAGGTAATATATATTCACTGAAAAAAACATAGGTTTTAGGGGTGTTATGGTTAGCTGGACATTTCACTCATACAAAACCATTGAAATTCTTCAGATATAGTTAGTTGTACTAACTATAACTTGCGCACCCGCAATCCACTGCTGATGTTGTCACATATTACATCATTCATGACATAGTCAGTGACATAACTGATGACATCTCAAATGACATCACTGATGACATCACTGTTGACATCACTGATGACATGATCCAGTGAATGTGGTTTGGTTTGATATTTATAAAAGTATTATATATATCGGAATCTGCACTGAAGAATGAGTGGAAGTATTAGTGTCGGTATGTAGAATTTACTATTAGTGTGATTGACTGTCTAAATGACTAATTTAAAGTGTCTCACTAAATATATGGGATAGTGATTAAAGTTTGTGAATATTTGTATCAATCTGTGTCTTGTTGTGTAAACTACTCCATAAGTTGATTACTACCTATGTGAAACTGTTTATTAGTTTTTAATTAGTTAAGTGAGTATTTGTATGGGAGAGCAAATGTATGTGTGATTGGGTGGAAGGTGTGTGATTGTCCAAAGCTTTGTAAATAGTGGATTTAGTAGGTATATGAGGTTATGACTGCATGTGGAAATAGTTATTTGAGTGAGTAAATATTGTTATGGGTGAGATAATGAGTAAATATATTTCTCAATGATACATGTTCAACAAAATAGAAATATAAAAGGCAGTGTATGTGACAGTTCTTGTATTTAAATAAGTATATGTATGACTCAGTGATTGTATATGTGACTGTATGGAAAACTGTATACTTGTAATAGGGATTTTATAATACACCAAGTATTACTTTCTAAGTATATGAATAAATAAAGTTGTGTTGTATAAGTGTGTAGGTGAGTGAATGAAAGTATGATCAATTGTTTGCTTATGTGAGGAGGATGGCTGCATAACCTAATAGGATGTGTGCTGCTGTGTAATGTTAATATAGGTGTATTTAATAGTGTTGTATTGATGTTTGTCAGCATGTATGAGGGAATCTATAGGCCATACTATAAGAACTCTCCCTCATGACCCATTTACTTTTTAAGGATCCGTATTACAGATTCCACCAAGGGCACTGACAAATACCAAAGACCATTTGTTTCTTTAACTTTCTTGTTACACTTTATTTAGTCATATTTAGTCATTAATAATGATTTATGTTCTCTTTTTTAATTTTTCTTTTTTCACTTCTTTCCTTTGTGAATAAAAAGTTCTAAGATAAACACAATACTATCACAAATTTACAATATTACAATGAATATTTACTCAATAAATTACAACTGAATTTCATACATGCCTGGGTAGAGAAAACATGCAACCAAAATTATACATACACACTTTTCACACAACACACTCCATCTGCACGAGTTAACACATTTCAGTTGTTTGTCTATTGATCACAAGTTTATTCACTACGTTCCGTAGGATTAAGTAATAAACTTGGTCAACGCGTTTCGGTGGGGTAAAAGTAGTAGTAGAAACCACCTTCTTCAGGACCCGTCAGAGTATTGCATAAGAGTCTCTACACCCAGGAGTATTCCTTTTATTCTACGCCTTTCTGTTCTCACATCCCAGCGGACTGTTTGGGGATATTAATATTCTATTCACGACAACCTGGTATTACTGACTTTTTACAGATGTGTTAAAATTAAGACACGGGGTGGACGCAAGTTAAAATTCTTTTTTTATATAAAGGAGGTTTCCACTAGGTGGTCATTCTTTAACAAATATGTCCTCCTTTGCTTTTATGTTTACTCTTCCTTCTAGAGTTTTTCTTGGGTTGCTCTCCCTTATTTTTCTTTTATTTATATATCCAATGCTTCTTCAAGACTGTTAGTTAATCCTTTCTACGCTTCTGTCTTAGTCCCATCACAGAGTCCAGAGTTGCAGCATGCGTCCACACCATCTATAGGTACGTGTTCAGATGTGTGTGTAGATCTACAAATCAGTGAGTGGGTTTTTAGGAAGTTGTTTTGGTGTGTCATTCTTTTAAAGATGGTACTCTATGTTTTATAGTGAGTGATGAAATTTTATACTAGTGTATGATAAGGTGTAACAGATTGTCACATGGATGATGTCATCAGTGATATTATCAGTGATGTCATTTGAGACCTGTGACCATGTCATGAATGATGTAATATGTGACATCATCAGCATTAATTCAATGTATTAATTGTAATGTTATTTTTTTACATATTGTTTTTTTTAAGGTTTTTTTTCATGTTGTTTTACTACATTTTTATCTATTTATTTTTAGATATAATGTTTTTAATTTTACACATTTTGAATATATTTTTTTAATGAAAATTATTATTTTTTTGTATTTTATATTTTTTTAAATATATTTATATTATTTTATTGTTTTTTTTTAATTCTTTTTTTTTTAAGTCACGCACACAAAGCGTACCTTTCTCGATCACTGCGCGGAACCTAGATGCCACTTTAGGATCGTTGCGTAGGATCCGCGTAGGGTGTGGGACGGGTACGCATTTTCCTGCACGATCACTATAAAACCGATACCCAACTTCTGGCGCATACGAAACGTGTACGTATTGCGTCATGCGATGTTCGCACGGTTCCGCCCTGACCCCATATACGTGTTCGAAGCGGTGGGTGCGCGACTCCCGCAAAATGTTTTAATGTCTAAAATCATACATTTGTTATGTTATGTTATGTTATTTCCAATTCTAGAGCGCGCAGCAGCCCCAGCAAAGGGGCGTCCCGGCGCTATATCTGGGGAAGAAACACAACTCAGTCAGGGCAAGAAAAGAATTCAAACAGAGAAACCCTAAGATCCAGTGGGAAAAATGAAAGTCTTCACGGCTCTCCTAAATGCTAGTAGCTCATCCATAGCATGAATATGGGCAGGAAGAAAGTTCCACAGTTTGGGTGCGAGAACTCTAAAAGAACGACCACCTGCTCTGCTTCTCTTGAAACGTGGAACAACGGCTACATTTTGCCCCAAAGACCTCAACTGCCGAGGAGGAGCATAAGAAGAAATAAGATGTTGCAAAATCTGAGGCGAAGATTGTTTCAAAATTTTAAAAGATAAACACAAAGTCTTGAATTCAATCCTCTGAATCAGGGGTAGCCAATGAAGCTTACGGATAGTTTCTTTGGCCGAGCAAAATCTAGGAAGGCCTACCAGCGCCTTACAGCCGCGTTCTGAACGCGCTGCAGCCTGGTAGTTTCTGACAAATTGGTTCCAAGCAAAAGTGAGCTCACATAATCGAGTCTAGATAGTATGGCAGCCTGAATTATCAGCTGTCGGGTAGGGGCGTCAAAAAATGTCAAGATCGGCCTTAGCCCACGTAAGATCCCGAAGCAGGTGGCTGCTACTTTTTTTGTATTTATGGAAAAGCTGAGGGAGGGATCCAACCACACCCCTAGATTTTTCACCTCAGCTGCCGGAGTGGGGATAGGGCCTAGTTCTGATGGCCACCATTTGTTGCCCCAGAGATTGCTCTGCTTGCCCACAATCAAGACCTCTGTCTTTTTAGCGTTAAGCTGTAGGCAGTTGGCCGTCATCCGGCCAGCCACTGCACTGAGACCCTCACATAATCTAGTAGCCTCAGGGTCTGAGTCCCCACTAAGAGCGACCGCCAGCTGCGTGTCGTCCGCGTAAGAGACCATAGTCAGGTCCCAGCACTTGCCGACAGCAGCCAGCGGCTGCACATAAAGATTAAACAGCGTGGGGCTGAGTGCCGAACCCTGCGGGACTTCCTGCTCAATGGTGTAAGGTTTCGACTCAAATGGTGGAGTGATGACCCTAAAGGTGCGGTTAGTAAGAAATGACCGAAACCAGTCAAGTGCCACACCATTGACACCTGCTTCTCCCAGACGCTGCAAGAGTATTGTGTGCGATACAGTGTCGAACGCGGCACTGAGGTCGAGTAATACTAGTGCCGCAGTTTGACTCGAGTCCAACATGGAGCGCAGGTGTTCTGTCATGGAGAGAAGAACGGTCTCAGTACTGTGACCAGCACGAAAAGCATTTTGCGAAGGGTCCAAGATGTTACCAGACTGAAGGTGGTTAGACAGAATGCCATTGACATGGGCTTCTGCCACCTTCGCGACCCAAGGAAGCAGGGAGATAGGTCGATAGTTCTCCAGTTTGAGAGGGTCCAGTGCAGGTTTTTTCAGGATGGGGGTGACGTAAGCTTGTTTCCATTTAGGTGGAATTAGGCCAGAGGAAAAAGATACATTTATAAGTTGGTGTATGGGAGGTAGGCATAGAGAGGCTAGTTCTTTAAATTGTGCAGGTCTAAGAGGATATGCTGGTGACCCAGATTTAATTTTGGCTGCCAGCTTATAAAACTCTTCCTCCGATAAGTCAGGGAGTATGGATAGGGCCAAATTAGTACTGGGCATGGAGCTCTGATCCTCCATTGTCAGACTAGTACTAGGGAAAGAGCGGTATATTTTAGACACTTTTTCCACAAAGAAGATCGCAGGATCTTCACAGTGTGAAAGTGAACAGATCTCAGCCACAGGTACTCTGTTGGCTGTAAGATCTTTTAACACTTTGAAGATCAACTTCGTGGGATTAGAGCTGGTGTTAAATTCATGAGAGTAGTAGGATGCCCGCGACCTACAAACAGCTATATGGTAGCTCTTAACTTGTGCTAGATAGTAGGTTTTTTTCCCAACATCATTTATATATATTTAATATAAATATTTGGGCAAGACATTATCTGATGTGATCATAAAAATTATATACATTAACTATATTACGTTTAAATACAATTTTGCGAATTCGCGTCCGGTGTGTGCTGCGTGTGCGCACCCTACGCGGATCCCATTTGATGAGAAAAATGCGATTTGATTGGTTCATAACACTTCCTATTCTAAGTATTGAAGGACCCCACCCATTTCAATCACTCATCTTATACCTTCCTTGGTAGAAGACCTGTGCTAAGAAGAACCTCATTTTTTTGGGATTGCAGACCTGGTTTTGCTCTAACTTTAAAAAATGGCTTCACAACAACAACAACAATCTTCAGAATCTGAACACTCCAATGAAGATGGATTTGTTCCAGAACCACCACATCCCTAAAAGTATGTCTCCATTGTCTGGAAATTTTTTACCTATCCAGAGGGACTTAAACGCCACAAAAGTAACTTGCTAAATTTGCAAAGCAGTTTTATCTCGTGGAGAATCCCAACAAAAAATATTCTTGTGGCACAGCAAGCATGCTGAAACACTTGCAATGTTCTGCATCAAGTAAACCTACCCAAAGAGGAATGCAGAAGACAGCAGGAGAGTCTACATATGCCCCCAACTGGCTAACGCAAAAATTCACTGCGTGAAATGCAATAGATTGCTCTGCTACGTCTGTTGAATTAGTTTGCAGGGCACTTGATAACCATCGCTGTTAGAGGGTTTTTTTTGCCCTTAAGTTAATGGTTTTGTTCATCCGCTTGATTTTTTTTCCCTTTTAAAAAAAAAAAACAAATCCAAAAAAAAACCTACAAAAAAGTTTTTTTCAGAACTCCTCTGGTTAAAAATGAGCTATATTTGTATGATAGTGTGTGAAAGTTTAGATGAATGTATGTGTAGTATATCATTGACTAAAAGAATGCATTTTTGGAGTATGGTGAATGTATAAGTGCAGAACTATAAGGAAGTGCTGCAGCATGACACTGTACGCTCTTTAGCTACAGCGTGCTGTGGTACTTCTGAAGCACGGGGATGCAACATATGTCCATAAATATGTTGCAAGTCTATCCTTCCCTCTGCACTGCTGCTTAAACTGCAGCCATATGGTGACACAGGTACCCTTGCACCATGGTGCAAGGATATCTGTGTTGTGTGGAGTTTGTTTTTGTGCAAAAAAACACACCTTCCTCCACAAAAAACAATCAGTGGCGGCATTTTTCTCCTTCAATGTATGCTGTCCAGTTTAGCATATATTCAAAGAGAGTTTTATTTGGGGCTATAAGAAGGCTAGAAGGTCTATGTCCATACTAAAACTACCACTTGAGAGAGGGGGTCTGGACTTCCCGGACTTTAAAGTTTATTTTTTTGCATCCCTTTTAGGCCGGCTTCGTAGTTTGTTAGTTAAGAATCAATACTTTTTTATCAGTTCATGCTTGGCACTAACTTAAAACAGTTCTTGGCAAGAGTTCAAGATCCAAACTATTTTAAACGCGTAAAATTTAAGACTGCGAGAGATGCCGTACGTATTTAGAACTTGATCTTGTCCCATTGTGACACTTCCTTTTATCATACTGAGCTACCACTCTGCGACAACCCAGGGCTTCCTGATATTTTTAGTGATAAAACTGGGCGGGACTGGGCTAAATTTGGAATTAAGACGCTAGGAGACCTATATGGTTCAGAGGTTTTTTACAGTTTGCAACATTACAAACTTTGCACAACTTGGCTGAAGTAATGATATACAAGTACTTTCAAATCAAGGACTATCTGATACATAAAATGAATTTGAAACAAATAAATAGCTCAGATATCTGGAGTTGCTTTTATTCTACGAAAAATAAGTCACTAATTAGTCTGGGATATAAATGTCTCTGCCAAAACAAATCGGACGATTGCCCTAGATTGGCGTCAAAATGGACTGTTGATTTGGGGATTAAAGTGACACCCCAGAAAGTCTCAACTGCTTTAGATAATATTAATAAAGTAGTCCATCCTTCTAGCCTGAAACTACAACTATATAGGATGGTTAAAAATATCTAAATGGTCACAAAATATTTAAAGTAGTGATTGTACAAAATGCCCTAAATGTGGTCTGGTGCGCAGCAGACCTCACACATATGATCTATTCGTGCCCTTCGCTAACTAAATATTGGCTAGAAATTGAAAATATTTTACTTCAAAAATATTTGATTAGTACTCCAATCACCGCACCTTTGGTACTATTATCTATATACCCTACGGGTATTACAAATAGGAGTTGGCTAAGTATAGCTCTGTCCTGTGCCAGATTGGTTGTAGCTAGGGCTTGGATCTCGCAGAACCTACCTCACACGATCGAGTGGTGGAATCTTTTACATGAAATGTATACTATGGAAAGGGCACTGGCTAAGGGTAGAAGCTTCAAAGCAATTGCTAAGTTTAAAAAGATCTGGGACAACTTTTTGTAAATTATATGTGGATCTTGTTAATGGATTTTTTGTGTTTTAGATGACATTATCGATTTTGTCAAGAAGTTTTATTCATGGTCTGTTTGTGATTAGTTTTTTCTTCTCTTTCACCTGTTGAACATTGATCTATCCCGGTAATGAATGAAAATTAATTTCTTTGTTTTGTATGTATATGAAAAATGCTGCACTCCTGGATTTGCTTATCAAAATAAAAAAAATAAAAAATCAAATCAATGTATGCTGTGCATTTTAGCATATATTCAAAGAGAAAAAATGAGGAGAAATGAAAATAATTCTCCTTCTTGTGCCTTGCTACACCAATTGGAGGATGCTGCAGCATTCACACACATGTCCAGATTTATAATTTCTGATACATTTGGAGATGTGTCTTGTTTTATGAGTGTTCTGTGCAAACACGCACAGTAACACCTATAGAATGCCCTTTCAACGCAAAGTGGTATATATGATGAGGTCGTATTTACATCGAGAAGAACAGGTACAGAGACTGCCTTCTCCTCTCATTGTAAATATGAAAGAGTGTCTTGCGATATAACAATGTTACAAAAACTGACACATTGTTAGTAGAGGATGCTTCTAAATTTGTCCCATAAGTGCTTAGGTATTAGCAGACTGTTACAATAATAACATATTGCTAGTTCATTGTTTGAAAAAATTGCATGAGAGTGATAGGAGGTAAGCACAGACTTATGTCTCCAAAGATGCTCAAAGAAGAATGATTGAAATGATTGCTGATCTTCAATAGGTACAATGGGAAATTATGAACCAATCAAATCTTTTTTTTGAGGTCACATGATATCCTATAACAGTGAGATTCCAAAACTTCAAAGGTATAAACTGGGTGTTTAGAAGACTGTATTAATACTTTGTAGCTTCTTGCAGATCTGCTTGCATAGTACATAAAGAAATTAATTTGTACTAGGGTTAATGGCTAGGCCAATCCTTAAGTACTGCAAACAGAGAAAAAGATAAATGTATAAGTACTTACGTTTTGGCAAACTTATAGGACATGTTTATAGATTAATGAAGGGAAGGGATGAGCCTGATCATACATGTGCTAACACACTCTGTGAGGTGTTTTAAGTTGAGAAATGTTGTCCCTTTTAATCCTGAAAGTCCTTGGGCCCTACTAGCTCACCATGTCTCTCTATTTAATACCATACAGTTGCGTTGCAGAGAGGTGCTCTGAAGGCGTGTCCTATTTTATACCTCTCTGCAATGGGTTAGTTGGCCCCTAGTGACACTCAGTATTTATGTTAACTTTATCCTGTAACTTAAAATGCCCACAAAGTATCTTTCCACACTTATCTACTCTGTCCATCTCCCATTTCTTTACCTGTGTGCAAACACAGACCATTGTGCATTTTAATACTTATATTTATTACCTTCACAGTAATAGAAATAAAAATCGCTACACATTTTTTTCTGTTGTTTTTTATAATCTAAATTGATGAAAACTTCAAATTTTAGAATTAGGATCAGTGAAAGGAAAGAAAAAATACAGTTATAATCTATAATATTATATTTCTTACAATACAGCATAATTTTATCATTTTACAAATTCCTTTCTTTGCCCTTTTTGCTTTTTTCAGAATATATTGAATTTCACTTGAAACAGTGATTTCAATCGTACTCATCACATAACAGTGGACAAAAAAAACCCAATCAATAAGATTGTTTAAAAAACCGAAGACTACATCCTTAATAACATACCATATAATACAAATCACACAAATATAAAATGCTTACTCCTTACAAAATTTCTAAAGTAAATTTATACACACTGTAAATGTTGTTGTTTAAAAATATATGCTGAGAGAATGTGCAAGAAAAAGTCTTTAATTCAAATATTCACCTTTCGTCTTGGCCAAATGATATTCTTAAAATCCTTTATATTGAAATTGTCCAATAGTAATTGTATAAATACATATTAATACATTCTTCAGAGGCCAAATTATGATCCTAAAACGTCGGCTTTAAAAATAGTAGGTACAAATTTGGTATTTCACTTGGCAAACGTTGTTTAAAAACAAACTGATCATCATTACAATATGTCCTGTGGAAGGACCATCATGGAAAATGATTGCTACTGCTACAAAAGTCCTACCTGATATTGATAGTTGACTTGCTACAAAATGTTTTATTAACGTGTCCAATTTTCTTCCATTAGCTGTACAACGTTGCATCATTAAAAATATATATTGTCCGTATCTTTGTATAAATATTGTTGATAACATTTCGGATTTGCATTGGCTACACTCCATGTTTTGATTTGCTGGTTTAACTAGTTTATTAAAAGATACTGATTTACAGTCTGGTAATGTCAAATAATATAAATCTTTCAGTGTCTATATTAGTGCTACATGTATACATACAATTTTCACAATAATGTTCCCATTTGAAACAAAGGCCTAAAAGATTTTCAATTTCTAATCCTTTATTTTCCAATACAGTAAGCATATACATTACAAATTCCTGAGCATCTTGTTGGATATTCTGCGTAAATTGTGTCAAACCAGCACATACATCCAAAAGATTATGACTATCACAAACGCTTTGTATTTTAGTTTTATCAGTTCTCAATTTTTCATAAATACAATGCAACAAGGAACAACATCTTTTTTCCAGATTCTCCATAAGTTTCTGTTTCAAACTTTCAAGAAAAAAAACACATTGACCACTACATTAGCATAACAGTTGATATCTGAACTATTCTCAAACTGATAACCAACAATCATATTTAGTTTTTTTCCCTTCTCTATACCTTCATTACAGATATTCTCATACCTTCTTTTTCTACCTACCACACGCTTTTCAAATACAGGATATTGACCTAAATTGGGAGCATACACTCTTCTTAACCTAATATACTCTTTTACACAGTTTGCATCTGCAGTAACCTTTGTGTCATCAAAATCAATAAAAAACAAACCAGATAAAGTTCTGACTCAGGATAAAGCAACATATGCTATACCCTCTTTAAAAACGGTACTTCCAATGTTCACCAAAGGACAGTCTACACTTAAACCTTGAGATTTATGAATAGTCACTGCATATGTCAGAGAAAGTGGAAACTGTTTTCTACGGACATATAAATCGTTAACAATCAAAAAACGAACAGAACAACAACCAATTTGTTTTACTTCTTCAATCTGATCAAATTTAATTTTTAAAAATTCAATTCCATCTTTATTCTGATAATTAACAAAATCCACAACTTTACCCATTGCTCCGTTAAGTAAACCTTTTTCAACATCCAAATGTTGCCTTAATATTGCCTGATGTTTATACATGCATATAGATTCCTTTATAAACCAGCAGTTTTAGGTTTAGATTTTTCTAAAGAATTTAATTTTGTTTTCAGTTTTTCTTTCAAAATAATAGTGATTCCTTCATGCTGTATTTTATCAATGGCTTCCATTTTTATTATTTCTTCATTTTCCAGCTTCGAAAGTTGTTCATTGAATATAGAACACTCGCGCAGTGTTGGCATTAAGCAGATGATAGATTTGTTTTCTGCTATTTTCATATATATTTTTTCTGAAACTATATTTTCATTTGGAAACAAATTGTAAAGTAATTACCTCTGCAAAGCTTCTTTGCCATGTTCTGTCAGTACAGCAATTCTTATATCTTGAAGAATAGTTGCATAATC
This sequence comes from Lissotriton vulgaris, assembly GCF_964263255.1. Lineage (NCBI taxonomy): Eukaryota > Metazoa > Chordata > Amphibia > Caudata > Salamandridae > Lissotriton > Lissotriton vulgaris. The sequence continues at coordinate 906,231,642 of NC_141696.1, read as the reverse complement.
AACATCATTTGCCTGTCGCATATTTGTAATGAGTTCCTTGTATTCAAAACATGACCAAATGTTAACATTTCCAACACTACCCAAAGACTTTCTGGTATCTTCATGCGCAAATGTTTACCTGTTGTCCTTTTACGGGAGTAAGTTGCAGTAGATCTCCAAAAACTATGACATGTTTTCCTCCAAATAACATGTCGTACTCTGTTTTAAGAATTTGCTGCCTTCTTAAATGCACAAAAGCAAGCATTAAGTTTGAGACCATGCTTACCTCATAAATATTCAGCAGTTTAATTTTCTTTAGCACTCTTGAAACTTCACAACAAGCTTCTCCAGGTAGCTTGTGATATTCCAATTTGTTTTCATGCTCCACAGGTAACATAAGTAAACAATGTAATGTAATTCCTTTAATGTTGTGTGCTGCTAACCCAGTTGGAGCAGTTACAACACAAGACAAATGTGACTCAGTTGTTTTCTCTAGATAAGTGGTGATTACTTTAAATAAGAAACGTTTTCCTGTTACAGCTTGTCCACTCACATACATTCGGATAGGTTGAAATGATGTGCATGTGCATTCTTTCTTTTCATGAAAAAATCAATGGTCAATCTGTTGTCTTACTTGCTGATATATTTCTTTCTGTTCAACATTTAGTTCTTTGTCCAAGTTTGCTACAACCGGGGCCATATTCTTGATCAGATATGGACATTAAATATCCTGATTTCAGCCCTAACTATTTCGCTCTGCACATGGTCTGATCATTCCCTGCTCGCCTTCTCTTTGGATTTGAGCCTTGTTAAAACACCTCCCTTCCCCCAAAACACCTGGGCAAGGAATTGGAATCGAGTTGACATTCCGTCTTTGTGCAACTCGTTAACTACCACCTGCCCTGATCTGTCGGGTTCGGCCCTACACACCCAGGCTACCACCCTAGATCGCTGGCTTACCAAAGCCTGCAACCTAGTGGCCCCTCTGAAGCGGATTACCATCAACCGCACCCACAATGCCAACAAGTGGTTCAGCCCTGGCCTTAAAGCCAAGAAACTGGAGTTACGACAGGCTGAACGAGCTTGGAGGTTAGCATACTGCCCGACCCACAGACAACACTATATTACCATCCTTAGTGAATATAAAAAAGACATCTTGGCAGCCAAGACAGAATACTTTTCGGGGCGTATTCTAGCTGCGGAAAGCCCGCCACGTGAGATTTTTGCCACCGTCCACGAGCTGGCATCATCGGACAGAACCCTGCCTAAGATCCCCCCTTCTCAGGCCCTATGTGACTCGCTTAACAAGTTTTTTATTGAGAAAATAGTTTGCATTAAAGCCAATATTCCTCCCCCTTCACCTACCTTCATTGACCCCCAACCACCTGGCAATAATCTGTCTCTTACCCACGTTCCTCAGTCAAAGGACAGGATGCACACCTGGTATTTCATGCTTTTTTAACTTTATCCATTTTTTTTCATGAGTGCGTGCAGACTGGTTTTTAGTGCCATGCCCAGAAGGCACTGAGTAGATTAACAAATGAAATTATGGGGCGTGCATCACGCCCCGCCCAATCGCACAGCTAAATTGCGCCACCTTGGCGATAATGTAATCCTCCATAATAATCCAAGTAGTCTTTAAATTTCAACTCATTTAGTCAACACTTTCTCAACTTTTTGTCAACTGTTTTATCCGAATCCACACGTATAGTGTAAATGCCATTTCCCAAACTTCTAATGTTCCAGCTGTGTCCATCCGGACCTCTTGAAAGAACACGAATAGTGCAAAATTCATAAAAGGCAGCGTTTATTCAATAAAATACCCAATGCATTTCGGGCATAAATGCCCTTCTTCGGGGGTCACTGTGAATAATCAGAAAACACATAATCACCAATTATTATTTGTCATTTAACATCTTTAGTTTCTACATGATGCACAAAAGTGCTGTATTACATTGTGACCCGAGCCCATTTCCATCATGAACCCCTTTCTTTTCCATAGAAACTGGTTTCCCCTTGTCCTCGTAGCTTGCCACCATCTCAAACTCAAACATTTGCCTGATTTTAACCCTGCTTTTAGTTTTATCCTTCCACAGTCCTCAACCCTATCTGCTACCTATCATTATGCAAGCAATACATTTCTACAGGGGGTAGAAACGGAAGGAAGAAGGGAAGCTAACGGAAATGTATTGCTTGCATAATGATAGGTAGCAGGTAGGGTTGAGGACTGTGGAAGGATAAAACTAAAAGCAGGGTTAAAACCAGTTTCTATGGAAAAGAAAGGGGTTCATGATGGAAATGGGCTCGGGTCACAATGTAATACAGCACTTTTGTGCATCATGTAGAAACTAAAGATGTTAAATGACAAATAATAATTGGTGATTATGTGTTTTCTGATTATTCACAGTGACCCCCGAAGAAGGGCATTTATGCCCGAAATGCATTGGGTATTTTATTGAATAAACGCTGCCTTTTATGAATTTTGCACTATTCGTGTTCTTTCAAGAGGTCCGGATGGACACAGCTGGAACATTAGAAGTTTGGGAAATGGCATTTACACTATACGTGTGGATTCGGATAAAACAGTTGACAAAAAGTTGAGAAAGTGTTGACTAAATGAGTTGAAATTTAAAGACCACTTGGATTATTATGGAGGATTACATTATCGCCAAGGTGGCGCAATTTAGCTGTGCGATTGGGCGGGGCGTGATGCACGCCCCATAATTTCATTTGTTAATCTACTCAGTGCCTTCTGGGCATGGCACTAAAAACCAGTCTGCACGCACTCATGAAAAAAAATGGATAAAGTTAAAAAAGCATGAAATACCAGGTGTGCATCCTGTCCTTTGACTGATGATTTAAAATTCGATGCCCAGAACCGGGATAGCACCCGCCTGCTACAAAAAGATCAAGCAGCAAGACTAATGGAAAGCGCAAAAGTCCACACGGTTGAAACATCATTGTGGTTCATTAAAGAAGGCATCGAAATACAAAGGAACGTTCTTCAATTTTAACATTTAACTTGCAGACACTGATTATTACATGTTGTATACAGGGTAATTGACTTTTAATTAAGAAAGTGATCCATATTGTTAATTTGAACTCCAACGAATGGTATTATGGGAAATGTAGTTTCTTAAAGCATTATCATCTGATGCGAATCACAGCAGCGCCGAGATGGCGGGAGAATCAATTCCAGCGGGCCAATTGGGAGGTTAGAGGGATGGGTTAAAAGTAAGAGGGAGAATGGCGAGATTAACATGTTCACGGAAGGTATGTTGAAGATGAAGCTCTGATACGTCGTTTGGCAGGTATGTGCATAATCGTTAGGTTGAGTGGGTTTTCTTGGGGGGTGAAAGGTGAGTGAACTATTCAGTCAGGTTAAAACAAAGAGTAGATCATTGCGTAAGTAGTGGTAGACAGAGGGTGTAAGAAGAGCAATGTGAATGCATTATTTAAATAGGGCGAAATGCCAGGGGACAAGCATGCAGATTTAAATGCAGGGAAATTAGTATGAAAAATGTGTAGACTAAAAGTGAAGCACTGTTTACGGTAATTAAGTAGAAACTGATTGTTTTTGGTAAACTACAGGGGGTAGAAACGGAAGGAAGAAGGGAAGCTAACGGAAATGTATTGCTTGCATAATGATAGGTAGCAGGTAGGGTTGAGGACTGTGGAAGGATAAAACTAAAAGCAGGGTTAAAATCAGGCAAATGTTTGAGTTTGAGATGGTGGCAAGCTACGAGGACAAGGGGAAACCAGTTTCTATGGAAAAGAAAGGGGTTCATGATGGAAATGGGCTCGGGTCACAATGTAATACAGCACTTTTGTGCATCATGTAGAAACTAAAGATGTTAAATGACAAATAATAATTGGTGATTATGTGTTTTCTGATTATTCACAGTGACCCCCGAAGAAGGGCATTTATGCCCGAAATGCATTGGGTATTTTATTGAATAAACGCTGCCTTTTATGAATTTTGCACTATTCGTGTTCTTTCAAGAGGTCCGGATGGTTACAGCTGGAACATTAGAAGTTTGGGAAATGGCATTTACACTATACGTGTGGATTCGGATAAAACAGTTGACAAAAAGTTGAGAAAGTGTTGACTAAATGAGTTGAAATTTAAAGACTACTTGGATTATTATGGAGGATTACATTATCGCCAAGGTGGTGCAATTTAGCTGTGCGATTGGGCGAGGCGTGATGCACGCCCCATAATTTCATTTGTTAATCTTACCCACGTTCCGGCACTGACGAGAGAATCCCTGCCCCCCCTACTTAGGCTCTCCAGCTGACATTTGCCCGGCCCGTATTCTCCGTCAGATTTTTTCTGATTGCCCATCTCCTGCCCTCACCCTTCTGAATGATTCCCTCACGCATGGCACTGTCCCTGCCCCCTTCAAGACCGCCATAATTATCCCTATACTAAAAAAGCCCGGGGCGGATCCTGCCTCCCCGGCAAACTATCGCCCTATATCCCTTCTCCCGTATTTGGGAAAGGTTGCTGAGTCCCATGTCACCCAGGTGCTTAGCTCTTTTATAGAGGATAGCAACTACCTTGGACCCTGCCAGGTGGGCTTTCGTCCTCGCCATTCCACCGAGAAGGTGGTTATCTCGGTCATGGACCAACTCAGGGAGGGGCTCGATACCAACACCTCCCAGACCCTCGTCCTCCTGGATTTGTCCGCCGCTTTTGACATGGTGGACCATTCCATTCTTCTGTCCCGTGTCAATGCAGCGGGCATAGGGGGACAGATATTGGCCTGGCTCGACTCCTTCCTGTCTGACCGCATGCAAGCAGTCCACCTGGCCGAATTCTCTGCCCTGCCCCGCAGGGTGCAATGCGGTGTCCCTCAGGTTCCTCTCTTTCCCCTCTTTTGTTTAACCTTTACATTTCCCTCTTATTTTTGCACTACAACAAATGGAGGTCACAGTGTACAATTACGCTTATGACCTCCAACTCATTTTTAATTTCTCCTCCCCTACATCAGGTATCACTAGCTTCCAGTCCGTCATGCTGTTTATCCGGGATTGGATGAATGCGAACCATCTTAAACTCAACCCGGATAAAACAGAGCTGGTTCTAACTGGTGGCAGTGGTAACCCTTGGTCCCCCTCGTTTTGGCCCCCTTCTCTTGGCTTACCCCCCACTCCTTCACATTCAGTTAAGACCCTTGGCATCACACTCAATCATCACCTTACACTCCACTCCCTTATTAGTTCTGTTGTTTCCTCCTGTTTCTTTACCCTGCGTATCATTTGGAAAATATCCCGTTTTTTTTTCTCCCCCTGCACTTAAACTCATCTTAATGGCCATGGTCCTATCTAAGATTGACTATGGAAATATTATTTACAATGGTGTCCCCGCTTATGCACTTCAACGCCTTCAACTGGTGCAGAACCATACAGCTCGCCTGGTATATGGCCTATCCAAATCCCATCAATCCTCTCCCCTGCTTATTGCTCTACATTGGCTCCCTATCAAACAACGGGCCCTCTTCAAACTTGGAAGTCTTACATTTCAGGCCCGGGCGGGCACGGCTCCTGCCTTTATCAACTCTGCCATCACCAACTACTGCCCTCCCAGAGATCTGCGCTCGTCCACCAAATCTCTTTTTGTCATTCCCCGCTTTAAGAAAAAAAGATCGGGAGGCCAGAAATTCTCGGTCCTTGCTCCCACCTTTTGAAATACACTCCCGCCCCCTGTTAGATTTTCCTCCTCCTATATGGAGTTTCATTATATCTTCTTGAGCTTGATGCATTGCTGTTTCCACCTCATTCATGGCGAATGCTGCTTCATTTTCAACAATTGGTTGTCCTAGTAGATCTTGACTCAGTGGAGCAGAACCATGACTGTCTTGAGAACTGTCTCTAGCAATCTCAGCTGCAACAGTAGCTTCTTGATCAGTTTCATGATTCAACATTTTCACATAATTAGGAAAAATAGTGCATTCTATGGTATCTTTACAAGCATTGAAGGAATCTTCATAGCTGTGAAAATCTCCAAGTAATTCCAATTATGAACGCCACGGTTTGAACAGTTGCAAAAGGGCTAAATAGTAAAATTTCCTTTCATCATGAGTGTCACAACTCAGTTTCCTATGATTAATCAAATTTCCTCTAGTTTGTTTCACCAAACATCCTTCAGAACCAATCACTCCATATTTTCCATCATTAAGGTTCTCTGTAGTATTCCGTTTAAAATTGAAGTTTTGCAGCACTTCATAGAGACCCATGTTCTCAAGATGATGACTTTTGGTTGGATAATATGTGTCCAACATATTTGTTTTCCAAATATCTGTACTTTCTGGATCTTTTTCTGCTATATTCAATTTCTTGTACAGATTTAAGTACTCGGTTTCGCATTGCAGCAAGTCCTACTCTCACCCAAATGATTCTTCTAGATTTGGAGTATAGACTTGCAGTTGATAACCAATCTGAGCATTCATATGCTCAGATTTTTGGGTGGGATAACATCTTCAAACTGAAACTGTATAATTTCTTACTTAGACTCTTCTCGTGAGAAATCTCTTCCCACATTTCTTCAAATTCCGTCTTTTCTGATTTTATAATGGAGGACGTTACATATCGAGCAACAGCAATGGAATTGTCCGCAACGTACTGAATATCCATGTTAGCATTCCACATTGACAGAATAACCGGATTGTAATTATTTATGTATTTTGACTCTTCGCTTCTTCTTAAATTGTAGGTATTCTTTTGAGACTTTCTTGTGATGGTATGTTGCATAACAGACATAAAACTGTTTACTCTTCCTTTAGATATTACAGGACATGGAAAACCAGAATGACATTGGCATAAAACTTTTCCTTAGACTTGGATTTTTGTCTACAGTATTTTCCACAACAATGGCTTTGGAATAATATTTGGCATATTCTTCAATAAAAGACAAAACAGTATCATCTGAATCTGTTCCGAATTTCGGGGCATCCTTTATCCATATCAGCATATGTATATGAGGAGCACCTCTTGCTTGATACTCCTTTCTCCAAAAGAAATCCACAACTTCTCCAAGAGGAGGATTTATTTATTGTAGATAAAAGACCTCATAGCTTCAAATCTATGATTGAAATACATGTATACATTAACAGGATCCAAAGAGCACAATTCTCCTGGTGTCTTGTATTCAATATTTTTTATAATGGAATTTGCATCTCGAAGAAATTCAAGTAAATCATCCCAAGTGTACTGAGCACAGCTTAGGGTAAGGAACCATGGAGGAGTTCCTAAGTTCCTTAGCATACATTTAAGTTCTCCATGACAACAGTACCAATATTCATTAGTCCCAGGCTGACAAGCCATCAGAATAATCAGCTGAGATTCTAAATGATCCTCTCTCTGGTAAACTTTATCCTTAAAATCCTGTGCAGATATATTTCGCAGATGTACTCCTGTTTTCAATATGTGATTGACTGCATATGAAAGACCAAACAAGTCACTTTCAAACAAAAGATGAAATATATATGGGATACATTGTCCAAATCTTGGATCTTCTGCATACAAATACAATTTTGTTGTCCGGTATTCAGATGCAGGAATCTGCACAGGTCGTTCATCATATCATCCTCCTTTTCCTGTTGGGAACAACTGCGAAAAACAACGAGCTTCCAAACTTTCTTCCCATACACTCATGGGACTTCCCTTAGCTTTTTTCATTTGGAATAACTCAATAGTATTCCCCATCACTTCTTTTGAATGAAGTGGATGTACACTGTAATGTTCATAGATTTCTTCACTTTTGGACATGTGCACTTTTTCAATTTGTCCACTTGATGTTTCAGTATCTTCTGCTAAAAGTATTAATTCTTCACCCATATACACATTTTTATAGTACTCATTGTTTTTTATCAAATTCAAAGTCGCCTTTTGCACTTTCCTGACATCCACTAACTCCTGCCAGATTGTCGTACTCTTAGTAGGCAAGCCATTATCTAGATTGACTAGTGGTTCATTTTCTACACACTCTGCACCAATAGTTTCAACATTTTTCTTTAAATCTAGAGGTAAATAAACAACTCATCTTTTTAATCCTCTCAATAAATCTGAAGGAGGCAATTTACCTGTTTTAGGCACCATACGAACAATAACCTGAAATGGGTGTACACAATGAATTAGAATAGACTCATAGGTATTTAAATCTATCAATTCTGGAGGAATAGTAACCAACTCTAGAATATTATGGACAGCTCTAGCAGGCATTTTATTCTATTCTAATTTATTGTAACAATATTTACAAATACGCTGATCAGAACGCAAATCGAAACAATTCTCTACCAACAAATAAGATGCAAATTCCTTCCACTTATCAATATTTTCTCTTTCGGTTTTTAAATACAGATCAACAATCCGAGTCTGATTTTTATAGTGAGTTCCCCTGCAAAAAATACAAGAATAATTTGGCCTTTCACCTGAAATCCCCTTAAACTTTGTAATTTGATCTTCAACATTTGTTGTAGTAGTATGCTGCACATTTTCCTATATTAATGTGTCAGTTTCTGCACTCTCTTGTTCAGGACCAAAGTAACAGAACTCAATTTCATCACAAATCTAATTCACATCTGATACTGATCCACGCAAAAGAGCACTGTTCAACTCATTTAACATTAGTGCTGGACTTTTTGCATAATACAATCTTCTGACCAATTTTCACATTTGAGTATGATGTACTGCTAACATCCTGAAATGGTGAAAAACACTTTGACATACTTTCCCAGAAAGACAAGCCAGAGAATGACCTTGCAAACCAGTATTTTTTCTTACTCTGCAAGGGTCTAGTCCTTGCAATATCTTAATCTTTAGTTTAACAGATTTTTTATTATATGCTCGTAAGAAATCACATAAAATATCAATAGATTCTTGTCGTACACTACAAATTCTACTGCAACCCCTAGTGTACACTGGGGCTTTAGGACGTCTGCCTAGAACTTCATCAGCTATCACTTCTTCTGCATTTCTTGGAGCCATTTTCTCTTTCTCAATTGGACAACCATTTTTAACCTCATAAGCTCGACCACTGGTATCAACTGCATGAAACAAATCATTGGTCTGAAAATAACTCTCTTCAATAAAGAAAGGCTCAAAACTTGAACTGTGTTTCAATACACCCAAAAAAAATCACAAAAATTAGTTCTATTTATCACTCTTTTACTCTTATTTTTGGCCTTCATTAAATGGATTGGTTTATCTAGTGATCAAATTCTCTTTAAAACTAAAATAAATAGTTTCCTTTTTACTTCAAAAGCCTTTTCAACAATGGATTCAATATGCTTCTTCTTTTTATAAAATGGCACTCTTTTTCTATATTTTTTCATCTCTTTCAGCAAATTAAGGACCACTCTATTCTAAAAACAATTACGTATTTCTTTGTACTGATTTTGCCTTCTTTTACCATACTTCAAATCTTTTCCATGTACATTTTCTTTTTTTACCATTCCAGTTATTGATTTTATTTTGCCTAGTGGAATCATTGTCATTAGTTTCCACATTCCGCACACTGTTTGTAGGCTTTGAAAGTTTTTTAATGAATTCCTTGGTTCTCGTACCAGAAGATTTTTTCTTTTTACCCACATGATGTTGGTCATCCAAAACTTGTTGAATTTTCTGCAAATAATTGTCCTTTTTCTGTCTTTTTCTCTTTCTTGATTTTTCAGGCATGAAAACTTTATTTTAATGATGATAAACAATATCTGTAAAAAATAAACATAATAAATATATTTTAATACATTTATAAATTATAATTTTCTATTACTATACAAACACATTCTATAAAAAAAAACATTCAACCACTTTCTTTTGTAATCACTCATTAAAATTATAATTCAAGGTGTAAAGATAACTGAATATGTGATTACACGTCTGCATGTGTAATGGACAAGGATTTGTACCAGTGTGAATGATTAGTACATGGTGCTGAAAGGGTCACTATGGGAATGTAAGAGTAGTAACAAGGTGTTTGCTGGAGTGTATGGCTACTGACTGGGAAATTGTATGCCTAAAACACAAGCGTAAAGGTGGTTAGAGCACTACATGCTTTGGGCTAGATGTAGATAAACGTGAAATACCAATTCCTTAATACCGAATTTTACTGATTCGGTATTAAGGAATCAGTTGCTCCGATGTACGTAAAGATTCGATAAAAATTACCGAATCAGTAATATTCGGTAAAAAATAGCGATTCAGAAGGTTTTGGTAAAAAAAAAATAACGAGACCCTAATACCGATTCATAAATAACCGAATCCAATACCAAATCGGTAAATACTGATTCAGTAATTTAAAAATTCAGAATTTGTTGAATCAGCCAATGCTGTGCATCCCAATTACCTCCCAAAGAGGAAGTGGCCACACCCAGGCAGCTGCACTGAACCTGGAGATGTCTTTGAGGCAGGTAGCTGAGCAGAGGAGCCAGGAGCAACACAGCCTTTTTTGCCAAGAAACAAAATTTGCAAAATGGCAAACCAGGAAAGAGAGAAGGATGGAGGTGAACGAAAACAAAAACAGAAGTTTAGTGAAAAGGAGCTGGAGCTCCTCATGGAAGCAGTCAACAAGGACCATGAGAAGATGTTTGGCAGGCAGTCCCTTCATGTGCCAGAATCGCAGAAGAGACATATCTGGCTTGCGATTCAGAGCAAGATAAATGCCATTGGGGTCACCCAGCGCTCCATTGAGGACATAAAGAAAAGGTGGTATGACCTGAGGAAGACTGCGAAGGCGAGGATGGCGGAAAGGCAGAGGCAGACTATCAAAACTGGTGGAGGGAGGAGCAGAGCACCTGCACCAACAGCCCTGGATCTTATGGTGGAGTCCACCCTCCAGCCGGAAAGTGTGAGTGTGATAGGTGACGCAGACAGCTCTGCCAGAGCTGCCAGCAAACAAGGTAAGCTTCATGCATAGCATGCTGTGCACCCCCTCCCCAACCTTAATCCCCAGAAAGGCATAGGTACTCCCACTCCAGTCCATGTTTCTCCCATAACCTGCAATGCATACAGACGAGACATCATGCAGTGCAGCAGAGGGGAGCAGAGGGAAGGCACCCAGGCCAGAGGGGAGGCATCAAGAGGAGGAGCAGTCGCCTGCAGGGCACACAACCCCACCACCACCAGCACCACCGTCTCCATGCCCACCATCACCACAGCTCCAGACAACACCGCCATCACCAACAACACCATCACCACTGCCACAATCAAAACCACCACCACAGTCAGGCAGGAGGCTGCAGTGGCCACCCTCCAGCAGATGGAGGTGTCAGAAGAAAAGAGCACAGGGGGCCAACAGTCCACAGTGGCTGAGCAACAGGGAAAGATCTGAGTCCCCATAAGAGCCTGCCCACACATCCTCAAGGCGCCGCAGGGCAAGGGCAGTCAATCTTTCAATCCCGGGCCAAGGTGACAGTGTGTTCGCTGGGCTGGAAGGCAACATGCCGAAGGTCCTGGGCCTGCAATGGAGAGCAATGCGGTCAGTGCAGTGGGAGATGTCACACATGAATGCGCACATGCATCGCATCGAAAAGGGGATCAGTGCGATTAATAACACCATGTCTGAGGGCATGAGTGATGTGGCGTTGGCTGTGAGCCAGCTCTGCACCAAGTTTGAAGAGGAGCGCCTGTCTAGGTGCAGGGAGAGGCAGAGACTTGATGTATACACCAAGGCTGTGAACCGCCTGTCCAGTGCTACCTCCCTCATGTGCAGGAGCTCTATTGCCATGCAGGAGGAGATGGCACACTATTGTAGGGATGTGGCTAGGGGGATGGTCACAATGACCTCAGCACTTGAACTGCTGCAAACTGAGAAGAAGGCCACTACAGCAGAGGGGGGACAGTGAGGAGGCTACCAGCTGTAATAGCATTACCCCCTCTTCCACCGAGACCAGGAGGAGCCGCGAACGCCACAGCGCTGCCCAGGAACATACTGGCAGTGCAGACAGTGGGGCCAAGGAACGTGGCAGTGCAGCACGTGGGTGCAAAATATAAAGCCAGCCATGGTTGTACATTAATGGGTGATGTAACCCATGGGTGTATGGAGACTGATTCAGATCTTGGTGGTGTGCACTGGTCATTAAACGCCATCATGCAAATACAGTAACTGGCTATGTCTCCTTACTCACTCAGAAATGGTTGTGCGTTATCTCAGCCTGTCTCCGTCTCCCATTCGGTGCATGCTGCCACACCAGCTGTGCAGGGCTCTGGCAGAGGATTGAGTCAGTTAGTTCCACTGTTGTTCCTTTCTTTGTGGCAAGGTTATGCAGCATTGCACATGTTGCTAATATTTTGCAGCAGATGATGGGGCGGTACTGACTGACGTGCACCTCCACTTTTGTGGAGGCAACGGAACCTGCTTTTTAGCAGTCCAAAGGTGCGCTCCACAACGTTGCGCGTGCTTTTATGTGCCACATTGTATCTCCTCTCCCTTGGGGTGGATGGGTTGAAGTATGGTTTTAGTATGAATGACCGGAGGGCATATGCGCTGTCTAATGGGAAAGAAAGCGCCATTATTTTGGGTCACCAATACGTTAATCCAAGGTATACATCAGGGTGTGTCACATTGATTTACCTAGTAGGTATTCTTTTCTGAATTCACCAGCAGCCAGACGTGTATAGATCCCACTGTTCCTGAATGTGTAGGAGTCGTGGGTACTCCCTGGGAATTTGGCCACAATGTCAGTAATGATGAAGTTTGCATCACATATCACCTGCACGTTGATGGAGTGAGTTGATTTGCGGTTGCCGTATATGTATTCTGTAGCTGCAGGTGGGCAGATTGGTATGTGGGTCCCATCGATGCAGCCTTTAACATGTGGGAACTGTGCCTTTTAGTAGAAATCCAGCTTGCTCTGCTGCTGCTCTGGCTGTGTGCTGGGGAAGCGTATGTAGTGATGCATTCTCTGCATCATGGCGTCCAGAAAGGAGTTGAAGAAACGGGACAGGCAGCTCTGTGACACACCACCTGCTGCGGCTATCACACTCTGGTAACTTCCTGATGCCAGGAGGTGCAGGCAACAGAGTACCTGTACATGGGTGGGTATTGCGTGCGCCCTTGGTGTCTGATGCTCCAGGTATGGTTGCAGGTCCTGTATCAGGTCAAGGATGGTGTGTAGGTGTAGCCTGTACCTGTCATGGATTTCTGACTCAGTCATTTGGAACAGTGTGACACGCAGTCTGTACACATGCTCTTCCCGTCTCCAAATCCTCTGTCCTGATGCTCACAAACGTAGCCCCCTTGCTATGACGTAGAGGGCCACCATTGTGTTCACACTGTTTCATTTTGGGTCTGTTTTAATGCACTGCACCTGATTACCACCTGCTCTGGGTCAGTGGTAATTACGATTCTTTAACACCGAATTTGGACAAACTCGGTATTACCGAATTTTGCTACATCGCATTACCAAATTTTTACAGATTCGTTATTTACCGATTCGGTATTTTGAGGTTTCGGTGTTCACCGATTGGTAAATAAGGAATCAGTAACTCTTTTACTTTAATTTACCGATTCGGTATTACCGATGGCATTCGGTAATACCAACTTCGCACCGGGCTAAATACCGGTCAGTAATGCTGGAATTTACTGAATTTCAGCATTACCGACTGGTATTTAGCCACCTACATCTAGCCCTTCGTGCATAGAACTTTAAAGCAGTCCATGTCATAAGGCCTGGTTTCCTGCATGAGTACATGGATAGTGACTGAATGATTAGAGTAGTAGAAGGAGAGACACTGGTTAAATGTATAATTGGTTGAGTTTAACTTTAGTGAATTGATAAGTACATGGTGCTAAAAGGGTCACTACAGGAGCGCAAGGGCAGTAACAGGATGTTTGCAGCACTAGGGAATTGTAGGCCAGAAACAGAAGCGTAAATGTGGTTAGAGCACTACAAGCTTACTGCATAGGACTTTAAAGCAGTCCGTGTCGTAAGGCCTGCCTCACTGCATGATTACATGGATACTGACTGAATAATTAGAGTAGAACAAGGAGAGACACTGAGTAAATTTATAATTGGTTGAGTTTTACTACAGTGAACAAATTAATACATGGTGCATAAAGGGTCACTAGAAGATTGCAAGGGCAGTAACAGGGTGTCTGAAGCAGTGTATGTAAACTGACTGGGGAATTTTAGGCCAGAAACACAAGTGTGTAGGTGGTTAGAGGAGTACATGCATTGTGCATAGGAGTTTGTACCAGTCCAAGTGCTAAGTCCCTGTATCACTGCATGAGTATTTATGTACTGATTCAAACATGACAGTCCTACAAGGAGAGACACTGGGTGCATTTATAATTGGTTACGTTTTTCTTCAGTGAATGAATTAGTGCATATGCTGAAAGGGTCACTATGGGAATGTAAGATTAGTGACAGGGTGTTTTGCTGGAGTGGATGGATACTGACTGGGAAAGTGTACGCATAAAACACAAGCTTAAAGGTGGTTAGAGCACTACAAGCTTAGTGCATAGGACTTTAAAGCAGTCCATGTCCTAAGGCCTGGCTTACTGCATGAGTACATGGATATTGAATGAATGATTAGAGTAGTAGAAGGAGAGCCACTGGTTCATTTTATAATTGGTTGAGTTTTACTTCAGTGAATGGATTAGTGCCTGATTGCAAGCGCAGTGACAGGTTGTTTGCTGGAGTGTATGGAGACTGACTGGGGATTTGTAGGCCTGAAACACTAGTGAAAAGGTGGTACACTACTACATGCATAGTGCATAGGAGTTTAAGCAATCCATGTCCTAAAGCCTGCCTCGCTGCATGAGTACATGGATACTGACTGAATGATTACAGTAGTAAAAGGAGAGACACTGGGTGAATTTATAATTGGTTGAGTTTTACTTCAGTGAACAGATTAATACATAGTGCAGAAAGGATCACTAGAGGACTGCAATGACAGTAACAGGGTGTTTGAAGCAGTGTATGTTAGCTGACTGGGGAATTGTATACCTGAAACACACACAAATGTGTAGGTGGTTAGAGGAGTAAATGCATTGTGCATAGGAGCGTGTACCAGTCCAAGCGCTAAGGCCATGCATCACTGCATGAGTACTTATGTACTGATTCAAACATTACACTACTACAAGGAGAGACACTGGGGGAATTTATAATTGGTTAAGTTTTTCTTCAGTGGATGGATTAGTACATGGTGCTGATAGGGTCACTATGGGATTGTAAGAACAGTGACAGGGTGTTTTCTGGAGTGTATGGATACTGACTGGGGTATTGTAGGCCTGAAACACAAGTGAAAAGATGGTTAGACCACTACATGCATAGCGCATAGGAGTTTGACGCAGTCCATGTCCCAAGGCCTGGCTTCCTGCATGAGTACATGGATAGTGAACTAATGATTAGAGTAGTAGAAGGAAAGACACTGGTTCACTGCATGAGTACTTATGTACTGATTCAAACATTACACTACTACAAGGAGAGACACTGGGTGAATTTATAATTGGTTGAGTTTAACTTCAGTGAATAGATTAGTACATGGTGCTGAAAGTAACTATGGGATTGCACGAGCAGTGACAGGGTTTGTGCTCAAGTGTATGGATACTGATGGGGAATTGTAGACCTGAAACACAATTGTGTAGATGGTTAGAGCACTACATGCATAGTGTATAGGAGTTTGAATCTAAATTATAATTAGACATGACAAAGTTTATGTTTTCACCATAGTTATTATGTGGGAAATGTAAAGGGGCAATACGTAGTTCCTCTTCATAACCACATTGAATTCCCGCTATGAGATTACATGGTTCTAAATTAAAGTCTCCAGCCCAAATTAGGGAGCAATCCCGACCTACAATCTTCATAATGTCCGTCAGCTCTTTATCCAAAGATGTAATGGCCTCGTGTCTCGATGCATTAAAAATATTATTATAAAAATTAATAACTATAATATACTGTAATCCTTCTACTGAAAAAAATAAAAACTGGAAATGTGGCGCATTTGAGTAGGATTCTTTTTAAGTCAGCCCAGAAGACAATGAAATAAGTACTGCTAAACCACCACTAGCCCTGCCTGACTGTGATCGAATAGCATTTCTTGCAATCGTCTTGAACCTGTTTATGAAGAAATCACCAATAAGCCATAACTCCTGTATTAAAACCATATCGCAATGTTCTATACTTTTAAACCAGTTTACATCCTGCAGTTTGTTTCTTGCCCCATCTACATTTCATGTCATTATATACAGACATCCATACTGTGGTTGACTAGGACAATTTATCTCAGCTTCTAAAATGGGCCCTTTCTTACATCCAACTATACTAGCCTCACTAACTTCGATATTCTGACTCAAACTCCTCCCTGCATCCTCTAATATGTCTAACTGGATGGGAAAGTTAGTCACGGTAGACAAAGAAGACTGAGCGATGATGTTCTCCGTCGGAGTTGGACTTAAAAGATGTAGTCAATTGCAACAGTCTAAACCAGACAATGGAGCAAGTCTGTTAACTAAAATTAGAAAAGGTGGTCTCTGGGTAAGTCCCTGTAATGCTATCCGGTTATTTGGTGCCTGAGGCATCCGCCAACCATTTTGAATAAAATGTGGTCTATAAAAGAACCCCAGTGGCGAAAGGCCCATTTTGCTGGACCAGGACTCTAAATTAGTGCTCCCTAAACGATGCAGCAAAAGTCCCACAACTCGCTCATTATTGAAGTTTGCAACTATACAGTCCCCTCTTCCTTCTTTCCTAGAGTCTCCAATCCAAGCACAACGTCTAGCTGTGATCATCTGATTCCAGATGTCTAAATCCCTCACCCAACATCCTTCAAATTGTTGGAAAGCCAGTGCATTTTTTCGCGATCAGTTGATCAGTAATTTCTATCTGGCCTTCCTGTAGAACTGGGACTTTCCGCAGAACCACTACCAACGAAGCAGCAGCTGGAGGGAGATGTAAGACCTGGAAGCCCTCTAAGGCTAATCTACAATCCATTCCCCTAGGCATCTGTTCCGATTCTCGATGCAGAGCCCCCGATGTCAGACTAGGTAATTCTTCCCCCCTAAACCTAGCACGTGGTCCACATACCTTCCTTCCCCAATACAGTAGCTGGCCTGGGTGGGTCCGCCAGAGTTAACCCCTGGCTCACCTGCTCCATCACCCGCATACACTCTGCCAGCATCGTGATTACCCACAACAACTACATTCCTTCCAGGCACTTTTGATGTTGATGGTATTTGCCTGGCGACAGGGGATTTAGGGGAAGGGGGGTTTCCGGATACCAGATTGCTAGATTCATTAGATCTATTAGCCATTGCCCTTTTACTAGGTACTAATGAACCCTCCTGATTGCCAAAATATTGCGTACCCTTTGATTCAAAAACTGTTAGTCTTTCCTCTATTTTGGACAAGCTTTGCAAAATTGGAGACAAAGACGATGTAAATAAATTTTCCAATCTAGGCCACATAACACCGTGATTTTTTACAGGGGGATCGCCTAAAACATCTAAATTGAAATTTGGCAGACTTGGCTGTGCATCCACGGTTACTGGGGATAGCGGTGCTGCAGTTCCTCCGTTTTTATTTGTCCTTTTAATTTTTTCCGATTTCTGTCTTTGTGGCCCTTCTCCCCACTTCCTCTTTTGTGAAGGATCTGAGGTTACGGCAGGGGGATAATTTTACCAGGGGAGCAGATCTTGAGATGATATGTGGGGGTGGAGTACTTCAGGTATTTTCAATGACCACCTCAACGGATTCGACAGATGGTGAAAAATTATGTGTTCCCTGTCCACCTTGTTTTTCCAGCGGTTTATTCAAAGTCAATCCAGGATCGCTTCCTTTAACAAGGGGGTCGACATCTGCAACCAGGTAGCGATCCGGAGTTACATGCACAGGCTATAGCACCCAGTGATGATTGTTTTTAACTGTTTGTATATCCATAGAGAGACAACGCTCTGTCAGTGCTATCTCGTGAGCAATAACAGAGCTGGCTCTGATTAAGAACTGATCCAGAGTCCCCACAACACTACCAGAGGGCTGTGCAGTTCTTCCCTTTCCCTCACGCAAATTCATTCTCACTATGGTTCTTAGTATGGCGAGAGGATCAAATAAATAACAGTTTTGTTAACTCAGCCACCCTAATTAATTACGCCTTCTCTGGTGCCAACCATATATCAAATTTAACTGACCTTGTAGTGGTGACTAGCTTAGAGGATGGGCCCGGCATTGCCTCGTCTGGTGTCAAACGGGCCCGCCCTTGGCCCGGGCAATGCCCGGGCATGCCAGCGCGCGTCCCGTGCTGCGGGAGTCACAGAGCCCTTAAGAAGCACCTCCTGGTACTCCCTTGTGACGCGGGATAAGTGCGCCGACCACGGAATGCTGGGAGCTGTATTCCGGGAGGCAGGAGCAGCGTGAGAGCAGATGCAGCGTTGCGGTCTCCTCTGACCGTTTCAGGCGGCAGCGACAGTGGCAGGTAAGTGGGCCCCAAAATGTTAAAGAAAACCGCGCTGTGGGAGTCGCAGAGCCCTTAAGAAGCGCCTCCTGGTGCTCCCCTGTGATGCGGGATGTGTGCGCCGACCAGAGGATGCTGGGAGCTGTAGTCCGGGAGGCGGGAGCAGTGTGCGGGCCAATGCAGCGTTGCGGTCTCCTCCGACCGTTTCAGGTGGCAGCAACAGTGGCAGGTAAGTGGGCACCAAAAAGTTAAAGAAAACCATGCTGCGGGAGTCGCAGAGCCCTTAAGTAGTGCCTTCTGGCGCTCCACTGTGACGCGGGATGTGTGCGCCGACCAGGGGATGCTAAGAGCTGTAGTCCAGGAGGCGGGAGCAGCGTGAGGGCCGATGCAGCGTTGCTGTCTCCTCCGACCTTTTCAGGCAGCAGGAACAGTGGCAGGTAAGTGGGCACCAAAAAGTTAAAGAAAACCGCGCTGCGGGAGTCGCAGAGCCCTTAGGAAGTGCCTCCAGGCGCTCCCCTGTGACGCGGGATGCGTGCGTCGACCAGGGGATGCTGGGAGCTGTAGTCCAGGAGCCGGGAGCAGCATGAGGGCCGATGCAGAGTTGCGGTTTCCTCCGACCGTTTTAGGCAGCAGCAACAGTGGCAGGTAAGTGGGCACCAAAAAGATTGAGTCACTATGGGATTGCAAGAGCAGTGACAGGGTGTTTGCTGGATTATATGGATACTGACTGGGGAATTGTAGGCATGAAACACAAGTGAAAAGGTGGTTAGAACACTACATGCATAGTGCATAGGAGTTTGAAGCAGTCCATGTCCTAAGGCCTGGCTGTCTGCATGAGTACATTGATAGTGAACAAATGATTAGATTAGTAGAAGGAGAGACACTGGTTCAATGTATAATTGGTTGAGTTTTACATCAGTGAATGGATTAGTACATGATGCTGAAAGTCAAGATGGAATTTCAAGAGCAGTGACAGGGTGTTTGCTGAAGTTTATGGATACTGATGGGGAATTGTAGACCTGAACCACAACTGGGAAGATGGTTAGAGCACTACATGCATAGCGTATAGGAGTTTGAAGCAGTCCATGTCCTAATCCCTGGATCACTCCATGAGTACATGAACACTGACTGAATGACTGGAGTGGTACAAGGAGAGACACTGGGTGAATTTAGAATTGGTTGAGTTTTACTTTAGTCAATGGATTAGTACATTATGCTGAAAGGGTCACTATAGGATGGCAAGAGCAGTGACAGGGTGTTTCCTGGTGTGTATGAATACGGACTGGGGAATTTTAAGCCTGAAACACAAGTGAAAAGGTGGTTCGACAACTACATGCATAGTGCATAGGAGTTTGAAGCAGTCCATGTCCTAAGGCCTGGCTCTCTCAATGAATACATGGATACTGAGTGAATGATTAGAGTAGTATAAGAAGAGAAACTGGGTGAATTTAAAATTGGTTACGTTTTTCTTCAGTGAATGGATTTGTACATGGTGCTGAAAGGGTCACTATGGGATAGCAAGAGCAGTGACAGGGTGTTTTCTGGAGTGTATGGATATTGATTGGGGAATTGTAGGCCTGAAACACAAGTGAAAAGGTGGTTAGACCACTACATGCATAGTGCATAGGAGCTTAAAGCAATGCATGTCCTAAAGCCTACCTCGCTGCATGAATATATTGATACTGACTGAATAATTACAGTAGTACAAGGAGAGACACTGGGTGAATTTATATTTGGTTGAGTTTTACTTCAGTGAAAAGACTAATAGATAGTGCTGAAAGGGTCACTAGAGGAGTGCAAGGGCAGTAACAGGGTGTTTGAAGCAGTGTATGGAAACTGACTGGGGAACTGTTGGCTTGAAACACAAGTGTGTAGGTGGTTAGAGGAGTACGTGCATTGTGCATAGGAGTTTGTACCAGTCCAAGTGCTAAGTCCCTGTATCACTGCATGAGTACGTATGTACTGATTCAAACATTACAGTACTACAAGGAGAGACACTGGGTGAATGTATACTTGGTTACGCTTTTCTTCAGTACATGGTGCTGAACGGGTCCCTATGGGATTGTAAGAACAAGGACATGGTGTTTGCTGGAGTATCTGGATACTGACTGGGGAATTGTAGGCCTGAAACACAAGTGAAAAGGTGGTTCGACCACTATATGCATAGTGCATAGGAGTTTGAAGAAGTCCTTGTCCTAAGGCCTGGCTCTCTCCCTGAATACATGGATACTGAGTGAATGATTAGAGTAGTACAAGGAGAGACACTGGGTGAATTTAAAATTAGTTGAGTTTTACTTCAGTGAATGGATTAGTACATGGCGCTGAAAGGGTCACTATGGGATAGCAGGAGCAGTGACAGGGTGTTTGCTGGAGTGTATGGATATTGACTGAGGAATTGAAGGCCTGAAACACACGTGAAAAGGTGGTTAGACCACTACATGTATAGTGCATAGGAGCTTAAAGCAATCCATGTCCTAAAGCCTACCTTGCTGCATGAATATATGGATACTGACTGAATGATTACAGTAGTACAAGGAGAGACACTGGGTGAATTTATATTTGGTTGAGTTTTACTTCAGTGAACAGATTAATACATAGTGCAGGAAGGGTCATTAGAGGAGTGCAAGGGCAGTAACAGGGTGTCTGCTGGTGTGTATGTAAACTGACTGGAGAACTGTAGGCCTGAAACACAAGTGTGTAGGTGGTTAGAGGAGTACATGCATTGTGCACCGGAGTTTGTACCAGTCCAAGTGCTAAGGCCTTGCATCACTGCATGAGTACTTATGTACTGATTCAAACATTACACTACTACAAGGAGAGACACTGGGTGAATTTATAATTGGTTATGGTTTTCTTCAGTACATGGTGCTGATAGGGTCACTATGGGATTGTAAGAACAGTGACAGGGTGTTTGCTGGAGTGTATGGGTGCTGACTGGGGAAATGTAGGCCTGAAACACAAGTGAAAAGGTGGTTAGACCACTACATGAATAGTGCATAGGAGTTTGAAGCAGTCCATGTCCTAAAGCCTATCTTCCTGCATGAGTACATGGATAGTGAACAAATGATTAGAGTAGTAGAAGGAGAGAGACTGGTTCAATTTATAATTGGTTGAGTTTTACTTCAGTGAATGGATTAGTACAAGGAGCTGAAAGAGTCACTATAGGATTTCAAGAGCAGTGACAGGGTGTCTGCTGGTGTGTATGGATACTGACTGGGGAATTGTAGGCCTGAAACATAAGTGAAAGGTTGTTTGACCACTAAATGCATAGTGCATAGGAGTTTAAAGCAATCCATGTCCTAAAGCCTGGATCACTCCATGAGTCCATGCATACGGACTAAATGACTAGAGTAGTACAATGAGAGACACTGCGTGAATTTAGAATTGTTTGAGTTTTACTTTAGTCAAAGGATTAGTACATTATGCTGAAAGGGTCACTATAGGATTGCAAGAGCAGAGAAAGTGTGTTTGATGGTGTGTATGAATACTGACTGGGGAATTGTAGGCCTGAAACACAAGTGAAAATGTGGATAGACCACTAAATGCATAGTGCATAGGAGTTTCAAGCAGTCCTTGTCCTAAAGCCTGGATCACTCCATGAGTACATGAATACTGACTGAATGACTAGAGTAGTACAAGGAGAGACACTGGGTGAATTTAGAATTGTTTGAGTTTTACTTTAGTCAATGGATTAGTACATTTGCTGAAAGGGTCACTATAGGATTGCAAGAGCAGTGACAGGGTGTCTGCTGGTGTGTATGGATACTGACTGGGGAATTGTAGGCCTGAAACACAAGTGAAAGGTCGTTCGACCACTATATGCATGGGGCATAGGAGCTTAAAGCAGTTCATGTCCTAAGGCCTGGCTCTCTCAATGAATACATGGATACTGAGTGAATGATTAGAGTAGTACAAGGAGAGACACTGGGTGAATTTAAAATTAGTTTAGTTTGACTTCAGTGAATGGGTAAAGGGTCTCTATGGGATAGCAAGAGCAGTGACAGGGTGTTTGCTGGAGTGTATGGATATTGACTGGGGAACTGTAGGCCTGAAACACAAGTGAAAAGGTGGTTAGACCACTGCATGGATAGTGCATAGGAGCTTAAAGCAATCCATGCCCTAAGCCCTGGGTTCCTGCATGAGTACATGGATAGAGAACGAATGATTAGAGTAGTAGATGGAAAGACACTGGTTCAATTTATAATTTGTTGAGTTTTACTTCAGTGAATGGATTAGTACATGGTGCTGAAAGTCACTATGGAATTTCAAGAGCAGTGACAGCGCGTTGCTGAAGTGTATGGATACTGATGGGGAATAGTAGACCTGAACCACAACTGTGTAGATGGTTGGAACTAAGCATGGGTGAATTTTGCAAATTCGTGATCCGCTAATTTGCGGATTTGCGAATTCGCAATCCGCAAAATTCGCGAATTTGCGGATTTTTTATTTTTGAGTGTACGCGGGTGTTCGCGGGGAACTTTGCGTATTCGCGGGGCGCTTTGCGTGTTCGCGGGTTTTTTTGTTGCCTGGTTCATCACTGCCACCCTCTCGTTTTTTATGCCCTTCTGCCCTCTGTACCACTTGTTTTTGTGCCTTACTGCCCTCTGCCCCACTCTTGTTTGTGCCCTTTTGCCCTCAGCCCCACTGGTTTCTCTGCCCTTCTGCCCTCTGCCTAACTCATGCCCTCCGTCCCACTTTGTGCCCTTCTGCCCTCAGCCATAAGTCAGCTTCAACAGGAAGCGCTAATAGATAAAGTATGGCAGGTGCTTGAGTTGAAGGTCAAATTAAGTTACACATTCATTAATCACCCCAAGTTTGGGGTGATTAATGATTGCGTAACTGAATTTGAGATTCAACTCTAGCACCTGCTTTACTTTATCTATTAGTGCTTCCTGTTGAAGCTGACTTTTTGTAACTATTTTAGAGGCTCTGGCAGCTTGCCGGCGCCATTTTAAAATAGTTACAAAAAGTCAGCTTGAACTTTTGACCCAATCCGTTCCGCTCGCGGATTTTGTGGTAAATTTGCGACTCTCGCGGATTGTGAATTTACCGAACATCCGCAAAATCCGCGAGCGGAACGGATTTTCCGCCCATGCTTAGTTAGAGCACTACATGGATAGTGGATAGCAGTTTCAAGCAGTCCATGTCCTAAAGCCTGGATCACTCCATGAGCACATGAATACTGACTGAATGACTAGAGTAGTACAAGGAGAGACACTGGGTGAATTTAGAATTGGTTGAGTTTTACTGTAGTCAATGGATTAGTACATTATGCTGAAAGGGTCACTATAGGATTGCAAGAGCAGAGACAGGGTGTTTGCTGGTGTGTATGAATACTGACTCGGGAATTGTAGGCCTGAAACACAAGTGAAAATGCAGATAGACCACTACATGCATAGTGCATAGGAGTTTGAAGCAGTCCATGTCCTAAATCCTGGCTCTCTCCATGAATACATGAATACTGAGTGAATGATTAGAGTAGTATAAGGAGAGACAATGGGTGAATTTAAAATCGGTTGAGTTTTACTTCAGTGAATGGATTAGTACATGGTGCTGAAAGGGTCAGTATGGGATTGCAAGAGCAGTGACAGGGTGTTTTCTGGAGTGTATGGATACCCGCTGGGGAATTGTTGGCCTGAAACTCAAGTGAAAAGGAGGTGGTTAGACCACTACATGCATAGTGCATAGGAGTTTAAAGCAATCCATGTCCTAAATCATCCTCGCTGCATGAGTATATGGATACTCACTAAATTATTACAGTAGTACAAGGAGAGACACTGGGTGAATTGATATTTGGTTGAGTTTTACTTCAGTGAATAGATTAATACATAGTGCAGAAAGGATCACTAGAGGAGTGCAAGGGAAGTAACAGGATGTTTGAAGCAGTGTATGTAAACTGACTGGGGAACTGTAGGCCTGAAACACAAGTGTGTAGTTGGTTAGAGGAGTACATGCATTGTGCACCGGAGTTTGTACCAGTCCAAGTGCTAAGGCCTTGCATCACTGCATGAGTACTTATGTACTGATTCAAACATTACACTACTACAAGGAGAGACACTGGGTGAATTTATAATTGGTTACATTTTTCTTCAGTGAATGGATTAGTTCATGGTGCTGAAAGGGTCACTATTGGATTGTAAGAACAGTGACAGGGTGTTTGCTGGAGTATATGGATACTGACTGTGGAATTGTAGGCCTGAAACACAAGTGAAAAGGTGGTTAGACCACTACATGCATAGTCCATAGGAGTTTAAAGCAGTCCATGTCCTAAGGCCTGACTTTCTGCATGAGTACATGGATAGTGAACAAATGATTAGATTAGTAGAAGGAGAGACACTGGTTCAATTTATAATTGGTTGAGTTTTACTTCAGTGAATGGATTAGTTCATGGTGCTGAAAGGGTCACTATAGGATTGCAAGAGCAGTGGCAGGGTGTCTGCTGGTGTCTATGGATAGTGACTGGGGAATTGTAGGACTGAAACATAAGTGAAAGGTTGTTTGACCACTAAATGCATAGTGCATAGGAGTTTAAAGCAATCCATGTCCTAAAGCCTGGATCACTCCATGAGTTGGAAAGATGGTTTGACCACTATATTCATGGGGGCAGATTTATGTCGGACTTGCGCCACGTTTACGCCGCCGTTGCGTCACGCAACGGCGCGGAAACGTGGCGCATCCCTGCGACCTATTTACAACGTGACGCATCTAGGCAGATGCGTCACGTTGTAAAGCCCTGCGCCACATGAAACCTGCGTCAGGTTTCATGTGGGCGTTCTGTCGCAGGGTGGGCGTTCCCTCATAGGAAAGCCCCGTAAAACTGACCCAGTGAAATCTACAAGATTTCACAGAGTCAGTTTTACGACGCTGCTGGGTCAAATCCTTACGCCTGCTTGAAGCAGGCGTAAGGTGTGACGCACCACGTTATGTATGGGTGGCCTCTGTACATTGCAGGAGTTGCGTCGCACTTGCGACGCTACTCCAGCAATGCGCCGCCCATACACCAAAAGATGCGTCACGCATCTGCCCTTCCTTGCACCATGGTGCGCCACATTGTAAATGCGGCGTATCTGTGGTGCCGCAAGGAGAGAATTGCGTGACGCATCAGTTCTGGTGCATCCCTGCTGATTTGCAGCGATGCACCAGAACTCATAAATCTGCCCCAATGTGCATAGGAGTTTGAAGCAGTCCATGTCCTAAGGCCTGGCTCCCTCCATGAATACATGGATACTGAGTGAATGATTAGAGTAGTATAAGGAGAGATACTGGGTAAATTTAAAATTGGTTGAGTTTTACTTCAGTGAATGGATTAGTACATGGTGCTGAAAGGGTCACTATGGGATTGAAAGAGCAGTGACAGGGTGTCACTGGTGTGTATGAATACTGACTGGGGAATTGTAGGCCTGAAACACAAGTGAAAAGGTGGTTAGAGCACTACATGCATAGTGCATAGGAGTTTAAAGCATGCCATGTCCTAAGGCCTGACTTCCTGCATGAGTACACGGACACTGAACAAATGATTAGATTAGTAGAAGGAGAGACACTGGTTCAATTTATAATTGGTTGAGTTTTACTTCAGTGAATGGATTAGTTCATGGTGCTGAAAGGGTCACTATAGGATTACAAGAGCAGTGACAGGTTGTC
The DNA here is from genome assembly GCF_964263255.1 of Lissotriton vulgaris. Taxonomy (NCBI): domain Eukaryota; kingdom Metazoa; phylum Chordata; class Amphibia; order Caudata; family Salamandridae; genus Lissotriton; species Lissotriton vulgaris. Next base: position 906,205,629 of record NC_141696.1, on the reverse strand, counting down.
TGCTGGTGTCTATGGATAGTGACTGGGTAATTGTAGGACTGAAACACAAGTGAAAAATGGTTTGACCACCATACTCATGGTGCATAGGAGTTTGAAGCAGTCCATGTCCTAAGGCCTGGCTCTCTACATGAATACTTGGATACTGAGTGAATGATTAGAGTAGTATAAGGAGAGACACTGGGTGAATTTAAAATTGGCTGAGTTTTACTTCAGTGAATGGATTAGTACATGGTGCTGAGAGGGTCACTATGGGATAAAAAGAGCAATGACAGGCTGTTTGCTGGAGTGTATGGATATTGACTGGGGAATTGTAGGCCAGAAACACAAGTGAAAAGGTGGTTAGACCGCTACATGCATAGTGCATAGGAGCTTAAAGCAATCCATGTCCTAAGGCCTGGCTTCCTGCATGAGTTAATGGATAGTGAACAAATGATTAGAGTAGTAGAAGGAAAGACACTGGTTCAATTTATAATGTGTTGAGTTTTACTTCAGTGCATGGATTATTACATGGTACTGAAAGTCACTATAGAATTTCAAGGGCAGTGACAGGGTGTTTGGTGAAGTGTATGGATACTGATGGGGAATTGTAGGCCTGAACCACAGCTGTGTAGATGGTTAGAGCACTAGATGCATAGTGTATAGGAGATTGAAGCAGTCTATGTCCTGAAGCCTGGATCGCTCCATGAGTACATGAATACTGACTGAATCATTAGAGTAGTACAAGGAGAGACACTGGGTAAATTTAGAATTGGTTGAGTTTTACTTTAGTCAATGGATTAGTACATTATGCTGAAAGGGTCACTATAGTATTGCAAGAGCAGTGGCAGGGTGTTTGCTGGAGTATATGGATACTGACTGGGAAATTGTAGGCCTGAAACTCAAGTGAAAAGGGGGTTAGACCACTACATGCATAATGCATAGGATTTTGAAGCATTCCATGTCCTAAGGCCGGGCTTCCTGCATGAATACATGGATCCTGAGTGAATGACTAGAGTAGTACAAGGGGAGACACTTTTTGAATTTAAAAATGGTTGAGTTTTACTAAAGTGAATGGATTAGTACATGGTGCTGAAAGGGTCACTATGGGATAGCATGAGCAGTGACCGGGTGTTTGCTGGAGTGTATGGCTATTGACTGGATGAATTGTAGGCCTGAAACACAAGTGAATAGGTGGTAACACCACTGCATGCATAGTGCATAGACGTTCAAAGCAATCCATGTCTTAACCCTTTCCCAACTATGATGGACAGCTCACTCAAGGGACCTTGGCGCCTTTAGGCAAAGTTATAGGCACACATGGTCAGTGGAGACAAATCTTCTGGCCCTATGCAGCTGCAGTGTAGGAAAAGCACTATCATTTACCTAATGAAGTAGCACTTACTGGATTAGCCAGTAGAAAGTACTCCAGTTGAGAAGAGGTATTGCACAAAACGGTGGCATCTTCTTGGATAACTATGCAGGGCAGGATTCATTCTTGCACAAGGCTTCGGTCACAAAAATTAAAACTCAATAGGAAGCACTTACAGATATAAATAAAGCAGGTTCCCAAGTTGAAGGTCAAATTCTGTAACGTTTTAATCAGCCCAAAACATTAGTGAGCACGGTCGAGGCTGGGCAAGTGTGCTTTAACCCCATATCTGCCATCGAAAGTTAGCTGTAATACCCAAGGAAGGTTTTTGGATCCCTGAGTTTCTCGAGCGCAATCTGCGTGTAGTTCCTGTGACCAGGAGGCTGCTTTCTCCTCACCTGCTGCTCTGCTCACTCTCTGACCCTTTATGCACGACACGAGGCATGTTGACACTCATGGAAGCCCCGCACAACACACTAGCGGTATCAAACATCTTCCCACCCTTTCCCAACTATGATGGACAGCTCACTCAAGGGACCTCCGCGCCTTATGGAGCGGTGGCAAAGTTACAGGCACACATGGTCAGGGGAGACACATCTTCTGGCCCTACGCAGCTGCAGTGTAGGAAAAGCACTATCATTTACCCAACGAGGTAGCACTGACTGGATTAGCCAGTAGAAAGTACTCCAGTTGAGTAGAGGTATTGCACAAAACGGTGGCATCTTTGTGGATAACAATACAGGTCAGGATTCATTCTGGCACGAGGCTCCTGTCACAAAAATTAAACCTCAACAGGAAGCACTTACAGATATAAATAAAGCAGGTCCAGAGTTGAAGCTCAAATTCAGTAACGTTTTAATCAGCCCAAAAGCATTAGTGAGCACCAGGAAGGCTGGGCAAGTGTGCTTTAACCCCATATCTGCCATCGAAAATTATCTGTAATACCCGAGGGAGGTCTTTGCATCCCTGAGTTTCTCGAGCGCAATCCGCGTGTAGTTCCTGTGACCAGGAGTCTGCTTTCGCCTCACCTACTGTCCTGCTCGCTCTCTGACCCTTTATATACAAAAGGCATGTTGACACGCATAGAAGCCCCGCACCACACACTAGCGGTATCAAACGTCTTTGTGCCCTTTCCCAACTATGATGGACAGCTCACTCAAGGAACCTCAGCGCCTTTTGGTGCGTTGGCAAAGTTACAGGCACACATGGTCAGTGCAGACAAATCTTCTGGCCCTTTACGCAGCTTCAGTGTAGGAAAAGCACTATACATTTACCCAACGAGTACTCCAGTTGAGTAGATGGAAATTGCAAACAAATCCGCGATTTTGCGGGAAAATCCGCTAATTTGCTGACTTTTTTGCGATTTCGCGCAAATTCGCGGACCACAGAACTGCAAAAATTGGCCACACTTAGTATAAACACTGTGGCCAAACACTGCGGCCAGTGGAATTCACAACTTAAAGACACCTTTGCTTCTACACATGAAAGCAGACAGCATTTTCTATAAGTTTAAAAGAGAAAGAGAAATGATGTCACAGAGAGTGAGAGAGAGAAATAGAGAGAAAACAACATTAAAACTGTCTTGTAGATTCTGGAGTTGAGATTTTTTCCTTGAAAAGTCAGACGTAGATTTACTAGCTGCTTGCGTCAATTTTCCCATGTTAAAAGTGACAGAAAAGTAGCGTAATAAGCTTGTAGATTTGTTTGTCAGACTGTTGTAAACTATCTTTTGTCACTGATCGGAGGAAATTATACATTATACACGGTGAAGCTGCTGCACACTACCCACTCACTCCTTTCACAGATAATTTGTTGTTTTGGAAGCAAAATTCTTTGTCACCTAGTGCCATTGAAGTGATTGAAAGATGGTGCTCTACGTGTGGAAGAAGCCTTCACTGTAGTCAAGAGAGTTAATCATTTCAATTCAGATAAGGAGATAGCAGCTTCTAAATCTTTAAAAAAGAAAGAGAAACAATGTGAGAGAGTAAGAAAGGAAAAAAAGGACATTAAAACGTGGGAGAGACACACTAGACAGGGGAGGGGTACGTGAAGCCAGAGGCGCAACCACAGTCAAAAATATCGGGGTGGGGGGCTACAAAAAATTTGGGGTGGGGGCTTTAGTTCAAGCAAAAAGAAGAGAGGAGCTGCAGGGGCTGTAAGCGGGGGGGGATATCAAAGTCTCATTAACAAGCAAAATGTCTTTAAAAGACCTGTGACGTACTCGGGTGCGACTGTATGTGGGCCCAGGAAGCTATCTCATCCTAGCTGAAGCCTAGCCCAATGTTTTTTTGCCTTTGCTTCATACTACATATTCTCTCCTTTGACAGATAACTTGTCGTTGTTTCAGAAACAAGCTTTTTGCTCAACTTGTGCTATTGCCGTCGTCCCTGTTACATAATCCATCGTGAAGCTGTACATCTAAAAGATATTAAAAGAAAGATGTTATGATTGCAATTGTTGCTATATTAATTTGGAGTTAGATAATATTGCGCTTTTATAGACGTTGATTGTCAGATTTCTACAAACTGTTTGTATTGTGAATACATTCCAGACATTTCAGCAAATATAAAAACGTTACTGCTATTGGGAAAAAAAATGAAACATGTAAATTAATACATTATGTAGGAGTGCGTTTGTCTAAAATACTAAGTTGCATTTTTGTATGTAGTCAGCTACAACCCTTTGACTCCTTCTGATGCATACTCAAGCCTCACTGCTCACCTTTTCGTGGAAAAGACACCTGCTTTATGATGTTTTTGCGATCTCCAACAAAGGAGTGTCATATATGCTGCCGAGTCTTGATGTCTCTATGGCTAACGACATACTTGTGCTCCCATCATCATCATCGCAGGTTCTTCGCCCGCTCAGTGCTTCGGGCACCACTAACTCAGTGACCGAAGAGGCCACGCATGTGGTAGTGGGCCCCTTGTTCGGTGCTTTGGGAAAAACTCTAATGTAGTGACGGATACGCTGAATGGGTGTGGTGTGGGTGTATACCAGTCATGAGGGAGTGTGTGTGTCAATCCCACAACTAGACTTGCAACTAAGAAATCAATACAATGGAAATTTGGACTTTATAGTGCTGTTGTGTTTTCCTGGTAGCCTAAGAGTGGCTTTCTTTTTTCTATGTGAGGTTACAATACAGTCACCATGTATGTAGCCTATTTTGTGACGCATTTTATTGTATAATGCGTTTCAAAAACTAATTGTGGTAGGGTGCTTTTAAATTAAACTGTGAAGTGTGCTTACGAGTTTGTTGAGTGTGGAAGTATTTTTTTCTATTTTCTATTCTATCATAATTTTGCTGACTTTTCTCCTTTAGCGTGCAGTACTATATTATTTTATCAAATGTATAACTGTTGAAATCATCTTTGAAAGTAGAATCGAAGCATGTAAGCTGCTGTCTGTGACGAAAAGCAATGCCGGTTCCCGCAGAAAGTGGGGAGACGGCTGGGACCGTGGAGGCCTTGGGGCTCTTCCCGCGGTCCGCAACATTAGATTTGAGCCCCGGGGGATGGGGTCCTCGGGGATTATAAAAAATTAGTGATGAAGGCTATTTTTTTTATGGTAGATTTATCATACGCGTACCAAGCATGTATGGACGACGTACGGTGCGAAGATTGGAAGTCGTCCCATAAGCGTACTGAAGGAAGAAAAAGAAGAATACTTTTCAGATATTAATGAAGTGTATGTGTTTAGATGTCTGGTGGCTCTAAAAAGAGCCCTTGTGTTTATAGTGAGATTTTCGTACGAGTAAGTACCAATGCAGAATCAAGTTCAAGATGAATACTCTGCTTCCCTCATTTGCAAAATGTACACCATCTCTCCTATAGATTTCATCCATATTGAAACGTAGAATATTGTGGTAGATGGACCCCAATCTATAGTCTCGGAGAAAGGCAGAAACAGATTTGTTCACATGTTTCCTAGCTTTTTCAATCTGTGGACAATAGTGGTTGGATGCACTTCCATTTCTGCCTTTTTCATATATTAGAATGTACAAAGGCAGTTTTGGGGAACAGTGTCATCAATTGTTGAAAGGTGTCCTTCATAAGCATTTCCAGATCTACCCCTGTCAAAGTGCCTAGGTCATTACCACCACAGTGCACAATTATGTGGTCAGGGTGTTGGAGATGTAAAAAGGATTTCACCAATGGCATCAATTGATGCCACTTTAATCCTCTCTGTCCAATCCATTTAATGTCTACATTTGGTAAACATAGGTCTTTGTGAATTATTTTCTGTTGTGCGTACCTTTGGCTCCAGTAAATATAGCTGTGTTCCACAATTCACACTGTAAACATCTTGAAGAGAGATGTGGATGCACTCTGAAGGTCTCTGTAAATGAAATGGCAGTTTGAAACGTAAGATTTTTCTAAAATGGTGGAAAACATGCAGTTTTGAAAAAAGAAAGAAATGATTGATTGTTCGACAACATTCTACACTAAGCAAGGATGCATGTTTCTGTTTTTTAAAAGCCTGATTTTTATTGGTTAAGAAAAACTGATAGAAAAGATACGCTGGTATATTCTCAAGTCAAGTACACTTGCTGTTTTAATTTGCAACAGTGTATGATGAACTTTTCACCTGTGTGCTGAGTTAGGTGTTCTCTGAAGTGTTTCTGTGGTAACTGGCAGATTGTGTAATGGGGGAAGGGTTGAAAGTTTTGTCAGTTGGAAAGGGTGCAAAAGTTCAAGCATTATAAAAGTGTGTTTCGTTTTCATTTAATGTGGGAATAAAAATTTGATTTATTATTTATTTGTATATGTGTGTAGATTGAGTGTGTAGATTGACAGGAAAAGTTTGCTATTTGCTATAGGACTTCCTGTCCCCCTAGGACTGCTTTGGGGGGTTTACAATGATCCGCAAGGTCAAATTCTTGGATGACCTTTGTTAAGCCTTTGATGGCCCTGAGGACCACTACCTCAAAGGGCCGGCTCCTGTAGTGTTACGGGGTGCCTATCCCTGGGACACTGCTGTTTACTATGGCAGGGCAAGAGTTCTGTTTCAAGTAGGAAAGCAGATTGCTTTTCGTCTGAGAGAGCAGCATGTAAGCTGGTCTCTCTGACAAAAAGCAATGCTGGCTCCCGAAGGACGCAGGGAGCCATCTGGGACCGTGGGGGTTTTGGCGCTCTAACCAAGGTGCTGAACATTATATTTGAGCACCAGGGGATGGGGTCCCCAGGGAGTGAAAAAAAATTAGTGATAGATGCTACTTTTATTTTTTTTTATGCTATATTTAGGGTATGTGTACTGTGCGAATTCTGAAAGTCGTTTCACATAAGCGTACGTAAGCAAGAAAAAATCAATACAAATATATATTTTACAGATATCTATCAAGTTTATGTGTTTATATGTTGGTTGCTTGTAACGAGACCTTTTCTCTTTATTAGTACTTATAAGTAAGTGCTTATGCATAGTCTAAAATCGTTGAGGAGCAGTGTTTTATTCAGTGCTGAATTTTTCACCTCTGTTGACAGTAGACTTTTGCATGATCTGTTGGGGGTAGGGTGGAAAGTTATGTCAGTTGGAAACGTTTGAAATGTTAAAGCAATAGAAATGTGTGTTTTGTTTTGAATTAATGTGTGAAGGATTTTAATTGGTTGTTTATATGTATGTATGTGTAAAATGAGAGGGAAAATGTTCCATTTCGTGGTTCTGCTGCAAACACTGAACTAGAGAGATTCTGTATAATCTAATGTGTGAGTGGCATTCTTCTTAATCTACAAATCAATTTGAAAGGTGAGTTGATAAATTGTATGGGAATGTATGTGGTGCATCTTTGTACATTAAGGAATTATGTGGCATATTATCAAGACAGGAGATAAAATTATCGCCGCTTTATGTTATGTTATGTTATGTTATGTTATTGTGATTTTTATAGCGCACAGCTGCCCCAGCAAAGGGGTGTCCCGGCGCTTTGAATGACAGAAAGAAAATACCAATACATAACAGAACAGAAAGAACAAAGAAATAGCCCGGGGGCACTCTTATGGGCCAGGGGGGAAGAGGAGTGTTTTGATGGCCCTCCTGAAAGCAAACAAATCCTCTAGGGCACGGATATGAGCTAGTAGTGAGTTCTAGAGCTTGGCCGCGAGGTAACGGAACGACCGACCTCTGGCCTGAGAACGTTTGAACCGTGGAACTGAGGCCAGATTCTGACCCAATGACCTCAAAGAGCGGGAGGGAACATATGTGGTGAGAAGATGCTCAAAGATCTGGGGGGAAGACAGCTTGAGAATTTTAAAAGAAAGACAAAGAATCTTAAACTCGATCCTTTGAGCCATGGGTAGCCAATGGAGCTTATGAATGGTTGCTTTCGCCGAGCAGAACTTAGGTAAGCCCACCAGGGCTCTGGCTGCAGCGTTATGAACACCAGGCATCCGGATGACTTCCACCTGATTGGCCCCCAGCAGGAGTGAACTCGCATAATCTAATCACGAGAGTATAGTGGCCTGAATTATCAACTGTCTGGTCGGGGCATCAAAAAATTTCAGGACAGGCCTAAGCTCACGCAATATACCAAAACAGGTAGCAGCTACTTTTTTAGTGTGTCCGCAGAAACTGAGGGTGGGATCTAACCAGACACTCAAGTTTTTCACCTCAGACACCGGGATGGGAGTTGGACCTAGCTCTGAGGGACACCACTGATCGCCCCTGAGGTTGATGTCTTTGCCCACGATTAGAACCTCTGTTTTCTACGTGTTAAGCTGTAAGCAGTTCGCCGTCATCCAGCCAGCCACTCCTATCAGGCCATCCCTGAACCTAGAGGCCCCGGAGACAGCATCCCCACTGAGGGCCACCACCAGCTGCGTGTCATCAGCATAAGATACCATATTCAGGCCCCACTGCTTGACGACCGCAGCCAGCGGCTGCACATACAGGTTGAACAGCGTGGGGCTAAGTGCCGACCCCTGAGGTACTCCTTGCTCAATGGAATAGGGCTTGGACTCAAATGGAGGTATAGCGACCTGGAATGTGCGATCTGCTAGGAATGACCAAAACCAATCCAAAGAAAACTGCCGATAAAGGGGCGATAATAGGCTTGATAATATGCTCTATGGAATTCCAATCGAAGCCCATGTTCGATGTGAAGGACATCTAACATGGGCTTCGATTGGAATCCCATAGAGCATATTATCAAATCCATTATCGCCGCTTTTTCTGCAGTTTTCTGCCGATAAAGCATTGATAATATGCCCCTATATTCGTCACTTGTTAAACGTTTTATAGTAGTAAATGTGTTTTGCTATAATGCATGCTGTTATGATTTTTTGTTTAATATCACATTGTTCGTCTGTGTACATTAAGGATTATCGGCCATATTATCAAGAAAGGGCAATACATTATAGCCGCTTTTTTCAGCAGGAAACTGCCGCTAAAGCAGCGATAATGGGTCTGATAATATGCCCTTGTGAATTCCCATAGATGCCCAGGTTATGGTGTTAACCTGGGCTTCTATGGGAATTCACAAGGCCATATTATCAAGCCCATTATCGCTGCTTTAGCCGCACTTCCTGCGGATAAAAGCAGCGATAATGTGTCGCCCCTTTCTTCATAATATGGTCCTATATATGTCTCTTTTTCCTTAATTTCTAGCCTTTCTTTTTATACTTCCCTCTTTCTCCTCTTACTCCGTTCTCTCTCTCGGTACTACTGTCTTTTTCTTATATTGTCCACTTTGGTCATATTGCCCTTGTTTGTCTTTATATTTTCCTGTTTCTTCTCTTATTCCTTCTGTCTCCTCATTTTCTTCCCTTTCTCTTCATATTTTTTTTTCTTGATACTCCCGGTTCTGTCCTCTTTTTTGTTTCTCTCCCTCTGTATGTAGTCTGGGTCGATTTACAAGCCTCTTGTGCGTCTTTGTTGTTTTATTGTGTTAGGAGCATATTATCAAGGACCGGTGTTAAAATTATAGCCGTTTTAACGGCAGGAATCTGCCGATAAAACAGCTATAATGGGCTTGATAATACGCCCTTGTTAATTCCCATAGAAGCCCATGTTTTGATGTTAACATGGGCTTCTATGGGAATTAACAAGGGCGTATTATCAAGCCCATTATCGCCGTTTTATCGGCCGTTTCCTGCCAATAAAACTGATAATTTTAACACCGGTCCTCGATAATATGCCCCTTAGTTTTTTTTATTTAACAGTGGCAGAAAAAATGTGTTAAATTGCATATGTATTTGAAAAATTAGTCAGTGTTGTTCACTGAATTGTTGTAATTGTATACATGGAATATGTATAGTCATTTAAACGTTTTTCAGTAGTAAATGGTAAAATGCATGGTCTAATTTTTTTTGTCTAATATCACACTGTGCATGTGTGTACATTAAGGAGTTATATTCACACATTTTTAAACTATTTACAGTAGTAAATGTGTTTTGGTAAAATGCATGGTCTTATAATTTTTTGGGTAATATCACACTGTGCATGTGTGTATATTAAAGAATTATGGGCCATATTATCAAGCCTGGGCGATAAAATTATCGCTGCTTTATCGGCAGGAAACTTCAGCTAAAGTGGCGATAATGGGCTTGATAATAGGCTCTATGGAATTTCAATTGAAGCCCATGTTAGATGTGAAGGACATCTAACATGAGCTTCGATTGGAATTCCAAATCTCACGTTTCTCGTCATAATCCACCCTCTGTTCTTATAAGTAATATTATAGAATAATTCATACATTTATTTTTGTAATCTTATATATATATATATTTTTTAATAGATTCTGTTTATCAATACTGAAAAAACGGTTTCATGCTTACCAAATGTCAAAAGAGGAAACAACGAGAGAAGGGTGCTTATTTAAAGAGAAGTCATCCACAAGATTTACATAAAGAATCTTGTGTTAAGAAAAAGAAAAAAGTCCTGGTAAGAGAAGGAACACTTTTCTGAGGAAAATATTAAAGACTAAGGGTAGTGTGCACAAAGAAAGAAATGGTATTATTGTGTCTGCAACGAAAACGAAAAAGAAGAATAAAGAGAACAATCATGGAAAGTCAACTGCAGAAAAAATAGTGTATAGTAAATGGAGGAAAAACCAATTTATGGAAATTAGGAACAAAATATTTTTTAATAGAGTTGTGTTAAATTTAATTAAAGAAATTAAGGGATGTAAAAAAACAGCATTTTATAAGAAGAAGAAAGGTATAGAAAATGTAGTTGAGAAAACTTTCGAATTGAAAACAAAATTGTTTATTTTAGTAATCAATAGAATTTGATCACTAGATAAGCCAATCCATTTGATGAAGGCCAAAAGTAAGTAAAGAAGAGTAATTAACAGAAGTAATTTTTGTGAGTTTTTTTGGGTGAATGGAAACATAGTTCAAGTTCTGAGCCTTTTTTTAATGAAGAAAGTTATCTTCAGAGTAATGATTTGTTGCATGCAGTTGACACTAGTGGTCGTGCTTAGGAGGTTAGAAATGGTTGTCCTATTGAGAAAGAGAAAATTGTTCTTAGAAATGCAGAAGAGGTGTTAGCTAGTGAAGTATTAGGGAGATGTCCTAAAGCTCCAGTGTACACTTGGAATTGTAGTAGTAATTGTAGTGTACGGCAAGAATCTATTGATTTTTTACGCAATTTCTTACGGAACTATACTAAGAAAAGTGTAAAACAAAAGATTAAGATGTCGCAAGGACAAGACCCTTGCAGAGTAAGAGAAAATTCTGGTTTGCAAGGTCATTCTCTGGCTTGTGTTTCTAAAAAAGTATGTCGAAGTGTTTTTCACCATTTCAAGATGTTAGCAGTTCATCATTCTGAAATTGAGGAATTGATCCATTCGACAACTTTATTTGATGTCTAAAAAAAAACGATCACATATTTGTGTTTTGATTGATGTGGCGTGTGCCTTGTGTTTGGTAAACTGTTCTGTTTCAATCTTTGGATTGATAATTGGATAAAGCAGGGTGTATCTCCCCCTTTCAGGAGCACCGCCTTAATTGAGGTGAAGGATATTGAGTGTATTCCATGTAAGCGCCAGAAACAAATGGAGTATTGAACTTGTTGCCTGATATGTTATTTGATCCAGAGGGGAACATTCTGTTGGGATTGAATGTAAAAGCTATGTATACATGCATAGCCCAACAGGAATCTGCTTCTGCAGGTAAGACAGGCTCTGGAAATGACACCAATACAGTTTTGCCATGTGTAGAGTTGGCTCTAACAGAGAACTGTACTTGCAAATCATGGGGACTTTTATGGGCAGTGCATTTACCCCCAGTGTAGCAAATGCATATATGCACCTATCTTTTTTTTAAATAACCCCTATTTATTCAACTATGGATCCTTTCAACCCCCAAATATCGTAATTTGGAAACCGAACATAGCTGATAATCTTGATGTTTGGCAAGGAGACATGACTAGTATTCCCAAGATTCTGAAGTACGTTAATGATCAAGATTGCAATTTGAAGTTCACTGGTCAGGCCGACAAAACAGTCTACCAATTTTGCATCTGTTGATTTCAAGAAACAATGACCCTTTAACAATGGAGGTCTATAGAAAGGCTACAGATAAAAACTCTCTTTTAAAGTTTGAGTTTTTATCTGAAAACTCTGAGAGAAAACCTACCTGTGGGGCACTTTCTCTGTTTGCGTAGAAGTTGTTCAGATTTGACATTGTATAACAAACTTTCTAAAATGTTGACTAATCAATTAAGTCTAAAATCATATCCTGAGCACATCATCAACTGGGCAAAGACAAGGGCAAAAAACAACATTAGAGAGGCCTCAAAAACATTATACAATGTGGTCTGTTTAGCACGTATTCCAGTTACTAAGGTGTTATTAACAGCAGATTAATAAACATTAGATTCTGCCAAACACAAGAAAGCATTACTTTGAAAAACCATTCTTTGCTTTCAGACAGAGTAGAAATCTAGAAGACCTAATGGTCCATACCCGACCCTACAATGTCAGGAGCTCCACACAATCAGAGTTTTAGGGTTTCTCGAATGAACAAAGACATCATCCATGTGGCTCATGTTCAGTATGCCATTTGACTAACACTACATTAGAGATAGTCTTGGGTCTTAATTCACCATGGGAACTGCACATGTTTAGTAATTATAGTAGCGAAGGAGTTACAAATATGATTATGTGTATCTGCTCTCTTCGTTACATTAAATGACTATGAGGAAGATACAAGTGTGGATTGGAGAACACGGGAGTAATATACTGTGGAAAAGCGGTACAGCAAAGATGGCATAATTTTTTTTGTTAATGACCCGACCCTACAATGTCAGGAGCTCCACAGAATCAGAGTTTTAGGGTTTCTCGAATGTACGGGGACATCATCCATGTGGCTCATGTTCAGTATGCCATTTGACTAACACTACATTAGAGATAGTCTTGGGTCTTAATTCACCATGGGAACTGCACAAGTTTAGTAATTATAGTAGCAAAGGAGTTACAAATATGATTATGTGTATCTGCTCTCTTTGTTACATTAAATGACTATGAGGAAGATACAAGTGTGGATTGGAGAACACAGGACTAATATACTGTGGAAAAGCGGTACATCAAATATGGCATAGTTTTTTATTAATGACCCACAAAGAAAATGACCTGAGAGGATTGTATTAGATTAACCAGACTCAAAAGGACACCAAATGAGACAATCAGAATTACTGATGATGCAAGAACAGAGATGGATACATGGGCTTCACACAGATCTATATGGCTTGATTGACGCTATTCCCTGGATGCCTATATCTCAGATCAGTTAGATGGCATTGTTTTACACATATCTCTCATCTGTTATAATGTGTCTCCTCTGAGATCTGGGGCTAAGATTAGCAGAGAATACCTTAAACTCTATCATATAATGTGCATAGGTCCTACAGTGACACCGTCTTGTCTACCTAGAGTCCCATATATACTAATATCTGTCTTAATCTGAGCCACTTAGATCCTTCAGTGGTATTATATTGTTTATGATTTAACATACATGCAGTATATGCCAAAATTGCTAAGGTACTGCACTTCTAATGGCTAGAAATTGGCCTAGGTCAGTTTATGTGCAATGTTATCATACATGTGCTATCTAAGTCCTGCAACAACCCTCATTAAGATATTGTCACAATTTCTTTACCTGTTGGTCTTTTGCTATTTTTAGAGTCTTCAGAGTATTATCTCTCGCACACATTGCACTACAGTTCCTAGTAATATGTGAAGGAGAATACTATGGAGTTGAGGAGATATTGTATGCAGTTTTAAATACATATTGAGGTACCCCTTCATTTCATCATCTTTTTAACATGTTGTACTCTTGTTGTTTTGCTGAAATATTTTTACCATTGTTTAAGTGGTGATTAGTTGGTTGTACCCACGAATACTGTGACTAAAATTCCAAGCTCACCAAGTCGTGGAATGCCACGGCGTGTTCTTGCATCACACGATATGGTAATTTAGATGGGTCCACTTTACTAAGGAGTTTCCCTCGGTGTGCAAAGTTGCCAACAGTTAGTGGCATGAACTCAAGCAGGTATGAGAAGGTCTTGAAAGGAGTAAGGGGGATTCTATGTTCTATCCACTGAAGGCCTAATTACAACTTTTGGTGGAGCGGTGGTGCGGCGGTTCCACCTGCCACACCACCACTCAGCTGAAGGTCGCTGCTGCCCGCCTGCCAGATTACAAACAATTTTGTGATCTGGCGGGTTGGGGGCAAAGCGGTCCCACTGCGGTGCACCTTTCAAAGGCAGTGGTACCTTTCAAGGATGCACTGCAATGAGAATGCCACACAGGGTTCCTGTAATGGCCTGGACTCGAAAGTCCCTGTCATTCAGGAACAGGGGTGCATGCACACAGGGGGGATCATGTTGTGCCATCCTGCATGCATCCTCAAGCTGATGGTACACAGCACCCCAAAGTTTTCATGGAGCAAACACCTCCATGAACCTACTGGTGGTCTTGAAACTTGCAATATGCATGGCGGTGTCACAGCAGCCGACTTGCATATTACACAGCCCCTGATCTCTGCACCACCACCAGGGATCGGTAGTTCTCTGGCAAAGCCGGTGGTCCAATTACTGTCCGACCACCCAAGTGGCAATAGGGCAGCTGGACCAGTGGTGTGGCGGTGGCTGGACGGCCACTGTCATGCCACCACATGTCTGGTGGTCCTCAGACTGCCAGACTAACAATTAGGCCCTAAATGTTCCCATTAAAAGATGTTGCATTGTTGTTAGTTAGTAACAATAGCTACGAAAGTTAGATTTATCATGATGACAGCATGAATGTAGTACAATGAAACACACTGACTGTTGTGGCCAAGTGGTCAATGGAAGAGAAGGGCCCTTTTATTATCATTCAATATACGGGAGAATATTTGACATTTGCTTGCAAAATCCTTATGTATATGAGATGTGTTAGAGTGATCGGTGTTGCTATTTTATACAAGGTTGTCAAGGTTCAAAGGTTCAAAATAAGCTTTATTCGATATTTAGACAAATATCATATAAGCATGCCTCATATACATAATTAAAAAATAAAAATACATTTATATAATAATTAGTTAAAAAAAAATCTTTCAGTTTAAAATTCTATACGAAGCTTCCAGCAAAGTTAAAAAACATATAAAATTAGACAAGACAGTTAAACGACAGGAAGGCGTTGGTCAATATCACCAATCTCAATCCAAAGTTTTCCTAAATTTTATCACTAACTTTAAAAACTGTTCTACTATGGCTATCACCTCCTTATCCTCAAGTTCCTTTAAACGCTCAAAAGCAGTTTTACATGTCCGAATATTCCATTTCTTTAATAAGGGTAATAAAAGGGCTT
Organism: Lissotriton vulgaris; assembly: GCF_964263255.1. Classification (NCBI taxonomy): domain Eukaryota; kingdom Metazoa; phylum Chordata; class Amphibia; order Caudata; family Salamandridae; genus Lissotriton; species Lissotriton vulgaris. Next base: position 906,190,498 of record NC_141696.1, on the reverse strand, counting down.
TCCTCAGAGCTCCATAGTACTTGCAAAAGAGGATGGTATGAATGTTTGATTGTTGTGAACTAAAGTCACAGGGGCAAAGACAAGTAATCCGTGACCAGTCATTGGATTCTGGGAATGTTACGTAACGAAAAAAGGAGCCCATTCTAAATCTAGTAAGTAACATCCTTGAATAGCATGGAAGGTCTGATGATAAGTATAATTGAAGCCCCTTAATAGGTGTCGCCCTTTGATATGCCAGGATGGAGTCAGAATTTTTTTGTTTATTCCATCTGACTGTTTCCAAGTGGTCCATTAAGGTCTTTCTCAGGTGTTTTCGCGAGATGTTTTCTAGTGAAAGTGGATCTGTGAACCACTCTTGGCGACCGATTTCAAAAAAGAGGTTTCTCACATAGTTCAGCCAGTTAGTTTGTTTAAAATGTTTAGCCCCTTCCAATTTAAAAATGTCTTGTAGCACCTCTCTATTAAAGGCAGTCTCATGAGTAGTCCAAATTTTGTGCCAAAGAAGGAGGGGTTCCGTTTTGATGATATCTGTTATATACGGAAGGTCCAGCTCGATGTGCATTTTATATACAGAGGTTCCCTTTGAGGCAGCAAGGAGATACCTTAGAAATTTGTTTTCCAAAGTTTGTATTGCTGAGATGTTTTTATCCACGCCCCACAGGCCAGCCCCGTAGATAGCAGTCGATGCACATTTAGCTCTGTATATAATTAGTAGTTGTTTAACAGGTCTGCCCCCTATCTTAGCAACAAAATCCCGGAGGGCTCCAATCGCTCTTACAAAGGCCAGTTTCCTTTTCTCTATTGCAGCCTTCCAGGTTAACTTTCTGTGTAGACAGATTCCCAGATACGTAAAAGCTTCTACTGTCCCCAATTTTTGGTCCTCTATAAAAATGGGGCATTGGGCTTTTTGTCTTTTATTGCATAGCATGGTGTACGATTTTGCTATGTTCACTTTGAGGCCCCTGTCTTTCATAAAAGTCGTGAAGGCTGATACTGCCTTTTGTAGGCCCATTCTTGTCTGAGATAGGATTGCAGCATCATCCGCATAGAGCAGAATTGGGATTGGTTGGCCTCCTATTTTGGGGAAATCGCACTCAAAAGTTTTCAGGTGCTCGCCGATTGCGTTTATATAGAGGGAGAAAAGCAGAGGGGCCAAAATGCACCCCTGTCTGACCCCTCTATTGATGGTGAAACGTGGCGAGCACTCTCCCCTCAGTCCGTATCTCACTCTAGCTCCTGCCTCATGATACAAAGCCTTAATGAAAAGAAGGATTGATGGATCCATCCCAAGGTGGGTTAGAGTGTCCCATAGTTGGTCATGCATGACACAGTCAAAAGCAGAGGTAAGATCTATATATGTTATATATAGACTATTCCTTTTAATGTCAATATATTTTGTTTTGATTAGATGTAAATTGAGGACCTGTTCAATTGTACCTCTGCCTGACCGGAAGCCGTATTGTAGTTTTGATAGTACGTCTTGCTCCTCTATCCAGGTTGTTAATCTTTTGAGGATTATGCGTCCAACAATTTTCATTAGGGTGTCAAGGAGGGATATTGGCCTATAGCACGATGGAAGGTTCCTATTTCCTTTTTTGAAGATAGGTATTACTATGGCCTCTCTCCAGGTTGGCAGGAGCTTTGTGGTATTTATAGAGTTAAGTACGGTGGTCAACAGGGGGGCCCAGAACTCCAACTCTGCCCTATACACATCCGCAGGGATTGCGTCTGGTCCAGGAGCCTTCCCGGGGGGACTTTCCTTAATAGCTGATTCCACCTCCTCTAGTGAAAAACAAATATGGGACGGAGTGTCCTGGGTTAAAGTTATAGGAAATTGGTCACGGTTAGAGTAATTTAAAAATGCTGGTTTATTATAGAGGTTCTGGAAATGGTCCGCCCACATCTCTCCATCTATTGCCATGTCCAGGTTCCTCTCTGGCATTTTTACCCATGGCAAAGGGGAATTAATGAGTTTCCAAAAAGCTGACATATCCCCTATCTTCGATGTTTCCACCAAGTTATGCCATGCTTCCTGTCTCAATTCCCTTTTTCTTTGTTTAATAGCTAGGTGATATTTTTTTCTTGCCTGGCGTACTTCTAAAAGAGGTTTGGGATGGGCACGCAGCTGGTTCTTTAAGGAATTCAACGCCTTTGTACACTTTGAATCAAACCACCCGTTTTGAAGAAATGTGGTTGTTTTATACTGTCTCGTTAAAAGTTCTTTCAGGGTGCCCTGAATTTTAATAAATGCTTCACAGACTTTTTCGGGATTCTCCTTAATTGAGAGACAAGTGCCAATCTCCTCCCTCCTTTTGTTGACTAAATTCTTTAGGAGATTTTTTGGGTTGATTTTATCCCATTTAAGGCAGTAACCATTTTTTGCTCCCAGCATAATTGGTTGTTTGTAGGTATCTTTGTGTGAGTTAGAACTCACCGATGATCCCAATAAGTCCATGATCATGGTCAAGGGGTAATGGTCACTATATAGATGGTCCAGTGTGTTCCAGTCTAATAATAGCGACGCGTGTGCTTTTGAAAAGAATAAGAAGTCTATAATAGTGTTCCTACCTCTCCCATGAAAGGTTGGTTTAGAGAGGCATGGGGTCTGCAGGAGCTCGTTTACCAGGTATAAGTTAAAAGAGGTCAAAAAAAGTATTAATAAGATCCCCTGATTTTGTGTGCATGAAATGGCTGAAGGTAGAAGTGCCAGGGTCTGAAGCGTAAGTATCATAGATATCGCAGGCATCTCTTTCTGTGTTTGGGCAGATATGGCAGTTTAAATCGCCCGCTAAGAGAATTGCAGACTCTCCACCCGTTTTTACTTTGAACCTGGACAAGGCCTGATGTAAATTGTGCATAACGCTCTCCAGTTGATCTACAGGGAGGTTATTGTAGAAATTGATAATTATCAATGACAATGACGGGGCAATGTCCAGTACTATTATTTGGAAGGAATCTCTCAATAGTATTTTTCTGACCCTATGGCTGATTGCTGTACTAATATAGGTACATAAACCCCCCTTGTGTCTGCCCTGTTTGATGGCTACGGCCGGTGAGTGGAAGGTCTTAAACCCTTGTAGGTGGATGGGAGAGATCGCCCAAGTTTCCTGGAAACAAAGGATTGAAAATGCGTTGACTAACTGTATCCAATCCGGTAAACTAGGTTGTCACCAACATACTCCTACATCAGGGATGCCATAGAATAGAAATATCCATTGAGTAAGATATATTGTGAACCACAAATCTTCAGGAGGTGCAAGCATGCATTTGCCTACACTTATGCACTCACCACCATAGTGACTGCATGGTTGAATGAACACCATTACAGGATTATGAGATCTAAAACATAGACATTTGTTGACACTTTCTTTATTATTTGGTCATCTTTAATGTTGGATTATAGGTTTCATATTGCTGAAAATAGGAGTGAACAGCCAACGTTGTCATTCCTTCAGCTGATGCGGGTTCCATCTATTTTCTTTTTAACTATATATTCATTGCAGAGAGGGAAATTATGGTCCTGAAGAATGTCAAAGGATTGGAAGGGCAGACACCTGTTGTACTCCGCTTGTGGGATGAGGGATCTCCCACTTCTTCTCTTTTAATGACTCCACTGGGAGATTTAATAAAACAGATATTTCTACTAAGTTGGTGGTTTTAATTTTCACACTCACTGTTTTTGTTTCCTCTCTGCACTTAGTCTTCTCAATTTAGAGACCATATGAGTCACATAGCATTACAGCCATCACATTATTCCCCCTAAACTCCCTAAAACATATATCAATTGGGTAGTAGCTAGCACCATAGCACTCAGTTGGGTTGGTGCTAAAAGGGGCCCACTATTGAAGCATTCTACCAAAAGGGGTGGGTGAGGCTTGCATTCTTTAACTATGTTATTACCATCTAAGAGTACTCTGTGTGTTTTGTCTCACATGAAAGCCAATCAGTTCTTTGGTGTATAATATGGATAATATCTGCTTGGACTCTGCACCCCACCCTTGACAGGTTTTCAAACAAAGCTGCAAACCGAGTTTTCATGTGCATGGTAGAAGTGAGGCATACAACTGAGGCTGCGGATTCCTACTATGGTACAGTGCCATAGTCCTGCAGATGCTTCCTTGACTGTTGGACCTGCGATGTCCAGGCCCTGCATGCTATCATCCGTGAGTGACTGATCCCATTGCGCATAGTATAACCAAGCTTGCAGCTCAACCATGACTGATGACAAACCCCACTGTGCGCTGCCTTCAGCTGACTGCATCAGGGTGAGCACATTTGCAGTGCCTACCTGCCGCCAGTACCCTGTTCACCACCGTCTGAAAACACCTAACTCCACTGCGTGCTGGCTTAAGTCATCCACAGTGGATGAAGGGCGCAGAGCCTGGTCTGTGGCCAGGCTTTAGGTCCCACTATCCTCGGATGCCCCACTCCACTCCACTCTGCATGGCCTTTGGCTATGTATGCTGGGTACATGTGTAGTACCTGTCTGTAGTCAGTTGCTGCACTCCGGCCTCCATGGGCAAGCAAGCCAAATACAGATTGTCTGAGTCCCCACACCCTACATTTGTGAACAACCTTATTTCAAACTGCACAGCTATTATTGTGCCCTTATTATTATGGGCAACTAAACCCACTGTGGAGGCCCGATGCAGCCCAACCCCACTGCCCAGTGCTTTCCTGGCCATGTTCCCTGCCCTCTGCAGATGCTCCATCCCCTCAGCACACAGCAAAGGCTGTGGACAACAGCCTCCTCTCTGCAGATAACCTGACTCCACTGCATCTTGCCTTCATTGATGCTTTATTCCAATGGCTGTGCAGGAAAGCAAGAATACATAGTGCCTGGTAGGCCACTCCGCACTCTGCAGGCACCAAACTCCATGGACATACACACAGAGTTCTTGTTGTGACTTAATTTTTTAAAACTGTTAAACAGTGTCTAGGGTGTGCTCACCATGCCATATCCCATTTCAAAACAATTGGGGGACATGAGGACTGAGTCCCAGCGTCCTATATTAGCGACTACAACATTATCTCCTCAGCATCCGGCAAGCCAATTTTATCCTTTAGATGACACAGATTTGTGCTGCCAAAATAGCTGACAGGAGAAATCAGAAAAAATTATTTTGGAAGTATTGGAGTTTCCAAGGATCTGAAGTACCGGTATCAGGTTTTCTCCATGACTTAACGGTCAAGATATGCAACATTTTCCTTCATGCCTAGTGAAGAACCCATTTAAAACTCTAATTTGCTGAAAATTCCTGAATGGATTTACAATAAACCAAGAAAAGCAGAATCCTTTGGTAACATTATACGTTTGGTGTAATTCTGTTCAGATATTTTCTTCAGAATTTATGTTAAATTGTTGCTATTGTAAGAAAAATGGATGATCACACTTTAGGGAGCCCTCCATTTTTAACCCCTTTCATGCATCGGCACAAACTACAGGTGCAGAAAAGTAAGTCCCACCCACATGCATTGAAAGAAACCTGGGAATTGCCCCGGATGTCCTAGTTCATGATGAATATCGGGTGTGGGACTTCTCTGATAAACATTTGCAGGTTTTTGGCGAGCGCTCACTGCGATATGCTCGTGTGCTGATAATTTTTAAAAAAACTCCTTCTTTTGTTATTTGATGCAACTTTATTTTTTAGCGTTTTCACCTGGCTTTTAAACTCCCCTGTGCGCATACTTGCAATTAAACTGTGTCCCTCGCCGCTACTTTGGCGGCCCGGTCCCTCGCGCTTTCGAAACTTCGGAGCGCCATCTTGGGTAGGTGCACGAAACGATAGACACTCCCGCGCTCTAGCAGTCAGGAGGACTGGCTAGAGACTGATGCCGGGAAGCGTTTAAAAGGAGGTAGGGCATAGGATTTTCCTGTTTGGCGAGCGCTCACTGCGATATGCTCGTGTGCTGATAATTTTAAAAAAAACTCCTTCTTTTGTTATTTGATGCAACTTTATTTTTTAGCGTTTTCACCTGGCTTTTAAACTCCCCTGTGCGCATACTTGCAATTAAACTGTGTCCCTCACCGCTACTTTGGCGGGCCGGTCCCTCGCGCTTTCGAAACTTCGGAGCGCCATCTTGGGTAGGTGCACGAAACGATAGACACTCCCGCGCTCTAGCAGTCAGGAGGACTGGCTAGAGACTGATGCCGGGAAGCGTTTAAAAGGAGGTAGGGCATAGGATTTTCCTGTTTGGCGAGCGCTCACTGCGATATGCTCGTGTGCTGATAATTTTAAAAAAAACTCCTTCTTTTGTTATTTGATGCAACTTTATTTTTTAGCGTTTTCACCTGGCTTTTAAACTCCCCTGTGCGCATACTTGCAATTAAACTGTGTCCCTCACCGCTACTTTGGCGGGCCGGTCCCTCGCGCTTTCGAAACTTCGGAGCGCCATCTTGGGTAGGTGCACGAAACGATAGACACTCCCGCGCTCTAGCAGTCAGGAGGACTGGCTAGAGACTGATGCCGGGAAGCGTTTAAAAGGAGGTAGGGCATAGGATTTTCCTGTTTGGCGAGCGCTCACTGCGATATGCTCGTGTGCTGATAATTTAAAAAAAAACTCCTTCTTTTGTTATTTGATGCAACTTTATTTTTTAGCGTTTTCACCTGGCTTTTAAACTCCCCTGTGTGCATACTTGCAATTAAACTGTGTCCCTCACCGCTACTTTGGCGGCCCGGTCCCTCGCGCTTTCGAAACTTCGGAGCGCCATCTTGGGTAGGTGCACGAAACGATAGACACTCCCGCGCTCTAGCAGTCAGGAGGACTGGCTAGAGACTGATGCCGGGAAGCGTTTAAAAGGAGGTAGGGCATAGGATTTTCCTGTTTGGCGAGCGCTCACTGCGATATGCTCGTGTGCTGATAATTTAAAAAAAAACTCCTTCTTTTGTTATTTGATGCAACTTTATTTTTTAGCGTTTTCACCTGGCTTTTAAACTCCCCTGTGCGCATACTTGCAATTAAACTGTGTCCCTCACCGCTACTTTGGCGGCCCGGTCCCTCGCGCTTTCGAAACTTCGGAGCGCCATCTTGGGTAGGTGCACGAAACGATAGACACTCCCGCGCTCTAGCAGTCAGGAGGACTGGCTAGAGCTCCTCTTAAACCGAGGGCGATGACGCGCAGCGTGTGCGCGCAGCGTGGTCGCCGCAGCCACGCCGGAGTCACGCCATAGTCCAGCCCGTCTGCGCCCGTCCGCGCTGAGTCCGGGCTGGACGGCTGGACCACCGGCCTATATAAGGTAGTCGCCCCTGTCTTGAAATACTCTTTACAGGATGTACTGCGGCTTAAGCCCTCTCCAGCCCCATGCCTACATCAGTACAGACCTGAGGAATTCTCGACACGTCCTGGCTGTGCTTGCTTTCAGAGAGAGGCGGATGAGCCTCAGCTCTCTTTTCCTCCTGCTCCTCCGGAGCCTTGCCCTTTGTCACCACCTAAAAGTCCTAGCGAGTCCGGTCTTCTCCTCAATGCTCGCTCGCTTATTAAAAATAATATCGTATTTAAGGAGCTAGTTCTAGATAAAACACCATCTTGGGTTTTTATCACGGAGACCTGGGCCAAAGACTCTTCAGGCCCTGATTTGGTCGAAGCGGTCCCTGAGGGCTACTGCCTAACCCGATATGACAGATTAGGCCGTGTTGGCGGTGGCCTGGCTATTTTGTATCAGGACAAATTTCACTGCCATACTATACCCCTTTCTGACCCCAAAGATGTATTCCAGGTCTTATATTTTTCCCTTTCTGATTCTGTTAACCCAGCATTCAATGGAATCTTGGTCTATCGCCCCCCTGGCCCAAGAGCAGGATTTGGGCTGAAACTGATGCAGGTTTTGGAACCCTATTTTGGCCGACAAAATCTTACTATTCTAGGCGATTTTAATTTCCACCTAGAGCTATTGGAGGCTCACAACACTATCTCCCTGGTGGAAATAATGTCAGCCTGTGGACTCACCCAACTGGTGAATGGTCCCACCCACCGAGCGGGGCACACGCTCGATGGCATCTTCTCTAACGACCCAAGGCTGACAGTTACCAACCCCTTCCATCTTTCTTGGTCGGACCATCTGGCCGTTCCCTTCAATATGACGTATCCTACACTGGATTTTATTAGAAGGGTCTCGAGCACTATGGAAGTGCGAAGGAACCTCAAAAAGATCAGGGAAGACTCCTTCCATCCATGGACATCTAGTCTGTCCATTCCTCGGGAGGTAGACACCTTCACAGCGGTTTCTATATTTGAAAACATCATTTCGGAGGCCCTAGAGGAGCTAGCTCCTGCTAGGTCCTGTTATTCTGCTAGGAAAAGACCTTCAGCTCCCTGGTTCTCTGAACAACTCCGGCTTCGTAGACAGGAAGTAAGAAGGCAGGAACGCCTATGGCACTCAAGCTGGGCCCTTAAGGATAGAGAAGCCCATAGGGTCCTGCTTAAAAACTACAAATTGGAAGTTACTAAGACCAAGCAGGAATATTTCACGGCACTCACTTCCTCACTTTCATCTCCTAGAGAACTTTTTAGGATTGTTGATTCTCTTACGTCCCTTCAGACCCCGGATCCTGTGGTTGCCTCTCAGGACCTGTGCAACAAGATAGCTGCCTTCTTTCAGTCAAAGATCGCTGACATCTACACTGCTTTGGAGGTCCAAAAATCCTTGACCGCCGTACCCTTGCTGTCTGCTCTTCCCGAGCCCGGTGATGCTGAATCTCCTCAACATCAGGATCTGATATCCTTTCCTCCTCTTTCTTGTCAGGATCTTGAAATCCTGCTTGATAAAACCAAATCTGGCCCTCCGCTGGATGTCTGTCCGCTAAAGATCCTCAAGCAGTGCAGAGAATCTCTCCTTCCTCCCCTGGTTGACATCATGAACAGGGCGATGAAGGAAGGCATTTTTCCCCAGCAGTGGAAGAATGCTGTAGTAAAACCTTTGCTTAAAAAGCCTTCTCTGGATCCTGGGGTGTTAAAAAACTTTCGCCCCATCTCACTGCTCCCGGCTCCCGCAAAGATGCTAGAAGCCCATCTGAACAAACATCTGGCTACATTTGTGGAGAGCTCGGGCTGTTTGGATCTTTCCCAGCATGGCTTCAGGAGGGAGCATAGCACCGAGTCTGCCCTCACTATAGTGCTGGATAATATCCGCACTGGAGTTGACGAGGGTCAGACCTCCCTCCTGATCCTTCTAGACCTCACAGCGGCCTTCGATACCCTGTCTCCCGTGGTGTTAACATCTCGCCTGAGGGAGATTGGGGTCCGCGGGCCTGCTCTGGGACTTCTTTCCTCTTTTCTCGATCATAGAGAACAAAGGATAATGCTGGGATCGTTTCTATCTCCATCCCTGTCTGTGCAATGTGGGGTCCCTCAAGGGTCAGCGCTCAGTCCTACCCTTTTTAATATCTATGTGACCCCCTTGCCAGACTCATTAGATCTTTTGGGATGGAGGTAGTCTCCTACGCGGACGACACCCAGATCCTAGTCTCTCTCTCCCAGTCAGCTACGTCAACTGCCGCCAATTTTAGATCTTGCATGGAGGCAGTTGGCCAGTGGATGATCCACAACTCACTAAAACTGAATGGGGAGAAGACGGAGGTGATGGTTTTTGGAGGAAAAGAAACGATCTGGTCGGCTGAGTGGTGGCCGAACTCGCTGGGCTTATGTCCCGAGCCCACCTCGTCAGCAAAAAACTTGGGAGTCATGATCGACCCCACCCTTAGTATGTGCCAACAGGTCAACAGGACTGTTTCGACCTGCTGGGGGATTATCCACATTCTAAGGAAAATCAGGCACTTTTTGTCACCCCAGGCAAGAAAGCAACTTGCTGTCGCACTTCTGGGCTCGCGACTGGACTATTGCAATGCGCTGTATGCAGGACTGAATAAGAGTCATCTACAGCGCTTGCAGGTGGTCCAGAATGCGGCAGCGAGATTTGCTCTTGACCTACCTAAACGTGCCTCTGCCACCGAAGCCCGAAAGCAACTTCACTGGCTCCCCGTTGAGTACCGGATCCTTTTTAAATCCATGTGTCTGGTGTATAAAGCCTTAGCTAAATCCAGCCCTACAGGCATGGGATCCATTCTATCTCAGCATAACCCCGGTAGGAATCTTCGCTCCAGTCACAAACTTCTTCTCTCTGTACCTCGCGCTAGAAAAGCAAGATGGGGTGGCAAGGCCTTTTCTAACCTGGCACCTAAAGGGTGGAATGCCCTCCCTTTGGAAGTAAGATCCCGCCCCACTCTACAAACCTTTAGATCCGCTCTAAAGACCCACCTTTTTACACGTGCATACCCTTAGTGGTGCTCTACAAACTTTTGATTGGTTTTGATAGGCGCCTTGACACCTTCGGGTTTAGTTTGCGCGTTATAAGTTGCTTAATAATAATAATAATAATAATAATTTCTTAACAGACCTCAACTTTAAAACTAGAGGTCCTGCTCAGAAATGGTTGAGTAACAATGAACTTTTTTGAAAAGAGGAAATACAGTGGAGAGCAAGGCAATTGGCAAGTGAATATGTGTATTAAAGGAAATCCACAATCGCGGCGGGATGCCTGGCTTTCACCTTGCGGATACCCTGCCGGGGTTATCTCACATGGGAATACCAGTACGGGTTCCATAAGCAAGCGCTTAGAAACCGGTTGGTGATTTGCGCTATATAAATTCCTGTACATTTACATTTACATTTACATTTAAAATTAAAAACAATCGTAAACGTTAATTTTGTGGTCTCTGCAAATGTTGTGCTTATGCTAATGGATGAAATTCAGTGAGCTCTTTGGATATCTATAAAATGGAAAAATATATATTGTGGTTCATGGTATATAAAATGGCCAAAGTCTTCAAAAAATGACACTGCCTTGTATTCTGTGAAAGAAACATATGTGATGTGCAGCCCAATATAAAGCCATTTGGTCGAATTTGCTTGACCTACATACTGAGTCTTTAAATCTGCAGAAGGACCATGTTTTTCACTTTTTAAAAGCAATTGCTAGAAATATTGCAATAGTGCTTGTTCACTGCCTGTACAAAACATAACGCCCCAAAAATGTAAAAATTATTCTTTTCAGAGATGGTTTAAAAATAGAACTTTGCTCTTCTTTTATATATGCATCTTTTTTATCCATTGTCCATTGATCTATTGCTTTTGAAATACATCTCAATTAATGGAATCTATGTTTATTAGATTTTAGACTATGTCTTGTAGGCCTGTAACAAGACTATAGACTTAATTAAGGCAATGGCCTGAAACTTGTATTCACATGGATCTGAACTCATGGTGAGAAAGAAGGCTAAACCCTGCCCCTAGTCCCTTTGTTGATATAGATCACTTTTCATGAGAAAATCTCTGTCCAGCGAATTTTCCTTGCCAGCCTCAACGGGGCAACCTTGCAGTCTGGTTCGTGGAGAATCTTTCCTTTTCCGCCCAGATTAAGAAGCTACTGGGGAACTGCTTTGCTATTCTTAAAATCCTTAGGATATTTCTCCTGCTCCTCCCCAGAGCAACAAAGGAAACTGTGACTCGGGCCCTGATACTTTCTCGGCTTGACTACGCGAATGCTCTGTACGCCGGCTTCCAGTTTACCTTCTTCATAAATTACAGGTTGTTTTTAATATCCTGATGAGAAACAGTATCGGACAGCATCTGCAATTACTCCATTGGCTGCCTGTGGCCAATCAAGTCAAGTTTAAAGCCTTGACTCTGGTACATCGTGCTTTGCAGGCCTGTGGCCCCACCTATTTACGGAAGAGGTTTCTATTCTATGCCCCTGCCAGATATCTCCGCTCATCATTTCAGTTCTTGACCCATATTCGTCACTTCCGGCTTACTACAGTGGGGGGCAGCTCACTTGCTGTCAGAGCTGCCTTGGCCTGGAACTCACTGCCTCTGGATCTCCGCAGTATACAAGACTTTTGTCTATTCAAAAAAAAATGGAACACTTATCTTTTTGTCTAACTTAACTCCACTCTCTCTGTGCCCACTCTCACTCTGTTCAGGAACTCGACTGGATCCTCCTTGGATTATCTGTGTACTCTACAAGTTCAAATAACATAACATAACATAACATTTACAACATGCAAGGTGTGGTTGGTGTGCAGTGGGTTATGTGCAAATAAAAATGTGTTGCAGGGTTTGAACTTCAGTCAGATCTTGTGCCTGGCCCCCTTCTGGACATAACCCATTGTAAACTACCTTCAGCCATATCAAGAGGGTCCTTAGCCACAATGCCAGACCTTTGACTGAATATTCTGCCTATCCTCTGTGTGGGTATACATTCTTACATATAGGCAAAGTCTATGGAAACTTGGATGTGTGCACTAGTGAGGTAGATAAGAGTCACCTGAAACCAGGCCCTGGAGCCAACATCCACAAACACATAACTGAATTAGTATCACTATGGCAGGTGGCCACTGAGCGACTGAGTTTTTTCTACTAACTTTGCAACAAGTTGTATGTCAAGATGTCACCAACAAAAATATTGTGATAAAAAATAACACCAAAAATACTGAGGCCAAAAATATTGAAATACTTGCATGTAAAGTAAAAAAAAAAACAACTCCCAAAATGTAGAAGACCAAAGTAGTTTTACACAAAAAAGGAAAGCTGTGAAATAGTAAACGTTAAATATTATTTTATGTATATTATCTTAAACAGATGCATTTCAAACTGTTTATATTTAATATAAAAATGTAACAAAAATAAAAATGTGACCAACATTGTTATAGCTTACAAACATTAAATTAAATGCATGTTTTTGAATAAATGCAAAAAATCGAAAAAACTTTTAATATAATGCAATTATAAAATAAACATTTAAAAAATATATACAATTTGATAATATTTAATAAGAATTACAGCCAATTAATATTAACATTATAAATACACAATACACTGTTTAGAATAAAAAAATCCTAATAAAAATATTAATTCTCAAAACATATATTAATGACATTAAATAAAATGAAAGTATCATTTAAAGAAATTTCATAAAAATAGTTAACATGTTACATGAAAAAAATATTTTGGCACTAGGGTCTTAGGACTATAATATTCCAAAAAGACCCCATTTTTAAGTATTTTTATTTACCCAGACAGACTCAAGAATAAAGGGAAACTGGGGATCTGCCTGAGGTATTTTATCTTTAGAACCCCCTCTTTTCCTGTTTATCCAAAGAGCTCCCAACACTGTGGTTAAGCCCACCTTGACTTTTAAGGGTCAGGGTGACTAGATGATGAAGCATGACACCACTAGGGTGTGTGAGGGTAATATAAACAAAATAGTGTTTTTCCCTACATTCATGGTTGGGTTAGGTTGAACCTTACACTAGAGAGTCTCTTTCCCCCATTCTCTTCCGCGGCTACAGTTTACTTGCTTACCCAACTGACCACTTCACGGTCAATTGGAGTATTTTTTATGATTTGACATGAAAAAAATAACCAGGAGGAGTCAAATTCACTACTCAAACTTAAACCTCTGCAAAAGTAAAAAACGTTTTGGACTGTGGGGGTGCCAGATTTTATGTTAACAGTCCAACCTGAGCAACAATAGGGAAAGTGTTGGACTGGAGAAGGTGAAGGTGAAAAACATGTTGACTTTATTTTCATCCAAATTTTGTTATTATTCAGAATGAAAACCATGGATTCTAGAAAGATCAAGATTGCTATAATAAACTCAACATTACAAGAAAACTGTGAATACGTTTGGAAAACTTTTTTTTAATATGATCCAAGATGTAAACTAGACTTGAGGGTTCAACAGTAATGATAGTCCTAAGCAACGTTTTAAAGACTGAAGAAAAGAATTGTCCCTTGGCATCATAGAGTGATGCCATTCTACGACTGAGCCAAAATCCACCATAGGTGAAAGAATTCAGTATATACTAAGACAATTTTAAAATTAAAAATATGAAATAAAGGTCTAAAAAAACTCTTTCTATCCTGTTACTCTAAAACGCAAATGCCCACAGCAACAAATAAAATTGATAGTACAAACAAACTAGCAATACACATTACTTTAATGAATAATAATGCTATCTAATTAATTATTACAGAAAACATAAAACATCATACACCTAAATAACATGCATATTAGCCAAAACAAACAAAATACATTGAAAAATTGTTTATATAGATAACCAATTAATTGAAAAATAACTAAAAGTTACCATAAAACACTTCATTAATATTCACATTAACAAACTAAAAGTTATACGTTAAGTAGGCTATTTATAAACAACTTAAAAACCAATAATGAAAAGTTCTATCCTATTCTGCTACAAACACAACCACCCACCAATAAATGAATTAGTTCAAATAAAACACAAATCTTTAAATATATAACCGAATCTCTGAAAAACATAGTCTAAAAGATAATTAGGCATGCTTAACATTGACATAATAAGAATATATAGAACACAAAACTAGTAAAAGACAACAACAAAGTAAATAAAGTACTTAAAAATAATATTCTTTCATTCTATATTCTGTTGCACAATATTTTTACCTTCCTATATTTGAGACCCAATATTTGCGTCAATCGACATTTTAGAATTCATAATATAATACAGTTCCTGCAGGCAATTGTTCAAGGCCATTCACAATATAACAGTAAGTTCCTCTTTAAACCCTGAACCTCTATATTCAATTGCACACTCATTTCAGGTCTGGATTTTGCACTGACAAGGTGCCATGCCCTGTGGCCTTCCTCCACTGCACATACTCAAATGCCAAGTGCAGTAGTTTATGTGTACTTATAGCTAGAATGCATTGTAACAAAGAAAACTAACAGACTATAAACTTGATTAAATATATGTTATGGTTGCCTTTTTGTTCAAGAAATTGCTATGTGTTCCAAAACCTAACTTCTGACATTCTGTAATTATGGCACATTGCCAAAACATAACTCACTCACCAGCCAGGCACAGTGCATGACCTCACATATGACATCACTCATAATATCTCAAATGGTTTCATCAATGACATCACAAATAATATGCCAAAATACATAAATGAAAAAACTGAAACCACTGATGTCAAATACACACCCTAGATTCAAAGAAATGTCAGTCTAGCCTAATAAATATAGGAACAAAAGAAATGCATGTTCAAAAATGAATTATTGAGGCAGCAACAACATTACCATAAATACTTAGGTTGATAGATATAATGGACACCTTGTTGGAAGCACAACCTCACAAAAATCCTACATACAACTAGGATAATACCAAAAGAACAACAAAAACAGGGTATGCCATTAAAAACATAAGATGGATGCAGTGATGTTCAAGAACAAAAGAGGGACCTGATATAACCTAACCTACCCACAATAAGGACACAAAATACCAGCAAATGCATTAGAAAAACACTGAAGACAAAAAAGATACAATTCTGGTCCCCGTCAATTTTTGATGACCAGTCTTATGGAATCATCATCAAAATGTACTGCGAATATCCTAAGCTCACCACTACAGTGATATAAAAACTGCACACTGCTCTTTTGCTGTGATTGATACCCCACAAATTGACTTGTCATCTGGAAACACATGCAAAACAAAATAGTCAATATAAAAGAGAAACATGAAGAAAGTGCCTCTCCTACTTCACCCACACACCTGGACACCTAACCTGCCACTTGGCTGTGGCCTGCAGTTCCTGCTTGTCCTAGCCTGCCTGTTCCAGTGACTGCCGCTGAACAGGTTTTCCCACTCACTTTTCATCCTGCCAACAGAAGCACTGTCCACCCCAGGAACTACTTAATGCAGGCTGCAGTGCAACCAGACAGCTTGAACATACAGTTAGCAAAGGCAAGCCCATCTGCAACCATTGACACCTGTACTGCACCACTGACCATTCCGCCCCACTAAGATACGCCATTGCTAAATTCCACACCATCGACTCCAGACACCACAGCATATACTGCCACCACTCCGACCTCTGCTTCACAGTAGGACCTTCACCAGCACCCACTGGCACTTCACCTACCACACCACACATACTGGCCCACTGGCCAACCTCACCCCAAATGCACATGCTCACTATGCAAAAACACCACCAAGATGTGTGGGCCTCATCTCCGCTTTCACACCCAATATCCTCTTCCCCACTGAGACCTGGCTCAAACACACTTTGCCACTGCAATACCCAAAGAAAACAAGGTTACCCACTGCAACCGCATCGACTAGCCTGGTGAAGAGATCCCCATCATACGCAAAGAATCGATTCAATGCACCACCACAAACGACAAAATCACCACAGCCATGGAACACCTCAACTTCTGACTTAAAACAGACAGCAAAATGATCATCAGGGGTACCCTCGCCTACCCTCTTCCAGGAAAGGACCATACCCCGGCTTTTGCACCTTCATTGCCGACTTTATCACCACCCTAGCCATAGTCTCCAAAAACTACATTTTCCACAGCAACCTCAACTTCCAATTCAATGACTGTGCTGCATGAAAGGGAGAAGGCAGGAATGTGCTATTTACCAGTATAGGATGCATCCCTGCTCTATTTCTGTGAGGGTGGACAGTCTGCTGCCTAACACCAATGCAGGCACCCTTGCACCATCGTGCAAATGTGCCTGCATTGTAGGCAGGATTGTTTCTGTGTGTGTAGGGGCACAGTCCCGCACAAAAATCAAAACTCTAAAGTATTTTCCTCTTTCAAAATGCAGCACACTTAGAAAGAGGAAAGAATGCAGAGAGATAAAGATATTTCTCCTTGTTGTGCCTCCCCTGAATAGGTGTGGCATTTTGACATATTCCCAGGTTTGTCAGTCTTAGTAAATCTGGTAATGCACCAAAATCCATGAGTGGATGCATGGGAGCTTCCTCGCTCCACCTATGGAACGCCTTCCCAGGGCAGAGTAACACAAGGCTGCAACTTGCACTGCCTTGCTTTCCTCCAGATTTGCCAAGCAACGCAGGGCCACATAAGGTGGCCTTGCAATGCTTGGTTAATCTGACTTTAGCATTGTGTTGCCCTTGTAACACCCTGCATGATGCAAGGGCAATGCATTACTTTGATAAATCTGCCTTCCAGCGTCAAACGCTAAGCGAACGGGAAATGCCATACTTGGAAATAGGAGTAAAAAAAGGGGAACACTAAGCCAAATCAAATAACTGATATATATGCAAAACTACATTAGCGTAATGAAATCAAACTGCATGGATACCAGATTAGTCTAAAGTTAACACGTTATTTAAAATTAGATAAGACTTTCTGAACACTCAAATATAACTAATCACTGAATCTGTATCAATGGTGCAACTGACATTGTAGACTATGTGTGTTTTTCCATTTTAAAAGGTCTTTTATTTTTCATTACCATGCATCATTATTATCTTGCTATAATTTAGAAATACATATAAATAAGAACCATTGCTGTAATATTTTTTGTTATCGCCTTTCAGTATGCCCGTTCCATCCAATTTGCAACATTAGCAATGTTGAATAAAAATAGTATCCCCATGGAAAATAAATAAGCCATTTAAATTAAAAAGTATGTCTAATCTTTATAGTCATTTCGTTCACCTACTCATACACTTAATTATTCGTAAGAACAAATGCAGGAAATGGCACAAAAGTGCCCAGACCTCATCTTCTTGAAGCACTTACACTCCAGGGTGCCTTTCCGGACTTCAAAGAACCTCGTGAAGGAAACCCTCCATATCCTTTAAGCCTATTTAAAGAGATCCATTAAAAACATTATTTTACTATTCACCCCACTAGAGACCAATTAGCCAGCATGCTCCATCGAAAGTTGATGCATTTCTACCATCCATTGCTTACAGTCCGACCCATCATTTTCATTCTATGACTCTTAGCTCTTGTTTTTGAACCTAAAACTTTGCAATAGAACACGAATGTTCTGCCGAACCCATTTAAATATTATAATATACTAGCTTTCATTAATAATGGTAATTCTTATTTAAATTTGTTTTCTTGTCAGTCTCTCAGTGAAAATTAATAGGCTGATGTTTGTAACAATTCCATTCTATGTGTGTTCATTGGTTCAATAAAAATAAAACTATGAGTAATGAGGAAATATTTAATATTCGCTGAAATCCTGTTTGCGTGCATTTGTAAATTCCTAATGATTGCTTGACCGAGGTTATACATTACTGCCTGAATTCACATGATACAGAATACAACCATAATGCATAAAACGTTCTCTAAATGTATATTTTTGAAAAATAGGGCTACATATGTCAGTTTGTGTAAAGTAGGCGAACATGCCTAAATTAATTGTGTGTATACATGCTGCACACTTGCTTAAACTTTTCTTGAATCTCAATTACTGCTCCTCACTCACTTCTGACATGGCACACTAAAATCGTCAACAGGAGCTCCTTGTTTCTGTTTTCCCTGTGAGCCCATTGACTTGGGCCTCAATCTCAGAGGAAACCCTATGTTGAAAATATTCTTCATTTTTGGGCTTTTATGATACAACTGCATTAAATTTCTAGGGGCTCAAAAGATGGAAGTGGCCCAAGCCTGTCACGACGAAGGAGAGGGCTTGACACCTAAAATATCCTACTTGAGTTCCAGCTGGTTAGCTCTTGTTTTCCATTATGTGGTATCTAGCCTTGTATTGAGTATTACAGTTATCCTACAAAATGCTGGTATGTGGTTTTAGAGGAGTCCTAAGAAATCTTGTAACACCCTTTTGACAATGTTGCATGTGGCCCTGGACAGACAGCACACATTATGCGCCGTTTAGCCCTCTACTTGTGCACCCAGTTGAGGCGGTAAAGGACCTTCACCCAGCATCCGTAACCCTGCATGCTTTCACAACAAGGTCGTAACAACAACCGTGTTGTGACAACGCATACCATTACCCCGCCAGTCATTACAACGACTTGCGGAGGGGGGAGAAGGTGTTGTATTTAAAATCCAACACCTTCCCTGCAGTCCACACAGACTGGAGTTAGAATAGTATATTTTACTATTCCAACATCCAGCACCCCCCCTCCGCAAGTCGTTGGAACGAATTGCGGGGTAATGGTATGCATTGTCACAACACAGTCGTTGTTACGGCCGCGTTGTGACAGCATGCGGAGTAATAGTATACAGGAAGAAGAGCCATATTCAGTTGAGACATCACTCAGTGAATGGAGATTGTCAGGGCCAGATTGGGAACCCAAAGCAGCCTTGGCAATTTGGTCTGACCAGTTCATAGGAGGGGGGGCAAGGGGTAAGAGCAAGTGTGAACACTGCTGATTTTGTTATGGGGGTGATATTGCAGCCCCGCTACAAAACCGCCCCCAGAAACAAAATCAGCAACCACGGCTGCAAAACTGGCCCCCACCCTTCCAGTCTCCCAGGGAAATGCCCATGCCCCATACAGCCGGCTGTGGATATTGTGTCTTGTGTCGCCCTGTCAATGAGGTTTCTCATGCAGGGACTTAAAACATCATCCTACACCATGAAGATACCTAAGAGACTTGTAACCTTTGTTCCCGCTACATTGTTTATTTGGGTGTGTGGCAATACAGAGTCTGTGTGGACACTTTTCAGAGCCATGTGCGCATCTGAGACGTGACAGGAGTCATTATGCTAGTGACCATGCCATCTCTAACAATGGTGATCAAGAGGCAACATTTCTTTCTTTTTTGGATGAAATGGGCTAAAAAGACAATTTTGCATTATAATATTCCAACTATATTAGCTAAAAACGCAATATATTTTAGAGAGGGTTCTGGGGCTCATGAATTAATCCAGTACTTTAGGATCTACTGCCACACCCACAAGTATTACTGTGTTGAAGCAGTACATTTAATTATGTAAACCTTATGATTTTCTCTGCAAAAGCCGAGGTAGTCCTGAGCAGAGCAAAGATTAGAAAGAGTTTGGTCTATTTTGGGGCCAATGGTGAGTCAATCCCTCCACAATTCTTCTCTAAAGAAATTTCTGCCCACTGTCCGGGAATACGCATTCAGGGTAGGAACAAGTGGGTTAGTCTTGATGGGGGTGAGATTTGGTCTGTTTATGCATTATGGTTGCATTGTGAAAGGTGCTCCCCTGCTCTTTAATGAATTTATTCACAGTGCCACATACTAAGAAACTGTGATGGTATTTTCAGGGCAACTACCAAAAGAGTTGCCTCCATTGTAAGCAAAAGACACACAATTTATGCACGGAATGCAGAACAAATCAAAACATTCACCCCCAGTCAAGAGATCTGGGTTAAATCCATCATTCTTTTGCTCACCATGCCACCCCAGTTTAGACCTGGCCATATGCAAATCAGTCTTGACCCTGCGCCTCATGGGAACAGTCCAGCCTGAACTGCCAAGCCAGATCCTCCCTGGCCCGGAAACAAGCATCCTAGGACCGATTTCGGTGTTTAAGGGCTGCAGGAATTACCTGAGTTTAAAGTCCTTTTATGCCATTAAGGGACATTACTGCTATGAAAATGGCACCACTGCTAATCAAACTTCCTCACTGATGAAAGATTAGTGAAATAATGTTATGTATGCAAATTTCCAAATAAAGCAATGCCCTTCCAAAGAAAATATGGACAAAAAGTAGAGGTGGGCAAGCAAGCACATTAACAGGGAGAGCCAACCCAGAGCTGAGCCAGAAGCAAGCCATAGATCTGGCTATGCTCTAAGAGCCTGTGCACGAGGTGAGTCCTGAAATATTTGATACATAAACTATGTCACTAATATCAAGTAAAATTTGACGATATGTGTTCAAAATTAAAATAGGAAATTTCTGTAACATGCATCAGCTTTGAAATTAATGTGTCACTTTAGAGGTTCATGAATACAAAGTGGGATTAGTAAAACAAAGCATGAGGTTAGAGCGATGGTGGCAGGCAGTATCCACATGAAAATTCAGCTCATTTTGCACTTATGTTTCATAAAGGCCCTAGATCAGTACCAGAGCCGGCATCTGGCTCGAGCTTGGCTCGTGCTTTAAGTGGCTAGCCCAACTCTAACAGCAAGTAATCAGCTAGAATTTAACAAAGGCCATTAATCGTGGCTTTTTTTAACCTCTGTAAGGCCATATACAATCTTTTTGTCAAGTGGACCAAAATGCTTTAAAATGTTTTGTCAGTGCACTGGAGCATGAAGCCCACAGTGACGTGGGGTGGACCAGAAAACCACACATTGCCCAATATTGTGCCTAGCGTGTAGGCACTGTCTATGACAAACCTCTTTCTATGAAAAAAAATCAATGATTATATTATAGGCACCTTCATGCTCACACTCTCTGCAGCACCAATGCTTACGGAGTGTCAAAGTCCTATGCAACAATTCTATCTTACCTACAAACCACACACACAGCTCTCAATTTTTCCCAAATATGTCTATCGTGAATCAACAAACATTCAATGACACACCTGAAGGGCACCCAAGAAGCTGATGAAAATTGGAGTGCTTCCATGACCTCTTCAAGGCCACGAATCGCTATTTAAATTTTACCTATAGATCAGTGCTTAAGCAGCAGTACATAACGACCTGCAAGCCTCACACTAGGTATGGAAAGCACTATATAATTACCTCTATAATGCAATACAATCAAACGAAACATTAATACATACCGAACGACTGCAGCTGGAAGCAAACTGCAAAAGCCTGGCTAAAGCAACATGTTCCAGTAGGTGTTCTACACCTCAAGACCTTGAAAAGCTTATAAACATCTGCTAATGGCTGTTTGCGAAAAGCAGAAGGCCTGCCAGTGGCAGAATCTACACTTCTCAACACTCTACTCACAAGAGCCTGCTTTAGGTAATTAGATGACTCCATGCCACGAAGTATGTAATGTAATGCTTCAGTGTTTCCTGTTGAGTTACTTCAAATGAACCAACTGATGTAAACCAGGACCAAAACACACAGAAGGTTCACAGTTTTTCCATGTAATGTAAAGTAGCTGTGACCGGTGGTTATTAGACCTAGGACAGACTAGAAAGAGAAAATTCTTGGTACATATGCACATTTTCAGTGTGATCTTAGTGTCATGACATGTTTATTTCCCAATGTGTATCCTGAATGTAAACAAACATTCAGGTTAGCAACAAAAAGAGACACATATACAAATGCCTTTACACCACAGTCCATTTCCAAGCTTCCACTGGCAAAGTTGATTGTTGCAGCTCACTTCTTCACTTTCTTTATATTTGTATTGTCTTCAAGCAAGGCAATCAAAGAGAGGCGTGTTGTTTCTAGGGCTAAAATGGAATGATTTCTGTAAGAAAGGGACATGCAGATATAATGTACGAGCAAACACAAAATAAGTCTTTAATGTATGTTTCTGCAATTGTAGCAGATAGTGCCTATTTAGTTTTCAGAGCTTTGCTTGATGAGTTATGATCTTAACTGCAGCATTAACAGATGCTACATGAGTGAAGGTAAGTCACAATGGGGTAACCCAGTATCCCTCAGAACCTGAGCAGTAGTGAAATAGCGAATAAATTAAAAGAAATGTGAATCCAAACCATCTAGGGTATCACAAAAGATTTTTATAAATTGCATTCATTTATAAATACCCTTATGTAACTATTTACAAGGCTTTTATCAGTACATCGTGGCGCATAAAGTGAAAAAGGTGACATCCAGTGCTCAGTGATATTTGTGAACATGTAATATATATACAGTGGTGATTTGGGTAAAAGGGGAAGGGGAGCCAGTAATGCAAAGTCCTTAAGGAAGTTCTGCAGACCAAATTAGTTGGTCTTGTTGCAGAGTCCTTAAAACTAGTCCAAGAGGTTCCAAATGTTGATGTTTCAACCCTCTTAAAGGGCCAATGCGGGTCTTCATCAGGACTGGGTGAAGGGGAGGGTTTGTCAGCCTCAAAGCAGGCCCGGTTGGGTTCCCTTGGGTTAGCAAAAGCTGAGCCACTCGTGGTATATGGCTGGCAAGGGGTTTCCGGTTCCCTCAGTTATTGATTCTTTAGTGTAGAAGTAGCGTTTACCAAAGAAGTACTGAACTGATTAAAAAAATTGAACTATACTAAACCATCTGATGAAATAACACGATAAACAACTTTAAACAATACAATCTAGCACAGAATTAAACCAACAATATAAATGGCACACTAATTAAAACAACTAAATACTCAAAACGATGATTAAAAAATAAATATTTAATCTCAGCACACTACATAATAAAGTAAGCAATATTTAATTAAACTAGAAATTAACTCTTTTTAAAGTAAAAAATATAATGTAACACATAAATAATAACACACTGTAGCTTTTTTCTTTTTTAAAGAGCCTACCTTAAAGTAAAAAAAGTTAAAATTCAAACAAACAAACTGCCAGGAAATATAAACTATAGGAAAGCAACGAGAACATTTAACAACGTAAAATTGCAGAAATAATAAATTATAAACTCTCCCAAACAGCAACCAAAAATAAACCTAACTCCTTAAACCTTGACAAACTAGCAAAAAAATAAAATGTTTAATTCATCTAATTTTGTTCTCTTTCAACAGAAAAGAAAGCACTTACTCCATGTTAAAACGAGCTCAAAAGACAAGATGTAAAACCATGAAAAACATCTCGACAAAACTTACAAGTAAGCAATCAAGTTACTTCATTTTTTAACATATTAATAGCAAACATGTAAAAGTTAAACTATAGTTTATATTTATTCAATTATACTACTTACAGATACCTGAGGAGTAAGGTTTTGGCAATTCCCCAGGTTTACATGGTCTTGTAAATTTGGGAGAGTGTCAAAATCCAATGGTGTTGCAAGGACACTAAACATCGGTTGCGTAATCTTTTTTCATGTGGCTCACAAATAATGTGTTCAACTTCATCTCATCTATAGTGTATGCAAACGTTGTAGTTTCAGCTGGAGATATAGGGTCTTCAAGCTCTAGTGTGAAGTTAATCCCTAGTAATGTAGTTAGAACTACTAAAAGTACTACTGAAATGTAATGCTCATATTCATATGGCATCAATTCTTAGGAATCACATGTTTGTAGTTGGATTTTAAAACATAAATATAGCAGTTAGTTCTTTCAGCCTTATTACCATAACATTTGTATAGTCATCCCTAACCATTCTCCATCTTCTTCTAAGTGTGCTGCTCTTCAGCTGCAGCCTTAGGCGTAAGGTAATTTTCTTTTTCTTTTTAAAATATCAATTTTCATTTCAATCTTTTTTACTTTCTCATTTAATGATGTATCTCAAACTCTTGTTTCTTATTCAAAAATCTGTCCAACAATGTTATCCAAATTAGTGTTTAGTATGATGTCACGGGGGTCAAAACAGTTCTAATCTCAGGTCAATTAAATCTTGCACTAATACATTCAACACTTGCTTTGTTTAGTAGGTGCGTTCAGGTGCAAAATACCTTCAGAAAGGCACTCTCGCTCTTTTTGACCTTCTTGGTGTCTGTTGATCTTCTTCTGTACTACTTACACCACTTGACTCTGTGTCCTGAGCAATAGTCGTGAGTAGGCATTCAGTTGACACACTTGATCTTATCATGTGTAAGCCTTCGTGATCTGGTACTTGTTCCTTCACCTGGATCATCTGTTTTATGCATTGTGTCTTAATTACTGTTCCGATCAACTTTGTGATATTTCAGGAACTTGGACTGGTGCAACAAATCAAGTTTCTGTGTCTCTCTCTGCTCCTCATAGCAGTACTTTGTGTGGTGGTGCGGTCAGAGCTGCCCATTGTTCTGCTTCAGAGTATTCAATTTTTTCATAGGTACGCCTTACTTTCTGTGTATATGGCGCATGCACCCAACTCAATGCTCCAGTGTTTTTAGGAGCATGGTTCTTAATTAAGATGTCCTGGAACAGGGCCTTCTATCTCGGTTCCAAGCAAGATTTTAACATGTTCTTCTTCATCAACATTTGGTCATCAGGACTAAGGGCCATATGTATCATCATTAACATGTTCTTCTTCATCAACATTTAGTCATCAGAACTAAGGGCCATATGTATCATCATTATCATTTGCGATTTTTAAGGAATCGCTATTTAGAAATCGCAAAATGGTATGTATGTAGAAAATCGCTATTTTTTAGCGATTTCCAATTATTCCTTATTTGTGATTCCCAATTTGAGAATTCGCAAATAAGGAATCATTTCCCATTCATTTCTTTGGGCCAGGAGGCCCATAGAAATTACTGTGAAATAATTCTCAATTTACGAATTCGCAATTTGCTAATCGCAATTTGAGGATTATTTCAAGGGTGCAGGGGTATCTCAAGGACACCCTGCTGCACCCCTGAAAATTACATGTGTGTGCATGTGGCGCACATACATGCCCAATGGGCATGTATGTGCGTCATATGCCACCCTAAAAAATGCACAATTGTGCATATTTACAAGAAATCGCAAATTAACACCAACTACAAGTTGGTGGTAATTTGCGATTTCTAAACCTGAATTTGCAATTTTGAAAAGCTTCATACATAGCATTTAAGGAATCGCAAAATTGCGATTCCTTAAATGCTTAAGCAACATAAGGAATCGCAATTTTTTGTGATTCCTTATTTTGCTAATTTTTCATACATTTCAAAATCGGAAAAAAGGCCGTTTGCGATTCGCTAAGGCCGAAATTCTGCGAATTTCGGCCTTAACGAATCGCAAAAGGCTTGATACATATGGCCCTAAGGTTGTGGCACTGTCCCTGATGTGGACAGAAAACACCACATCAGCCATCATTAGGGCAACAAAGTAAAGACTCCGGGACTGACTTAGATCTCGGTGAATGGATTACTCTGTCACTACGGTGACGGATATCCCGAAACATAAATCCCATAGGATACAATGGGATTTATATTTTGGCAGATGAGATATGTGTCACCGTTGTGACAGAGCAACCCGTCCACCAGGCTCTAAATCAGTCCTTCTTTCAACCTGACAGAGTACTGGTGCTCCGCATTTAGAGTTGCCTGCTAGCCATGATGAGAACTCTAGTTATTGACAGAAACTTCCATTACTATGGTTGCTGTGAATTATTTAAAAATATAATGGCTGCCATCAAACGTTTATCTTGATTTTTCTCTTTGGGATTTGGTGTTTGAAAAAAAGAAAACCAATTGCATCAACACAATGGGAGTTTTCCTTCATTATGCAGAGGTCCTGTAAACATTTTTACTGTCCCTTAATGCTAGGAATTTAATGGCAGGAAGGGATAGTAAATACTTTCCATTAAACCGCCCAATCTAAATTGGTAAATAGGCTTCACGGCTGAATACGTATGGCCTGCAACCCTGTAAATCATGTGGGCATGACCTTCAATTTGTGACTGACGTGGAATACCCTCTTTGTAAAACTCTAACTCAGTCCTTAAATATCCCCCACATCGATTCATTGTCCAAATGTTTCATCGAACAACTCTGCTTTGTTTGCAGGGTGAATGTTATGCTATTCATAACTTCAAAGGGGCACAAAATACTCTTATCAATCATTCATATCAAGCTTACAGAATACTCACTTGAATCCAGAGTCTATTGATGATCCTCTAATGGCAAATAAATAAATATGTGTCAACAAAATATGAGATTAAATTTATATACCGTACTAGAAGCCATGCAATATTTTATGGCACATGGAACCCAGCCATACACAGCAAGCAGCGCCAGCACATAGCCCTATTGAATATTGTGCCTGTTGTGGCATACAGCAAGGTGAAGTCACACTCACTCTAAAATTAAAAAACTACTAGTCCTCTGGGATATGGGGAAGAAGATTACTCCTTGTAGTCACACACTGGCAATAAAAGCAGAAAAAAGATGTTGGTGATTGTTCTTATTAAAGAGGTAACAAAAGTTGTCCTCTTTGTATTTTTAAAATGGTAGAGTATGTGAAAATCATTTGTGCTGTTCTCCCACTTACCACATGGCACTTACTTCAACCTCCACATTCTCTGTTGATGGGTTTCACAAGTGGGGTGCAGTTGTTTTAAATTAAAGACAAGTTGAGCTTCCGAAACCTCATAGTCGCACTGTGACATCACAGCTTTGTGTGCAGATGCGTTTACTCAAGATGTGCTCTTCAATCATGTTGGACTCACTGATAAATACCTTCACTTTCTTTATGTGTTACCTGATTGATAATAACATGCAATGTTATAGAATATAGAGTATGATCATGGGCATGATCCTTGAAACACACCCTTATGTTACCACTGTCAATCCTAGGCCCTAAAATATAGAAAGGTAATGCTAGCATAATTAAAATGGGGTGCCCTATGTTTTTAATTGAATTTGCCATACACCTATCTCTTATCTCTTTAGTCATTGAGTTTTGGTGTCATAAATAATTTCGGGTCTGCAGATAACCCAATACTTCATATATGTAGATGCCCTATCTTGAGGATAAAAACCCAATAGAAAGAGATATATATTTATGACATACAGCCTCAGAAGAGGTTGTCCGTTAACTGAGGGGGTCAACTACAACTTTTCATTTAATTTAATTCAATTCAATTCAAGTTAATTTCATTTCATTTCATTTAATTCAATGTAATTCAATTTAATTTAATTTATTTTAAAGGTAATATCTGCAGTATCGTTAAGCAGAGAACATGCACAGTTTATTGGAAGTGCCATATGTTCAGCAAATTTTTAAATAAACCAGGATCTCTTACAGGAGAGGTTAAATCCAGTGGAAACTGATTCCATGCTACTGCAGCCAACAGGGAATGCTATCTTCCGCCAACTCTCTGTCTGGGAATCCTGGGCATACAGACCAGCAGCTTATTCAAGGAGCGCAGTTGCTTTGACAGGTTGTAAAAGCTGAATCTGGAGCTCAAATAGGGGGCTCCTTTGCCCTATAAAACAGCATAGACCAACACCAAGGTCTTAAAATTCACTCTTTCCCTAACAGGGAGCCAATGGATATTGTCAAGATGAGGACTACCACTCAACCTCCTAGGGAGGTTAAGCAGGAGTTGAGCATCCGCATTCTGGATCACCTGGAGTTTGTTAAGAAGATATCCTGGCAGGTCTGCATATACGGTACAAAAGGGGGGTGGTGATGGGCGGAGCATCTGAATCAATCAAGCACTCACACCCAGTCAAAAGATCTGGGTTTAATCCATCACTGTTCTTTAGCCAACTCTGCCACCCCAGTTCAGACATGGCTATATGCAAATCAGTCTGACCCTGTGCCTCATGGGAACAGTCCAGCCCGAACTGCCAAGCCATGTCTTCCCTGGACCAGAAACAAGCTTCCGAGGACCGGTTTCTGGCATTCCAGCCGTCTTCAGCCCGGCTTGCTTGAATCCAGTGGCAAAGTGAGCAAGGGACTCACGTCTGAGCATACCCTGCCACACTTGTGGCGGCCAAAAGCTGTACAAAAGGGGGGGTGGTGATGGACGGAGCATCTGAATCAATCAAACACTCACACCCAGTCAAAAGATCTGGATTTAATCCATCACCGTTCTTTAGCCCACTCTGCCATCCCAGTTCAGACATGGCTATATGCAAATCAGTCTGACCCTGTGCCTCATGGGAACAGTCCAGCCCGAACTGCCAAGCCATGTCTTCCCTGGACCAGAAACAAGCTTCTGAGGACCGGTTTCTGTCATTGCAGCAGTCTTCAGCCCGGCTTGCTTGAATCCAGTCTATATTGAAAAACAGTGGTCCTATGCATACATTGTTACGACGTAATGAATATAGACACAATGGAGCTATATTTGTTGTAGCGATTTGTCCAGCCGGACAGTGATCACTTAAAATGTTTTACTGATTTTAAAAGTTTTAGAAAAAGTTACCTTAAATTCACGAAGAGTGAGACACAGCCTGTGCCTTCACGCTTACAAATTGGCAAGGTAGAGGGATAGAGAGAGGCAAAGAGAAAGATAAGCTTAGGCAAAGAGTGAGCGATTTCTGAGAAATGGAAAAATAGCGGAAATTCAGTTACACCATTGCTCACAATTCTTCATAGCAGCATAGAGAGCATAGAGAGCATGGTATTGCCCCCGAGAGACATTGCTTGAACCCAAGGCCAAGAAGGAGTCTAATAAACTAGTATGTGTGACCACGTTCTCTTCGGCCTCCAATAAAATAAAGAAGTCCATTAAAAAAAACTGGCACATTATTAATTCTGGCAACCTCTCTCTTGAATTACCACTATTTGCTTTCAAACGCAACAAAAATTTGAAAGACCAGTTGGTGCGAGCGGCACTTCCGCCCTCAACAAAGACAAATACTACTCTAAACGATCTTTGGGGTCTTCCCGCTCGGAGAGGTCATTCCAAATGTGGGACATGTGTGGTTTGTGACTATTGCATTGAGAGCAAAGAGTTTGTATTTAAGAATGTCAAAAATGTACTGAAAACCTTTACCAACTGCAATAGTTGCAATTTGATATATGCGATTCTATGCCCATGTAACATGATTTATGTAGGACAAACTAAACAAAAAAGCAAACTCAGGATATCACGGCATCGAAGCAGAATCAGATGCAAGACTGACAACGCCCCCCTGGTCGAACATTTTCTGGAAAAAGGACACACAGAGAATGAATTGAAATGGACTGTAATCAGCCAAATCACAATACCAACAAGAGGAGGCGATCTATCCAGAATGCTGAACAGAGAAGAACTAAATATTAAGAACTGATAGTCTTAATTCAGGCCTGAATTTACAAGAGGACTGGACTAGCCTGCTATAAATGTGTCCTAATCTTGAGAAAGTTCAAATGCTTGTTTATGCTGTACTATTACTGCATGATTAATCTAGTGACATTTCAGGTGTCTGTTCAAATGTGTCAGTATAAAACATCTATTTTTGCACATCCTGCACTTCTGCATGTTTCCATTCACTGTCCCAATATGGCCGCCACGTATTCCTCACCCCCCCTCCTTCATTTTCACAGTACCATACAGCCCTCTTATGATGGCTGCCGGTACTAGTCCCTTTTTCATTTCTATGGCGCGCTGGCCGACCAATCAGCAACCAGCACAAATGTCTCTTATCTTCCGGGTTCTGCTTACATCGGAAGCTTGCTGGGTGCCACATCGTGTATCTACATTGTAACAAAGCCCTAGGTAAGTGCAGGCTCCCGCTGGAAACACTTGCACGACCCGACCCTGTTATATGCAAATGTATACTTATTAAGAATTGTGAGCAATGGTGTAACTGAATTTCTGCTATTTTTCCATTTCTCAGAAATCGCTCACTCTTTGCCTAAGCTTATCTTTCTCTTTGCCTCTCTCTATCCCTCTACTTTGCCAATTTGTAAGCGTGAAGGCACAGGCTGTGTCTCACTCTTCGTGAATGTAAGGTAACTTTTTCTAAAACTTTTAAAATCAGTAAAAAATTTTAAGTGATCACTGTCCGGCTGGACAAATCGCTACAACAAATATAGCTCCATTGTGTCTATATTCATTACGTCGTAACAATGTATGCATAGGACCACTGTTGTTCAATATAGACTATGTTCCCCAAGGTCCTGTGCTGACTCATTGGGTGCCCTTGTTGTCCTTTAGCCATGCTTGAATCCAGTGGCAAAGTGAGCAAGGGACTCACGTCTGAGCATACCCTGCCACACTTATGGCGGCCAAAAGCGGTACAAAAGGGGGGGGGGGTGATGGACGGAGCATCACCACCCCCTTTTGTACCAGGTCTGCATATACAGCATTGCCGTAGCCAATGCGGGACATATTCAGTGCTTGGATAACTGTTTTCTTAGCATGCAAAGATAAGAGTGGCAGACATTTCTTTAGTGCTTTCAGAATCCCAAAGTAGATTCCCGCCAGCCTTTTGAGTTGAGGCCCAAAAGATAATATGTCATTGAACCATATCCCCAAATGCTTTCCTGCCCCACCATGGGGAGCCCGTTTGGGTGTGTCACCCGGCCAAAATGAAAGCCAAAACTGCAGAGAGAAGTCCCTAAAGAGGAGAATCTCTGTTTTGTCATTGTTGCATTTCAGTTGCGATTTTGCCAGCCAGTTGAAAACTGAGATGAGACAGGATTTTACATGAGAGCAAGTTACCCTACTCCCCTCATTTCAGGAAAAAAGCAGCTGTGTATCATCCACATAGGAGATAACTTTTGCACCAAATGTATCTGCTAACTGAATTAACAGGGTCAAATAAATATTGAACAGCTTGGGGCTCAGTGCTGGACCCTGACCAACCAAAGTGTTTAATTTTTTAGAAAAAGCTGGAAGAGGGGATCTGGATTTGTTTGCTTCTGCCATCAAAGAAGGATTTAAGTCAGTTCCATGCGTAATTGGTCACTCCTCTCTCAAGCAATCAGTGAGATAGTAGGATGTGTGGCACTGTATCAAATGCAGCCGACAAGCCTAGTAGTACCAGTACCGCCCTACCCCCAGTATCCAGGGTGCCCATGATAGCTTCTGCTACCTCAACTAGTGCAGTTTTAGTACTGTGCAAGGCCCTGACACCTGATTGAGCTGGGTGAAGGAGCCCATTGTGCTCCACATACCTCAATAGCTGTCTGTTCACCTGCTTATTGAGGAATCTTAGAAAATGCTGGTAGTAAGGAAATGGGTCTATAATTAGCAGGTGAGGTGGGATCTGCTGAAGGTTGTTTTAATAGGGGAAGATGACTCATTGCCTGTTTCCAGCCACTGGCACCTTCGCAGTTGCTAAGGATAAATTAAGCAGCTAATTAGCCAGAGGAATAAGATCATCTGCCCTCGCTTATTTGGGGGGCAAGGATCAATCGGGGAGTCTGCTATTAACCACTTAAAAGCAGAGAGAGAGAGTCTTCTGGGGAGATGGCTTCAAAGGCACCCAAGGTGTGGAGAATAGCCAAATCCCAAATGATAGAGGATTTATCCACCTGGTCCTGTTTTCTACCTACACTTAGGTTTGCCTGAATAGTTTGGTCCTTTGCAGAAATGAAGCCTGACAGTTCTTCACACCAGTCCTTGGAAGCCTCCGTGGAGTGAGTACAGGCAAGTGGAGTCAGAAAAATCTTGATTATAAAAAAATATATATTTGGAGTTGTTACTAGAGCAAACAATGAGCTCCTCATATTGGAGGCTTTTAGCTCTCAGGGTAGCCTAACAATAGGGCTATATCATCAAGAACGGCGTTAAAATTATTGCTGCTTTAGTGGCAAAAAACTGCTGCTAAAGCGCCGATAATGGGCTTGATATGGAGAATTCCAATAGAAGCCCATGTTCACACCAGAACTATTGGAATTCTCAAGGGCATATTATCAAGCCCATTATCGCCGATTTAGCTGCAGTTTTTTGCTGCTAAACCGGTGATTATTTTTAACACCGTTCTTGATAATATGCCCCTATAGTTCTTTGGAGCTTTTTTAAAGATCTCTTTGTCCACTTAACTGTAATTCTTCCTCCATTTGTGTTGCCTTTCCAGTTTTATGGAATGATAGAACCAAGGCTTAGGGGGGGTGCTACTACCTCCTCTGTTGTGGAAGGTAGAAGCCACTCTTCAGCAACTTTATTAATCCACTTGTTCCAGCTCAGAAGTTATAGTGGAAGGTCATTATTCAGCCTTGTGCATTAGTATAAATCCAATGTTGCACTGTCTCCAGGAGCAGTCATAGGTACACTGTGTCATTCGATTTGGTTACCTAAAATAAGTGGCATTGGATCCTACTGACACCTAATGGCACAAATTAACCGCTAGTGATATACTAAGATCTTCCTTATGGATTACAGTAACTAATTTGAATGGTTGTTCAGAACTGTAGAAAAAGCATTTTTGTTTCAGCTTGCCAACCTTTTAACCAGTCATAAATATGCATATTCTGATTGGTTAATTGTAGTCAAGTACAGTAACTGAGGCATGATTGACTACATCTTACATGTAGGTTCGCAATCTGTTACTAACATTTAGATCACAGCAAGATACACCCTGCAAATTGTACTTTTTTCCATGCATGGTAAGTGGATCCCATAAAAGAGTGATTGTCTCAGGGATTCATTTCTATTTGCCATCCGCTTACAAAAAAAAAAATCACAGGCTTATTAGTGGGAAGCTACAACAAACTTCCAGGAGTTTTAGAATCTAGTGTAAATTCCATAGCAGTTTAAATGTACTCCAAACATACAGGGTTACATATACGGATAAACACCCAACTAAGAGGCCCATTAGGATGGCAGGCGGAGGCACCACCGCGGTGCTGGCAGTGGTGGAAAATGTAATTTTCCACACGCGAGCAGCGGTCCTCAAGTCCTCCATATACAATGGGCAAATCATAGCCCATTTCCCGTCCGCCGCGGTTTGATGTGAACCACCATAAGAATGTGCCCGCCACCGCGGTGGTGGGAAACAATAGAGACCCACCACCGTGCGAAGTGACGTCCCGCCCACCGTTCAAATGAGGACGCCTCAAACAGCTAGTCACACCGCAGCGGAGAAACCACCGATCCAAAGACAGCGGAAGCAAGACAGCGGAGCGCCAAACCAGATCCCGGTCCCAACCGCAATGGATCCAGCTTTACACGCATTTCCGGTGCTGTACCTGATACAGTACCAGCAAATAATGCACAGCCGTGGACAACGCTGCAGGTACACAATCACACTACTCCGCACACAACCACAACACAAAACTCCTGGGCTGAAATACAGTTCCTGTCCCCACCAGACACACATTCACAAGTGTACACACACATGTCCTACCTCTCATGAAATATCCCCTCTGCATCCAGGTCATCCATCAACCGCGAAATCAATGCAATGTCCCGGTCACATGACCGCAGCGGTGAACATGCGGGAAAACTTGCACACAATGCAGTAGGCAGGGCTAGAGCCATGCATGGTGTGGCATCCTTCATTTTCCCTCATTTATATTACATTTATTTCTTTCCTTTCCTCCCTTTAGCATGCGCTCTGTTTTTGTTTGTAACAGATTCTACATTCTAATGGAACTTATCCATGTCTTACTTCTCTGTGTGAGGGCCAGTTGCATGTGGACATCACCACGAGTAGATGTTGTAGCCATGCTGAATACAACTTTTACTTGGAACCTTCAATATGATTTATGGATATTTAATACTGGCGACGAGGTAGCCAGCACCTCGATCTACTTATCAGCACGACAGTGAAGCAGCTGGCTGTGAACCCTGAAGGACGTATTCCGAGGTGTTTTGAACCTTCCCTACATCCGGAGTTGTGCCTGAGGTTGTGTATTCTACTAGCAACGTTTTTGTGCTTTCGCTCTATTGATATTGTCTGCCGAGCTTCTAAGATCTGTGCCGTGAATTTCATTGTGTGTACAATTTAGCACTAGAGAAGAGTGCCAAATGTTTTCTACAAGTGAGTACTGCTTAATATTGGAAAAGGTGCCTAACACTCGACAATTTAACTTTGACAACCCCTCACCTTGTGCCGCTTCGCATTTTCATGTTTGTTCGCTCCGCATCTATTCCTGCATTAGATTTGGAAACACATAGTGGAAGTTTTTCAAAAGATACAACTATCCTACCAGAGGCCACCTGCATTCGAACGTAAACAGGTCAATGTTCCTCTGACTTCAAGAATCTGTAAACACTCATTCACGATAATGCACTGATGTAATAGCGCTATTGCTTGCGTGCAACGTGTGTGGCGGCCATTTGGCTATTTCCATGGCAACGTATTAGCGATGCTACCGCCGCTTCAGAAGGAAGCGTTTTTATCCAGAAATTCTTTCAGTGACCTGCGGAAAAAGCGACATTTCAAGGTGACATTTAATATTTTTATTTTTTTTGTTTCTATTTGCTTCATTCTCAATACTAAGACCTTCAAGGAATCTATAAATTGTCCACTCCTTTTTTTCTACTACTAATATGGGTTAATTTTGTGGGGCATATAATAACCCAAGTACAGCACATATCACATTCAGGAATATTTTCTGACTTTATTTTAAAACTATTTAGCACCTTTTTCTCTTGTGTACATTTTAAGTTACTTTATGTTTAATGCTAAGGTTTATTTTCACTTTATTTAATAACCAACATATACATGATCAAAATGCAACTTGATCCAACAGCTAAGTTTCTTTAAAACAAAGGTGATCCTCCCATACTATGATCAAGGTGGAAGTCAGAATTTATCAATTACATGAAAGCAATCGATTGTGAGCGCATGGGCGCCGAAAGAAAGAAAAGTATCTTTCTCCACTGTCTTGGGTCAGGAGGACAAGTGGTATTTAGAGCATTACCCCAAATAACATAACAAACACAGGAAGTCGAGGGTGATGGCATGAATGTTGATACTGAGGCCATAGCAAGAATGGAAAAAAGATATAAACCAGTAACTAGTATTGCGATTAACAGATTTAAGTTTTATACCCCATCCCAAAAAGAGGATGAGTTTTTTGATGACTTTGTAACTGCTTTACATGCCTTAAGTATTCATTGTAATTTTGGAAATATGACAGATGAGATGATCCGTGACCAGATTATAGTACATGTAAGGAAAAACAAAATTCAAGAGAGACTTTGGTTTATGGGAAACCCAGATTTATCTGAGGCCATTGCTATGGCTAAGTCCATAGAAATGTCTGTAAAATGGATGGATACCGTCAAAAGGAGTTCAGAAAAAAAAGAGAATGCAACAGAAGAAGAAATATGCGTAGTTAAACCTAAAAATGACTACAAAAGTGAAATGCCTCAAACAAAAATGTTTACCAGATATAACAGTAATTCATACAAAAGGAATGATAATACACCATACATATTTGGTGTTATAGATGTGGTAGTAAATTCCATGTGGCTTCTTTTCAAGGGTGTCCTGCTATTAACAAAGAGTGTAAAAATTGTGGCAGAATAGGCCATTTTGGAAGTGTTTGCGGAGACAATAAAGTAAACACCCAATCTAGGAATACCAATGCAGGCAACTCTGAATGCAGCAAAGTTACTACCATCAATGACGTTTCTGATTGCAACAAAGGTTATGTTGTATCTATTGAGGATAATACTCAAATGGAAGAAGTACACACATTTTCTCCTAAGACTGTTTTTTCAGATTGTTAACAGAGATATAGAACTCATGATTGATTCAGGGTCACCTTGGACAATAATTACTGTAGAATATTTTAAAGATATGTTGAGTACTGTTTGTTCCTATTTAGATTTACAACCTTCTGATATTCATGCTGAAAGTTTTGACGATCCCAAAGTAGATATAGAAGGTTTCTTGCAAGTTACAATACAATTTGAAGGAAGAAGTGCACATATAAAATTATATATTGCAGTTAAAGGAATAAATGTTCTTAGTTGGCTTGACCAATGGAAACTGGGCATAGTTTTAAATCCGAGGTCTGAAAAAACAGTTTCTTTGTGTTCTGAACAAGACATGCAGAACATTGCTGTTGTAAATAATTTTGGATAATCTAGGGAAATGTAAGATTTTTTCACATAAGATTGTTTTAAAAAACATCCACACCTATTAAACAAAAAATAAGAGGTGTACCTATTAAAATTGGAGACAAATTGAAACAAATACTCAAAGAATTTTCTGATGAAGGCATAATTGATTTAATAGGGTCATCTGAATGGGTTTCACCCACAGTTTTAGTTTGCAAACCAGACCAAAAACTCTGTGTATGTGTGGATTTAAGAGCTTTAAATCCCAACATGGTCATTGATTGTCATCCCTTACCTAACATTAACAAAGTAGTTTCCATGCTAGAAGGTGCACAGATTTTTTCCACCCTTGATTTGCGATCAGCAACCGAACATGAGGCTCATTTGCATGAAGTATGTAAGAGATTTGAGTTTTTTGGCCTCACCCTTAAAGCACACAAGTGCAAACTTTTCAACGTTCTGTTGAATATTTAGGTCATACCCTATCAGGTAAAAGTGTGTTTCCTAAAAAATCCTATGTTGATGCCATCAGTAATGCCCCTTTTCCCACAAACAAAAAACAATTTTCATTGTTCTCAGGGATGTGTGAGTACTATATCAAGTTTGTGGAGAATGTTGCCACCAAAATGGAACCGTTGAGGAGATTGCTCAGACAGAATGTGTTGTATGAAGGGAAGGTAGAACAGCAAAAAGCTTTTGAATGCATCAAAGAGGACAATATTTATGCTCCCACCTTGAAGCCATTTCTAATGAGGAAAGAATGTGTAATTATGGTAGATGGCAGTATGTATAGTCTTCGAGGTGTATTATCTCAGATAGAATGTAACAACGAGTGGAATGTCGCTTTTGCTTCAAGAACCCTTAATGAAGCTGACCTTAAATATGCAGTAATAGAAAAAGAGTTATTAGCATGTGTCTGTGCTGTGGAACACTACAGAATCTATATATGGGTAAGTAAATTCACACTCATGACTGATCACAAACCATTGGTGCATATCTTGTCCACAGGTGAATGTTGGAATTTTAAGGCTTGAATTACCCGCTTAGCATCTATACTGCAAGAGTATAATTTCAATGTAGAATTTGTACCTGATAAAAAGAATGTGACTGCAGATTGTTTGTCATGCTTAAAATGCAACAATGATTTTGTTTATACTGTCAAAGACATTGATTTTATTTTGAGTATTGTTGATATCATTCCTGTACAGTATTAAGATATCACAGAACAACTTTGGGAAGAGAGTGAATTGGAAGACGACAGATGAACTGATCTTAAAAAAATTTAAAAAGTTGGATGGCCAAAGAAGAATGATCTAAGGTCAGATTTGTTACCTTTCTTCAATGTTGCAGATAAATTGGTTTAAGAAGGAAATTTTATTCTCAAGGAAGGTAAATGTATCCCACCCAAAAGAGTACATGAAGCCATTCTAAAGTTATCTCACACTACTCATCCAGGTATTTCGGGCATGAAACGGCTCATTAGATGTTGTTTTTGGTGGCCTGGTATGGACAAATTATTTGACAGATTAGTCAGAGAATGTAAAGAATGTGTCTCCAGTGAAAAGATGTTGAAAGTTCACACACCACTACTTAAAAGTGTAAAATGGCCTGAAGAACCATGGAAGAAGCTGGCCTTTTATATTTCTGGTCCTTTCCTTAGCTTACCCGAAGGATCTCGTTTCGCTTTGATCCTCATCGACTATCATTCTAAATGGCCAAAGGTTAAATTTGTTCCTAAAGCCACTACTTATGCTGTTATTAACTTCTTTAAGGGAGTATTTGCACGGGAAGGATGTCCCTCTGTTCTTGTGTCGAATAAGAGTGTACAGCTGACTTCTATAGAAATGGAAACATTTTAAAAAAAACTGTGATATCAAACATAGGTTCACATCCCTTTATGAACCATATGAGAACGGACGAGTTGAGAGATTCAACCGTGTTCTAAAAGGTCATGTAACTGATGCTATTAAACAAGGTAGTAGTTGGGTAGGTGCCATTAGAGAACGTTTGTGAACATATCAAATCACTCCTCATTCCACCACTCAGGTTAGTCCGTTCAAATTACTCAAAGAAAGGAATCCCGTGTTTGTTCTCTATAGTTTAAGGAGAAATGCCAAAAGAGTGGAATATAAACTAACAGAAGTAAGTTACGGTATAGCAAGAAATGGAGGGCAAAAACACATAATTTTAAAATAGGAGATTGGGTAAAAATTCCTAAACCTTTTGTCGACAAAGGTACCAATATATATGGTAAGGCTATGTATGTAAGTCAAAAAAGTGTACAGTAGCAGTGTTATCACTCAGGATGGTAAGGTGTGGAATACGAGGAGAGTTGCCAAATAACCTGACTCTTCTGTAGATGTACATGAGAATCTACACAATCATATTGGGAACCCTAACAAGGGACAGAATATTGAATCTATAGCTGATAGAATTAAAACTGACACTCATATTAGTTGAGTTCCAAAATAATTTAAAGATTTTGTTTGATGCTTATTTTCTCCTTCTATCTTTTCTTTCCAAATAAAGGGGCTGTGTTACATCCTTCATTTTCCCTCATTTATATTACATTTATTTCCTTTCTTTCCTCCCTTTAGCATGCGCTAGGTTTATGTTTGTAACAAGTTCTACATTCTAATGGAACTTGTCAATGGCTTACTGTTCTGTTTGAGGGCCAGTTGCATCTGGACATCACCAAAGAGAAAGGGGATCAAAGCACTAATTCCCGCACCGATCTAACGTTCCCTACAATTCCTAAGAAGCAAAGTGAAGGTGTCGATAGCCTGAGACACAATACCCTATGTCCCATGAAGATTAGGTGAGAAATAATTGTATTATCTCTTCAAATTAAATACACAAGGTTGTGGCTCTGCACCCTTCTAATAAGTCAGCTTTTCATGTATTTTTGGATAACAGTCATCAAACAATACTATTCACAAATTTGAAGATTCTCATTCATTTTCCCAAAGCGAAGTCAAACACAAGTTCTGGAAGTTTAAAACTTGATCTTTATTCAATTCTTGCTTTCAATCAGATAGCCAACGTGTTTCGTCCGTTACCGGACTTCTTCAGGGCTATAAAAATACATAAAGCTAAATATTTTTACAAATAATAATAATAATAATACTGATATTTATAGAGCGCGAACTGCTACCTCACTAGGAGGTGTCCCGGCGCTAAAAATGCAGAACTTGTTCAAGAGGAGAGCACAAAAAAAGGAGGGAGAGTGCTTATCTATTCTGAGCAAAGAGCCAAGGCTTTAGTAGTTTCTTGAAACTAGATTCTGTAGAGGCAGCTTGGATGGTAGTAGGCAGGGCATTCCAAAGTAAGGCTGTGCCAACAGAGAAAGACCTGCCTCCAAGTCTAGCTTTTTTGGCGCGTGGAACAAGGAGCTGAAGTCGAGAATTGGAGCGCAGGCACCTCTCCTGGTGATATCTGGGGAGTCTGAGTTTTAAATAGTTGGGACAGGACCCCTTCAGTGCTCTAAACGTCAAGGTTAGAGCTTTGAACTTTATTCTACAAGCCACAGGGAGCCAGTGCAGATCATGTAGATGCGGAGAGACATGCTGTCTGAAAGGGATGTGTATTAGCAGTCTCGCAGCCTCATTCTGCACGATCTGCAGGTGATGTACCAGGTATTTGGGTAGGCCCAGATATAGGCCATTTGCGTAGTCCAATCTGGATGTAACTGTTGCATGGACCACAAATCTATATACAAACATTTAAAAACACTTTAAAAAAACAGATAAAGCAAAATAGCGTCCATTTGTTTAAACTTTTAATTTGCACTTACTTTGGCAAAGTATATCTTGCAATCGGGTACAAACATTTCAGGAGATCCCTAACCATATTATAACACAGCTTCATTTTGATATTATATGAACTTGTATGTAATATGTAACAAAAAGACCATGTATAGCTAAACACACAGCAGAATTTAACTGCATGTAGTTTGTGTATGTAAACATATCATAACACATTTATAATACTATTCCAGGATGTATGTGCCTGTCGATAATCAATTCAACCCTGGTGGTCTGTAAACAAAATGAAATGTACACTTTTGTGCTCATCAGGCTCAACATGTTCAATATCCAACCAAATTAGCACAATAATTCATACATATCATTATCAAATGTCATTGTATTATTGCCTCTGGTTGCATTAGAATACATTTACAAAGTTCCATTTCAAGATAGTCTTTTCTTTTCAGTATAACATTGATGCAACCATATATTTTTTCAGGAATTGTACTAGGTACAAAACCCAGCTACTGTAGGGATATAAAACATGTGATTTTATTTCTCAACTCAAACTTACATTTTTCAACAGCTGCCACTAAAATTATCAATTGTCTTGTTTTTAGTGCTTTCAGCATTTTGTCACATCACACTTACTTTAAAAGATTGCCTATCAAATTTTTGGCAATGTGGAAACAGCTTTAAGGCTTTCAATCGATACTTCAAAGTATAACCTAAAAATAAATGAACCCTCGATTAGCTAGGCAGTCAATAAATATCTATACTATATACTATTTAATCTAGTTAAGATCATTAAAAAGGTCCAACACATATCCGTCATTGTGCATTGTTATTCAAACTGGGAAATTGTCATAAGGATTTATATAGTTCGTTTTGCACCAAATAGTGCAGCCATGTCATAGAAAGCACCATGCCACTGTGTCTTGTGGGTCACTCGCAAATCGCTATGACAACGTGAAAAATGATTTAAGCAATACCAATGCCTCACAGTAGACGCAATATTATCTAATGGTAACAGATATGCACAGTATTATTCAATCCAGGGTAGGCACAGTTAGTAATTCATTGAGCCATCTTACAAATATGAGAGTGGTGTAATAGAGATTAAACATCTGTAGACACCAATCGTTTAGATAAGTTTTCTTTATGCAAAAAGATTTTTTACAAGAAACGAAAGGACACAGTTTCTCGTATATACATTCGGGCAGACCATAGTTCATTATTGTTTTCCATCTTGTCAAAAACTACAGCGTCTATTCTAATATACACAATCCGTCAAAAAGCTACAATTGGAGATGCAAACGGAGAGATATATTGGCATCAGATTAAGAAAGGCTTTTTGAGTTTGTTCTCCCAACATAAAGGGCACACAGACCCCCTATACTTCTATAGTACAAGGAAAAGGTAGAGGGGGCGGCCATCTTTGAACCTCAAAGTAGGTTCTCCAATACATCGTAACTTAACAAAAACTGCACAAAACCCAGGTTAGTAAAAGATACAACCTCTCTATGCATTTATAAACAGAGCGGAGGACGCAATTCATAACCTAAGCAGGATTTACCATAGATTCCCTCCCTACATTCCAGCTTACCGCAAAAGTACACGTGTCGTCAATCATGTGGTCATCTGGTTCGTCGATCGTACATGTCATGGAAAGACAAGACCTTTTTTATACACTAGGGCAATAGGTTCATTGACTAATTAGTGTCCCATCTATCAATTAGAAAGTCCTACAACACGTAATACATGACGTCAAAAAAAGTACAAAGGCAGCGCCATCTTGGAATGGACCCGAACTTACAATCTATCCAAATTTTGGCTCACGTACATAAGAAATATTCTAAAAATCGAACACCAACACTCCTATCTAGGTTACTTCCTACCACTTTTCAAAGGGATTTCAGAGTAGACGGTGGAAAGAAGCAAGAACTTGCTCTATAGATCAGCAATTAGTCAGGATTGTACAGACTAGACAAAGTTGCGCAGTCTACGTCACATGATTAGAGCCGCCACTCCGGATCTAAAGGCTTTGCCATTTTCAAATGGTATATAGTAAAGCACATTTCTTTATCAAATGTAGTGAAATAACACCTCCTCTTAGTCATATTTATAAATGACATGATATTCTATTTTGGTCATAGTGTTGCAGTTTAAGCGAAACGTGGTCCTCATATTTATAGCATATATATAGAGAGATTTTATTCGCTGACAAATTAATCATCAGTGATGTATCTCATGTATCCCATATAGCGTGAATCGTACTGTAAGTTGAGTCATGCAAAAAGATTTATACCAGTAGAGCTCAATCAAGTCTATTGCATCCCACTATAAGTGAGGCAAGCAAGTCGCGATCAACACCATCTTAGAACCATATAAAGTTGACAAT
Source organism: Lissotriton vulgaris (assembly GCF_964263255.1). Taxonomy (NCBI): domain Eukaryota; kingdom Metazoa; phylum Chordata; class Amphibia; order Caudata; family Salamandridae; genus Lissotriton; species Lissotriton vulgaris. The sequence continues at coordinate 906,148,147 of NC_141696.1, read as the reverse complement.
TTACCCATTTTTGTATGGCTTGAGATGGTATACATCAACACTCAATTAGGTATCGATGATGGGCCAGTTATGCAGTAAAAAATAAAATCACACAGATGCCTTCTCCAAATCGATGTTGGAAAAGCTGCATAAGAACCTTTCTATTGTCAAAATATTTTCACAAATCTATAGAGCCTTTCTATTGTGCAGTAATCTACATCGATACTATCATAGTATTACGATGTTGCAACCCTGCTGAATAAAACTTTTACTTGGAACCTTTATTATGATTTATGGATATTTAATATATGGACAGTCCAAAAAGATCATAGGGCCACACCACCACCCTCCACACACCAGGCCCCCTACAACCATTAGGGGACATGCTGTGTGCTTCTCTGTTGCGGCCCCTGCACAATATTCAGATATGTGAACCCAGACCTTGCACCACACACACCAAACAACCAGGGAGACATTCTCAGCAGGTGGGGCTGAAGAGGAACACACATCACAGAAGAACAGGGCCAGGGCAACCCTCCTCCTCACAACCACACTACACTCATGTCAAGCAAACTGAGTCCAATAAAAAAATGAACACTCACACTGAATATGAAAAATATCCTAAACCGTACACAATGCCTGTCAATAGTGATCAGCTACACATCTGTATCTCCTCACTTGACATGTGTATGTCATCAGCACAACACACAGGGCCCATTGACAGACTTCATGACTGTCAAACACAACTTGGATCCTTTACACATACCCCTCCTCCACCCAACTCACACCTGCACCACACAACACTAGTGTCAAACACACAGAGTGGTGCAAATAATGTCCGGTGGATACACTGACAAACAGTCACACTCCCTGGTGAGGTGTGGTGCAGCGGCCAGGGCAGCTAACTTTGGAGCACAGGGTTCATGATTCGATCCTCGTCTCTGGCGGCAGCTCAGCTCAGCACCATGTGACTCTGGGCAATAGCTCACTTAATTTCCACGATGGCCCCCAGAGCCTTGAGACCCATAAGGGTGAGTAGGAGAATGGGGGCCTAGCATCCCGCCAGGCAGGCTTCCGGCCTAGACACTCTACCGAGTCCGTAGTGGTGTCGGTCCTGGACAACCTCAGGGAGGGCATGGACCAAAACGAACATCAGGCCTTGGTGCTCCTTGATCTCTCCGCCGCTTTTGACACGGTGGGCCATTCCATCTTGCTGTGACATGTCGGAGCGGCGGGAGTCGGGGGCTCGGCCCTGGTCTGGCTTTCCTCCTTCCTGAGGGACCGCACCCAGGCGATTCGGTTGGGGGACTTCTCGGCCGCCCCATTGAGGGTCACGTGTGGTGTTCCCCAGGGTTCTTCTCTTTCCCCTCTTCTGTTTAACCTCTATATCTATCCTTTGATTTTTGCTCTCCAGCAGCTGGAGGTCACCATTTATAACTATGCGGATGACCTCCAGCTCATCTTTAATCTAGCTTCTTCTTCTCATTCTATTTCCAATTTCCAGTCTGTTATGATCTTTATCAGGGACTGGATGAACTTCAACCACCTGAAGCTGAACCCTGACAAGACCGAGCTGTTTCTCACGGGTGGTTGTTCCAGTCCCTGGAACTCTTTGTTTTGGCCTTCTTCTTTTGGGCCCGCCCCACTCCTTCTTCCTCAGTTAAGACCTTAGGTATCAAGCTTAATAATCATCTCACCCTTCACTCACAGATTAGTTCTGTTGTTTCTTCCTGCTTTCTCACCCTTCGTACTATCCGCACTGTCTCCCATCTTCTTTTCTCCCCTGGCACTTAAGCTGATCATGTCCGCCTTGGTGATACACCGGCTGGACTACGCGAATGCCCTCTACAACGGCATTCCGGCGTACAGTCTGCGGAAACTCCAGCTGGTCCAAAACCAGGTGGCTCGATTAGTTTATGTTCCCACCACTCAACCCCTTTATTGAAGGCGCTTCATTGGCTGCCTGTTAGGGAGCGAGCCCTATTTAAAATAGGTTGTATGGTCTTCCAGGCACGATGGGGCTTGGCTCCCGCCTTCATCTCCTCCCTGATCAGGGAGTACACCCCCACCAGAGAGCAGCGCTCTTCGTCACAGTCATTCCTGCTGGTCCCTCGCTATAAGCGCAAAAAGTGGGGAGGGGCCAATTTTTCTACCTTGGCACCCACCTTCTGGAACTCTCTCCCCGACCATCTAAGATCGGCCACGCATTATCTTCCCTTCCGGAAAGACCTTAAAACTTTTCTTTTTAAGCAGGCTTTCTCTCTGTAAAACTGCTTCCACTTTTCTTGAGTTTGTGGTTGTCATCTTTCTCCTCTGGTACCCTCCCTTCACAGTGCCAAGAAACCGCCAGGTGAATGTTGCGCTCTATAAATATTTTAAATTCAAATTCAAATTCATAGTTCAAGCTTTACAAATACGGATTTACATTTTTACATTACATCCACAAACATCACACACACTTATGGATGCCTGAAGCAATGCTTGGCACAAATACAATAGCCAAATACAAACTTCAGAAACAACAGACACAGAAGTGCAACAAGCCCAGACATGTTCAGACAAACAGTGGAAAGGCAATGGGATCGCAGACAGAACAGGAGTACACACACCATCACTCAGGACCAATGCAAAGACACCACACCCCAACACAGACAAGAAGTGCATCATCTCAAAGCAATCATGGACACAAACAAAAGGCAATTGTCCAAAGGGAAAACACAGACAGACATGCCACACCACCCATCAAGTCAACATGGTGTTGTAGTGAACCACATGCATGCACAATTCAGACAAGTGACAGGGCAAATATAAGAGCATAAACCACCAAGGTGCACTCAAAACGAGCTCAGGAACAAGAGTAGTCCTAAGTTCATGTGACAGACACACAAGTAATGCACACTACATTTGCAACACACATCTGAATGTTTCACAATGCACAAACAACTCACACACAATGACAGGCAAGTAGAACATCACACACAGGGCAACTGTCAGCTGAAAGAGACAACACAGGCCAAACACTGCACACTTCCACAGCAAACACACAATAGATGCACATGCTGATACTTCACATTGCAAACACAGCTGTACATCAGGGGATGCACACCAGGCAATTACACGGCAATATACACTCACAGCACTGCATGCACAACAAGCAGTGTGTACACACCAACCAAACCAGTAGCACACATATCTGAGTGCCACAACATGAACCCCCATAACACAAATCACCACAGCACACAGACAATACCACACGCAGGAAGGGTAGCAGTACCACAGCAAACACACATACAGCCTACCCATCACCCACAGATGCACAAGTCGGGGACACCCAGGTGCTAACAACATGACCGGAGGACTGTGCAGCACAAACAGTTGCAATGCACATGAACAACCATGACTGCAATCCAGTACAAGAAAGTCAAACATAACCAATTGGAAAACTGTCCGGAGTGGCACCTTGGTCCTGTGTAAAGATCAGCACCACAAACCATAGTGTTACGAAGTGGTGGGGAGGGACAGACACTGGCAACCCAAGGGGATAGCTGACATGAGAGTGAAGTAGTGTACATGGCAGGAGTGCACCATACATAAATAGATGTAGTGCTCACTCGCAATAGGTAGGTATTATAAGCCCAGAAAGGGGATGGTTCCACTCCACATCTCACATGCCAGACTGGAGCAAAAAATGCCTCAAGTGACAGCAATGCATGCTCGGGGTCCGGTTGAGGGTATTGCTAGGTGCTGAGCAGGTGTTTGGCGTTGCGGGCGGTGTGCCATTGTCGCCACCACCCCCCTCCCGAGACCCATGGGGTGTGGATCTTTTAATTAACAAACCACAGATTCCTCACATTTCGAAGGAACCCTCACTTTTTCTGTTTTTTTTTTGCACTTAATGTTACACCCAACTTTTTAACTTTCACGTCCTCTGGAATGGGTGGGCCTAGGCGCGCCCACACCACCGAGGTACACAGTTACATGGTCCTGATGAAAGCCCAGTAAAATCAATACACATAAGGGCAGAAACATGTCGACCCCACTCTAAGTGGAAAATACCCAACACATTAGTTGGTAAATTTCCCGACACATATATTTTAACTAATGCCTGGCTAGCCACAGAATAAAGTTTTTTGTCTGGTACAGCTTATTGCCATTTTTTAACTCACTCATTTTTCACACTATTGTCACGAAAAACCAGCTCCGCAGTAATCTGGCGTTGCAGCACACTAGGGAGGCATTCGGCTTCTCCAGGTGGGCCCGATGATGAAGCATGTCACCACCCAGGGTGGTGAGTGAGGGCCTCTCAACATAGCCCAATAGCCTGCCAGTGGCTCCGTGTAACCAGACATACCGATCCCTCTGTGCACACATAGTGCCCTGACGGGGGAAAAGATGTACCTCCCAACATATTACCACCGTCATATCTGGAGGCAGCAGCATGGGACAACACAGAAACAGGCTCCAACCTATTAGGCCACAATGGCCATGAGCTCATGCCATCCACCATGTCATACTGTGGGGCTCAACTACAGTTGCACATTGGTGTCAGATGTGTAGACCTCACAATTCAGACACAGGTGTTGTAATTTAGTAGTGATGGGGTCAGCATTCGCAGAAGCCATCCTGTATTTAGAGATTATCTTGACCATTTAGTGGAATCCATTTTGTATTTCTGTCAGCCATTTTGTTTGCCATGTGCTCACCATGTGCTCTGTCCGACCTTGCTGTTCTCTGGTCTTGAAATCTGCCTAGAGACGAGATATATTTAGCCTCCTCTGCTCTGCACATGCTCAGTTGAGCTTGCAGCTGTCGTCAATCCATATCTGTCAGGATGTGTTTACTAGAAACTAGCCACTGTTAGCTCCCCCTACTTGTCGACCCTGCATTTTCTGTATGACCTTATATGTACCTAAAACCAGCATTTGTACTTGTACCGCCTCTTTTGAGCCCCTCTGTGGGTATAAAAGGACCATGCTCCTTCCATTCAGTGTGCTACTTCATGCATTACCAAAGGGTGCTGTGTGAAATTAGTTCCACCTCATGAGGTTTAATAAACTCTGTCTTTTCCATTCCAGTTTCTGTGCCAACTTCTTTCTATTGGTCTGAGGACTCTGTGCAGAGAAGGGAGAACCCCTAACACTGGTAGGCCTTGCTGAGGCTCACCACCACACAGGCACTGCACACATTGATGAAAGCACACCCAGATGAGGCACACTGCCATTCATTTCCATGGGATGTCCCTGACTACCCCAATGCAGATGATGCCAGAATTCCAAAACTATGAATGCAATGTCAAGGGCCATTACTTGAGAAAGTACAGGTAGGGAAAATGCATGACAGCTGCACCCAACACAGAGGCAACACACAAACCATTGCATCACACTATCAACATCACAGAGTTCAACCCAGGTTTGGAACACATGCAGCCACTCACAACCAAAGTCACCCTTCCCAGAATACTCAATGCCAGCTTTCTGCTGATGCTCCTTCAAATGTGCATCCAGCTCAGGCTGTGTCACAGCTACGATGCGGGCCTTTAGTGGTTTCAGGCTCTTGCGTGCCAACCTTCCAGTCTGAGGGAGCAGCCCCAGCATCATCTCTGCCATGCTTTTGCTCAGCCAGCAGATGTCATCCCACCTTTTGGGACAGTGTGTGCGTCGTTGGTCGGAGACACCCAGAGCCCGCACCTTGCGTGCTATGGCCCTCCACACGGCCTTACGCTGGTGGACTTTGAGCTGCAGGCATGGGAGACAGGAGTGTGAAAAATCAATGACACAGGGTTATGTAACACTATCTCTCAGTACAGGAGCATGATATTGACTCAGCACTACTTCACAGATATGTCTGGCAGAGACAATACTGCATCTCACAAAGTACATTGGCATGGCAGAATCAATCAAAAATGCATGCAGGTATGAGGGTGGACACAGTACCTGCCCATCTCATACACATGTAGGATGCCAGCACAGAAGGCTATATGTATGAGGCACACATCTGCTATCCAGTTTGTGGGTGAGAAAGACATACATTACATTAGAAATTATGTTTCAGGGCAGACTCACTGTGTCCAACACTGTGCAGCACTCAATGTCCTTGCCCTGTGAATGGCTCACTGTGTAATGGATGTCACATTTAGGGGCATGATCTTACAATATCCCACTCTTCTCACAAGGTCTGTTGTGTGTAATCTACAGGGCTGAGATAGCTCTTTGATGGACAGACTAGCAGACAACTCATATGTTTCACACTGATGTCCAACGTGGGGCATCAGAAATGTCACATGCAAGGACAATATGAGAGCGTATACAGTGCCTACACATGCGGATCAGTACACATGCTGATAAAAATGGAAGGGGCTCTGTACAAAAGTACAACAATATGCTGTGTCAGAGGTAAATCACCACCAAGAGTGTCACCCTCTGGCATTTATGTCCTGTACATAGTGCTGACCTACACATGATGGCAAATTGGAGTCAGACATACTTCCATCAGTGCCTGTGAAGAACATCAGGGACCCACATATCCATTCACATAGGTATTTTCTGTACTGACTCCCGCTTAACCAACATGCTGTGTCACTGTATGACTGATAAAACAATACATGTCCCTGCCATTCTGATGTGCAGCAAGGGAAACGTGTGAAATAGGCTACACACCCCTTTCCCCTGGAGTCAGCATGCTAGGCAGTGTATGTAACACAACCCCACACTCTCAGGCACATACTGCAGAAGATCAATTTCATGTGTGCACTCCCTGCACTCTCACTTCCACTCTGAAACAATTACCATAACATCTGGAGCACAAGATAGCCTCCCATACTGTGTGAGCACCTTGTCCACCAGGACCTCCAACTTGTTGGTGGTGAAGAGACGGGATGGGCCCTGATCTTCCCAGTCCTTGACATCACTGGGTCCAGGAGCCTGGAGCAGCAGCAGTTGGTGGTGAGGGGTGTCAGGCAGAAGTGTCTGAAGACAGGAGCAGCAGCAGTTGGTAGTGAGGGGTGTCAGACAGCAGTGTCTGGAGACAGGAGCAGCAGCATTTGGTGGTGAGGGGTGTCAGGCAGCAGTGTTTGGAGCCAGGAGCAGCAGCAGTTGGTGGTGAGGGGTTTCAGGCAGCAGTGTCCGGAGTCAGGAGCAGCAGCAGTTGGTGGTGAGGGGTGTCAGGCAGCAGTGTCTGGAATCAGTAGAAATGTGAGGCTCTCTCCCACACATTTATAGCCCCCTGGAGTAGTTTTAGTGGTTCGAAGCTGCTGCAATTAGTGTTCCAGGTCCATTTGTTTCAAATGCATCCAATGACTGGCTCCGCGATGGCGGCGCACGCATACTGCGATTTTCAAAATTGCATTAGTCTACCGCGATTACGGTTCTCATTGGCTGTAGTGCTTGGGCTTTGGCGGTGACACACCGCAATCGTGCATCTTTCAATTGCTTCCAATTCAAAATTCTGTTAGTCTACCGTGATTGCGGTTCGCTTTAGCTGTGAGCTTGGGCATTGGCGGCGACACACCGCCGGGGCCAGGCGGTCTCTACTGCTATATGCTTGCCATACATTGCAGGAAGTGATCGTGATCTGGGTAGCTGTGCATGCCAACCGGCATTTGACTATAAACATTTGTGTATCACTACTGGGAGTGTGGCTTTGGCAGCGACACACCGCAGGGGCCAGGCGGTCTGTACCATGATATGCTTGCTGTACATTGCAGGATGTGACCATGATTTGGGTAGCGGTGCATGTCAACCGCCATTTGACTATATACATTTGTGTATCACTGCCACAAGTGTGGCTTTTAAGACAATGGGGGGACCCAGAACGTCAAGGAGACCTGGGTAATAAATGCTATTCAAAAACAATGGTCTCAGACAATTATTTCTACTTAAACAATAATCACCTTTTCTTAGTTATGGGGCATGTACAGCAAATCAGCCCAAGTACATTCAATGATAATTTGTATAAAATCAAATCAAAGAAGCAACAGCAGTAATTGTGAAACCAGGGCAATTTTAATTCATTGCATTCGTGGCTACTTCACTATATAGAAAGAGAATTTGGTTGCCCAAACTGGAGTATGTGCAAGAAACTGAATATAGCGTGCTAGAATAGAAAGATATAAAAAAAAAAGCATAGAATGAAGAGTACTTCAAATTTGGATATACAAACAATGAATTTACACAATGTACAATTTACATATGGCCTGGCGTGTGATAAATTCAAACCAATTTTTTTGGAGACAGTGCTTCCAACATTACATTGCACACAAAAATGTATAACAACGTTCAGGACAAAGATTCTATGGCGTCGACGTTTCGACTCGTCTTTTAGGCCTTAGGAAAATTAAACCTTAGCCTGCGAGTCTTCATCAGGACTATTAGTGTGGGCAGCCAGAAGAGTAGCAGAAGCCCTGAAACAAATTAATTGTATATATATAAATATATAAGGCTGTTGCATAGCCAAAACGATAATATTAGCTATAAATGAAGTTTTGGCTTTCCTAATCAATGTAGGTGGCAGGGGGGTATTTTCAGTCTCACACCCAGAGATAGGGAATTACTACCTAAAAGATATATAACAAAATTGGTCACTGGACCAATCCTATAGTGATTATAATTAACTCATAGCACCTCCTGATTACATAAAATTACCTTATTCACAAGGAGGGTCTAGGTTATAAGTTGGATCCAATATGCAGGTATTAAATCTCTGGAATTTAGTCAGGTCCCATTTACAAGTGGATGAAAAAGGGGGGCTCATGAGGAATGAATAATAACGTGCAAACATCCTTAGTGTATAAGGATATTCGATTGAGTCTTACCCATTTAGGTTTCCAAACGGCCCCTTCACTCGGCCAATTTGTGGGTAAAGACGAAGTCCAAAAGTGTAGTGTACCACCGCCCTTCGGTATACACTGCCAATGGGAGTTGGATCAAATATAAACTCTCGCAGGTATGAAGGCCGTTGCCTGCCGCACTCACCCGTCCCCCAGGACAGCTCGGCGTTTGGCGCGTCTCAGTATGCGCTTCCAATGGGAGTTGGATCAATTGTAAACTCTTAGCAGGTATGAAAGCGGTTGCCTGCCGCACTCACCCGTCCCACAGAACAACTCGCGTTTAATTCCGGGTTTATTTAGCGTCCGTCATGGAAAGAAAATACGGACTATGAAGAAACGACGGACCAAATCCAAAAGGCATGACGGGACTGCAAACCTGAAGTCTATTCAGTTCCGTGTTCTCCGTGTATTTAAAACTAAGGCGCTCACTTCATGGTAATAAAACAGCTTATTGAAGTTACGCGGTTGCATTTGGTTTAAGGGATACATGATTACCCAAAATATGTCGGCCATTTTGAGTTGGTATCGGCAATTATCTTATTCATGTTTACAAAATACAAGAGCATAATCCATTTGGAATTCAACATATTAAGCATGTTTCAATTCTAAAACCGAATATGGAGAAATTATAGAGAAATTATAATTCCATATGAGACAATACAATTTTTAACATTTCAAAATATGGTACAGTTTTCAAGCATTACTCTGCTGTCGTGATGGACTAAACCTTCATGGGATATATAGTAATACAATGCACGCCACTAAGGTCTGCTGATTGGTCAACACATGATTAAAACCAAGCTGGTATTGCTTCTGATGTCTAGTTGGGCACTACTTAGCTGTTGTGGTGAACTAAACTTTCAGGAGAGACACCTGTCTATTTATTTCCTCCTGTTCGTTAAGTCCTTGGTTTACGGTGTTAAGTGAATATATCCATTTACATTCTCTCAGACTGAGTATATTCCCAAAGTCACCACCACGTGCATGCGCAGCAACCTTCTCAATCACCCACCACCTAAGGCTGTTACAATCATGGCCAAATGTGGTGAAATGGTCAACCAGTGGTGCTCCTGGTGTTTTGCATCCAATGCGACTGCAATGCTGGAGGATTCTGCATTTCACTCTTTGTGTAGTTTGACCTACATATAAGAATCCACAAGGGCATATGATCGCGTAAATAACCCCTGTAGTATTGCAGTTGCTGTGTTGTCTTAGAATGTGCATTTTGTTATTGTGACTGAATGTGGTGCATTCTTTTGTTAAGGGACATGCACGACATGATCCACACTTCGTGTGACCCTTGATGCGGGGAAGGTCCCAAAGAGTAGTCTGCCCCACCACTGGCTTCATGGGTAAGAGAGATCGAACCAAATGGTCCCTCACATTCATTGCTTTGCAGAACGCATGTAGTGGAGGGGGTGCCCCACCAAGTTCCTCACTTACTAGGTGCCAATGTAAGTTAATAGATTTTTTAATGGCACTACTCTTAGTGTTGAAGGTGGTAACACACACAAGACGGTCCTCACTTAGCTTTTTGGGGGTTGGGGCCAAAAGATTCTCCCGGTGGTTGTGCCACGCTCTCTTGCGAGCCATTTTTAGGAGTCGTGTGGGATATCCACGCTCTTGAAGTCTCACAATCAGCAATGAGGATTCCTCAAAGTAGTCTTTCTTTTTGGAACAATTCCTTCGCAACCTCAGAAATTGGCCAAAAGGCAGGTTATCTCTGAGGTTGCGAGGATGGTGACTCGTGTACCTTAACAGAGTGTTACGCTCACTACTCTTACGATACAGCGTAGTATACAATTTGCCCTCATCTGATTTAATTTGGATATCCAGGAAGTTAATTGAGGTTCTATTGGATTCCAGAGTAAATTGAATATCATCTGAATGAGTGTTAAGCCCCTTATGGAATTCAATTAATTGTTCATTATTTCCTTGCCAGATTAGCAGCACATCGTCGATGTAACGTGCCCATAGAGCGATGTGGTCATAGTATGGTTTTTGCATATTAAGGACATATCTATGTTCAAATTCGTTCATGTATATTATAGCCAAATTGGGGGCAAAGCTTGCCCCCATCGCTACTCCTTTCATTTGAACATAGAACTGACCTAAAAATGTAAAGACATTTTGTGTCATGGCTAAGTTTAGTAATTGAATAATGAATTCAGTCGGAACGCGATGTGGTGTGGGTCTCTCATTCAAAACAGTCTTGATACAGGTTAATGCCGCTTGTTGAGGAATGTTTGTATATAAGGACACAATGTCCATTGTGGCCAATATATTTATCGCAGGATCATATGGGCGACCATCAACTAGCCTAATCATATTCATTGTGTCTCTCAAATAGGTTGGAGTAGAAATAGCAATATGTTTTAAAAATATATCTATATACTTACAAAGAGGCTCCAATAGAGACCCACACCCTGAAATAATTGGTCTACCAGGGGGGGTCTTCCATCCGCTTGTGAACTTTTGGTAACGTATAGATTGTTGGCATACGTGGGTTCTTATTATTCAAGAATTCAAATTGCTGTTTAGTGATTATACCGTCTTCCTGTGCTTGAATCGTGATTCGGTTAATTAATGCACCAATTCTTTTGGTTGGATCAGATTTTAGGAGGGTATAATTACCTACTACAGACAGTTGGGACAATATTTCATTCTTATATTTTTCAAAGCTCTGGACAACAATCACGCCCCCCTTGTCCGCGGGTTTTATCACGATGTTGCTGTTGTTCTTTAGAGTGGTCAGAGCTTTTCTTTCAGGTTTAGAAATGTTGTAAGAGTCTATTGGTTAATATTTTATCCACGTCTCGTAGGACTACCTGTTCGTATGTTCTGATTTTATGGTCCATTAGATGTATAGGTGGGTTAAATTTAGATGGAGGCCTCAGGCCGCTTCCAGAGAAGACAGGTTGAAAAGGGACTTTAAGGAAATAGTGTTTCAATCTCACTTTCCTGAAGAACTGTTTAAGTTCCATCCTGAGAGTGAAATTGTCAGGCATAGAGGTAGGGACGAAGGATAGTCCCTTACATAAGATTTGTTGCTCGCTCACATTGAGTTGGTAGTCAGAGATGTTAATGACAGGATTAACAGGGACCTATCCTACCACCTGTAATTTTGTCGTCGTGTGCGGATTTCGCCATGGGAGTCCTGTTGGAACTGGACCTGTTTGTTCCCCCTCCCTGCACCTCGATTCCAACGAGCAGAGCGCTGACCCCTGGGTCTGCCCCAGGGACGTCCCCTCCCTCGAGACCCCCACCATTGGTCCTCGGTTAAAAAAGGTTGTTGATCAGAGGGATTTTGCTCGGGATTATGTGTAGCCCCACCTGTGCTCGTTCCCGGGCGTTCGGATTCACTATCAGAACTGCTGGTATAGGATGAACCTGAAAAAGTATTAAACCGTCTGTAGCCACCCCTCCCTCTACTGGTTAAACCATCCCGCTGGTCTCTGGTGTAATAACCTTCTTGGACGTAGGGGTAGGTAACCTTTTTATCATAGGATTTTATATCCTTGGCAACTTTGTCCAACTTGGTACTTTGTGTAAATAGATCAAATTCCCTTAGGGTTTTGTCTAGTCTCTCCAGCGCCTCTTTGGCGTTGGCTAGAGCTTTATCCTCAGTGATCTCTTTCCTGAGGTCAGCAATTTCTCTTGTTAAACGTTCAACCTCCTCCACAGCAGTCTCAATACCCAACACCATCCAGTGTCTCGAACAGGTGTTGGATATGAGGCTGAAGTTGTCCTTGAACTTGGGGTTCTCAAGAAAAATTGCAGGCTCGTTCCGTACCTATAGCCCAATTGGTATTACATTAGAACGCAAATATTTCGCTAATGTGTGTCCATGGAGCCTGGTTCGTATTAATTTCTTTTCCAGGCGTTCTAATTTGGAGATTTTCTCGTTCAGGGACAAATTGCCAATAGAGATGGTGTCTGACAGGAGGGTACCCCCTCCTTCCTCTTGTAGGAGTTTTGCAATATAATCTTCGCTATACGAGAGGGTCTCTTTATCTGACATTACTGGCATTTAAAACATTCAAAACACACTTTACAAGAGACACAACAGTAATTGACATTACAACAACATTTAACAAACAAAAACCCCCGCAGTATCACTGCTTCAAGGTAACCATTAAGACAATGGGGTGACCCAGAACGTCAAGGAGACCTGGGTAATAAATGCTATTCAAAAACAATAGTCTCAGACAATTATTTCTACTGAAACAATAATCACCTTTTCTTAGTTATGGGGCATGTACAGCAAATCAGCCCAAGTACATTCAATGATAATTTGTATAAAATCAAATCAAAGAAGCAACAGCAGTAATTATGAAACCAGGGCAATTTTAATTCATTGCATTCGTGGCTACTTCACTATATAGAAAGAGAATTTGGTTGCCCAAACTGGAGTATGTGCAAGAAACTGAATATAGCGTGCTAGAATAGAAAGATATAAAAAAAAGCATAGAATGAAGAGTACTTCAAATTTGGATATACAAACAATGAATGAACAAGTGTGGCTTTGGCATTGGCAGTGACACACCACAGGGTTCAGGCGGTCACTACCGCAATATGCTATACTTTGGAGCAAGTGACCGTGATTTGGGTGGCGAAGCACGTTGACAGCACCTATGGAATCATCATGCTGTGTCAATAGCAATGGCCAGTTCTCAACAGTTTACAGTGGACACATGATTCATAGCACAAGATAGTGCACACAATAGTGTAACATGTAGCCCACTGCTGACTACAACTGCTATGTTGGTGTATATGATTGCAAACATTGGCATGTACTCCCTCACATGTCACTTGTGATCTTGCTAGGTATGCACACAGAACAGTGTTGTGATGTACTCTCCAATGTGTACACATGTCAATGTGTGATATGGCTGAGCAACTCACGTTGATGAATGTCTGACTACTCAATGTGCATACTTCATTGTCTACTTTGCTTAGCTCATGCACAGACTCGATCTTAATGCACAGACTATGATCATTGTGTTGTTGATGTGTGCCCTGTTCTACTTACGCAATAAGGAGTGGCAGGTACAGTAGCTGGGTAGGAGACAGTAGTGTTGCTGTTTTACACATATGCTGTATGAACTGCTGTCAGTGCTGGTTATGCAAGATGTGGCAATATACCTTTGGGCGTTCACATAGTCAGATGTTGTTTTGGAGGGACTCACTGTATGAACAGTATACAAGTGTACAACTAGTGTAGCTGTTGGTGTCCCTACAAGTAAGTTGTGCTTTAAACTGAGGTTTGCTGCCAGTCATTGTTGCCGTTGTGTCAGTCAAAACGTAGGATGTTAGACACATCACATGGTGGATTGCAATGACATGTGTCTCCTTTCATCTCACCTACATACAAATGTGCATCGTCCCTTCACAGTGCTGGTGGATATGGAGGATGAGGAAGTCATACGGAAATTTTATCTGGATCGACCCACCCTACAAGACCTATGTGCTCAGATAGAGCCCTATCTGAGGCCTCCCAGAATGCACCAGACTGCTTTGACACCCACGTGTAAGGTGATGGGGGCCCTGCATTTCTTTGCTACTGGTTCATTCCAGTATGTGGTGTCCAGCGCAGGTGGGATGTCGCAACCTATGTTCAGCATAGTGCTACGTGATGTCCTGTCCGCTATGATGAGCTACAAGGACAGATGCATCAATTTCCCCAGAGGCATGAATTGGGAGGTGTGAGGGGGGATTTTTATGGCCTTGGGTACATCCCTAATGTCGTTGGTGCCATTGACTGCACACATGTTGGTGTGGTTCCACCACAGGCACGTGGGCACATCTACCGGAACAGGAAACATTTCCATTCCATCCATGTGCAAGTGGTGTGTGAGGCGGATATAATCATCTCTCATGTCTGTGCCAAGTTTCCTGTCTCGGCCCATGACTGCTAGATCCAGCATACCAGCATTGTGCCCCAGCTGATGGCTAATCTGCTTCTGGGGCGTTCATGGATTGTGGGTGAGCACGCAGAGTCAAGTAGGCTGCTGTGTGTGTGATATGCTGTCCTCTGTCACAGTGATATCCCAAAATCGGTATATGAATCTCACACCCAGGTGACTCTACATATCCCAATCATCCTTGGTTGCTGAGCCCACTGCAGAATAACAGGACCCAAAGTGAAGTCACCTACAATGATGCCCATGGCCGGACCCGTCGTGTGGTGGAGAGTACTTTTGGTCTCCTAAAAGCCACGATTTCTGTGCCTGGACAAGACAGGAGGTGCACTGATTTACTCGCCCAAAAAGGTGTGTCAGTTTGTAGTTTCATGCTCCACAACCTAGCCTTGCGCAAGGAGATCCACCTGCTCCTGGACGCTGATGAGCAGCCAAGGCCCCCGCGTGCAAACCAACCCATGTCCAGTGAGCAAGATAGTGGAGAGGAGGAAGGTGTCGACCTGCATCAACAGCTGATCAACCGCTACGTCCCTTGAAGGTGAGTGTAAACGTACAATGGGGCCATTGGCTGCTGATGTCGTTGTTGGGAAATATGTGTAGGTGAGCTTTGTGACTGCTGCCTGTTGTTGAATCTGTGCTGGTGTTTTGGGGACAGGGTAGTTTAGCACAGATACAGGATATCTATATTATATTATATTATATTACGGTACTGTTGCTCATTGTAATGTGTGTAAATTGGAGTACCTTGATGACAAGTGTTGTATGATTGTTGTGAAACCACCACCTGACTAGTGAATATTGTTCTTTTGTGTTTTCGTAGGTCCCTTCAGCCTCTCCTTACCTACAAACAATCCATGCTCCTGGTACATTGTAATCACGGTGAACATTGCACATCCTGTGATAAACATGGTGAAGACTCAACAACATAGGTGTGTAAGGAGTGTTTATTTACAATGAGTACTTGTGACAGGGGAGTGAATATTTACAAAAATGGTGAATAGTGAAGCAATGAGTTGTCAGTGGTGGAAGATGAGACAATTGTGTAGTAACCATATTGATGTGGTGACCTAGTCCAGCAGACGGATACCATTAACATGGCAGTGTGGGGAAGGACAGTCAACAAAGTCAATGGCAAGGTGAAGAGGGGTGCCATCATGGCTGCCTCCTTGACTGGCATTTGGCAGGTGCTTTGCCACAGGATCCTCCCTTGGATTTCTTTGGACAGCCCCTTGGTCATTTAGCAGGGGGCCTCTGCTGCAGGCCAGTGGGGTCTGAGGAGTCCCCGCGCTCCGTGGCCACAGAGGAGGATGCAGAACTGTCATCCTGTTGGACACCGGAGGTAGGTGGAGGTGTTGTTTGGGCCCCAGGCCTGTCCCTGAGAACTGCCAGTAGCTGGCCCAAGAGGTCCACAATTTGGCCCATGCGGTTGTTGATATACCTCAGCAGCAGGCTGAACTCATGGGAATCTTCCTGAGCCTGGTCCGTTTGTCTCTGGGCCTGTTCGTAAGCCACAAGGACTTTGGTGATGTTGTCCAGGGCTTCGGTCCCAGTTTCCTGTTGGCTTTGACTCCACCTTGCCCTCACACCTGCCCTGCTGTCACAGACCTGTTGCCTCACCATTGTATGCACCCACCTTTTCTCCCTGCTCTCCTCAGTTAGTGGGGTGGGGTGGTCGTCCTCTGGGGCAGAGAGAGTGTTGCAGACAGGACTGGTAGTGGTGGTGGTGGAGCCTGCACAGGTTGTTACAGCAGGGGTCATCTTGGTTGTTGTTGCTGATGTGGTAGCAGGGGGACATTGGGGTCCTGGGATCTGTAGCGCCCTGGCATGCCAGATGGGCGGGCTTCTTGCTCCTCATCCCCGAAATCCAGGGAGTCATAATCAGAGAATCCACATTCCGGGGTTGTGGACTGCTCTGCAGGTTGGTGTTGTCATCCTCTGCAGTCAGTTCTTGGTCACCTGTGGGACAGAGGGTAAATGGTCATTGACGTGCACCCCTCAAGCATGGTGTTTGATGTATCTTTTTACAGGTTGTTCAACACACAGTTTACTAGTTACCACATTGGATGTCTGCACAGTACTGTGCATCGTGACATGATGTGGAGGTACGTACATTAATTTTCCAAGGTGTGACATGTCAATGGATACCATGCCCCATGTGCAGTATTTGTGATTACGAGGACGTCGCCTAACAACTAGCGGCACAACAACTTGCTTTGCTGATTACTCTGCCTGGCAGGCATTACAACTGCGCATGAACTAGCCATAGTTATCTCATGCATACCTTTGTCATGTCCTGTGTTTAGATTTATTAGGTCTACAGGCCATGCTTGCTTTGTTTTTATATGGTCCTTCAAGCTCTGCCCCAGGGAACTTACAGATGGCATTCAGTGCTGTGCATGTTTGTGCCCTGATTTTCTTGTACAAGGGATTTGGTGAGTTACACTTTTGTTTCTGTGGCAGTTACATACGTTTAGCTGTCTACACACTGTAATTTGATATTGTTTCTGTGTCAATTTTGGTGAGATGTGAGGCTGGTGTTGTCACTTGGCCCCATGCTTTTGTAGAGGATTGTTGGGGTGCATGCACTGTCTACTTACCTGTCCTGTTGTCACAGTGGTGTGGACTTTCTAACATATCTCTCTGGGTGTGGTGGAGTGCTCCATCCTGCTCAGGGGTGGGACTAGGGTACCTAGTGGGAGTTGTAGTGCAGGCCTCCCACCCCCAAACAGCCTTCCCTGGGAAGACAGCTACCTACCTGTTAGGTGAGGGTGACCAATACAATGGCTGCCACATGCTTCTAAGTGAGGGGAGTGCTCCATCTTTCTGAGCTGTGGGAAGGGGGCCTGTTGGGAGTTGTAGTGCTGGCCTCACACCCACCGACACCTTTCCATGTTAAGATGGCTACCTAGATGTTAGTTTGAAGTGCTATGCTATGGCTGTCTCATGCTTTTGGGTGGGGTGTAGTGTTCCATCCTGATCAGGTGTGGGACAAGGGTGCCTAGTGGGAGCTGTAGTGCAGGCCCCCCACCCCCAATTACCCCTCCCTGGGAAGATGGCTACCTACCTGTAGGTTTGGTTGGTGTACTACAGTGGCTGCAACGTGCTTCTGGCTGGGTGGGGGTGTGCTCCATCCTGCTCAGGGGTTGAACTGGGGTACCTAGTGGAGTTGTAGTGCAGACCTACCTTCCCAAACAGCCCTCCCAGGGAAGATGGCTACCTACCTGTGTGTTTGGTTTGTGTACTACAACGGCTGGCACATGCTTCTGGCTGGGTGGGGGAGTGATCCATCCTGCTCAGAGGTGGGACAGTGGTGCCTAGCGGGAGTTGTAGTGCAGGCCTCCCATCCCCAAACAGCCCTCCCTGGGAAGATGGCTACCTTCCTGTAAGTTTGGTTCATGTACTACAATGGCTGCCACATGCTTCTGGCTGGGTGTGGGAGTACTCCATCCTGCTCAGGGGTGGGACAGGGGTGCCTAGTGGGAGATGTAGTGCAAACCCAACACCCCAAACACACTTCCCTGGGAAGATTGCTACCTACCTGTTGGGTGAGGGTGACCAATACAATGGCTTCCACATGCTTCTGGGTGGGGTGGAGTACTCCATCCTGCTCAGGGGTAGAACAAGGGGGCCTGTTGGGAGTTGAAGTGCTGGCCTCCCACCCACCAACACCCATCTCTGTGAAGATGGATACCTACCTGTGAGTTTGGTTGAGGAGGTTCAATGGCTGCCACATGGTTCTGGGTGGGGGAATGCTCCATCTTGCTGAGCTGTGGGACAAGGTACCTGGTGGGAGTTGTAGTGCTTGCCTCCCACCCACCAACACCCCTCCCTATTCTGATTGCCACCTACCTGTTAGTTTGAAGTGAGCATTGCTATGGCTTCCACATGCTTCTGGGTGGGGTGGAGTGCTCCATCCTGCTCTGGGGTGGGACAGAAATGCCTAGTGGGACTTGTAGTGCAGGCCTCCCACCCCCAAACAGCCCTCCCTGGGAAGATGGCTACCTACCTGTTAGGTGAGGGGGATCAATGCAGTGGCTGCCACATGCTTCTGGGTGGGGGAGTGTT
This sequence comes from Lissotriton vulgaris, assembly GCF_964263255.1. Lineage (NCBI taxonomy): Eukaryota > Metazoa > Chordata > Amphibia > Caudata > Salamandridae > Lissotriton > Lissotriton vulgaris. The sequence goes on along the minus strand of NC_141696.1, from coordinate 906,129,358 downwards.
CCATTTTACTGAGCTGTGGGATAGGGGGCCTGGTGGGAGTTGTAGTGCTGGCCTCCCACCCCCAATCATCCTGCCCTGGAAAGATGGCTACCTACCTATAAGTTTGGTTGGTGAGATATAATGGCTACAATTGGGCAGTGTAGAAGCACTCCTTAATTAATTTACTGGTTACATTGCTAAACTGTTTGTCTGTATAGTGGGCAAATTACTGTGCATTATTTTCCACCCTTCCAAGATGTCGCCTATTCTCGAAGTTATAGTCCAGTTTCTATTTCTATTGCACTTTGCGACCAGCAGGATCGGACTCGGAAACTCAGGGTTTAAAAACAACAGGAATAGATGTGCATTTCAGATTGAGTGTGTCCTGGCGGTTTCAAGCGGTCGAGCAGTGTTTACTTTTCAAGCACAGCAGTGTGACGGTTGGTAAGATATCTATCGTAAGATTCTGAACTCAGCAGTTGTCAGTGTGATCATTTGGGTACTGACAGTTTGTCACATTCTTTTTTCAGACCATTGGCTATTTTTTCAAGATATGACAAGGCCGTTCAGAAGGGCAGCTCTTAATCAGGTATGTGCCGGTATGGGCTTTACAGTAAGCGTCGGTTGGATAATATGTAATGCCTTATGACTTGATATGACGCTTGGTGGTATTTTCACTTTTCTTGCAGTGATTGGAAGTTTTCGGCTTTCTCCGTAAGTATTAAGAGGAGTGTAGAGGAGGTGGCCGATGTTGGACCTGGTTGAACCAGGCGTGGTTAGCAGTGTTTTTGTTTATTTTGAGCACCGTTTTAGATTTTTATTTTATTATGGTTTTAGTTCACTGAGTTCACATAGCATGCTGTTACAAGGGAAGGTTGTTTATTCATTTTCATTCCACCTTGCATTAACAGGATGCTTTTGCTTTTGTGTTTCTAAGATGAATGTATGTATGTATTCTTTTGTGATAAATGAGAATGTATTATGAAAATGTGCAATTAATTGTTTACTAGATTCAAGGTCCCTGAGGAAGGGTATATTCCGTCTGAAATGCATAGGGCTCATTTCTTAATTTGGTCCCTTAGTTTGTGATTTCATGAGTGAACTTTAATGTAAAAAGCTAATTTACAAGCATTTGAAGTTTTGGTCAAGACAAGTGTATGAGCAGAGATATAATGGCTGCCATATGCTTCTGGTTGGGGTGAAAGTGCTACATCTTGCTGACCTGTGGGACAAGGGGACCTGGTGGAAGTAGTAGTGCTGGCTGCCTGTACACATGCAACCCAGGGAATGTTGCTAACTACCTTTGAGGTGAATGAAAGGGGGTGAATGTTGGATCTGTGAGGCATGTTCTGGGGAGTGTGTGGTGCACATGGGTGTTTCTGGGCCTAGGAGGTATAGCTTTGTAGTTGTGCAAGACAGTACATAGCAGTGTGATGGTAGACATTTGTTTGTAATTACCAGCCTCCACTCCCCCGGCTATACCTGTGAGAATCTCTGGATGCAGTCTGTCAAGCACCTTCTCCTGCCATGCAGTGAATGTTTTTGATAGAATGGGGGGCAACTGCCAGTCATCGTAGCCAGCTGATGGTTCTTGTTGTTACATTCTTTCACCTTGCTCTTGAGGTCAGGCCACCGCCTCACAATCTCCTTCTTGCTGCGCGGGGTGGTCCCTACTGCATTGACCTTGTTGACTATCCTTTCCCACATTTGTGCTCTTGTGGCGAATATGTGATGTCACAACATGTGGTGTTACCACGCTGTTGGTAACAATGCTGTCGTTATATCGTCTTTGTTGTTGCCATGCATGGCATCACATCGCAATTTGTTTCAACGACTTGCGCTAGATGGCGCGCTGGACTTAGGAATAGTATAAATTACTATTCCTACTCTAGTTAGCACAACAGCAGAGAAGATGTTGGATTTAAAATCCAACACATTCCCCAGTGTTGCACACCACCTAGCGCAAGTCGTTGAAATGACTTGCGATGTCATGCCATGTGTGGTAACAACGCGGACAATGTAACGTCCGCATTGTTATCAACCCACATGGTATTACCAGAGTCGTAAACGCTGTCTCCCTCTTGTAGCTAATGGTGTCTGTTGGACCAAGTAACCAAACAATTGTGGTTCTACTCTTATTATCTCATGTACCATGACTGACAACTCACTGTCAGTGAATTTGGGCATTTTCTTTTGTGTCACTGTGTGTGATGTGAAACTGTAGGAGGTGCAGTTGTGAGGGTGGCGGGGCTGGTGTAGAACGTGTGTGTGTGTGTTGTTGTGCTGGTGAGATGTGTGGTGTTTTGCCTATCCAATGTGCTGCAGGGTTTAGTTCCTTCAGGGCTGGAGTAGTGCAAAGGATTCTGGTCAGTGAAGGGGCTGGTTTTATACCTAGCTATGTGGGGGTGTCAAAATGGAGTATTGCTGTCAGGTGTGTTGTGTGGGTTGTCCTGGGTTTTGTATTTGTTAAGTTGCCATGGAGGTGTGTAATTGGGGTGTGTTAGATGTTTTTGTGGGCAGAGCTAGTTTGATGTGTGCACTTGGTTGGCCTTGTTATGTGTTCGATTTTTCGACCGCCATATTTGTCACGGAGCTTCCATGGCAGTGGCTGTGCAACAGCCATTCCGCAGCCTTTCCCATTATATCACTGTTTGCGTTTGCGGCGGTCGGAATCAGAGGATCGTTCTGCTGTCACCTCATTGGAATCCTAATTTTATGGGGGGTCACTCTGCTGGCCTTGTGGCGGTTTAGTGTGTTTCCGCAGCGAATCTGACCGCTGCGGCCGGATTTTCACCTGCTCTGCCCACTGCCGGTGGTCTTTTGTGGTATTGTTCTGCGGCTGTCGGAATTTTTGGGCGGTTGATCCTAATGGGACTGCCAGTTTTGCTGCGGTACCAGGGGACAGTTGATTTCCACTCCCATGGCGGTCGGAATGGTTTTTGGACCGCCATACTAATAGACCCCTAAGTTTCTTACTCTGGCCTAAAATGAACAATTCTCCATTTCACCAAAAAGAATGTGCGTTGAATGTCTAAGTCAGCAGCACAATAATAATGAGATGCCTCTAGCTTAAAGATTGGTCAGATTGCCTTGAATGCTGAAGTACTGGTGATAACTGGCCTCAGTAGCGATATTTGGTGTGATAGTGCGATTCATTGTGTATATTAAGCCGTCATTTATAATTTCACCAAAAATGTACATATTCCTTTTCAACTATTTAAATAGGGGGAAGGAAATATTATACTTCTAGCTTCATGTTGAATATGAACATAGATGCCAATTGATTGGCACTGCCAGCAGGATTCAACATTGACATCTGTGGATGTTTTTCCCTTGCATCAAAACTGAAATGACATATTTGAGAGGGTTATAAAAGTTACTTTAAATACCAACATACCTCTCATTGAATCATGGCTGTTCCTCCACTAGCGACAGCTAGATTCCGTGGCTCTTAACATGCATTCAGTAACCTTTGTTGTAAGCAGGGAAGGCTTTAGCACTGGTGGCACCTTGTGTGGCAATCTTTGTTAGCCCCCTAACGATCTCCTTCTCTGCAAATTCCCTCACCATCTCCCTCCAACAGTGTATCTCATCTCTTCATAGTCCCTCTCTCACATGCATTATGTTTGTTTTATAGCGATACTCGTTCCAGTATAGGGTGTCAGGGTGCTTTATCTCACACATAGTGTGAGAAATTAGGTTAGAGGTTGATGCTCTTGTACATTTAGTAACATATGTTTTAGGCAGGGCTGACTTTAGTACCGGTGGTGTACAATGTAACAATCATTGTTGGGGCCCCAAATTAAATCCTTTTCTACTGATTTACTCACCTCCACCCTCCAAAAATGTCCTACATCTCTTCATAGTCCCTCTCTCACATGCATTTCATTTGTTTCATACACAGGCGGCTCCTCCGGTCAAGGAGAGGGGAATAGGGCCACTGCTTTTCAGCAGTGCAAAGAAGGAAAAGTACAATGATAACAACACAATGTTATTATTATTTCATTTTTCCGTGATGAAGCAGGTTTTTAGGAGGGTCTTGGCTGTCATCAAAGTCCGCAGGGGGAGGAGGAAATAAGTGCACAAAAGTGCGCATGACTGTTTAGCCAACCATCTTGGGCCGGCCACACAGTCCTGCTCACTTAGCATGTTCTCCACCGGTTTGTGATTCACAGCCTGGGTGGAGAACATGCACAGTTTCCCACTGCCTGTCTGAGCGCCAAAGCATGGAGTTCAAACCAATCACAACGCTGCTGTCATGGTGACATCAGCATTGTGAATGGCTTAGGGGAGCATGTGTGCTTCCTGACTGCGGAGGAGAAGCGAACAAGAGATGACAATGCAAGAGAGAAGGCAAGTGGGATTTATTTTTTTAGACCCCTCCACCCTGCCACCTTTGTTCAGTACCAGCCACCACTGGTTTTATAGTCAGTGCAGTGTGTCTGAGCTCTTAATATCACAAACACTTTGTGAGAATTTGGGTTGTTGGTTGATCACTAGAGTTTACTTGACAGTTTTACTACAGCTTGAAAATTGATGGACACAAAATAAACTCGACAGCAGGTGCTTTCAAACCCCATAAAGGTTTAAAAAAACAGGTCCTCCAGAGATCAGAGCCCAGTACAGTGGCATCACCCTAAAGCTGTTCCTGGTTGTAGGGAAAGTGAAATGACAGCCCTCCAGTTGTGAGACCTGATTGGAAATAAGTATTTTGGTGGGAAATCAGAGTGCAAAAATAAACTTTTGCATAACTTGCAATGACAACATGCAAATTTATTGTGCTTTTATTCACTCATGTTGAGGCACTACAAACCAAAGCCAAAAACTGTTTTATATCTAGGCAAAAAAACTGCATTTCTAGTGGATTTTTCTGCATCATGTATTTGCTTTTTGGATGGATGGGAATGGTTGCGTCCTTTGTCTGTTCTCCTTACATGCTGTTATTTAGGGGGGGAAGGAACAGAGAGCATATTAGCAAGAACCTTGTTAAAATTATCGCCGTTTTAGCAGCAGGAAACTGCAGCTAAAACGGCGATAATGGGCTTGCTAATATGCGTTATAGAATTCCAATAGAAGCCTAGGTTAGATGTCCTGCACATCTAACCTGGGCTTCTATTGGAATTCTATAATGCATATTAGCAAGCCCATTTTTGCTGTTTTAGCTGCAGTTTCCTGCCGCTAAAACGGTGATAATTGTACAGAGGTTCTTGCAAATATGCCCCAGAGTTTTTTGCACCAGTTGTTTTAATATTCTGAGAGTGAATATAGCTTAATTTACTGTGATTTCTTAGTGTCTATGTCCAGGTGAAAACCTCTATTTTGTTATAGGATTTTTTTTTACAGTCATTCATGTTGTTTTGCTTATCCTTGTGCCATAATTAACTTTTGCTGAAGGCTGAATTTAATTGGATATAGTCAGAAGGATGAGCAGGAACAGACGAGAGCTTATTGGATGCAATCATAGCATTAGCTCCCACCTTTATTAGGTTTACATTTACATTAATGATTCTTAGTAATGGTATATATCCCCACAAACCTTTTTTTGGCCCTCGTAAAAACAAAATTGATGGAAGCAATATTGTTTTTGTGCTTTGATTTATTTTCTTTCATGGGTGGTAAATATTATTGATTTCTTGACTGGTTCTAGATTAATTGCTGTTTAAGGTCATGAGAAAGCCCGCTTTTTGGGTGTGAAAATTGTTTTCCTGCATCGATTTATTTACTTCTGGAAGTGCGGGTGTCCATTTTTGAACAGCTTGCTTATAACTAGGAATTCAAGCCTGTTAAAAGGCAATCCGTTGTTCTCTCGAGCCAGGAAAACGCCTTCTCACAAAAAAAGTACCATCTATGGCGCAGAAAGATAATACATCAAATTATCAAACTACTAAGCCTGTATGTGTTAAGTGAAATCCACTTTCCATTATGCCAGCATCAAAACACCTCAACACTGACAATTAGATGTTGATTGTATTTGCTGACAGAAACCTACAAGTTAAAGTGAAACAACATTTATTTTAGCACTTTGACTGCCACAGCGAGAGTCGTACAATTTAAATAAGTGGGCTAGTTGCTTCTGTGCTACCATTTAAATTACTGTTACTGCACTCTTAGCTGCTCAGCAGGAGGTTCCACTGCAAATATTTGTTTTATAGGACGATCGTGAATAACTTGGAAGCAAACACATATCATTTTTAGCTTTAGCCATGCCTAATCAGTGGGTTTAAACTACAGCGGAATCAGAAAAACAATCAGATAAAATTTAGAAGAAACGTGAAAGAAACAATAAAAATCACTCACATACTCATTTCAAGTTCTCGTTAAATTCCTAATTTGGACACAAACTGGAGTTATCACCCAAATCAGGATTCTTCATGTTGCTATTTCCCTTGAAAACATTTCAACAGGAACTATTTTGCAACATTTGCTGATGAATCATTGGAAAGAGGTCAAATCTATGATAACGGACGTGCAAACTCTGATGTTTGCATGCGACTTCATCTCGACCTGTAGAACTAAGAATGATGAAGTATCTCGTATACAATTAAATACTACAGCCACCTGTGTCATGAATTACCTCCCGGTCCCTCCAGTGCTTGTCCCATTCCTAACAAAGTGGAGATGTCCATCTCTACGACAGAAAAAAGAGCAAGAGAATGCTGGGATATCTAAACCCATCCCCTCCCACTGTGAGTACATAAGCTGCACTATCCCAGCATTCAGCATGTTCTTTTTTCTGTCTTCTGACAGAATGGGACGTGGATTTGCTGGTTCTTACCTTTGCTGTAGTCTTCTTGGATGTCTTGTTGGTCTGCAGTGCTGTCCTCAACGTCCTGTTCTGTGGTCTCCGGGCCTGCCGGGGTTGCTGGGAGTTGTGTTGCTAGGCGACCGATCCTTTGTGGTTGGGGAGCCGCTTCTTCCAGTCTGTTCCGGGTTGAAGACTTTAACTTCCTTTGGATGGCCCTTGACGCTGTGTGGTCGCCTGGGAATGCTGGTTGCTCCTGGCTCTTTGCTTGGCGCTTGTTGGTAGATGGCGTCTGGGCTGGTGATTGGGGGTCAGTCAGTGTGTGGTGGTGTCTGACTTCCCCCTTGGTGAGTACCGCGTAGTGGCTTCTTTTCCATGCTATACTGCATTCCTGTGATATTTGCTGCTTGTTCTCTGCTTCTTTTTGCTGGTCAGTCTGTTCCGCTCTGCGGCAGGTGGGGCATCACCTGATGCAGTGCTGTCCATCTGGGGCTACCTGCTTTGCAGTTTTGCTCTTTGTGCACCCTCAGTCCATAGGGGATCGTGTCCAGGGTTGCCCTGGAACATTGGGTCTGTTCATCGATTGTACTGTCTCGGTGTGCTCCGGTGGTGCTTTTCCTCTAGTGCACTGTCTCCTTCTGGTGACGTGCTATTTTCCTGGGTGCTCCCTTTGATGCCCTACGGCCAATCCACGCTGTGGGCTCCTGGTCTTGTCTGTTGTGCGATGTTCGCTTGGGTCGGGCATGGTGGGCTTCTGAGAGGGTGACTGCCTGTGCTTGCCGGGTGCTGTGGGTTTCTCAGTTTATTTTCTGGCCTGCGGCCTTTCCTCCCTGAAGACGCCTGGTCTGTTCTCAGTCCATGAGCGGGTTCGGGCCTGGTTTGTGCCGGGTTGGATTCTGGCCTGGACATTCTGGTTGCTGTGCGCTCCTTGGTTCCTTCCTGGGATGTTTGTCTAACCCCTGCTCGGGGGTTCCCTGCTTCTCCTTGGACCCTTCCTTGGGATCGCTGTGGCTGTTGGCCTTTGTGTGTGTTGCGAAAAGAAGCTCTCAGTCAAGGTAGAAGTAAATGCCTTTCTTTAATAAATTAGGCACCAACACATGCTCCTTGGAGACGGAGCGCTAATGTCTTCACAGCCTGCCACCAGCTGTCACCTGTCAACATTCCAAGGATGACAGCTGGTGACGTAGACGACAAGAGTACGGTGTCCTTGGGGGGACATCACGCAATCACAACACATCCTCCTCCTTAAGGGAAGAATAGGTTAGAGGGGGGAAGAGGGCAAGAGAGAGAGAGAGAAAGAGAGAGAGAGAGAGAGAGAGAGAGAGAGAGAGAGAGAGAACTGCGGATAGCAAGGAGGATAAACTGGAATTACATTGCAAAATTATTCGCAAACATAATCTGACAATTTTACAGGTGGCAATAACCTCCTTCCCATCCTGCTGGTAGCATGGTTAGAAGCAAGGTTGGGAACAGGTGTTGGTGGTAACCTTCTACTAGCCCTACCTGTGCTAGAGTCAAACTACTCACTATGTCTGGGCGAAGTATCGACCAGCTCACGAGTCGATTGCCCTGCAGGGTTGCATGCTTGAGGCTCACAATCCATCTCCTCATCAGAACATCCAGTAAATAACCTGTTAAAACCCTGTGTATGTTCATGAAACTTGTTGTCAGGATTATCTGTTGAGTTTTTTACATAGTGACAGGGCTGATAAGTGCCACACCTTGCCATCACATAGCAAGGCTGAATTACAGTACACCTCACGTACAGTAAGGGGCTCGGTGTATCTATTACTGCCTTTGCTAATGTGCCCGCTTCTCTTCACCCTCACCATGTTCCCAACCTCAAGCTTGACCGGTTTGCACCAGTGTTTCAAGTCATACCTTTCCTCACAGCTGGCTTGAGCTGTTTTCAATTTATCAACAACCTTCTCATTGGACAAGATTACACTTTTTGATGCTTTGACCCAACCTACATTCTCCTTGCACAAAGGAGTCCTGCCGCGCATCAGTTCGAACGGGCAGTGACCAGTGGTATCACATGGTGTGATTCGATACGCCCATACCATTTTACACACTTCTAGTTTCCATTTCTTATTATTATCTTTGGCGAGTTGTACAATTCCTTTTATAACTCTATTAAACCTCTCCACTGCTCCGTTGCCAGCGGGGTGGTAAACTGAGGTTGTTTTGGGACAAACTTTGTTCCTCTGAATATAGCTCTTAAAGATGTCAGAGGTACATTGTGGGCCGTTATCACTGACAATAGTTTTAGGGAGTCCCTCCCGTGTGAAAACTTTATCACGGAATTTCAGCACATTGACTGAATAAGGTTGTGTCAAGAACTTTACCTCAGGCCATTTGGAGAAGTGGTCGATTAGTACCACTATTTACACTTGTTCTCCATCGTCCATTACGGGCCCCATGATGTCCACCCCGACTCTCTCCCGTGGCATGAATGGACGTGGTAAGGGTTGTAATGGTGGCCTAAAGGTCACTTGTGTTTTATGAGAGTTAAGACATGAGGTGCAGTCCCTGACTGCCCTTTCAACTTCTAGGCTTACACCAGGCCACCAGTTTTTCACCATATTTTTTGTTTTGGCAATTCCCAGATGCCCTTCATGGCACATGTCAAGTAGTCTTCTTCTAAGTGTTTTAGGAGGTACTACTTTTCCCCCCCTTAACAACAACCCATCTTCATGAGAGAGTTCGTGTTTACCTCCCAGAAAGGTTTTAATCTGTCAGATAAGGTATTCTTTGCACCCCATCCTTTTTTTGTTATCTCAGTCACTTCACATAACGTCACATCTTTCTCCTGTTCAGAGTTCCATTCCTCGAGAGAGATTCCATCCAATTCTTCTCTCACACTAGCGACACTCACTCCCTCGCACTCATCATGTTTTTCACGTTCAGGTAGTGGCATGCAACTTAAAAAGTCTGCAACTATATTCTTCACCACAGGAACATACTCTAAATCATAGTTGTATTCAAGCAGTCTCATTGACAAGCGTGCTAGTCTTGGTGATGCAGTGTACAATCCCTTGGTAGTAAATACCTTTGTCAATGGTTTATGGTCGATGCGTGGAACAGCCTTGCCGCCCCAGACAAACTGCCGGAAGTGTTCGAGGGGCCATATACACGCCAGCACCACACGCTCAATGACTGAAAATTTCTCTTCACTCTGTGCCAAGGAACGTGAGGCGAAGGCATTAGTACATTCATTACCTTTAGCATGTCTCTGGTTTAGAACCCCTGCAGCTTGCGTCTGTCATTATTATATTCTGCAACATCGGGTCAAAACCTTGCAGTGGGACGGTCGAGTACAGGTCTTTCTTTAAAGCATTAAAGGTGGTTTGGCAGTCATCTCCCCATAGAATTTATTTTTCATTTTTAATAACTGTCTTAGAGGGTAAGTCTTGTGTGAGAAGTTCTTTACAAATTTTGCGTAGAATTCAACCAATCCTAGGAAGGATCGCAGCTCTTCCTTGTTCTTTGGCTCAGGTGCATTGTTGATTGCTTCCAAAAGTTCCTTCTTAGGACAAATTCCTTCGCCTGTTATTTCATGCCCCAGGTAACTTGATTTACCTTCTCGTCGTGTTCCTGCCTGGTTTTTCCCACGACGAGAATGTCATCTTGTCATCTTGGAACGTCAACAGGTCCGGAATGTCTACGAAGATATTCTGCATTAGTGTCTGAAACATTGCGGCCTTAGACGTCAAACCAAAAGGGACTCTGTTGAAACCCAAAAGGTGTTACTAACAGTGGTAAGTTTCTTTCTCTCCTGGTGGAAAGGAACATGGTGATAAGCGGATTTCAAATCTATGGTCGAAAACCACTTTACTCCTTTGGTTTTGGCCAGCATTTCGTTGATTATTGGCAGAGGATATTGGTCCACCACAATGCTTTTATTTAGATCGCCCAAATCTATGCACAGACTCAAAGTGCCGTTGGGCCGATTTGCCAGGACTAATGGAGCTACCCATTCAGAGGCCTCAACACATTCTATTACACCTTCCTTGAGAAGTTTGTCTAGTTGCTCCTTCACTTCTTCCTTCTTCCTTCACGGAAAAAGGCAAGTTGCGTACTTTGTGCACTTCTGGGATGTCACCACTTTTAACTACTATTTTGTGTGTATATCCCTTGAGTACCCCTATCTTACCATTGAAGACACCTGGAAATTTTTCCAACAAGGTTTTCTGTAACTTTCACTGTCATGGACAACTAGGACCGGGTCCGCCTTGCTGGGATCAAGTTTTATTCCCAGGTCACCTTGGTCCATCCAGCCCAAGACAGAGGGTCTTCCTTTGTATGCAAAATTCAACTTTCTGTATCCACACACCTTGATAGACGCACCTGTGAATGTCCTTATTATGATGTCTGCTTTATCCAAGTGTTTTCCTAACTGGGGTGCAAACTTCTCCTTAAATACCTCATTATTAACTATTGTGTACGGTGACCCTGAGTCCGCCACAATGCTGATTTCAATTCCCCCTATTGTCATCTCGCATACTGGCTTCTTGGTTCTTGTCTTCCTCTCAGCATCTACATTTGTGATGCACTCATCATCTATTTTCAATATGAACATGTTTTCATTGTCATCATCGGATGTGTCCCGTCTGGTCATCTCGTCACACTCCACCACTTTCACTTTGCTTGAGCTACGTCTATAGCACACCTTTTGGAAGTGTCCGGCAATCCCACAATTTGTGCACTTCACGCCACGAGCTGGGCACCATTTGTCATCCGCATCTGTAGCAGCGCCGTCTGTCACTGTACTGTGATCTTTCCTGCACTGGTTTAAAGTTTTTGTTAGTACGGTACACTTTGTTGTTTTTTTAACATTAGTCACCTTATTTACTGTTCCACATTCCTTCTTTCTGCAGTGACTGCCTTCGCGCATCTTCCTGTAAGTTCTACCTTCTTTGCAATGTCAATTATATTTTGTAGTGGGTACTCACCCTTTGCCCACAGATTGTTTTGGATGTTGCTGTTGGACCCCTGCATAACTCTCTGGTCCCTTATGAATTCATCATGTAAATCTCCGAAGCGGGAGATAATAGCCAAATTTTTCAATGCTGACACATAGTCGTCAATTGACTCTTCTTTTCCTTGTTTTCGATGGAAAAATGTATACCTGTCCACTCCCACACACACAGTAGGCTTGTAGTAGGTGTTTAAGTCATCTATAGCATTTTCAAATCTTTTTCTACTTCTCCTCTAGTCTTTTTGTTTATGCTCTTGTGTACCTTTATTCCTCCAGCTCCTAGACTGTGTAATAATATTTTTAACTTTTTCTCTGCTTTAAATTCTTCGTCTTCTTCAAAGTTTGATATATAATTCATGAAATACTCCCTCCATTCCTCCCATTTTACTTCTGGTTCTACTTTTCCTGGGAGGAATGCTTGTGGTGGAGTTAGATTCCATAGGTACCCTGACGCCATATCCTTACTCCTTCTTCACCTATATTGCTTTATTTTTTTTACTAATATATATTTATACCTACTACCTTTTTTTATTTTATTTTTTCTTAGCATTCAATGGTTATCTGAACAGTGTACTTATACTCTATTGGGTAGATGCATCAACGTTGTCATTTGCGATTCCTTATTTGCAAAAAATAAGGAATCGCAAATAAGGAATCGCAAATGGCAATGCATCATTTATTTCGCAATTTTATTGAGATTCAGTAAAAATTGCATATTTTACCGAATTGCAATAAAATTGCGAGTTTCAAATAGCGAATTCGCAATTCCCATTCATTCCTATGGGCTGAAATGCCCATAGGAATGAATGGGAATTGCGAATTTGCAATTTGAAAATCGGAATTCAACAAAGCATTTCAAGGGTGGAGAGGGGGGGTCCAAAGGACCCCCCCCTGCACCCATGAAATGCACTTTTACATGTAAGTTACATACACACATGTCCTAAGGACATGTGTGTCTGTAACTTAACAGTTTAAAAAATGCATTTTTGTGCTTTTTTAAACAATTGTGCAAATTACCACGAGGTTCAAACTCGTGGTAATTTGCACTTGCAATTTTAAAATTCGCTATTTTTTTTACAATGATGCATTCCATTTAAGGAATCGCACAATTGCGATTCCTTAATCGCATTTAAGAAATTTGCAAAATTAGCGAATTTTAACAAAAAGTAATGATGCATATCAAAAAGCATTTTTGGAGTCGCAAACGGCCGATTTTAAGGAATCGCACCGTTTGCGACTCCAAAAATGCTTGATGCATTTGGGCATATTTTCCTTAAACACATCTGTTTGGTTTGACATGCTTTCCTTTTTTCATTAGTTTTCAATGTGCACTTTTTTTTTTAATGTAAATGGAAGACCCTTGTCAGGCAGTCTTTCTTTTAATGTTGAATTGCAATTTTTCTTTCCTTTTCTGTTTCGAAGGATTTTACATGCTTGAGCGTTACTTCAAAATGTTTTTCGATAGCTGCACAGAAGGGTATACTCCCTGGCACCGAGTTCCCAATCACTCAAAATGGCCGCCAGTTGAGGTTCCGTGACGATTTGAACCCGTGTTTTCAACATTGTCGTAAATACATAATTTTGGTATCAGTGAACCGCAAATGATCCCTTTAGCATATCCTGGTGTTTTCGCAATGCTACGAGCAAGAGCACTCCTGTTACGAGCACATTTCTGGTCTACCCATGGCATCCATCTTAGATCACGGAAGCCATTTTGTGTTTCTTGCCCTCACATAGACAATGGACACGCAGTGACCTCTTTCACTTAAGGACACGTAAGCTTTAGCCGGAGATTCACCTTGCTAGTGACACGTGCACCTTAGAACAGAACACGCCATGGCTACATGACTCGACAGAAACTGCCTCCTCTGCCCGAGGCCAGTCCTGCTATACTGGTTCTCGTGTTCGTTGGCCTGATCATGATTAGGCGGCCGAAGCTGGTAGCCTTGCCCATTTACGACCCACAAACATCTCTTATCCTGCTTTTCTATCTTTTGCACCTGGCTCTGCTCCTTTCCTTCTGGGCCTTTATTAGGGGGAGGTAACGAAATTTACGATGAGGCGGTCCGGCTCTTGAATGTAAAGTTGACATAAGATTATGTTGGAACAGTGGGAACCCCTCGTCCGTAATGTTTTGACATCAGATATTGTTGACGATTCCTGTGCAACGCCAAATATTTATTGTTTAAGATACAAAGGTTTAGGAATGTACTAATATGTAAAGAATTTGCCCGAAGCCCAATATTTAGTATATAAGGAGCAACCCTCATTGTACAAATCGAACAGGCTCCTAGATACTGCCCGTGTGTAGTTTCTGTGACTTCTGTGTCCCTGCAGTAATAAACCTTTGGTCTTTGACGCCACCATCGAGAAGCCCGTGTTTCTGTTTATTTGTGCACCGAGACAGGTAGAACTCCGGGGTCTTCGGGTGTTATCCCTGACACCTCTGGACGGAACCAAAAAGTCCAGAACTCCAATTGGCGCCCAACGTGGGGCGACGTCATTCGGTACCGGTCCAAAAGCCTGAAGAGTTCGAGAAGCTTTGTGTGAAGATTCCTGAGGGAGGCGCCCCACTTCATCGATCCCGGCATATCGCAAAAGTGGCCCGACGTTCTCTTCCACGAGGGTTCCCGTTCGGACGGCTGCAGTGGTCCGTTGCCTTGACCGTCGCCCTGTCTTGGACCCGAGGTGCAGTCCTTAGTACGGCGAGACGTGATGGGTTTTTCCTTGGTGACGTCTTCAGTGCCTCAGTTAAGTATTAAGTGGTTGCTAGTTGGTTACTTCGTAAGGGTTGCTCCTGTTTGGATAACCTTTTTCAGTTCTTGGTTTGGTTTGGTTTCGTAAGATTATCACTGGTTGTTCTAGTTACGATAATCATTTGGTTTAGTTTGGGTATCGATACATTTGTTCGCTTTGGTAGGCCTAAGTTCTTGGTTCGAGTGCGCACCTTTCTTTGTGTTTTTGTCTGTTCTGTGTTCCGGGTTATAAAATGGTAAGTCGGAAAAATTGTATGTTGTCGTGTTTTGGTTGCAACAGTGATTCCCGGTTGGAGGACTCATGTCTGGTTCCTCCGATTGGAACTCCTCTTTATGATCTGTATTGTAAGTTTGGAGTGGGTCCTATATCTTATAATGAGGTGTGGGTCCGATATACGCAGAAAGACGGTGTCCTTAGTTGGCCACTGCATGGTAGTTTTGAACCCCAAGTTATTGATAATTTAGAAATGAAATTGTTTAAGAAGAAAGCCCGGCCGGCAATGTTTGATTCTCTTCGTTATTGGCGAAAAGAATCTAAACAGAGAGAAATTAAAAAGTCGAAGAAAGAACAGAAAGAGCAAGAGTTGACTTTAGAACAGTCTGCTAAGCAGCTGCAACTCAACGAATCTGAGAAAGCGATGGAGGTGGCAAATAGAGAGCGTAATTTAGCGATAGACAAGTGCTATCCTGCCTTGCCATCAAGTACAGCTAAGATAGTAGAGGACCCCGAAAACGATCCTCTGTTTTCTTACTTGTTGAGGTCACCCCCACCGTATGCACAGGGTGCTACGGCTCCACCTTTACCGAATGTTCAATTACCGGTTGCTGGACAACCTGGTAATCCTGCTCCTGCTCCCCTGAATCAAGCTCCTGTACCTCCTGTGGTCACTGTTAATGTTCCTTCGGCACCCCCTCTTCCAGGGTTGCCGGCTTCTTTACCTATACCTGTACCGCTTACACCTGCTATTTCACAGGCTACTTTGCCTGCTACTCCTACTGTTCCTGTTCTATCTGTCCCAACCGCTACTTTATTTTCTGCCTCTGCTAGTGTTATGACTCCGCTTTCTGTTCGTCGGAGAATCACTGATTCTGTCTCTAATATTCTATCTCCCTTCTATAAAACTTTGATTAAAACTCCTGCCTCTGACTCCGTGCAGAGACGTAGTCAGCTTCCCAGTACTGAAGAAAGGGGAATATTAGATTCTACAGCTCTTAGATGGATTTCGAAAAGTGGAAGATATAGTACTAGAGATGTATTAGATGCATTTATGCAATGGAAGGAACCGACACAACGATATGTGTTCGATGAAATGTGCTCCCTTTTGCGTGAGGAATTGGAAGAAGATGACTCTGAATCAAATCTAGAAGAATTAATTAATATTCAGAAAGAGTTTGCTGCTGGTATGATAGTTGGTCAAAATATAAAAGAAGCGTTGAAACTGATTTTAGGTTATAGGAATGATCCGTCACTTCGTTCACCGAGGGAGTTAGAGAAACGTAGTACGAAGCAGAATCGCCAATATCCAATGAGGGAGGTTCCTCCAATTTGGCGCGAAGCTGTACAAGCTGATGCGCATCGTGGTATTGCTGCCGCTCCGGCCCAATTCCAGAGAGTGTGGATACACATTCCGTGGAAGCGAGCTGAAGTGTTAGCAGTGAAACAGGCCTTGCCTGATCCACGTAAGAATCCAGCCGGATATTACAAGGAGTTAGCACAGACAGTTGAGGCTTGTGTGATGAATTTAGCGGACATTCACATGTTATTTGGGAATGTAGTTCCGCAACCAATTTGGGCTAAAATTCGTAAAGAGAATCATCCAGTTGCCCTAGGTGGTGATTGGGCAGCTATAATTGCAGCGGATGGTCAACAAATAGGTGGTTCCAAACCCGAACCTCTAATTGCTGATTTACCAGGTAGAATAATCGAATTAATGAAGACTTTGATGCCAGCTTTGCGCGTTAACTGGGACAAGTTGTCCGCATGCAAGCAAAAGAAGGACGAAAGTGTTTCCGACTTTTTCACAAGGTTTGAAGAGACTTTCGTAGATCATAGTGGTCAGGATATGAGTACGAAAGGGGGACAGAGACTATTTGTTGACAAATTCGTGCACAATCTGTTGCCTGAGCTTAGTAATAAATTGAAAGATTCCGAGAGTGCGTGGGCTGTCTCTACGACTGCGCAAATACTTGCAAC
This sequence comes from Lissotriton vulgaris, assembly GCF_964263255.1. Taxonomy (NCBI): domain Eukaryota; kingdom Metazoa; phylum Chordata; class Amphibia; order Caudata; family Salamandridae; genus Lissotriton; species Lissotriton vulgaris. Next base: position 906,112,706 of record NC_141696.1, on the reverse strand, counting down.
TGCTCAGTACTATGAAAATAGGGATAAAGAAGAGAAGGAAAAGTCAGATAAGAAGACAAAAGATTTAAAAACTAAAGTTCTTTTACAGCAAGCGTATCCGCCTCGCACGAATCAGACTAATACACAGCAAGGGTCATAACAAAGGACAGATTATGGTCCTCAGAGACCGCAATACCAATGGAATCAGTGTGCATATTGTAAGAAAGAAGGTCATTATAAAAATGAGTGTCCAGTCTTAGCGCAAAATAATGCTGCGGCTGCTCAGAGAGGTCGTGGTGGTTATATGCAAAATTCTAGGGGTCGAGGACGAGGTGCTATGCCTCCACAAACGAACGATCGCCCTTCTAATCATTTTGATCAGCGAAATGGACAGTCTGCTCAACAAAATAGATCTCAGCAGTATCATGTTGAAGACTATTGTGAAATTGGTGAAGGATTTCAGCAGAGTGAATACTAGGACAGCCATGGACAAAGAGAGGGAGTAGTATCAGTTCCAGTAGATCAGAGTGGGCCTTATGTCACAGTAGCAACATCAGGTGTGGTCGAACCGTTTCTGTTGGATACTGGTGCAGCAAAAAGTTCTATCATACATGAGAAACTCCCTGGCGCACCTTTGTCTGGCTTAACAAATGTTTCTGTAGGTTTTTCAGGCGCCCCTGTTTACAACCCCGTATCTGGTCCTTTGTCTATTTCTGTTGGACCCCGTCAATTAAAAGCACCCTTGATTCTGACGACGGGTTGTAATGAAAATCTGCTTGGTTTAGACTTGTTAAAACGCCTATATGCGACATTGTACTGTTCTCCGGAAGGAGTACAGCTTACGTTGGGTAAAAGAATCACCTCTCCGATGTACTTGTCGATGGATGCGCTCCCACCAGAGCTGCGTTCTCTCCCTGATACTCTTTGGGCGACTGGTCCTAACGATGTAGGTCTTTTAGAAATTCCACCATATGTAGTCACTATGAAAGCGAATGTAAAATTTCCACGAATTCCACAATACAGAATCTCTAGTGAAGGTGAACGCGCACTTTTATTAATTGTGCAAGATTTGATCGAGAAAGGTGTAGTAGAAGAAACTAGAGGAAATGTCTGTAACAGTCCTGTATTGCCAATTCTGAAACGTACTGATCCTTCAAAACCTCCGGTCTATAGATTTGTGATAGATCTTAGAGAGGTTAACAAAATTGTGATTCCACAGTTTCCTGTGGTTCCAGACATAACTGCATTGTTAACGTTGATTCCTGCTACAGCCACATGGTTTTCAGTTATCGACTTGAAGAATGCCTTTTTCAGCATTCCGATAGCCGAAGAAAGCAGGGATATTTTCGGCTTCTCTCTAGGAGGTCGAAGCTTCAGGTTTAAACGTGCTCCACAAGGGTATTGTGAGAGTCCATCCATTTACAGCCAGGCATTAAAAAGTCAGTTAGATTCCTTTGTACTTCCTCCTGGTTCTGCTTTAGTGCAATATGTTGATGATCTTCTAGTGGCTGCCGATGACAAGGAAACTTGCAAAGCAGATACGATTTCGTTATTGCATCATTTGTCTAGTTTGAATCACAAGGTGTCACCTTCGAAAATGCAATACTGTTGCCAAGAAGTGACCTACCTCGGTCATCTCTTGTCAAAGGAGGGAAGAAAGTTGACCCCAGAGAGAATAAAAGCAATTACGCAGATGAATGTTCCTAGCACACAGAGAGAAGTACGTGCTTTTTTAGGTATTACCTCATACTGTAGGCAGTGGATCCCAAATTTTTGTCTTTTAGCAAAACCGTTGGTAGCTTTGACTGGGAAAAATGTTCCGAGTCCAGTACCATGGTCTGCCGAATGTCAGGAGAGTTTTTCTGAGTTACGAAATGCATTGTGTTCAGCTCCTGTGTTGGGTACACCTGACTACAGTAAGCCATTCACGCTCTATGTTCACGAGAGAGAAGGTTGCGCGTTGAGTGTTCTGACACAGAGATTTGGTGACAAACAACGCGCTTGTGCGTATTTTTCATCAACATTAGATCCGGTAGCTAGAGCGTTGCCTAGTTGCTTGAGAGCTACAGCGGCAGCTGCGGCTTCCATTCGACAATCTGCTGGTTTGGTGATGAACAACATGCTAGTGGTCATGGTTCCTCATGCTGTGGACACACTCATGAACCGAACTAAGACGCAACACCTTACCAGTGCTAGATTGTCTGACATTGCTAGCGAGTCATATTCAGATCAAAAGATGCAATGTATTGAATCCAGCAACATTGTTGCCGACTAATCAAGAGTCGAGTGATTCCGAACCACATGACTGTTGCTTCAGAACCGAGGAAGAAACAAAAGGACGAATTGATCTTAAAGACACTCCGTTGTCAGATCCAGATGGCACGTTATATGTTGATGGGTCTTGTTTTAAATTGGAGAATGGTGATGTGACTGCTGCTTATGCAGTAACGACTTTGAGTACGATTGTGGAGACTGCAAGAGTGAGTCAGAATTCTGCCCAAGCTGCGGAATTAATTGCACTAACGAGAGCATGTGTTTTAGCTAAGGGAAAGAGAGTGAATGTGTTCACAGATAGTCAGTACGCGTTTGGCGTGGCCCATAGTTTTGGCCGTTTGTGGAAAGAAAGAGGTTTCATTACGTCCCATGGGACTAAGATTCAACATGGTCAGCTAGTTAACGACTTGTTGGAATCTCTAACCTTGCCGACTGAAGTTGCGATTGTGAAGTGCAGTGCTCATAAAGGAATCACGGATGATGTTGGTCGTGGGAATGCTTTTGCTGATGAGACCGCTAAACAGACAGCTAGAAATATGATGAGTAGAATGTATGTTGCAACGTCTGCAAGATGGATTTCTGAGTCTAGAATGTGTGAGGACACAGTGGAAAGTGTGAAAGAAATTCAGGAAGAGGCGACTGAGGAGGAAAAGCTTGCATGGAAAGAGAGCACGGGTAAATTGGACTCGAGTGGGTGTTGGATTGATTTGTCGGAACAGCAACGTTGGATGCTGCCTGATGCGTATGTGCTTGCAGTAGTAACGATGGCACATGGAGCAGCGCATATCAGTTCTAAAGGAATTTGTAAGATGTTGGCTCCAGTCTGGAAGAATGATGGGATTAGTAAGTGTGCAGAAAGAGTGGTGAGAAATTGCATGGTATGCCTGATGCATAATCCTGGCAAGGGAATCCCCACACCCGCTGGTCATTTCGCTCCTCCTTCTTGCCCCTTTGAAGTGATTCAGTTAGACTTCATTCACATGGATCGTTGCAACAATTTAAAGTACGTCCTAGTGGTAGTTTGTGCTTTTTCCAGATGGATCGAAGCATATCCACTGAAGGACAATACTGCCTTGTCCACTGCCAAAATCCTTCTCAAAGAATATTTCCCCAGGTATGGCATGCCACGGATTGTATGGTCAGATAACGGAAGTGAGTTCGTAGGGAAAGTTATGCAGAGTGTGTGTGCCGGTTTAGGGATCAAACAAAAGTTCCACAGTGCGAACCATCCCCAGTCTGCTGGTTTAGTTGAGGGTTATAATGGCACCCTCAAGCTGAAACTTGCTAAAATACAAGCATCCACGGGTTTGCCCTGGCCAGATGCACTACCTTTGGCCCTGTTATCCACGAGAGCGACTGTACATTCTAGAGTAGGGCTTAGTCCATATGAAATAGTGTTTGGTCGTCCCGCCAATGTTTGGGGGGTGCCTAGGCCAAAGGAATTCAGACAGCTGGAATACCCAATGTTAATTGATTACCTTTTCGACTTGACTGCTAAATTGAGTCTTATTCACCAACAGGTTTTCGATGCATTGCCAAAGCCACCGGAGAGTCCAGGTCATCAGCTGAAACCAGGAGACCAAGTAGTAATTCGTAATTTTGCAAGGACGAAAAATCTTCAACCCAGATTCGTCGGCCCATACCAGGTGTTGTTAGCGACGAGAACTGCTATTCGTGTGGCTGGACGAAAAAAACTGGATTCACACAACACACGTCAAACGTGTGCCCCTGCCACTTCCTTACGACAACTGGGTGAAGAAAGGAATCGGTGCCTCTGAAACGGAACAAACACCCAGGTTTATCCCTTTCAGCGATGCAGAACTAATCACTGACACATCGAACTCTGACTCTCCTCCTGAAACTGCTCTTTTGAACTCTGAACATTTGCCATCTGCATCAAAAGAACATTTGCCATCTGCGAACGTGAACATTGCAACGTCGGCTGAAAATACATTGTTTCCAGATCAAACAGCTCCTGCAAAACTGAGATACAATTTACGATCTCGCAATATGGACAAATAAAGCAGGAAACTGCCTATTTTACACATTTGAATTTTGATACATTGCCTCCAGCCAGGAAGTTTGCTAAATACTTTGTATTGTTTTGTTGTTTTAAAATTGCCTTGCCGTCTGGGTAGCCGTAGGGTCGTGGCTGTGTGCCTAGTTGAATCTGCGGGGGTCAGACACAAGGTCGATCTTTCTGTTAGTTCTGGGAACTCCCAGGGCTGATAGAGGCATTTTCATCTACGTACACATCATCAGTGGTCGCGAGCGGATTGTAGAAGATGGAGCTTCCTGAGCTGCAACGAGAGAATGTAATTTATGTTCGCAGAAATAGACTGTACAAAATTCTTCATAGCAAATGCTTTCTAATGCAATGTGCAGTTACGTTTTTGATTGTTTTGATAACGTTGGTGGGTGGAATCGTCTTTGGTGTGCATTTGATTTTTACGCCGGTAACAACTACAGTACCTCCCCTTGATCCTGCTACTTCTACTGTTTCTTCTATGCATTCTTTTCACTCGTTTCCTGAACACGAGCAAGCTCGACGCTCAGAATTCATTAATAACACTTTTGTACAGCTCTTGCATCAACACCAACTGGTAGTTAACACTACAGACTGCTGGGTGTGTGGCTTGATACCCCACACTATGGAAAAAGGCATTCCCTATCTAGTCTTGCCTTTTAGCTATAATGGATCATTTCAGGCCTTTCAGACCATTTTTGCCTATGCCCTTGAGACCTATCCTCCGCGTCCACCACGTTCCACTAAATACAACTCAGCCAACAAAGCTTTAGTCCAGGGAATTATTGACATGATTAAAGATGTCAATAATACTCCATCTTACCCTAGAGATGAATTACGGGTATATTTGAGTTGGAACTCCACAGAGTATCGCCTTAGTTTGGGAGAAAGCAAGCGTAAAAGCTCCACTCCAGTCTGGGTCGTGCCTCACCGAGGTCAAGTCTGTTTGCAAGGAAATGGGAGAAATCCGAGAGCTCAGCTAGGGAGGAGTGAGTGCGTTGAGACTTACGTGTTTCCGTCTAACTCTTCCCCTGCCTTCCTTACTGCTAGGGGTACCTACTTCATCTGTCAAGACAGAGCGTATACATGGCTGCCTGCTGACTTTTCAGGTTCATGTTATATTGCTCGATTGTTGCCTCCAACGTACACTGCTTCTTCAGATTATCACAAGACCAGAGTAGCAAGAGGTGTCTTCAGCAAGGAAGATACCGCTGGTCAGGAAGCTGGAGACTTCTTCAAAGGTTTCCTTCCGTTTTGGGGGCCTATGGCCAATAGTAGAAACCTACGTCAGCTAACACGGATAGTTGAATCTACTATTACAGAAACTGCTGGTGCCCTTAGTAACTTGACAGCTGAGCTTCAGGCGGATCGTCTCATGACGTTGCAGAACCGTATGGTTCTAGACGTAATACTTACAGATCGAGGTGGGGTATGCAGAATGATCCAATCGAGCTGCTGTGTTTTTATTCCCAATAATGCTCCGACTGTCTATGAAGCGATGTCTAAGCTACACAAGATTTCCGACTCTATACACGTAGACAAGGGAAACTGGTCCTTCATGGAGTGGTTTTGGACTCTGCTATCAGCGTGGGGATGGAAGGTTCTGATGGTCATTGGTGTCATCCTAGTATTTCTGTTCTCATGCTGCCTTATTATCCAGTGTGGTCCCGCTTTGTGTAGTCTCTGTGCTGCAACATGTTTCAGACAACCACCTGCGTTTGGAGAAAAGGCGCGAGAAAAAATGATGATGCAACAACATGTCACTGACCTGATGAGCATAGAGATAGACTCGGACATAGAGTAATTGCCTACGTAAGGGCAAAAGGAGGGTCTGAGGTTCCGTGACGATTTGAACCTGTGTTTTCAACATTGTCGTAAATACATAATTTTGGTATCAGTGAACCGCAAATGATCCCTTTAGCAAATCCTGGTGTTTTCGCAATGCTACGAGCAAGAGCACTCCTGTTACGAGCACATTTCTGGTCTACCCATGGCATCCATCTTAGATCACGGAAGCCATTTTGTGTTTCTTGCCCTCACATAGACAATGGACACGCAGTGACCTCTTTCACTTAAGGACACGTAAGCTTTAGCCGGAGATTCACCTTGATAGTGACACGTGCACCTTAGAACAGAACACGCCATGGCTAGATGACTCGACAGAAACTGCCTCCTCTGCCCGAGGCCAGTCCTGCTATACTGGTTCTCGTGTTCTTTCCCACTCTTTTGTTAGGGGTGTTCGGTTTCCTCTCACTGGGGATGGTTGCTCGGTCAGGGGGTGGGTTGGCTGTTCCCCAGTCCCGGTGGTGGGTGCCCTGTTAGGGTTGCCTTCTTGTTCTGGGGCCCTGTTGTTTGGGGTTCCCTGCTTCCCGGTTGCTGGGTTTTGCATTTCTGTCTGTTGGCTGGGTTGACGGTTTGTGCGGCTGCTGCCCCTGGTGTTTTCTTTTCCTTTTGGTTTTTGTTGCTCCTCTGTGGCTGAGTCGCTTCTTGCATCCTGCGTTTGACCCTTGGGGTTTCTAGTCTCCCTCTTTCTTGGATGATTCTGTTGTTGCCCGGTGGTGGGGGTGGTGTTGTACCCTCCCTCTGTCCTTGGCCTTCGTTGGCAGTTGGCTCCATGCTGTGCTGGTGGTGCCCCAGATGTCCCTTCTAGCTGGCATTCGTGTTTTTCCTGTTGCCTAGCGCTGGGTTGTGTTGCACATGCCTGGCCTGTGAGGTTTGGATTTCCTGTTGTGGTTTCCTTTCCCCTCTTGTGTTACTTTTTGGTGACTTGGTCCGCTTTTGGGGGTCCTCTGCCTCTCGGCTGCTGGTTCCTTTGCCGCCTGTGGCGTCTGGGTGTTGTGCATCATCCTTGGCTTCTGCCTGGGCGACTCCTTGGTTTCTGGGGCACGCGTCTCCTGTACCCCACCCTGTCTGCAGGTACGGTTCTTGTTGATTCCACCTGGCCTGTAGCCTTTTCCGCCCTGCCGGTTCTTGTTCCCCACTACTCTCTGTGTTTGCATGGGGTCTTGCTGGGTGATGCCTGCCTGGGTGTACTCCTCGCCATGCCTGGTCCTGTTCGAGGCTAACAGGTGTGTTGGGGGGCGGCTGGTTTTGGGACTGGTGTCTGCCTCCCCTGGTGTGTGGGCTGCGTTGCGGCTTTTCTGCTCCTCCTTGTTGGCCCTGTGGTTTCTGGCTGGCTATGCCTATGCTCTAGGGCTGTGGTTTTTCCCTTGGGGCCTGTCGTTTGGACTTGGCCCTTTCTCGTTCTGGTGCGATGGCTGGTTTTGGGCTGTGGGGTCTCTGGTCCTTGCTCTTTTGTTGGCTTTGCGGTTCTTGGGTCGGCAGGTGTTCGGTCTTCCTTTTTTTCTTTTTCGGTCCCTCTCCCCTCATTGGGTTGTGAGCCTTTGGGTTCTCGGAGTGCCTCTCCTTTAGGTTTGGTGGTGCCTGGGGTCTTCTGTTCTGTTGTTGGGGCCTGGGCTTTGCCTCTGTTGGGTTTTGGGTTTGCTGCCCCAGTGTTTGGCCTCTCTTTGCCTTGATGGAAGGGCTGCAGGTGCCTCCTCTGCTTTGTCTTGTCCGGCTTTTGGCTGTGGGGCATTGGTTGCTTCGATGCCACTCTAGTGCCTTGTTTCGGTAGGGGTCTTTCGGCCTCTTGGTGGTCGGTGATCGGTGGTCCTGTGCCTGGGGTTCCTTGGTCCTGGGCTGGCCTTCTTTCCTTTCCCCATGGCCCCTTTGTGCCTGGCTGTTGCGCTGGGTTGTTGTCTTGGTTTAAATATGTGGGCTGCAGGGGTCCATCCCTTTCTTCCTGCTGCTTCTCCTCCCTGTGTGGCCAGCCTCTCCTTCGAGCCCCTGGGCATGCCAATTGGAGGCCTCCTGAATGGCTGGCCTGCCTGTTTGGCCTGCTGGCTTCTTGGGTGTTTTTAGGGATGCCTGCGGGTTTGGGTGGTGGGCTTCCCTGTCTTTCCCTCTTGTTTTTGCCCTATGAGGCAGACAGACGGAAGCGGTCTGATTGCTGTACTTCTAAACTAAAGAAATCTTTACTACCAATGCAGAGTATATTGTTTGCCAGGGAGCACCCGCATTCGCAACAAGAAAAACATAAACTGCTGATTTCTCATCTAAGCCAGAAAGTACAGAAAATAGCCATTGCACTATTTTCAAATTGGATTTCTAGGCTCACGCCCTCACTAGGGAACCCAGCTGGGTTTCCAAGTGAGTACCTTTCCTTTCACAAAAAACACGGGTTGCCCACACCAGTCTAAATAGCCCAGCGATTCTATGATCAGATGTCCCCAATACTATAGGTCCTGAAGAGACCCTACATCCAGAATAGGATTGAAACGCCGTCGACAGTAAAGAAGAAAGCGAACCACTGAAATTACACTCTATGATTGCATAGGGGTCTATATATTTGTAACAAACTGAAAACTGGTTGCTTTTCCTAAAAACAAATGTGTTTGAAACCTTGTAAACATTGTTACACAACGTCACGTATATATTTTGCTAGCTTCATATTTCACTTGGGACACCTTACACAACTGTGAACATTCTTTTTTATGTGTATATATTTGAGCAACTGTGTATAGTTGATTACTTAATACAACTATTGAACTAAATGTTCAGTGTATGTAGTTCTTTCTTTCTGACATCACCTATAACTCCTGACTATTGCGATTTCGCAATTTCTTTCAAATCAATATTAAGTATAAAATTCCACAGGAACCGCTGTTTTTCTTAAAATACTTTATCACCCTGGTTCGATAGTGAGTAGGGTTCTTTTGTCTTCTTTTTCGACCGTTCTGCAGGTAAGGCATAATATTTTCTTGTAGGAGGATCCAGAGGCAGTCTTTGCCGACCTTATTAATGATGTGTTTCAGTTAGTAATTGAGCTAAAGCCTGATGGACTTTTCTTAACAGAGATAGGTCTGCACGGAAAGGTGGATGAGTGGCCATTACTTTTTACTCGTCTTATCAATGCAGTACATTCCCCATCAAAAAATGTAGTCAAATGGAAGATAAATGGTTTTCTCTAAAAATTTCACCTAATCTTTCTTTTTCAGGCTTACTTATTTATCACCCACGAGGAGCGTGTGAGGAGTTTCTGAACTCTATAGGAGAAATCCTTGATAATTCTCTGTGTGAAATTCGCAAACTTATCAGTCCTGGGAGATGTTAAGATAGACTGCTCAAATGACTCCTTCTCTGGACGTTTGGTGGAGATACTGGCAGCCTTAAACTTCCAACAGTTTATAATGTTCCCAACTTATAAGGTTGGCCACACTATTGATTTAGTGTTCCCTGGCCTTGATCTGACTACAGTAGGGTCTCGTAGGTCGAATCACCATTTTATTTATTTTAAAGTTTGATGATAGTGAGAAACCCTACTGAATGGTCTAAGGCAAGGATGGCTCACAGTAGGTAACCAACCAATAAAAATGATTTTGACATGGCCTTTGGGAATTCTTATCCTGTACTTAAGGGTCTCCCAGCTGGGGCCTGTCTACCTTGATCTCTTGCCCTGCTAATCAAGCAGCACTTCTTCGAGTTATTCACTCTTGTCATAGTGCCAGATCATCATCTTGGTTTTCTCTCAACCTTACTCAAATTAAAGAACACTGTGAATAGTAGGCATGTGAGATACAGTCTGGAAGACAGACTTATTTACAGATGGGCTTTAAAAGATTATCGCAGAAAGATCAAGAGAGCATAAGCTGATTTTTTTGCAACCAGAATTAGAAAGGCAGACAGTTCAGTGCATTAGGGGCCAGATGTAGGTAGCCCAATACCCGTTGGTAACGGCCAAAAATCGGTATTTTCGGCCGTTACCGACCGGTATTGAGCATTTGGGATGTAGGAGTCCGAAAATCGCCCGCATCGGTAAATTTACCGAATCGGTAAAGATACCGAATCGGTAAAATACTGAATCGGATAATTTACCGAATCCGTAAATTTACCGAATCGCAATGGTTTGCGAATCGGTAAATTTACCGAATCGGTAACATACCGAATCGGTAAATTTACAGAATTTGTAACATACTGAATCGGTAAATAAGAAGTGGTAAAATTGAAGTATGAGATGTAGGTAAGCTCTGAAATACCGAATTTGCTTCAAATTCGGTATTTAAGAGTCGGTATTTACCATGGATTGAAATCAGGTGGTAACCAGGTGCAACCTATAAAAATGGACCCAAAATGCAATTCTTCTTGCACAATGGCGGCATTTTATGTCATTGCAAGACGGCTATGGCTACAGGAGGAAGGATAGAGGGAATGGCAGAGAGAGGAGCAGGTCTACAGACAGAGGATCACCCTGTTCATGCTCAGAGAGGCAGAGATACTCCAGAGTTACAGGTTGGCCCCAGACACCATCACGGACCTCATCAGGGACCTCCAACCACTGTTGGAGCACACTACCCCAAGGGCACACACTATTCCACCCCATGTGCAGGTGCTGTGCAGCCTACACCTGCTTGTGTCTGGGAGCTATCAGAGTGTGGTTGCTGCAGTAGGTGGGGTGACCCAGAGCAGCCTGTCAAGGTTTTCCCACAAATTCCTTGACGCCATGTTACAGATTATGGATCATTATATATCTTTTCCTGCAACCCATGCTGAACTGGTCCAAACAAAATCTGACTTTTACCAGATGGCACGATTCCCCAATATAATTGGCTGCATTGATGGCACGCACATTCCCATTTGTCCCCCTGCTGCCACCGAATATATATACAGGAATAGGAAGTCCACCCACACCATCAATGTGCAGGTGATTTGCAATGCAAAGTGCGCCATCACTGACCTTGTGGCAAAATTCCCTGGGAGTACCCAAGACTCCTATATATTTCAAAACAGCGGCATCTATGCACGGCTGACTGCAGGGGAATTGCAGTAAGAAGTACATGTATGCATGTGAGTAATGCATTCCCATTTCCTATTAGGAGACAGTGCATATGCCCTCCGCTCCTTCATTCTCACCCCCTACCTCAACCCCTCAACACCCAGCCAAAGGAAATATAACCGGGCCTACAAGAGCACAAGAAATGTTGTGGAGCGTACCTTTGGTATCTGGAAAACGCAGATTCAGGTGCTTGCACAAGAGTGGAGGTGCAAGGCAGTATACCCCCATCACTTGCTGTAAGATCATTACTGCCTGTGCTATGTTGCACAACATTGCTGTGAAGAAGGGTACTGAGGTGGAGTTGTCAGAATATGAGAACCATGACAACGACATTCCTGTGCCTGAAACACAACCTGCTAGAGTGTCAACACCAAGTGACGGCAGATACAGATGTGAGGAGATTACACACAACTATTTCTGAGTAAAGTCATTTTGACTGAGACCTATGTTGAAAGCACAACATTTTGTTTAATTTAGTATATATCTGGGTATGTTAAGGAACAATTGTGCACCAGTAAGCATTTCACTGCAATGCTCACAGTGAGTAAACACACACAGACAGGTGTTGAATGCACCCACCGTAGTTGTATATTGTCACTACGCAGGTTTCAATGGCACAAATGTGCAACACAGACTTTCTAATTTCTAAATTGTATGTCCAATGGCAGTAGCCCATACTATTAACTGTTCATTTGCGGCCACGCTTCGCACTGGCAGATGTATGTGGCTCACTCTGTTCCCTGGGCGTTTGGCCTGTAGCCTCACCCTGTCGCCTGCTGCTCCTCCTTGTCTCTACAACAAAGGCGCTTGCCGTGCTGCTCCTAATGGTGCTACCTTCACTCTCCGGCACGTCAATAGCAGCAGTTTCTGCAGTTTGAGCATTAATTAGAGCCTCTAGCACACCGGTCATTCCGGCTATGCCCCTTGTCAGATGATTGCTGTTTTGAGTCAAGACTTCCTGACTGTTCATGCTACGCCTGCATAGCAGGGATGTGGCTGTTGCCAGGCGGTGAATAGCTTTGTCAGTTCTCTGTGCTTGCTGCTTCTCCCTGCGCCTTGATGTTATTTCAGAGTCCAGTTTTGTGCACAGTTGCTGCATGGATTGGGTCATGTCATGTATCCCTGTAGCCATGTTCTTGTTTACTTCCCCCAGTTCCCTGATGCCCTTACCATTTTCCTGCATGTTGATATTGAGGTTGCGCATTTGTCGGTGACAGGCCATGATGCCCTTACCCCGCATCCTCTGAATCTTGACCATGGATCCCTCCCGGCCTTAGAAGACACTGGACCCCTCCCCACGTGCACCTACACTCCTTCCTTGTACTGTGCGGCATCTAGTGGTACTAGGTACAGGCTCTGCGCTGGGCTGCAATGTGGCAGAGATGTCAGCTCCAGGCAAGTTGTGTGAGTCTTCACCCACCATTTCACCATCAGCTGTCTCCATTTCCATCAGTGGGGAAACAACATGCCTCCTGCTAGGTTGTGCTGCAGGTGTTTCAATATCCATTGATGCTGGCATTTCTGGTGAAGATAACAATAGTGGGGACTGTGAAGGTCTTGGGGATGCCTGCATTTCTTCAGTGATGTCAGGTTCTTGGGAAGGTGGCTGCCCAATCGGTACACCTGTGTCCTGTGATGCAATGGGACCTGGCTCATGACTTTCATCCCTCTCGGGTGCTGTGCCTTCTGCCTCCTGTGACTGCCTTCTGGATGTGTGACCTGTGGACATATGAGCGCATATCAGCTAGGTGCAAATGTCTCACAGCCATTACTATTAAACGTAGGAACTTGCACTTATTACATGCTGCCTGCCCTTCATTATGTCTGCAATCATTTGCCTAACTTGGTGGTTACTGTGCTGTATGACATGGTCTTTCATTAACTGACTACATGTACCATGATGCATTGCTACTGTTTTGCACAGACACACTGGGACTGGGGTAACTTAGCTTCAAGGGGTGAGGGATGGATGAGGGTGTGAGGAGGATTGCTGTGCATGCATCTTACCTTTTCTACTTGCAGCTTTCGCCGAGCTGTCCATTTCTCCCAGTCCGTAGACGCTTTCTGGCTCCAAGGTTGTGGCCACCATCTCCTCCAGGTCAGTGAGGTGAGGTGCTGTGTTCTTTCCTCCACCTTTTTACGAGGCCTGTTTGTGGTGGTCTGCAATTTTTTTTGTGAGGCTCCTTAGGTCATAAAACCTCTTTTTTAAATCTTCTGTGACTCTGGTGGTCACTTCCACTGCATTGACTTTCTCAAGGACATCATGCCAAATCTTCCTTTTTGCAGATTCAGGCACAGAGAGGGACTGCCTTCCAAAAAGTTTGTGGTGCACCTTTACCACCTCCTCCACAAGGACCTGGAGCTCCATGCTGCTGAATTTGAGCTTTCTTTTTCTTTCTCTCTGCTCTGTGTCCTTGCTGCTTGCCATGTTTGAGGTTTAAAACATTGGTATTTCCAATGCATTCCTATGGGCCTTTTGGCCCATAGGGATGAATGGGAAATACTGATTCGGTAAATACCGAATCAGTAAATACCGATTCGGTAATTTCCGAAAGTCCGATACCGAATTTTACCGAATTGGTAAAAAATACCGATTTTTTCCCTACATCTCATTTACCGATTTTTGAATACCGAATCAGTAAAATTCGGTATTTAAGAATCAGTAAATGACATTTACCTACATCTAGCCCCAAATGTTTAAGATTGTGTGACAATTTTTTCATCCCTAAGCTTGTTGCACCAGGATTCCTGCCTTCCAAGAGCTTTGCCACAAGCTAGCCACTTTTCCGTCAATAAAATTGAGAATATTCAATGTTATGGACCTGATTTATATCTTGGAAGGACAACTGCCATCCCACTGTGGAGGCGGTTCCAAGCACTCGATCAAGCCTACCATTGTCCACCCACCATATTCAGATGTTGAGGCAATACACATTAGACCTCCATGGATGCGGTTGTGTATACTGGCTAACAGTACTCCTTTGCCTTGAGGGCTGCGGGATTCTGTCAAGCCAATCTAGATGTCCTGTTGTGCTGGCGGTGTCCTGGATGCGGAGTCCTTATAGAGTGAGGCCATGGTGGTGTGGAAATAGGTAAGTACTAATTATAGCATTACACATATATGTTGTGCGTCTGTCATATTGTATATGTAGGTGATGAATATTGACATTCATTTCACATATACCATTGCACACCAAAAACATACACACACTAGTGTAAGTACACCCATAGTCAACACAAGCACAACACCCACCAGCACCATCAAAGAAATATTTTTTATGTGTCACTACAGGTATGTAAATTTTACCACGATAACTCATAAGAGGAACACTCATGCATGACACATGAAAAATTGCATGTAAGTGCAAATTAAAAATACAAGAGGTAAAAGCTAAATTTAACTCTGGATAATAGGGAGACAAGTGACATAGAAGTCTACCTTAGATTCCGGTGATAATCAGGTTGCTGAGCAATGTGGTCAAATAGCAGCAGTACAGGAAGGAGGTGGACAGTGGGATTTAAGATGGAAACAGAAGTGGGAAGGTGAAAAAAAGCTGAGTTTTCACCTTTTTTTTTGTTTCCACCAACCGGAGTATGGCTGTGTGGCCGTCACATTTGGCTTGACAGAAAGGCACATCATAATCAGATCGGCTGTCTTTTTGTCGCATCTCTCTCCGACAGTTACTTCAGGCTGTGGTGCCATTGACATGGATGAGTATTTATTGCAAAGGTGGTAGGACCGTGGTGGTCTTTCGCCAATTGACCTGATGACATCAAAATAGGGTTAGCTGAGCGCCAAGTTGGCGGACTGAAATACCATCAGAAAAGAAATACAGGGGCCGATCCACCAAGATGTAAATCAGGCCCTTTGTTGTCAATAGGGATTTGGTCTCACCTTCTCGGTACAATGGTCTCATGATAAATGCCATATGCACTCTATCCAGCTTTTACCGGATTTTGCTGGTATTATCATTGAAAGCTATTCTACGCTGTTAGTCAGCTATTCCTCTGGACCCACTTCCTTGATGTGTTATTTCACATGCAATTAATGCATTTATTCTGGTTTTTAACTCTATTTCTAATTCTTCTCTGGTTAGGTACCCTCATGCTGGAAACAGGCAGCATTTATCCCTGTACTTAGAATCTGGCAGTGGGTCTGACCAATTTGGAGCAGTGGAACAGCCTTGTGTTGAATCCAATCATTTTTACATGACAGAGTACAATCTGTATTTTTGTGTCTTAAGGGCCTGATTTAGATCCTGCCAGAGAGGTTACTTTGTTTCAATTGTGATGGATATATTCATTTGCTGAAATATAACTACCATAAGATATAATGGGATGTATATTTCAGTGGATGGTATATCCATCATTGTTGTGACATACAAAACCGCCTAAATCAGGCCCTAAGTTTGGCACCCCCTCGTTGAGCCCTATATTATTTAGCATGTATGTCTCACCATTAGCTCACATTATTGAAAAATTTGGCATAAAGCTGATTTCATATTCTTTTGGGAAGCAGGTCTAGGTTGATCCGAACTTCTTCAAGAGATGTGTTCTGGAGGTCATAAATGAGATGAATGAGAACTGTTTGAAGTACAATGCATCTAGGACAAAGATTCTCTGTTGTGGTCTCTCTGCTGCTGAATGGTCCAATCACTGGTGGTCATTGACATTGGGCCCCCCACCTTCTACAGTGGTGAGGAATGTAGGTGTTATGTTTGGTAATACTCTTTCTTTTGCCCAACAGATCTCTTCGGTGTTGGGGTCTTGCTTTACCTTGCTAGGAGCTATGAAGAACACATATCAATTTGTCCCCCTAACACCATTGTGCATGTGTTAATCATCTCCAGATTAGACTATGCCAATACAATCTATTTAAGTTTTCCATCCTATCTGCTAAATGTAAAAAGAACAACTAATGGACAGAATGCAGAACAATGTCATATATTCACCCCATTTTTCCATAAAATTAGATTGACAAGATTTTTTGAGGATAAGGACTATACAGAAGAAATTAACATCTTAGGACTCAAACCCAAATCCACATTCACCCCCCCATATCAGTCAGGTTGATAATAAAATGTATGTATTTGAACAAATAGTAGAGGCCAACATACGCAAGGTTTGGGAATACTAACCTCCCAATACTCATAATATTAGTAAACAACAAAAAGGAGCTATCTTGAGCCTCAAAAATGATTTGAATATAACAATCAGACCTGCAGACAAGGGGGGTGGGGTGGAAATTTTTGACACGTCCAAGTATGAAAGCAGGGTTCTGAAACTCCTTAATGTGGAGGCTCATTACCAGAAAGTCTCTATGAACAATTGGACTACCCTCAACAGAGAAATTACTAATCTCATATCAGCAGCCAAAGACAATGAATGGATCTCAGAAAAGGAATATAGGTTTTTAAATGATATAAGAGCCATCATCCCTGCGTTGTATGGATTACCGAAAATCAATAAGGATATCAATAACCCACCACTTAGACCAATTGTCAGCTGCATTAATTCCCCACTTGAACCATTAGGTCAATATGTAAACAGTTTTTTAAAACCACTGGTTCAGAGGCTAAAATCTTACTTTAAGGATTTGGCACATATGATAACTACTATAGAAGGCCATAGCTTTAATAATCAAACACAATTGCTGGTCGCCCTTGGTATTGACGCTTTGTTATCAAACATACCCCAGGATGCAACACTAAGGGGCCCATTATGATGTCGGGCGGATTGCCTCCGCCAGGCTGGCGGTGGCCACCGCCGGCCTGGCGGAGGCAATCCGCCCGACATCCATTTCCTGATTCCCCCCGCCAGATTAGGAGGGCGGAGGGGACAGCAACGGACGGAAAGACCATCCGCCGCTTTACCACTGCGGTCGCCTTGCGACCGCGGTGGTAATAGATCAATATGGTGGCGGTGTCCAATGGACACCGCCAGCCATATTACAATGGCTATATGCAGAGGCCTTTTCGCGGCGGCAATGCCGCCACGGAAAGGCAGGCGGCAATTGCTGCGGGGGTCCCCTGCGGGGCCCCCAGGTGATGACAGAGGTGGAGGGGGACATGGGGGGTACCTATGGTACCCCCCACATTTGCATATGCAAGGCGGCAGGCACCGCACGGTGTCTGCCGCTTTGCATATGCAAATGCGCAAAAGAATTTTTAGCATTGTGGCGGGCGGTGCAGAGTGCACCGCCCGCCACAATGCTTAAATTACAGGATGTGCCCGCTACAGTGGCGGGCACATCCTAATTCCCCCCACGGGACCCCCGCCCTTATGGCGGGCGGTCCCGTTCTCCGATAGGGTGACGGGCAGACGATGTCCGCCCGTCATCCTAATGGGGCCCTAAATGTCATCAGCAGCATCCTGGGCTCTGCCGAATGGAGAGGAGCACATGTCCATTTCATCTTAGCATGTGCTGGCCTGGTCTTAAAACATAATTTGTTTCTGTTCAAAGAAGACCTCTACCTCCAACGCATGGGGATCAGCACGGGGTGCACTTGCACCCAAAGTCTGGCCTGTCTCTATGTGGGGCAAGCTGAGGAGAACCACATCTCCAATTAATCTGCTCAGTTTTTTAAGAATGTCTTTAAATGGAGCAAGGTCATTGACGACATCCTCTTTATTTGGGAAGGCACCGTTGACCTTTTGGAGGAATTTCTACAGTGGTGGAATTTAGGTCATATTACATTCCCATCAGAGTACAGTAAACAAAGTGTACATTTCTTGGACTTAAAAATTAAGGATGTTAATGGTAAATTAGAAGTGGAGCTACTTTCAAAACCCACTGGCAAGAACACCTTATTACACTACTCGAGTTTTTATCCTAAGTCACAGAAAGACAACATTCTATTTGGGCAGTTTCTTTGATTATAAATGCGTATGCATGCGCATTCCTTGCGAGAAATGCGCATGCGCAGGCGTGCGCGCATGTGTAGATCACCGTGAGGTGGCGAGGAAGAGAAGAACGGCAGCCTGGGGACGCCGCAGTCAAGGTACGTCTTTATTATTTTACCTTTAATGTCTTTTTATTTAATTCTTACTAGTGGGGGAGGCGGGTGGCGGAGTGGAGCAGAGTTCCACGAAGTTGGTTCCCAATTCCGTGGACCTCAGAGTAGTCCTGCTCCGCCAGCTCTGCCCACGGTTATCCCCAACACCTCTACCTTCATTGCCAGTGAGACATGGTGCATCTTGGCAAAGGTATCAGGGCAACAATGGACCAGCACACTCAACTCTCACCTACCCACTACCAACAATCGGTGGACATCTTCGCCAACTAGGTCACTGCAAGGTATGATGAAGTTGCGCCTAAGAAACCCACCGACCCCAAAAATTAGCTCAACACCCGAACTTGTTCAAGGCAGAACTGAAAACCCAGAAAGTTGACTGCAGACAGAAAGATAGTAGATGGCGCACTAGTAAGACCCTAGAGGACCGAAAACACTTCAAAGATCAACTTATACTAAAACCTCTAGTAATACCTGAAGAAAACTGCCCTACCCACCCACATCAAGGACAGATCCAACAACAGCAAGGAACTTTTTAACATAGTCAAGGAGTTCCCCAACCCCATGGCAACTGAAAACAACATCACACCCTTGCAAGCTCTCTGCAACACCCTCTCAGACTTTTTTCCAATAAAATCAACACCATCAACAAGACTTCGTACCCCAAACCTCCCTCAATACAGCATCAACCTACCACACATGTGTACTGATGCACATCCACACCAGCTCACCTCCTGGAACACCCTCACTGAGAAGGAAATACATCCTATGAGAGATCTGTCCACTTTGGAACCCCAGCAGATCTCTCCCCACACCAAA
This sequence comes from Lissotriton vulgaris, assembly GCF_964263255.1. NCBI lineage: Eukaryota > Metazoa > Chordata > Amphibia > Caudata > Salamandridae > Lissotriton > Lissotriton vulgaris. The sequence goes on along the minus strand of NC_141696.1, from coordinate 906,093,724 downwards.
CATTCTAACTTAGCAATCAACCAGTCAGCAAAGAACTCAATAAGTTCCTCAAACCCTCAATCACCATGGCCCCCTTCCTGCAGAAATGGTGAAATACCGACATGAAGCCACTGCTGAATAAGACATCCACGGAACCAGGACAACCTAAGAACTACTGACCCATCGTCTTGCTCCCTTTCCCAGCAAGGTCATCAAGAAAGCCATCAACATCCAGCACACTAGACATCTGGAGAACCACAACTTTCTGAACCACTCCCAATCTGGCTTCAGAGCAAACGACAGCACTGAGGCTGCCCTAGTCACAGCCACAGCCAACATCAGAATGCTGTTAGACCACAGCAAAACAGCAACCCTCATCCTCCTTGACCTCTGAGCAGCTATCAATACTGTTTTCCACCCCACACTGATCAACATAATTCACCAGAGGAAATCCAAGAAGCATCCCTCCAGTGGATTGAATTCTACATCACAGGAAGAAAGCAGAGGTCATCCTCTCTACCTATTCCTCGCTCACTAACAGCATCAGCTGCTGTGTACCTTAAGGCTCATCCTTCAGCCCAACCTTCTTCAATGTATACATGACACCCTTGGCCAACATCACCAACATCGTCAAGAGCAACAGACTCAAAATCATCTTCTATGCCAACCACACCAAACGAATCCTGTTCGTGACGAACGACCACCAAGAACAAGTTCCAAAGATGCATGAAAGACATTGCTGCCTGGATGAACAGCACCTATCTCAAACTCAAAACTAACACAACAGAAGCATTAATCCACGGGAAAGGAGGATACCCTCTGGAACAGTGAAGGGTTGCCACGTGAGCTGGGCTCAACCCCCAAAGCCTGCAACCTCGGCCTCATCCTTGACAGCTAGCTATACATTAAGAAGTAGGTCAGAGCTTTCTCCACCTCTTGCTTCCTAACCATCTGAATGCTCAGGAAGGTCTTCAGATGGCTCCTACCCAACAACAGGCAAACAGTCACACAAGCTTTTCTCACCAGGAGACTAGACTACGACAACTCCCTCTACATAGGAATCACTGCCCAACTCATGACGAAACTCCAGACCATCAAGTACACCGTAGTCAAACTCATGCTTGACCTCCCGAGATGGAGGCACTTCACCCCTCACCTCAGGAAACTCCACTGGCTACCAGTTAAGAAGAGATGTCAGTTGAATCTGCTCACCCATGCTTACAAGGCACTACACAACAAAGGACCGGTGTATCCCAACAATCAAATGAATTTCCAGCAACCTACTAGGAAACTCTGATCCAAATCCCTCTCTCTAGCAGCCACCTGACGTATTTGCCTGACAAACTGAGTGATTGATTGATTGAAAGAGCTTTATCGGTTTACCATAAAAAAGCACATTACTTGTAAATTGCTAGCCTCAGTACATTGATCTTTTCAGCAGATGTCCCCAAATACACTTGTAGTAGGCTTTGTCTTTTCCAACCTGGTACGAAATGAACATGCCCTAATCCCAAAATGCTCTTCGTTCTGCATGAAAACTAGAGGTGGTCAATGTTTCTCTGTGCTGGCATTAAAGGCTCTAAATAAGCAACTTTTGGCTTTGCAACATCTTAAGAATGAATGCATGTTTGGGTCTAATAATAGATTTGGATTTTAGAAATTAATTCATTTGCCCTCGCTGTTAGTTCCCTCCGGTGTCTCTAGCATTGGGATGCCTTTTGGTAGCTGCGTCCTCTATAAATTCAGTGATTGATGGATTAATCGCTGCATTCTCTTTGATAATATAGTAAGAGTGACAATTATTACATTCAAAAGCATACAAAAGGTGTCCTGCTTTTTATCTCACTAACCATGTGTCAAAAGGGAACAATTCCACTGCATGCTATTGAAATTAGGGGTTCACTCAAAGAACCAGGACCTCCCACCATGTGAGGGATAGCATGGGTTTGCTTTGATCATAAAGGGGTTGGGAATGGTGATGTGCTTTAATGACCAGGAGAGGTATTCTATTGATGACACCATTAGGAAAAAGAGAGCATGACAAAGTAATTAGTGTATATGGACTAGTGGATCACTGCTTAGATACCACTTCCCTCATTGCCCACTGGCTGATTTTGACATCCTAAAGAATTACTCCCAAGGAACAACTGTTGTCTGGGTTGAATCTCTAGGCCTTGCAATACCTGATGCCATCACTGCTCAGTCATGGGATGTGCATAAACTCTGTTAAACTATGATCAACAAGTCTTATTAGATTTCCAATGTTTAATGTTTTTGGATGTTTTTCATAATTTCATATCTCTTATTACCCTCAACCATTTATTTGTTAGTTTAGTGTGTGCCTAATCATTAAAATGTTGATGATGTTTCTGATTCTGTCAAGCATAGAGGGGTAAGATCAGTGCTTCTTGCAAAACACTACCTTTACTTTTAGGTGTTACATTGTTTGATTCTGGTAGAGCTCAGGCATCGCTCATATCAGGACTGGCACCTCTTTTCACTATACTTAACAACCAGTTTTCCTGCTACAGTCAGATTATATTACCAAAAGCATTACATTTTCTTGTGAGTTTAGATACAGTCTCCGGAGAATGCTGAGCCTGAGAGCTATAGCTTCATCACAAGTGCTAGCACTCTGAAGTAACAGGAAAATATAATTAGCCTTTCTATCACATGAAGGGCACATCCTGTGTACAAGCCACAAACTGTGCACAAGGCACACTGTGCAGGCACAAAGGCAATGCACAATGGGTTTTCGAGGATCCAGACAGGGTACATCGGGGCATATTATCAAGGGGGTTTATCTCCGCTTTTTTGGCTTTAAAAGCCAAGAAAGCGGAGATAAAATTATCTCCCTATTACCTAGCTGTTGCTAACACCAGTTAGCGACAGCTAGAAGGAGATAGCGACCATCTTGGGCCCCACTTTGCATGTCAGTGATATTTATCACTAATGACATGCAAAGTGGGCGTGCCAAGATGTTAGCAACTGAAAACAGTCGCTAACATCGCTATCTCCTATTACCAACTTTTGGAGATATTCGCGCTAAGCGCGAATATCTCCAAAAACTAACACCTGCCCTGAGCAGTTCTTAGCCATGTTATCCAATGGGAGGTGGATAACATGGCTAAGAGCATTAGCTCGGTAATGCATGAATATCGCTGACTTTTCAGCGATATTCATGCATTGCGGCGATTTTTATCGCATTTGCGATAAACCTTGGTAATACCAAGGATTATTTGCGGTAAAAATCGCCGCAGCTCAGCGGTAAATTTTTGTCTCTAACCGAGCAATAGCGATAATTATCGCTATTGCTTGGTAATATGCCCCATCATGTGTCCAGAAGCTGCTATGTACAGCTGAAAGTGAAGTAAAAGAACTGGTTGCTTGCTAAAAGCCACCTGTAGCTTCCAGGTCCCCTACATAGCCAAGTTCAGGCCCTGGATATTTTAAGAGCTTGTGATTTGCACCCAGGCCCTGCTGCAAAAGGAAAATGTCAGCCATTGAAACCAGTATCTGCTGCCCAGAACCAAAGTACAAACACAATGGCTCCTTTCGCCAGTATGAATGAAGGACACAGCATGTGTGCCAGCTGTAGCAGCCAAAGGTCACGTTCAGAAGCCCTTGGAGTTATTCATTTGGACAGGATATAGCTCTTGTCCACACTCTGCACAGTCCACATAGAATGAGCAACATCAAAACAAAGTGGGTTCTAGGAGCACTGAGCTTTCCTACAGTGCTAGTGCTTTAGTTCCCTTTCATTTACTTGAAAGCAATTTGGTATTGTAAAATTATGAAAAATGGCCAAAAATGTTAATAAGGATGGACCCCAGATGAGCATAACCATGGATATGGTACGTTAGCTAAAAAATGTTATTTCTCACATTGCAAGAAGTCCTTAATGTGATAGATTTCAAAACCTTAGTATTTCCCCTCAGTCGTATTTTGCACTTTCCTGACGGTGAGGTGGTAAGCTAGTCTGAGGCATCAAATCATCCATGCAGAGGCTGGTAATGGTTATTGATTTCTCCAAACACTTATTTGGGTACATTATCTTTGCAAGCATCCTTGCCACCTTAAGAACTTTCTTAGTTCCTAAACATGCGAACATGGTTCAGATTTAGGACATCTTGCAAAGTAGTATTGCCTGATGCCTAAATTTCTCCAAGACAAAATCATTATCATTGTCTTGCTTGTTTGGAAGATGAAAAATGTGATACCCTATCTGTCATTGGAGAATGCTAAGATCTGCTACCCATTCCACCTGTTAGGCAATTTAAACAGATCCTTATTCGAAAAAAAGCCTTTTGACATTGACTGAAGATACATCACCTAAAACATTATGCAAGTTTGAGGTAGGCATGGGCGGAAAATCCGTTCCGCTCGCGGATTTTGCGGATTTTCGGGAAATCCGCAATCCGCGAGATTTGCGAATTTCCTGCAAAATCCGCAAATCCGCGAGCAGCGGATTTTGCTCGCACTGCTCGCACTGTTCGCGTGAGTTCGCGCCCCGCGAATAAGTGCGAAATTGCAGAAATACGATCTAAGCAAAACTGAAAGTAACTACTTACCAGGTTCAAAAGTTCAGGCACATCATTAGTAGCCATTTCCTGTAGTGCTTCCTGAGGGGCCCCTCCAGAGTTCAGTTGCCAGTTGCAACTATTATGTGACCCTGCTCTGAACCTCAGAATAGTTACACATATGCCACAAAGGTCCTGAATTACAGCTAAGGGAGACAAGCAGGAGCCAGGCTGGAAGTTAAAATCCATTAATCAGCCCCTAATTCATTATTGTCAGTTGGGGCAGGGCAGGTGTTGTAACTAATTTTGCAACAATGAAAGCACTTAGCAAGTGCAAAAGATCACTAATCAGGGCGCACTAAGGAAGCAGGTGCCAGCTAAAAAAATATTCTGTGACACATTAATCAGCCCCAAATTAATTCAGGTCACTTGAGGCAGGGAAGGTGTGCTTTGCTTTGCCGAAAATAATGTACACTGGACAACCAGAGGGTGTGGTGATGAAACAGAGGGTGGCATGGGTGGGCCAGAGGGTGGCATGAGTAGTCAGAGAGTGGCAGTGGTGACAGAGAGTGGCAGTGATGAAGAAGAGTGTCCCAAACAGGTTGGACACGTAGAAACAACAAGTTCGCAAAACTTGCGACCCGACAGGTAAGTTCGCAAATTGCGAAATTGTAAAAACCCTCGCGAACTGGCAGAAACACGGGCGAACACAAAAAAAAAAAAAATCCGCAAATTCGCGGGAATTCGCGGATTTTGCGGATTGCGAGTTTGCAAATCCGCAAATTCGCGGATTGCCAATCCGCAAAATCCGCTCATGCCTAGTTTGAGGTCCTTATCAACCTTTTTGGAGCAAGGGCTAATCCTAAGCAGGGCATTATCATTTTTCAGCTTAGACCAGGTGAAAAAATGCAAAGAACATTCAGTTTGACAAAGGCAAATATACATATTGCTCATTTTGTGAATTGAATCACGCTATACCTCACAGCAATGGAGTAGCCAGGAAAATAAATACCCCCACTATGAGCCCTAGGACATTAAATACAGAGTAATATAAGCGATCCGAAATTTTCCAATGAATGTTAGTGAGAATTGTTTACCAGAGACGAATTTGCGAAGGATCGTTCACAATACTGCATTTTATAGCATGGTTTTTAAGGAATTTGGACAAAAACTGCATTTAACTGTATTACATTTTTTATTTCTTTTGTTTTAGTCTTTTTTCATTGTCTCATTTGTGGTAAATAAATTTTACCGTATACTGAATTTCTATGCGGTATAAGTTCAATAAAATAGCTCAATCAAAAATGAGAGGCAGAGTCCGTGGCATCTGAGTTTATAAGGGTTTTATTCCATGTAATGGAATGGTTCGAACCATGGTATCATGTTCCATCACCACGAAGGTTCAGGAAGGGACAGAGCATACTTTATTAACAGTGCACAATATATATAGTAAATGCATACAATGGTGATGGATACAGAAGGCGTAACAGCTGAAAGAAACGAGATAAGAACACATGTGCGTAACAGAAGGCGTGCACAAGGGCGTACACGGAGGTGTGTGCTAGAAACGTCACATGAAAGTGTCATAAGTGGGTGGATTCATAGAGGAATCCTGCAGTGTCAGCAGAAATATATGGCTGGATGCGCGCGCAGGCAACATGACGTGTGATTGACGTGGAACTGGAGGGTGAAGGGGACTTGACATTTAGCACTATACGGGGAGACAGAAGTCTGGCGTGTCAGAACAACCTAAACCCAAATCATATCTGATATCTTGTGTTTGAGGAACTGTATTATCTAGAAGGAAAGGTCTTTCGGGCAGAGGCTATTCTATACTGACTGCTAGTGCGTGCATATGTGTCTACGTGTCTACGTGTAATGCGAGGGGCCATGGGCCTACCATGGTAACAGGAGCAATGAATTTCATGCACGGAGACAGAAAGGCCGGGCCCTTTGCTCTGCAGCTGGGGAGATGTTTACCTATATCACTAGACAGGAATGTATTTTCGAGGAGCGGAGCAGATTACTTGAAGGCTGAATTGTCTTGGCAGGCAAGCAGGCCGAGCCGGGCACCGCTCACCGCGCAGGGAGTAGGGTAAGGGTCATGGATGCAGATCCAGGCTGCAGCTTTCAGAGGCAGAAGGCAGAAAGGGCTCGATGGCAGAAATCAGGGCCTAGCTCGCTAGAGCCAGGAAAACGTGAAAGTGCACCATATAAAGACGGTGGCACGGCATACTTAGGAACGGAATTATCGACCCATTCATGGTGGATCTGAAAGAAGACATGTTAACGTTGGACGCAAATGTATTTGCGTCTTCATAGCTGTTTGTGGAGGGAAATTACATGTACTTGAAGCACGTACACGGAGCCATTGGGGTACACGTTAGGGGACACAATTAACCATAAAAATTCCAATTACCTCATTCCCTCCTTGTCCCCTACGGACCCTTCATGATATATCAATCTTCATTAGTCCATCTATTTGTTCATATAACATCATTTGCTCTGTCTTTTTCAGGTGGGATTTAGAACGTGGACTTGGATGGGGAATACATGATGTGGCACACAGGCCGCAAATCGCCGGCCCACACTGTAAACATAGGCAACAACTGAATACTATGAGAAGGGCTATTCCGAGGAAGGATAGGACTTTCCATCCCCAGGCTGATAACACGCTCCAGAGCCAACCTGACCAAGTCCAGGTGCCTGGATTCTGGTGTATCTGACTTGCAATCTTGTGGAGACGGGTTATGGCTTTATATACTGATGGTGCATTTTCTGGAATGAAAACACAGCAGCTCGATCCGATGACTCTACAAGCTCCGCCCCTATCGGCCAGGATGACGTCAAGAACGAGACGATTTTGAAGAACAACAAGTCTCATAGCAGACTGTTCCTCTGTTAGGTTGCCTAGGGCGGAAGTAGTTTCATTCACTACTGCTTCAAGGGTTCTGGTTAATTTACGTATCAGTTTACTATTCGAGACAGTGCCTAAATAGGGAAAGAAACCTTTATTAAAGTCTGTGTATTGCTCCCATGCCGTTTCAGTATAGTCGACAATCGGGAGATCTCTCTTGGGTCTATTGTGTACTAGATGGGAGTCCTTATGATAATCAGGTGGGGCTAGGAAAACAGGTGGCAGAAGGAATGCAATGTAACAAGTACCATCCCAATCTAGAGGTAAGCGTACGTAAGCTGCCTGACCACAAATGAAATAGGAATGACGGGAAGCTTTGAATGTAGACTTGCCTTTATCACTGAATTCAATCACAGTAGTACATTCACTATGACCTAGGTGTACTGAACCATTCTTTCTGACACATAATTCACCTTTGACTGGTAATACTGACATAGCGGGTAAGTCTGGTTTTGTATCGGACAGGACATTCAGAATCATGAGGTTAAGTGTAAAGTTACCCAATCCATATACTTCGTTTTCTAGATCGGTCCCTGTCCTTTGTGGAAGACCCTCCTTGTCAGGGAAACATACGTTATGCATAACTGTGTTCAGATTTCCCCATACCCAATTGCCCTGGTAAACTATGGAATCAGAATCTAAAGAATTTATTAAACTAAACCATGCACCACAGGAACCATTGTGTGTAAACGGATACGGAAAAAGGGGCAGAACTCCCTTGTATTTCTGATAGGGGGGAAGTCGGCCACATATCCAACAATTTGTAGCATTGCTGGTCTGATGGGAATGATCTAACATACTGATGAAGGTATTGTTGCGCAGCGCAAGTCGGTAAGATAACTCGTGAGGGGGCAATTCACTGAAAGTATGCTCGACAGTGTCATTTGAGGAAGAATGTGCACGTACGGAAATAGGAAAATACATGTGTAACAATAAACTTGTAGCAATAATTATAAGACTCAGAAAAAACATAATCAATAATGCAACAATGCAATGGCTACGGAGAGATTTACAATATTTCTCTTTCTTGATCTGTTTCTGTCTATCTCTCTCTCTATTGGGGTCTAACTGATACATGTCAGGAACCTGTCTAACCGCTTCACCTAGGGGAGGACTTAAACAATTAAACTGTCTGACTTGCTAGACCTCAATTTCAGTTTATACTCCTGCTGAGGAGTATTTTCTACCAGGGGGAGTTTAGTATCAGTCTCTGAAACGGGGCAGGGCTGGGAGTCTGTTTTTGGCGGAAGTCCATGGTATTTCTTAATATGACTCGAGTGGAGCCAACCTTTGCGGCCCTCCACCTTTACCGCGGTCCTTGTTGTGAGAAGAACAAGCTTCGGCTCCTGCCAGCGGGGCTCCAGCGGATTCCTCCGATCGAAATTCCGGATAAGAACTAGATCTCCAGGGACGATCTCGTGTGGCTTCACCTCGGTGTTGTCGGGAAAGGCTGCAGCTACCTGTGAACGACATGATTGTAGTGCAGACATCAAGGAGGCAAGGTAATCTGTCAGCATATTACAGTCAACATCTGTGATCTTACGAGGCAGAGGCGTCCCCCACATATTCGGCGGCCTCCCAAAGACCACCTCGTACGGGGATAGCCCTGTTCTCGAATGGGCTACCATTCTCATGAAGAAAAGAGCAACTGGTAAAGCTACTATCCAATCTACGCCTTTCTCTTTACATATTTTGGCGAGACGTGTTTTCAGGGTCTGATTGTGTCGCTCCACGAGACCTGCTGCCTCGGGATGTCGGACGCAGTGGAACTTCCACTGGTAACCTAGCAGGAGTGATACCTGCTTCATAAGCTCGGACGAGAATGGCTGACCATTGTCTGAGTACACAATACGGGGCAAACCATACCGGGGGAAGAATTCACGTACCAACTGTTTGGCAGTGGTCGGAGCAGTATAATCTGAGACTGGATATGCTTCTGTCCATCGGGAGAGTGCACATACAACTACGAGGACATACTTGAATCCTCGACAACGTTCCATCTGGATATAATCCATCTGGAGGACTTCAAAAGGGTGATCGGGAGGATGAAATCCACCTTGCTCTACGGGAATGCCTTTTCCTGGGTTGAACTGACAACAGATCATGCAAGTACGCACTTTCTGTTTTGCTGCTGCTCGTAAATGCTTATTGAACCAAAGGTTTTGAATACTGTCTAACATGGCTTTTTCTCCTAAATGTGCAGGACTATGTGCTGTGTTAATGATAACTTGAACCATAGAGTCGGAGAGAAACCATGTGGCTTTTCCCTTCGTCATCCATCCCTGTTCTGTCTGTATCCCTCCTAGTTCAGTCCATTTCTTAATTTCGTCTGGTGTAGCATGTGTCTGTATGTCAATTACATCAAGGGCGGGATCCCTAACTGTCATGCAATGTGTCGGTGTCTGGACTACTGTCTTTGTCATATCAGTTGTGTGAATATGAGTCTGAGCTGTATGCTTGGCTGTTCGATCTGCCAGGTCATTACCCTGGGAAATGGTATCTGTAACTTTCGTGTGTGCTTTGCACTTCATGATGGATATCGCTGTAGGCAAATGTATTGCTTCTAACAGAGCTTGAATGAGGGGACCGTGCTGGATCTTGGCTCCGTGAGAGGTCAAGAAACCTCTCTCTCGCCAGAGTACACCGAAGTCGTGTACGACTCCGAATGCATAACGCGAATACGTGTAAATGTTAACTCTCTTGTTCTTTGCTTGTATACAGGCTTGAGTCAGAGCAATGAGCTCTGCTGCTTGGGCTGATAGTGTGTCAATGCGATGTGTTTCTATGACTGCAGTTTCCGTCGTGACTGCATATGCGGCCACTAACTCTCCTGTACTTGTTCTCCTACATGAACCATCCACATAAAGTGTCAGGTCTGGATCTGGTAATACAGTGTCTGTTAAGTCTTGTCTGGGTTTCGTCGTAATGGTAATGACCTCAACACAATCATGTGCCAAAGGGTCTGTCTCACTTAATGGTAAAAGTGTAGCAGGATTTAATGTATTGCAGCGTCTGATTTCTATGTGTGGCTGAAACAATGTCAATTCATACCCTGTCAGTCGTGCTATAGTCAGATGTTGAGTCTGTGTTCTGTTTAAAAGAACTTCCACGGAATGTGGAACTTGTACTGTCAATTGGTGTCCTAGCACTATGGAATCACTTTGTCTGATCGCTAGAGCTGTTGCTGCTACAGATTTCAAGCACGCAGGCAGAGCCTGGGCTACTGGATCTAATGTACTAGAAAAATAAGCACACGGTTTGTGTGAACCTGCTTGATCCTGGGTGAGTACTGACAATGCAGTACCTTCGCGTTCAGTGACAAAAAGTGTAAAAGGCTTGCTGTAACATGGTGTTGCTAAAACTGGTGCTTGACATAAGGCTTTCTTTAATTCGTCAAAAGCTTGTGTATGTTCCTGAGTCCAAGGGAGGACAGTCGAAGACGCTGCCTCCTGTGTTGTCAACTGTATGAGTGGCTTAGCTAGGAATGCATATTGTGGAATCCATTGTCTGCAATAGGAAGTGAGTCCAATAAAGGCACGTACTTCTTTCTGTGTCTTAGGTTGCGGAAGATGTGCAATTAACTGAATTCGGTCAGGTGTCAGCTGCCTACCCCACTTGGACAGCAAGTGCCCAAGGTATACCACTTGCTGGGCACAGAATCGTAGCTTCGAAGGTGACACTTTGTGTCCCTTGTCCGCCAGGAAATGCAAAACTGTCAGTGACGCTTGTTCACATTCTGGTTCACTACGGGCGGTGATCAACAGATCATCGACGTACTGGAGTAGGGCAGTGTTGTCAGGCATGTGGATACTGTCAAGTTCTCTCTTCAATGCTTGGCTGTAGATACTGGGGCTTTCTGTGAATCCTTGAGGTGGACGTGCAAATTTCAAGCTTCGGCCATTTAAACAGAATCCGAATAAATATTGGCTTTCCGGGTCTATAGGGACACTAAAGAAGGCGTTCTTGAGGTCAATTACAGTGAAGAACGTCGCTTCGGAATCAATAGCTGTCAATAGGGATGAAATATCTGGGACCACGGGATATTGTGGTACAATACATTTATTCAGTTCTCGTAAATCGATAATTAATCGATAAACCGGGGGTGCATTTGGATCAGTACGTTTAAGAATCGGAATGATAGGGGAATTACATAGATTGGAGTCGGTTTCTACAACCACTCCTTGTGCAATGAGCTCGTCAATGATTTTCAGTAAAGCCACTACAGCATCTGGTGGTAACTTGTATTGCCGAATGCGTGGTAGTACTACTCCTGGCTTCAGTGTGACGCGATATGGAGTGATGTGCATACAACCTACATCAGTGGGGCCTTTCGCCCATAAATGTGCAGGAACATTTTGTAACCTGGGGTCAAAATCTCTCAATACATAATGGCCTTTGAAATCCCGCAAAAACAGTCTTACTCCTTCCGGAGAACAACAAATTACAGCTCCTAGAGCTTTCAGGGTCTTTATACCAAGTAAGTTTTCTGGACATGATTTCGTGAGTAATAAATCTGTAGTGCGGGACAATGGACCAACTGCAAGTGGAACTGGTTTCGATACTTCATTAACAATAGGCTTTCCTGAAAATCCAAGGGAAACGTTCTGTGAGCCTGAGAGGGGTGCCCCTGGAACCTCGTCGTGACTGATTGTTGTCCTGCTTGCCGCTGTGTCAATCAAAAACTTTCTATCTTTCCCTAATACCTGACTATGTACATAAGGACCCTCTTGATCTACAGGAACCTCAATAAGAGGCAAGCCAACCTCCCTCTCTAGGCTGTTTCATGTGTATCGCTGATAATCGGGATAGTCAGATTGTGCATATTGGTACATCTGCTGAGTTGCATGTTGTGTTGCGGCAATGGGTTGTGGCTGTGGTACCGCTACAGTCTGTTGTGTAGTCTGCATAGGCTGAACATTCTGTGGAACGTGTTGTGGGGCTTGGTCCTGTCTAGGAGGCCGCGGTCTCTCTTTAGTTTTACCTGTGGCTATGTTGTGTTTCAAAACTGCGCAATCGTTTACATAGTGACCTGGCTGTTTACAATAGTTGCATATCCCTTTAACAGGAGCTGCTGAATTTGAATTATTGGATTGTGTAGTACCTCTTTTATGACCGTCTGTTGGAACTGACTGAGCAACTAGCATTTTCATTTTCGTGTCTTTCATACGTTTCTGTTCATGATCATGTTCTTCCCTGATCCTATTCTGGTGATACTGTAACATTTGTAACATTTGTGAAGGCGAATTAGCTTGCCATGTGCTCTCGACTTTCAGTACACGGTTCTTAACCTGGGGCAATGAATTCTCGACCAATTTGGATACAAAAAGGTGTGGGTACGACTCGCTACTTGCTTTTAGGCCACTATTAATAATAAAACATTTCTCAAATCGGCAATAAAAATCACTAGTGTCTTCATCGGGTTTCTGTTTGCAGGCTGAGATTGCATCCCAGTCCTCCTTTTTAGTTGCTAATAAACGTGGCAAAACCTGTACTAACAATCCTGGTAATGCTTTAGTTTTATCCCCAAGACCCAAACCTGGCGTTCGAGTCGTTTCTTCATTTTCTAATGCAGCCCAATCAATCTTTTGGTCTCCCACCTCCCATTCCTTTTCTTTGAGTTTCTCGTAAATTCCGGCAGGCAGTAAAACTTTCAATATTTTCATAATGTCGGGATAGGTGTAATCACCCATGAGTAACATATCTTTTATTTCTCGGTGGAAACCTGCAGGGTCTTTATCATGACTGGGCACTATTTTCTTAATTTCCAATAATTCCATTTTAGTTATAGGCGTGTATACGTAAACACGTGTAAGGGTATCATCAGCATTCCTGACTGGATGTACTTCTCGTAAAGGATTCTGTTTGTCAAAGTCAAAGTGAAAGGGTTTCCTAACTGGGGGTGGAACAGAAACAAGATGTGGTGCCAAGGACGTTCTATATTTGTGGCGTTGTTCTAGAATTGTTTCAATTAGTTCGGTACCTAGACCTCTCCATCTCCTCAGGAGTAAGTCCTGCAGTAAGTTATATAACGGACCGGGGTCAGATGCTCTATTTTCATACTGTATAATGAGGTGTTGTGTCATGTATATACCAGCTAATCGTTGTTCTTCTGGAATAAGACTTAAAAATGTTTGCACTACTGAATCATCTTTATATATGCTGTCATCTCCGGCCCACTGTACTGCGGACCGAGCTAGTTCCTGATCACGTAGGGTATTGAGTTCTTGATAACCTACCCTTTCTTTTAGTACTTTGTCAGTAATTTGGAATACATGTTCAAGGGTACATCGCTCTGGTATCGGACAAAGGTAACGTTCCTTCTTTTCGAATGATTCTTGTTTACGAATGGGTCTATCGAAGGGCCTATCAAAAGAGTGTGGTCTAGGATCTTTCTCTCTACCTACATATGCCACCATGTCTCTACTTGCTAGCTGCGAAGTTTCTGCTGTCTTCTCTGGTTCATCCTCCTCCTGTGAGGAAGTTGGCTCGTCTGATTCGAGTGGCTCTTCAGGTTCTCGCTGGGCATGTATTTCTATTATTTCTTTACGGATCTTTCTAACCATGGCATGTACACTTTTTTCTCTATCATGTTTACCATCCGCTATATTCTGGCTCCATTTGTTCAATCTATCCATTTCACTCTGCGGGAAACCTGCCTGATCTTGTTCTCTTATTAAACAATTAACCAAAAATCGCATGATTAAACCTTTGTTCTCAACCTTCTGACGTGACATGGCTTCAGCAACACTCTCCGGTCCTTCTCCTGTTCTAATAAAATAATACAATTTGTCTAGGTGTTCTGGCATTTCTGGTAGTAATAGCAAATACTCTGTAACACGTCTTAAACGAAGTGACGCTAACAACATGGGTCCTGTTTTACCAGGCACCGTGTCATATCTGCAATCTGTGAGTTCTCTTCTAAGCTGTTCGGCCGGGGCACCTTTAGGTGTCCGAGCCATCGCTAATTCTCTCATTGTTACTCGATGTATCTGTGGTGGAGTTCGATAACCTCCTGTAGCACCTCCTGAGGCGGAGGCTTGGGCATAACCTGGCTGTAGGGTCGGTACCGGCTGTAACGTAGTTGGAACCTGGACCGTGCCAGACCCAAAAGGATTAAGCGGATTAATAGGGGGACCAACAGGTACGGGTGCAGGAAGAGGTGCAGGGAGGGTCGGTTGTTGCGGACCTGGGGGCTGATGACCATGGGGTATGTTACCGTCAGCAAGTGGGGCATGGGCGGGTACATTGGTATATGCGGGAGCTACATCGTCTAAATGGGATGAAAGAAAAATATCTGCTGCGGTCTTATGACGTAATTTGGTCGGAACCAATGGAGGGGGCAGATTTTTCGGTGTTTCCGGGGTCGCCTTGGGCAGGCCCTCGGCCAGGACTGGATATAATCCTGTCAATATGGCATTACTCTGTCTGTCGTGTTGTTCCATTCTAACTCGTTCTCCTTCTTCTAGTAGTTCTTTTTCTTTGGCTTTTTCAGAGTCCTCTCTACTTTTCTCTGCTTTTCTAAGTGCTTTCTCTGTCCGTCTGTGTGCTTCTTTACGCCACAATTCGATGGCATCTTTCTGAGACTGTCTGGCTTTCTTTTTCCACAACGCTTCTTCTACTCTCATGATGCACTCGGCATCCCATGTCCCTGTTCGGGCGCCAATTTTGTGGTACATAAAATATCCGGGAGTGTCCCTGGGTGGAATGGGAACAGCTTCCTCAAGTATCCCTTTTCTAGTTCCTATCTGTCTCAGTTTAGAGAATAGAGGCATCCTGTAACTCGATACTTGATACTTGATACTTACTCGGATCTGGACACAACTAATACTATTAACACAGAAATGACAATCAGACAGTCACTCATACCACGCCATTAAAATACATTTAAACATTTCGAACAATGACTAGATAACTGAATACTGGATATACTGCTAAACAGTACAGATACACTGCTAAAACAGTGCAGACCGGGTCTGTGTACCCAAACCCGTCTTGACCGGACACAAATTAATGCACCCCTCTAGATGCGTCCCCAGCAACGGTACTCACCGGGAAGCACAGAACAGAAGGCCTCGGAAACTCGACTGGACCGGACTGGACTCGACACGTGACGTAGGTACTTCTGAACTGGTGGGCCTCTAGACACCTCGGACCTTGCTCTCTCGGCTGGGCTCTGGTCGGGATCCTCCGCACTCCTCACCGCCTCGTCTGGATGTCGATCGCAGTCTCCGTCACCTCCGTAGGCCTGAGGGAGATACAGGAAATCCTGCGGGTACGCGTAGTTGTCCGTCACGGCTGTGGTGGGGGGCCAGGCCTGCGACGCATCGCCGGCGTGTAAGGTGGGGGAGGGGTCCCTGTTCGGGCGCCAATTATGTGGTAAATAAATTTTATCGTATACTGAATTTCTATGTGGTATGAGTTCAATAAAATAGCTCAATCAAAAATGAGAGGCAGAGTCTGTGGCATCTGAGTTTATAAGGGTTTTATTCTATGTAATGGAATGGTTCGAACCATGGTATCATGTTCCATCACCACGAAGGTTCAGGAAGGGACAGAGCATACTTTATTAACAGTGCACAATATATATAGTAAATGCATACAATGGTGATGGATACAGAAGGCGTAACAGCTGAAAGAAACGAGATAAGAACACATGTGCGTAACAGAAGGCGTGCACGAGGGCGTACACGGAGGTGTGTGCTAGAAACGTCACATGAAAGTGTCATAAGTGGGTGGATTCATAGAGGAATCCTGCAGTGTCAGCAGAAATATATGGCTGGATGTGCGCGCAGGCAACATGACGTGTGATTGACGTGGAACTGGAGGGTGAAGGGGACTTGACATTTAGCACTATACGGGGAGACAGAAGTCTGGCGTGTCAGAACAACCTAAACCCAAATCATATCTGATATCTTGTGTTTGAGGAACTGTATTATCTAGAAGGAAAGGTCTTTCGGGCAGAGGCTATTCTATACTGACTGCTTGTGCGTGCATATGTGTCTACGTGTCTACGTGTAATGCGAGGGGCCATGGGCCTACCATGGTAACAGGAGCAATGAATTTCATGCACGGAGACAGAAAGGCCGGGCCCTTTGCTCTGCAGCTGGGGAGATGTTTACCTATATCACTAGACAGGAATGTATTTTCGAGGAGCGGAGCAGATTACTTGAAGGCTGAATTGTCTTGGCAGGCAAGCAGGCCCAGCCGGGCACCGCTCACCGCGCAGGGAGTAGGGTAAGGGTCATGGATGCAGATCCAGGCTGCAGCTTTCAGAGGCAGAAGGCAGAAAGGGCTCGATGGCAGAAATCAGGGCCTAGCTCGCTAGAGCCAGGAAAACGTGAAAGTGCACCATATAAAGTAGGTGGAACGGCATACTTAGGAACGGAATTATCGACCCATTCATGGTGGATCTGAAAGAAGACATGTTAACGTTGGACGCAAATGTATTTGCGTCTTCATAGCTGTTTGTGGAGGGAAATTACATGTACTTGAAGCACGTACACGGAGCCGTTGGGGTACACGTTAGGGGACACAATTAACCATAAAAATTCCAATTACCTCACATTCTTTCTAGCCATCTCTCTCTACTGCTTTCTATTGTTCTTTCTTTTCTTCATTTCATTTGCCTTTCATTCTTCTTTCCATCTTTCTTTCCGCCTGTCCAACATCCTTTTCTTTCATTTCTAACTCTTTCTACATTTATCTTTTTTTGTATTCCTATCTCATTTTTTTTCCATCCTTCTTACTATTCTTTATTTCTTTTCATGTTCCTTTCTGTAATTTTATAATCCTCTTATCTTTTCTTCTCCTTTTCATTCCATCCTTTTTCTACTTCTTCCATTTGTTGTTTCTCTTTTTACCTTCCAGTACCCTTCCCCATCTCCCTTTTCTGATTTCCATTATTTTCCTGTTCTCCAAATGTCTTTCCCTTTTTCCAGTTTTTATTTTAGTTATTAGTTACTTGTATCTTTTTCTCTTGCTGTCTTTATTTCCATGCTTCATTTTATTTCTTTCCTTCTATCTTTACTCTTTCCTATTGTTAGAACTGGGGGTTTCTAGTTGGCAATGGAATACACCTCCAACCAAGTAGGGACCCTTGCTTCTAAGTCAGGGTAAGGGGATTACACTACGGGATAACCCCTGCTCATCCCATTGGTAGCTTGGCATGAGCAGACAGGGTTATCTGAGAAGCATTTGTGAACACATACAGTAATACAGTAAAAACACTACAGATGGACACAACACAGGTTTCATAAAAATAAGTATTCTTTATTTAGACTTATCACAAGACCATAAACAACAAAAATCCACAATACTGTACTCAATAAGAATTCTTCAAGATGGTAGAAATAGTTCAAAAAATAGGTTATTCACTTAAAAATAGTCTTTACCAGCAAATAACCCCAACTGGAGTTATCACGATGTCAAGGTCAAAGAAATCCCAAAGTACGGCGCGACCGAGAGGGTGCGACGTCAGGCCCGGAGTCAAAACAGACCCACAAAGAACAGTACCTTGGAAAAGTGAAAACAAAGACAGCTCACGGCATCGGGGAGATGCGGCATTGTTGGCACTAGGGCATGTCCTACCTTATACCTGCAATGCACCCTGCCCTTAGGCCTACCTTAGGGGTGTCTGATATGAAGGAAAGGGAAGATTTTGGCACTGGTAAGTGGGTGCACTTACCAAGTTGACATGGCAGTAGTAAACTGCACACAGGCTCTGCAATGGCAGGCCTGAGACACACTTAACAAGCTGCTTCTGTGGGTGGCACTACCAGTGCTACAAGCCCACTAGCAGCATTTGATCTACAAGCCCTGGGCACACATGGTGCACTGTACTAGGGTCTGACAAGTAAATCAAATAACCCAATCATGGAGTGACTAATCAATGCATCAATATAACAAAGGGAGCACTTGAACTGTGGCACTGAATAGCAGTGGCACAGTGCCCAAAGCATCTGACCAGCAAAACAGATCAAAAACAGAGGAGGCAATCAGTAAAAAAATAGAAGGGAGACTCACGCTAATGATACCAGGTCTAACACATGTCCCCTCCAGCTGAAATCTGGAAGAACTACCCTTCCCCTTAGGAGATCTCTTCACTAAGGTGGAAAAATCTGGACAGACCATCAGCATTGCTGTGTTCTGTACGAGGGCTGTGTTCCCCTGTACGGAAATGGACCACCTCAACAACTTTGGGTTCTCACCCCTCATCTGCATCAACCATCAGAGGGGCCTGTAGTCTGTCTGAACCTGGAAGTGAGTCCCAAGCAGGTATGGTCCCAACTTCTTCAGTGCCCAGACCACAGCAAATGTCTCATATTTAATTGCTCTACAACCTCTGTTCTCGTGGAAGTAACCTCCTACTGATGAATGCTACAAATTGGTCTAGGCCCTCCTCATTAATCTGTGAAAGAAAAGCCCCCACAACATGCTCTGAAGCGCCTGTTTGAACAATTAATTCCTTTGAGAAGTTGGGCGCCTGAAGCACGGGTACTGTGCACATGGCAGTCTTCAGGGCGTCAAATGTCTTCTCACAGGTGTCAGTCCAGTTCACTTTCTTGGGCTGCTTTCTGGAAGTCAGTTCAGTCAAAGCTGCAACAATGTTACTGTACCCATTGACAAACCTACTGTAATACCCTGTGAGTCCTAAAAAGGCTCTCACCTGTGTCTGAGTCTTTGGGGGTTTCCAGGCCAGGATGGTATAAATCCTGGGTTGTAGAGCCGCCTCCTGGCCTCTCCCTACCTGGTGCCCCGAGTGCACAATGGCCCTTACTTGCCTTGATCGTGTGGCCTGCCTTTCGCAGTGCCATCAATACTTCCCTGAGGTGGCGCAGATGTTCTTCCCAACTAGTGCTAACAACTGCAATGTCATCCAGGTAGGCGGCACTGAAATCCTCCAGTCCAGTCAACACCTGGTTGACCAATCTCTGAAAGGTGGCAGGGGCATTCTTCATCCCAAAGGACATAACCCAGAACTGGTAGTGCCCATCTGGTGTGGAGACTGCTGACCTTTCTTTTGCCCCATCAGTCAAGGCGTTCTGCCAGTACCCAAACGTCAAATCAAACGTGCTGAGGTACCATGCAGCCCCTCACCGATCAATGAGCTAATCAACTCAGGGGATGGGGTGTGGGTCAGTCCTGGTGACTGAATTGAGCCCTTGATATTCCACACAGAACCGGAGTTCAGGTGTGGCACCAGGCGCAGTAGCCTTTGGGACCAAAACCACTGGGCTGGCCCAAGGACTGTTAGAGGACTCAATCACCCCTAAGCAAACATCTTGTAGACTTCTTCCTTGATGTAGGCTCTGACCATGTCAGTCACTCTGTAAGCCTTAGGCTTGAAAAGAGGACTGTCCCCAGTGTCCACATTATTGACGCACCATTCTGTGATACCAGTAATCAAGGAAAACTAATCAGAGAATTGTCCCAACAGTTGGCGACAATCTTGCTGCTGATCAAGGGTCAGTGAGGCAGAGAGGTTGACACTATCCACTGACCCATCCTGCTCTGTTTCAGACAGGTCAGGAAGAGGCTCTGTCTACTCCTCCATTCCATCATCTGTCGCTAGGAGCAAGTCCACTTTGGTCCTTTCTAAGGGAGGCTTCAGGCAGTTAACATGCAGGACCCGCAAAGAGCTCCTTGGAAACTGCAAGTTCACCAAATAGGTGAAATCACTTTTGTGTTCCACCACCTCCTATGGTCCGGTCCACCTGTACTGGAGCGCACAACGCTCTACAGGGGCCATGACCTAAACTTTCTGTCCAGGTTGAAGCTCAATCAGACTCGCCTGAGCGAGCTGTCTAAAGTTTGGTTCCTGAAGGCCAGCATGCAACTGTGTACATACTGGGGAAGTTTCCTGGGATATTGGTCCCAGCCTTCCTTGACCAGACTCAAAGGTCCTCTTACCGGGTGTCCATACAACAGTTCAAAGGGGCTGAACCCTAGTGACTCTTGTGGCACCTCACAATAAGCAAAAGGAAGGCATGGCAAGAAGACAATCCACTTATGCCTCATAAGTTCCTCAAGACCCATAATCATGCCATTAAGGGTCCGGTTGACTTTCTCAACTAGCCCATTACCTTATGGGTGGTAAGGAGTAGTGAATTTATATGTAACACCACACTCCTTCCACAGAGACATCACATAACTGGAAATTAAGTTTGTACCTTGGTCAGACACCACCTCTCTGTGGAACCCCACACCAGAGAAAATCCCCATTAGTGTATCTCCCACCACGGGGGCCGTCACTGTCCTGAGCGGAATGGCTTCCGAGTAGCAGGTAGTATGGTCCAGCAAGACCAGGATAAACGTGTTGCCCATGGCTGTTGTGGGATCCAGTGGCCCCACAATGTCAATGCCAACCCATTTAAAGGGGGTACTGACTACAAGGAAAGGTTGGAGAGGAGCCTTGTGCTTCCTTCCACTTTCCCCCCTGCCTGGCAAGTTTGACAAGTGGTACAATGAGTATCTGAACTTTCCGCATCTGGGGCCAATAAAAGTAGATGACAAGCCTTTCAAAGGTCTTGTCCTGCCCCAGATGTCCAGCTAAAGGTACATCATGAGCCAACCTCAGTAGGAGGCTCTGAAGCACTGGGATACCACGAGCACACAGGCTGACCCAGGCTCAAAAACCTTAGGCTCGCTATACAGGAGGTTGTTCTCCCAGTAGATCCAATGTAATCCAGACTGATCACCTGCTGCCTGGTTTGTGGTCTCTTGCCGCAAACCCTCACAAGAAGGGCACTTCCTCTGCTCTGCACAAAATTCGTTCCTGGAGGGTCCTCCTTCTTGCTGCCAATGGGTCAGCTAAGGTAGGTCCCCCAGTTCAGCAATTTGCTCCCCTGTAGATTCCAGGGCATCCCCCTCAAGGTCTGCCTCCTCCTGGACTGGGGGAACAATGGGGGCTGGTTTCCAGCGCCCCCTACCTCTTCTCTGTAAGGCAGGTTCCTGGGCCATACTGTCAGTCTCCAGTCTCTTCAGAGGCG
Organism: Lissotriton vulgaris; assembly: GCF_964263255.1. Classification (NCBI taxonomy): domain Eukaryota; kingdom Metazoa; phylum Chordata; class Amphibia; order Caudata; family Salamandridae; genus Lissotriton; species Lissotriton vulgaris. The sequence goes on along the minus strand of NC_141696.1, from coordinate 906,072,320 downwards.
TGGGTTCGAATCCTACTGCTGCCACCAGTGTTAGAACTGGGGGTCTCTAGTTGGCAATAGTATACACCTTTGACCAAGTAGGGACCTTGGAAAAGCAAAAACAAAGACAGCTTACGGCATCAGGGAGATGCAGCGTCGTTGGCACGGTACTGTGTCGGTTCCTTACTTCGGGGGAGATGATCTGTTGGTGTCCTGGATGCTTGCCCAGGCAGGGGAGGCGTTAGATCCTGACCCGAGAGGAGGTGATGTCACGATGGTGCCGAAACCACGGTTCCGTACGATGTCATGATGTTGGTGAGTTCTTGACACCCATATTGACGATCGGCTCCGCAATGATTTCGGCTTTGGAGTCGATGTGGCACAGCAACAGGTTTCGGGCCAGCGTCGCAAGTCAGGGCAGCGCTTACGGCTATGGCAGGCTTACGATGTCGTTCCCTCGCACGGCGGCTGATGTCAGGGCAACCTTGTAAGTCGGGGCAGCGCACACGACTTTGTTGCAGATTACGGCTTTGCTCGCCGGCGTCGGTATTGCAGATTGCTTTTGTAGCACTAGAAGAGCCAGTTCCAGTTGCAGGCAAACAGAAGGTGGTGAAATCTGGTGTCACTGAGACTTTGGTCAGGAGCCAAGCTCAAATCAAGCCCTTGGAGTAATATTCTGCAAGATGATGAAAGTTCTTTAAAAGTTCCTTCTCCTTTCCTTGACAATGAAGAGATCACTGCAGGCCAACCCAGCAATCAGCACACTGGCAGAGGGGGAGTCCAAACTCCTGCATCTTCCTTGGTTCTTCTCTTTGGCAAAAGGTTCAACATGTTCCCAGAAGTGATCTAAAATCTTGAGATCTGGGTCCCAATATTTATACTATCAAATCATTTTTCCTCTGAAGGCGGAGGGTCCTTGCCTAGTCCAAACCAGTTCTGGTCAGTCCAAGAGCACTTTGTTTAGAAGACTAACCCTGGGCGGGCAACTTCGCTACGCCCACAAAGTGGGTGTAGTGTTGCCTACTTTGCCCTTTGCAAAGTAGGCGAAGCAGGCAACACTACCCCCACTCCTTGGGCGTAGCGAAGTTGCCCGCCACCCGCCTCCCTCCCGCCCTCACTAAATGCTTAAATTAGCTTAAAAATAAATTATAAAACTACTTACCTTGTCCAGCTGCGTCGTGGGGCTCCATCTCGTCATCGCGCCGCCGGTGCCGCCGTCTTGGATACTAATGCACATGCGCGGCCGCCCGCACATGCACATTTCTCCCGAGAAATGCGCATGCGCGTGTGGCCCCGCATGCGCATTAGTATCCAAGACGGCGGCGGCGCGATGACGAGAGGCAGCCCTGGGGACGCAGCGGACAAGGTAAGTGGTTTTATATAATTCATTTTTTAGCTAATTTAAGCATTTAGTGAGGGCAGGAGGGAGGCAGATGGCTCATAGTGGGGCTACGCGAAGTGCGTGGGTGGGCGTAGTTTTTTGCCCACTTTGCGTAGCTTCGCAAAGCCCCACTACGCCCACTACGCCCACCCTTAGAGAAGACTCCTTCTTTCCTTTCATAGTGTAGGCCAGGGACATCAGAAACATCACAGGAGGTAGAGCCAGCATTGTGGAGGGAAGGCACAGCCCTATTCAGGTCCCAGGTGCAACTCCTCCCGCCCATCTAAATGTAAATCTCTCTATTCTGCCCTGTGCTGACTCACCCTGTTTCCTGGAATCCCCCACCCCTGGTCACTCAATCTTCAGACAAGGAATACACGACCTAGCAGAGTCAGGCATGGAAAGTTAGCCAAGAAAATACCTACTTTCTAAAATTGTTATTTTCAAACACAGAATGTTAAAACCAACTTCACTAAAAGATGTATTTTATCATTCTGGCTTCAGCCATACCAAACTTGAATTTCTACTTAGTTCCCTGAGTCATTTAGGATTATAAGATGTTATAATCAAACTGCCTATTCTGGCCAATGGGGAACAGTTAGCCTAGTGAAAAACTAATGTGGCTGTAATTCACTATTAGGACATGCCGCACACACCAGGGCATGTCCTACCTTATACTTACAATGCACCCTGCTCTTTGGCCCACCTTAGGGATGTCTGATATGAAGAAAAGGGAAGGTTTAGGGACTGGCAAGTGGGTGCACTTACCAAGTCAACAAGGCAGTACTATACTATACACAGGCTATGCGATGGCAGGCCTGAGACACACTTTACAAGCTGCTTCTGGGGTTGGAACAACCAGTTCTGCAAGCCCACCAGCAGCATTTGATATACAAGCCCTCAGCCCACATGGTGCACTGTACTAGGGTCTGACAAGTAAATCAAATAACCAAATCATGGAGTGACTAATCAATGCTTCAACTTATCTGAGGGAACACTTGCACTGTGGCACTGAATAGTAGTGGCACAGTGCCCAAAGCATCTAACCAGCAAAACAGATCAAAAACAGAGGAGGAAATCAGTAAAAATCAGTAAAAAATGGAAGAGAGACTCACACCAATGATACAAGGTCTAACACCTATCTTTTTATTTCTTTCCATATTTCCATTTTCTTTTGTGTCATTTTCCATCTTGCTTCCTTTTTGCTTTTCAATTTTCTCTCCTTATTTGCATTCAATTCTCCTTCTTTTCTCTTTCGATCTGTCACTTTTTTACTTCTTTGGCAGCCTTTGGCACTCATCTCACAGCTTTTTCATGGTAATTATTCCACAGATCAAAGTTAGGAAGGGCCACCTCCAGTGTCACCCACGCCTAAGATGATAAAGTGGGCGCTTCACTACGCCCTTGATAAAACGACCTAATATGGCTGGCTCAAGCTGGTCTGGAGGTGCTTGTGTTTTTTTCTGGAGGGGAGAGTTCTCATGGATGTCATTTGGAGGAAGTCAGGAGTTGCATCCTGGTACTTCCTTTGTGACTCCTGTTCTCAGAGGAGGTAAATGTGTTGCCCCCCCCTGAAGTCAATTGTCACAAAGTATGTGCTAAGACTAGCAGGGAGCAAACTAGAAGTCACAGCTGCGACCCCTGTCTACCTCCAAATGACGTCCATGACCATGCCTAGTAGTTCCGTATGTACTTTTCCTATCAGGGTAAATACTGATTTGTATAACACACAACTCCATTTTGATAAGCAGAGTAGGAAAATAAGCGACAGGGTAAAATGCTTCCCACAGTGATTACCTGTAATTTAGAAATTTTTCAAGCATTCCCTCCATCACCGTTTGTGTGTTTAATTCAGTATACAGCGAACTGCTGTGTAATATCCTTGAAAAGCTGCCTAAATGACTACACCCTAATACTCTCTCAGCACCCATAAAAGAATTGAGCAACAGTGATTGAAGAGCAATTCCGCCCATGATATGGCATTGCCTTCTGTATCAGTTTCTTTATTCACCCACTCTTAAGCAGACTATAGACCACATCTTCGAAAGCTTACTCTGCTATTGAGAAATATTAAGTGCTTACACGGCATTTGCTTTTCTTGCTTCCTCGTTCTGGTTCTGGTGTTTTCTGAGATTTTCATGAGATAAAAGGGCATATTCTCAAGGAGTTATCGCCGCGTTAGCAGCACTTTTTGCCGCTTATGCGGCGATATTTTTATCGCCATATTATCATGCTGTCTCTAACAGCCATTACTGACAGCTTTCTGGCAATAGAGGCCGCATTCAGCATAGCCCATGATGCTAACAATCACTATCGCTAATCATATGTAATGGAGGCATTCCCATGCTAAAATGCATGCTAACACCATTTCGCGATATTCACAACGATCACCCGGACCGGTGATGCAATAAAAAAACAGCTGCTAATGCCCGTTAGCTGCTGGGATTTAAAACCAAAACAAAGAGTAGTATACTAGGGGGACTAGCCCAGAGCCTTATCTGAAGACCCACTTCAATGTGCAGGTAATAATGGACCACCGGGCCCTGTTCAGCAATATCGTAACTAAATTCCCAAGGAGTGTGATTGATTCCTACATTTTACGCCAAGCCATCATCAACCAGTGCTTTCAGGATGGCACATATGGAAATGCACTGCTTGTTGGTAAGTACCAACTTACCACACCACAAACCTCAATTCCAAAATCATGGAATTCACAAATGTTTGAATGCACATGTTCCAAACTCACATACAACATATCAATCAACATGCCCATCTACCAGACACAACAGCACATGTAACTGTGGTAACTGGGGCTAGACAGGTAGACAATCCATCGCCAAGGGCATTGCCCCGCGCCAAATATATGAAAATGGGAGGAGAGGTGGGAACCAAATATCTGCGTGGAGGGACTCGACCTATGAAGAAAGTATGTACTCAAGTCTGAGTGTGGTGGTGGTGTGCTGGACAATCTGGAGTTTGCAGAACACAGACCTGTCCATGTGGGCACAGAGTGTGTTTCCTTATCCAGCCTGATGGTAATGACTGCGTGGGTAACTGTCTACCTGATGGGGGGTGGGAACTATGTGAAGGTCGCATGGAGGATGCAGCAGCTGTCGAAGCAGCTGCAGGCCACCTCCTAGGCCTGTTTGTTCATGGAGAGGGAAGAGTCAAGTACGATGCCTAGGTACCTAGAGTTGTTGTGGGGAGGTGCCGAAGGCGGTGGCCCACCAGGTTTTGTCACATGTTGATGGGGTTGTCATGAGGATGAGGACTGATGTCTTCTCTTTGTAGAGCTCCCCCTGCTATTGATCAGCCATGTTGCAACTTGCTGCAATCCTCTGTGGAATCCCAGTCTGGTGTGTGTGTGCCTTGGTGAGGGAGAGAACGAGCTTGGTGTCCGTGTAGGTGGTGATGTCAATGGTTCCCTTCATGTAACTTCAGTTCTTCTCCAGGTATCTGCAGATATATCTGTCATCTTGGATGTTCTTAGTGACTGAGGTGGCATGTATAGCACACTGTTTGTCGGAGTAGTATAGTGGGACAAGTGTGTATACGCAGTTGGAGATACATGTGTGGAAATACCGGCCAGCACTGTTGGTGTGTGCAGAGAGATGGTTGGTGCGGGCAGGGAGGGCAGGATGTCTGAGAGGGCATTGGGGGGCTTCATATGGCTCATAAAGTTTTACCTGCCCTTGATGGGGAGAGGGGAGGCCGTATCCTGTCGGATATGCTGTTAGTGAGCGGAAGGTGAGGTGGGAGCTTGTGTGGGCGCAGATGCAACATGTATTTGGAGTGGACCAGACTGTGTGCCAATGGAAGCACTGCTGGAAGGATTGCCTGGGCCATGAGGGTGACCTGTTGGACCACCTGGAAGTCATTGTTGGCCTACAGTGTGGTAAGTTCAAACTCTAAATCCAATTACTAACACTGCAATGAAAACCCCAAAATGCTGTTTGGGACACACTGGTGTCCAAGTGCAAAAATGTGGCAGAGTGAGGCGCGAGACGTAATGCATTCACGCCTAACGTTGGCACACCTGAAACACAATGCTGCATCATATTGAAAAGCATTGGGTGCAGGTTTGTGTTACCCACTGTGCTTGCGCCACACTTAGCACTGTAGTGTAAAGGCTGGCACCCTTGCACAATACTGCATGCAGGATAAAGATTGTTTGTGTACAGGAAGGGTGACTGCCCATTAACTATCCAGAGCATTGTTACTGGGACCTGTGTGCTGCCCAAAAGGCTAATTTTAGAAACCTGTTCTTTGTGTGCTTCTTGGATTTAGCAGGCTCGCTATGAGTTCAGTGATGTAATATTGTTGGCAGAACCCGTAGTCTGAAAATTATTTCAGCACCACTGCTCAAGAATAGTTCATTTTTTTGCTTAGTTACTACTAATGACATGCATAAATGATTTTAAACCGCAAAAAGGTTTAGTGAATTAAAAGTTTTGCAATTGTTTTTCAGCTAAATAAGGGAAACATTGTAGATCTGTATTCACTTATTTTTATAAAAATAAACTCAGAGGTGAATGTAGTGAGTGGATTAAGTGGAGAACATAAAATAAATCAATGTTAGGCCAATCCTATCGGCTGGAACGGAATGTTGTGTACCCTTTACCATAAACTGCTCATACCTGGTATATGTGGCCACAGAGACGAGGGAAAGAAAAATTCTAATTTCTGAGGTATTGGTTTTAAGCATATTACCTGATAAAGGTAGGTGCTACAATGTCTGTCTTAGAATGTTAGACCTGGGTCAGAGTTCAGAAAGGAAAAGTTTCTGATTCGTGAAAAGAGAGTACATTTTGTTTTTTGTAGGGTTCTCTGCCAGTGGAAAATACCCTGGTATAATTAAATCCAGCATAAGAATTGCATGGCAGAAAGGTTCTTGCATGAGGAGTCATCAAGGGAGTGGAATCCTCCAACCTACATTTCACTCAGACCCAAAAATCAAAGGGTTTCTCTAACCAACCAGTGTTAAGGCTCATTTAGAGCTTGCTGGTAATAAAAATCTAAAAATTAATAATTAAAGGCATCAATGTGGTGGCCAAGAAAGCTCAGGTAACAGGCGTTTACTTCAGCCTCTTGCAACAGCGTTGCAGCTTTCTTGGCCAGCACATTGATGCCATTATTATTAATTTTCAGATGTCCCTACATCAATAGGTTCCCAAAGTGGTTGAATCGCTGTCGACAAAAAATAAAAGCGAACCATTGACCAGTCCCTATCACTTAAATAGGAGGCTGTGTTTATTGTATATCAATTTCTAATGGTCTACTTTTTATTGTTGGTAACCACGTTTTTATATCACAATATGTCACAATTTCTGTAGGATCCATGTTCACTGGGGACACTCTATACTGTTTTTTTAATATAACCTTGATGCTTCAAGATTAAACATTATTAAGATTACTATTTAAGTGTGTGGTATATGGTTCCTTCTTCGCCTTTGGACACCTCCATAACCCTGTGTCCATTGCCATTTGGCTATTAAACATTTCCATTTTTTAATTACATTGTCCACAGGAACCGCTGTTTCTGTTTATATAAATCTTTTAAGAGGATAATTAACAGGCATACTTGGTAGTTTTGAAGGGAAGCCACCTCATACCATGTTTCAGCACCTTCAGTTTTCTTCCCTGAAACATGAACGACCAGATGCCTTTCCTTGCAAAGCATAATAGAAGGAATACTGGGTGCTGCCCTTGCATTGTGGACTACTGCGTAATTGAAATAGATGGGAAAGAGAATAAGGGAGCAGTGTTTTCTAGACACAATAAAAATAGCAGGGTCTAAGTGGGGCAGGGTAGATTCCCTAAACTCTTAGTAGATTAGTGTTTCTTCTGAGGATGAAGTATGGAAGTTTAAAGAAAACTATATCTGGGAGGTGTGATCAATGAAACATGACGTATGGCAAAATTATATAGGTTTCTGGACACTGCTGAATGACATATCTGAGGAAGCAGCCTGTGACCCTAAAATTTGATCATCAACAGAGATCATTCTTTATAAAGCTATGTGCATAGTTTAATGAGGCAATTGGGGATATTAAGTGAAACAGAAAGGAGACCAATCCTAGGTTTGTGTACAAATATATCTCTTTGAAGGAATCAGATGCAACCAGCTAAATGGATTTAAGACTGAGAATGTGTAGCTCACAATTGTTACAGGCCAAGTTCAGTCACTTTAGAAGATGCAACATCCTCTTTTGCAATGAATAGCATTTTGACTAAAGTTCACAGAAAATGGTTTTCCAATCCATAAATTGCATAACAGCCATAGAAACCAAAACTCACAAACCATATGCAAAGCTTATGGCATTATTATAGTTATATCAATAAATAAGAGCACCTAAATTAGAGTGTCATTAAACAACAATACACTCTCAAGCCAATAAATTATATTAATGTAATTTCAGTCATCTATTTGATAGTGTTAATCATAAGCTGATATGTGATCTGACCATTACGATTGTTTATGTCATATGCAATTGTATCTGTTAAATCAAGCATTCCACATTCTGTGCAAGTGATGGCTTACATGGCTGTTGTGTAATTTATGTATTTCAGAACTGATCATACCTGTCAAGTAGATTGCAGCGGGGTTCTGATTTTAATTTGTAAGTATAACTGCAGAAGCTTTGTATTTGTATTAAGTGATTTCAGTTTTATTTCTGTTAAGAACTGCAAACTAGTACCTACCAAAACTGATATTTATCAGTGTTTTTTTAGTGAAAACAAATATATATATATTTAGAGGGATAGTATAGAACACAGACAAAAAAAGTATTTTGAGTATGTGCATTAAAGAAAGTAAATCATTTTTGTTTTTACTTTTCAAAGACAGTAAAATGTAATAACTGCAACAAGGCTTTCCTAACAGCCAAAAATAAATCTTTCAAGCTCCATCCACTATAATTAATTACATGCCTTGGAGGAATAGAACATTACTAATTTGGAAAACATCCAAAAAAGATGATACCAATTATCAACATCTTCCAGTCTTTAGACATGCTTAGGAATTTTAAGCAAGGACAACAAATATATGAAACTTGTTAAATAGATTATGTGCATCTTTGTAGAATATTATCAGAATAGTTATGTTCCATCAAGAAGCGACATCACATTTTAGTGATTGTTTATCAGCTCCTCAATCTAAAGCTTAACTATCACTATTATTCAAATGATCCATATTTGTTGTTGTTTTATTGGCTTTTATCTATTATAGCCTTTACATTTAACAATATTTAATAATTGATGTGATAGGTCATATATCACCCGATAAGACATCTTTCATCCGAATTACCGGTTTCCTGCTAATTTTGTGAAATATATTTTACTGTGTGAATTTAAATCAAGAAACAGCAAAACATATATTCATTTATAATTCGTTTTTACCATTATCGGATTTGTATTCCGTTTCGCGTTGGAAATCCCTGAACTCTAAAGAGCACACGTCGATACCACTAAACTGGTGCTGCCTTTGTCTCTTTTCATCTGTACTGTCGTCAGGTCATGAAGTGGTGTATTGCAAAATGATAGAGTCCACGAGCAGAATGTGATGAGGGCCCCTTGAGTTTTCAATATATCACAAATCGTCATTTTCTTTTGACTGAATGGGGCCCCCTTTGAAAGTTTGGGCACCCCTTGAGGGGTCGGGGTCTCCCCTGCACCACTCGGGCTTCTCGGGCCTTTGTTACGCTCTCGAGACCATGCACAGCTCGGGGAAATTCTTTCATAAATTACGCACATTACACAGCGCAGTAGCAAGAAAACATGGGCTTCATTTATGAAAAGTGACGCATCGCTGCGTAAAAACAGCGATGCGTCACTTTTCACTGCGCACTCCTTGCGACACCAATGATGCGTCAGATTTAAGGTATGACGCATCATGTCGCAAGGACTTAAAGATACGTCAGTATTTCTGACGTATCTGTAAGCGCAAAAGTGACGCATTGCTGGAGTGTGTCACAGAAGTAACGCAACTCCAGCAATGCGTCCTTTCACATGGGGAAAGCCCCATGTGAAAGGGCTTGTGTCAGTCTTACGCCTGCTGTGAGGCAGGTGCAAGATTTGATGCAACAGCGTCCTAAAAGTGACGCAGTGAAATCTCATAGATTTCATTGCGTCACTATTACGAGGCTTTTTGCGGGAGAACGCCCCCTCTGCATTCACTATACCTGACGCAGGTATAATGTGGCGCAGGGGTTTAAAAAGTGACGCATCTACCTAGATGCGTCACTTTTTAAATATGGCGCAACAAGGTGCATATTTTACGCTGCTGGTGCGTCACAAAAAGTGATGCATCGGCGGCGCAAAACTGACGCAAGGCCTCATAAATAAGGGCCCATGTGCTCAGCTCTGTGCTGAACCACTTCAACCGTCCCTGGCACGGCCCTTGGATGTCTCATAACCTTTCACTTGTGCTAATGACATCACACATATCAAGAGTCTCTTTCCTAAAATGTCAATTCATAATGAAGAAAGTGGACCTTATGGATGATTCAACAAATGTTGAATCAAATATGTATTCATGAGTAGTCAAAAGGTTTATCAGAAGACGCAATAGAATATTCATTCCCACTCAAGAAGAAAATACATTTGGATACGCTCTTTGAGTTTGTGGTTCGGTGAAGGCAGCAGGGGAAGAAATAAATATGGGTTTCTAACAGTGCTGCTGAGCTGTTTTCTGCATCACTAGTATCTGCATTTTGTATGAAGTATCTGTGCCAACGGTGCTGAGAGCCAAACGAAACACGGAGATTGGTATTCTGCAAGATATTACAGATTAGACAATATATGAAGAAATCTATTTATGATTTTAATGTTGACTCATATGATACAATATTCTTTTCAACATATTAATACTTGTTGGCATTCTCTAAATAAGACAGACAATTTAAGGCAGGTGATTACAATTTGAGACTTTTTAACTTGCCCTGGAAGAGAGTTTGACCTGTGGTCAACGTTTCTTGCAATTCCTGCCCATAAATATACTTTTGTCCCTTGTAGAAAGAGATTTTACAATTGTGTTAGAAATGAGATTAGGATGATTACATTTGTAAATCAGGTGCTTGCTACGGTATTTTACTACATAATGTCCAGTGGAAACAGTACTAGAAAAAGAGTTCCTGATTAAATTTCTTTTTTCAGAAGAAGTGTGTTCTACTCAGGGTAGAGATGATAATTTCAGGAATTCAAATGGCCATTGTCAGTACTGAAATCTTGTTGTTCATATTAAAAGAAGTAATTTTTCTTTGATAAAATACATTTTCATTGAGAACATGCATGTCAATATTACAATATATTACAATAATAATACAATGATACACAATAATAACCTACTAGGAACCACTCATGCCCAAACAGTAGCAAACGGGCATTGATCACCAACTTCCTAAAAGTGGCCACAAAAACTGTCGAGAATAACCAGTACCGCAATGATCCTAAACAATTCAAACACTCTAAAAACACCAATCTCAGCAACGATACCAATGACGTTCAAAGTGAAGCCGAAATGAATACCTTTCAGGATAGGAGCATCAAGAGTCACAACAATGAAACAGTAGAACTTTGGGAAAATGGACTAGTTCTTGATCACCCAATAAAAAGCGAAGCCCACGGCCCCCAAGTTCTTACAAATAAATCCCTTTTAGAAAGCGGTCATACCCACAAAGTCAATGCCATTAAAGCAAAAATACACCACCACCCGCCCACCCCAGAATTACAACCGAAGGGGCAACAACAATTGTTACTCACCCACAATGGCAATTACGGCAACAAAGAAGCTGTCACAACACTTCAGATAAGCGCAGATATCCTAAGTCCTTTCGGAAATACACACATGCCGCCGCCGGCCCTGCTTGCAGATGACTCTGTCAAAGCAAATACCAACAAGCAATACCAATTTGCCTCGCCACATTATTCATCGTATTCTGTCCATCGAAGCAGTAGAAAATCATCGCTTTCCATGCAACACGAAGTCTCGTTTCTTAATTAAAAAAATCTTGAAAGTTCTCTCACGGTGCCGAAGTCGCAAAAAAGGGAGAAAGTATGTGAAATTCCAGTTCCCCTGGACTTTACGTCTTCGGAGCATCCACCACTACAGGAACAGGTAGCCAGCCCTCCAACCTCTGCAGTTTGGCTGCATCTGTTAAACACTCTGGACACCATCGGGAAAGCCATGACTTACCATGCAGACAAGGTAGATGCCCAAGAGGATCTCTTAAACATTCTAGCCATTTACATTCAGGAGGTGGAACAAAAGCTGCAAAAACTTAATCAGATGATCAAGAGGGTGCAGCAAGATCGAGAAACAAGTTACCAAATGAGTAACTGCCGCTGCACCCAAATAATAGACCAACTTGCTGTAGTTCCAAATTTAATGTCCGAATTACTGGGGGTCTCCAGGGACACCTCAGCCAGGACTAATTTACCAACTATGAAACCCAAAGAAACAAAGAAGGAAGTGGATCAGGTTCATCCTAGTCCCCTAAAAGAGTATAATGAAAAAGCATTGGGGCCTAACATAGCTCCAACACCCGAAAGCACAAAAACATTACAACCAAAAACAGCTTCGGGCAACACAAGCATCTCGACCAGTCCACTAACTTGCAAAAGAAACAAATGCTACAGCTCCACTATCTAAGTGGGAGAGAAAACACCTTAGAAAGGCCAGAAAGGGAAAAAAAACAAGACAGGGACCGAACGTAACCAGCACCAAGAAGGAGCTAGATGTGACTCAAAGTAAAGATGACGCAACAACTACAAATATTGAGAAAGCAAGCCTTGAAGTCGACACATCCCAATCTATCAATAAGCCCACCACCTCAAAAATCCAGAACCAACCTATAATGGAACATTCGCAGCCAGCAAATGTATACAGTATATTCAAGCCTGTTGAAAAGGACGAGAAATGGCACACAACATCTCAGGCCACACAAATCCTTAAAACAGCTCCCGGACGCAACATGACAGAACCCGTTAAAACCAGATTAAATGATGTAAACTTGTCCAATGAGGGAGAAAGTAAGGACGGGAGTAACCTCGACATAACATACAGGAATTGCACGGAAAGCTGTGCTCCAACGACTGCAATGAACAACGAAACACAACTTCAAAATAATGAATGCAATGCTCAGAATTTTCGGCTGATCCCCCGGGACACACCGCAGAGGAAAAACAAACCAAAAAGAGCTAATACACTGAATGCAGGCTGGTCTCTTCTGACATCATTAACATCTACAACAATAAGCTGCACTTCATCCCTCATTACGTATCAAGGGGAACTCACAATATCCTCAATAGAAGCGTCATATTAAAACTGCTCAAAGCACTTCCTTCTCTACGTCATATCGACACGGGCAATCTTGAAAGTATAGAATTTAGACCAAATCCCATCTCATCTGGTCGAGAAATCACCACAGCAACTTTCTCTGACAATTCCATCACAGAGCAAATCTGGCAGCAGCAGGTTTCATTTGCTAAATGGGGTGTAGAATTAAAAAAGCTAGTTCCCCCTTGCTACCCAACTCCGTTACAACAACTAAATTCACCAGAGGGCATGTTGAGAGGTGCGAAAGGCCCAGAACAACAAAGAACAACAAAGGGCCCAAACCAAGCGGGGATGAAAATGACCATAACCTTCGCCCACCCCAAAGCAGTCAAATATACCTGGCAAATGGAAACTGAATACAGCCAGAACCCGCCAATGTATGGCATGAACAAATTCTACCAAAGCTAAAAAGACAGAAAACTGGTGTAACATCTGTTCCTGGAAAGTAAACGGCTTAAGCTCAAAACTAGAAGATCCGGATTTCATGGAATTTTTTAAACAGCACAACCTACTCCTCCTTCAAGAGACATGGGAGACACATTTTTCATCAATAGTAGCATACAAAGAATACCTTAATCCGGCCAACAAAGACCCGAAATATGGAAGAGCTAAAGGAGGCCTGTTAATCTATGTCTCGACCTACATCTCATGGCAGGCCTCGGAAGTAGATCTAGACTCAACATGGATGTTATGTATCAAACTAATGGCCTCTAACCTCTTCAGCTTACTAATATTGAACGTCTGCATCCATCTATCATCCAAACAAAAGAGATAAAAAATATTTATACCCTAGTAGCGACATTGGACACTCTTAACCTTGCTCACCCACACACCAAAATCATTCTATCAGGACTCAAAAGAGAGAAGGTTAACCCACACAAATTCCGAAATATTGGAATTATATACTTTGGTGACTGTGTCGACTTGATTTGGAATTGATTTACTATATTTATTTAAGAACCTTTTTCTCCATAATGAGTACTCAGGAGGGAATTTGTTAGAACTTTGGCTTTATCTTGGTAAACCTTGGTGGGTGTCTGGTAACGGCATAGTATTCCCTAGGAGCACCGCTCTTTACTGTGATTTATGAACTAATCCCCTTGATATTGCAGAGCGCCCAGTTGACTGTGGGTTACCCTTCTCTCTTTTGAGTATTGATTCCAGCAAGGAGCAGCCGCAGGAGAAGCATGAATAGAGCTAAGGAGGCTCAGGAACTTTTCAGTAATCTAATGGCAGATGGTTCGATTGGCGCAGCTACCAGTTTAACTAAGGTTGTTAAGGATGAGGGACTTAAAGACAAATTCAGGAAACTTGAGTCATTAAAAAGAATGGAAGTCAGTAAATGGTGGGATGCTGTTACATTGAAGCAATATATAACCCTGAATAGGATTCCTAGGGGTTTGAGATCTCAAATAATGCCCACATACGAGGACCTTGAACCCGATCTTTTAGTTACTTGGGAGAAAGAACTTACTAGTTCCTCTAGGAATTTGGGGCATATTACCAAGGGCATTATTGCCGCATTAGCGGGACTTTTTCCCGCTAATGCGGCGATAATTTTATCGCCCTATTACCAAGCTGTCGCTAACAACAGTTAGCGACAGCTGGTAGGCGATAGCGGGCATTTAGGGGCCCACTTTGCATGTCAGAGATAATTATCGCTAATGACATGCAAAGTGGGTGTGCCAAGATGTTAGCGACTGAAAACAGTCGCTAACATCTGTAACTCCTATTAACAACTTTTGGAAATATTCGCGCTAAGCGCAAATATCTCCAAAAGCTAACGCCTGCTAAAAGCAGTTCTTAGCCATGTTATCCAATGGAAGGTGGATAACATGGCTAAGAGCATTGTCACGATAATGCATGAATATCGCGGACTTTTCAGCGATATTTCATGCATTTCGCAGGATTTTTACCGCTTTTGAGATAAACCTTGATAATATCAAGGTATCTCAGCGGTAAAAATCCTCGGTGCTCGGCGATATTTTTTTCCCGCTAACCAAGCAATAGCGATAATTATCGCTATTGCTTGGTAATATGCCCCTTAATGAATATTCTGATTGAGAATGCAGAAAGGAAAATCAATATTCTTCTAATAGAGATACAAAAAGTGGAAGACAAAATTAAAGAACTCAACCTTCCAGAAGCGACTGTTAAAAACTATACAATTCTTGACAGTTACCTAAGTAATTTACAAGCTGATATCAAACGGAGGAAGGCCAGGAAGTTAAAACGCGATGAGAATGATTATAAATCAGGACATGTTTTTACTTTTGCTAAGTGTATTGACTACCTGGTGAAACTAGATTGGAGTGCTAGACAGAAAGTGACTACCCCCTTAATCAGTGACACTGACGCTTCATCCAGTAATATCTCAAGTAGTGAGAATGAAGAGGCAGATGGCCCTCAGGTTGTAGTTAACATTGAGAATATTTTTTTAGAGGAGGTGAAAAGATTGAGAATAGGGAACCGGGATACGGTCACCAGAGGCCATGGTTCGGGTATCGTAAGACAAGGAGAGGAACAAGAGGCAAGGGGACAGCAAGGAGTAAGACAAGGAATGAGAACCAGATCCTCGAAGAACTGACGGATACTGAGGATGTGTTGAATAATGAGATTAAATAATCAATTTATCTTCTCTGGAGTTATCACAAGATATGGTTAAATTACTGAAGAAAGGCACGCGGTTTTGTCCAGCTACAATACCAGACTGGTAAATGACTAAAATTGATGTTTATAAGTTTGCAAGACTACTGAAAATTAAGATGTTTTTTGTTCATGCACCCAGGAAAGTGAAATATTCAGAGGAAATAAAATATATGAGTGACTTGACAATCGAAGGGATTAATGCTACAAGGTTACTTTTGTCTTTAAGTGAGAATGAAGAAGATCCTGTTACAATATTGAGATTACTGGAAGATCTAGAGGTGAACAGATTCTTGAGTGAGAGTAGTGGTCTAAAATTGAAATCCAAATGGACCCCAAAATTTACTCCTGGTAACACGATTGATGCTTTTTACAAATCTGTTTAGTTGGATGTTGATAAATTAATTAAATATCACTGGAAATGTAGACCTTTTTAGAAACTATGACAATCTGTCTGTGGGTGAGAGGAAGGGACTCAAACTGTTGAAGACTAATGTTAAGATTACCATTCGTGTGGCAGATAAGGGTGGGAATATTGTTGTCATGGACACAACTAAATATAATGCAGAAATCCTCTCTCAACTGAATGATGTGATGTACTATGAACCTTTAAATGAAAATCCTCTAGGAGGACTAAAATTGAAAATCAATGATCGGTTGAAAACTTGGTATGATCAGTCTCCTTTAGATATTGATGAATTTAATTATTTGACAGTATCTTCTCCACGGGCTCCTTGTTCATACACTTTACCAAAAGTGCATAAGAGTAGATATAACCCACCAGGAAGGCCCATAATTTCAGGCATTGGTGGCCCGACTGAGAGACTATCTGAGTATATAGATACTTTTCTTAGGCCTTATGTACATAATCTCCCCTCGTATATTCAGGATACTAAGCATGTGTTGAATGTCATGTCAGATGTGAATTGGGAACCTGGGATGTATTTGGTGACCCTAGATGTGGTCTCATTATATTCTAATGTACAACATCAGCTGGGGATTGCTGCTTTAGAGACTTTTTGAAATAGAAGACCAGTGGAGCTATTGGAACATACTTTGATGATTCTCGAAATGACTGAATTGGTACTTAAAAACTATTTATTTATTTTAAATAACAGATGGTACAGGCAGTGTCTTGGTACGATGATGGGCTCCAGATTCGCTCCGTCTTTTGCTAACCTCTTCATGGGTTGGTTTGAGGCGGAGTGGATCTGGGGCCGACGCAGACGCAAGTGGGTGGATTATATCCATTACTGGGGTCGTTTCATTGACGATTGTTTGATGATCTGGACAGGGACCTTGGAGGATTTACAAGAATTCTTTATTTATTTAAATGATAATGATAATAATTTACGATTCACTACCCAATATGATCAAGAGAGGATTTCCTTTTTAGACATTGAATTGTACATCTGTGATAAGAAACTGTGCTCCAGGATGTATAGGAAAGAAACTAGCTGTAACGCACTATTGCATGCGAATAGCTATCATCCAAAAAGCCAGATAAATTCGATACCTTCTGGCGAGATGGTGAGAGCAAGAAGAAATTGCTCTGAGGACTCTGAATTTTACTTGAATGTGGAGGATATGGTAAACAGATTTGAGGCCAGGGGTTATAACCAAGTTGTGATTAATAAGGCTAAAACAAGGGTGTGTGGACTAAAAAGAGTCCATACCTTGACACCAAGGAGGAAAGAATTGAGTGACAAGGCTGAATAGAAGGTACGTCTTGTTACACATTATAGTCCGGAGAGTCATAAACTCTACTCTATATTGAATAGACATTGGCATTTGCTTAAAGCAGATAAAGAGTTGATGCCCTTTATTAGTGATAGGCCGAGTATTACTTTTAGAAAGGGCAAGACACTATCTAATAATCTTAGTCCCAGTGATCCCATGAGGGCTGCCAGAACTTGGCTGACTAATGGTGCTAAGGGTTTTCATAAATGTGGACGGTGTAGTTCTTGCAGGTGGGCAAAGAGAAAGGTTACCAGTTTCAGCTGCAATGGTTCTGAGACTTTTGTTATTGATACTTTCATAAATTGTGACACTACCTTTGTGGTATATGTTATAGCATGCTCATGTGGTAAAATATACGTGGGCAGAACAATCAGGAGACTTCGTGATAGAATGGTTGAACATTTTAGAGAATGGAAAAAATTGGGATACCAGGTATCCCATTGCGGCTCACGCCGTACAGAATTTTGGCAAAATGGATGATCATGCATATAGCTTTCATGGAATTGACCATGTTACTCAGGACCCACGTGGGGGAAATAGGCAACTGAAACTTAGGCACAGGGAAGTAGTATGGTTAATGAAACTAAGAGCTGTAGAGGATGGATGAATATTGACAATGAATTTCAATACTTTTTGGGACAAGAGTAATCTGAAATCATATGTATAAGCTTTGAGCAATGTTTTCTGTATATTAAACACTATACTTTTGGCGTCCATGTATAATGAAATGTATATCTTTTGATGAATAATCTTTTCCACATATCCAATATTTGCCACAATTATCAATTTATATACAGAGTATTTTCAGTCCCTTAAATTGTATGATGTACATGTGTTGTTAATGACTCTAAAGGGATTGGACTATGTATGTAGTTACATGATTATTTGTTAATGTAGCTATTGTTACACAATATGGTTACCAAGGCCTCTATCTTACTGGTTGTGGACAGGATGTTAATCAATGAGTTAGTATAGTGGATATTCTATGAATGTATGTTTGTCTCTCCTCCTTTTGTTATAATGTTGCTTTCATTATTAATTTTAATTTGTGTGTTCTGCACCTGTTAGTTCCTTTTTTCTTTTCTTCTCACCTGATCACCCCTCCCCCCCCCTTTTCCCTCTGTCTCCTAGTTTCTTGGTGAGGGGAATAAGGACAACATTGATATGATAATTAAGGTTAGTGTATACATTACAACTGGAATGTATACACTAACACTAGTATACACCACGGGGTACCACGATTGTGGACAACCGTTTAGAAAACTGACACTTAAATGTGTTAGTAGTATAACAAGGGAGATTTAGTTTTGGCTTGAGACGTAATATGAATATGAGTGACCAAGCATGCGGGTGCTAGTACTTTGGTGATTGTCGACTTGTTTGATGGATTTGGGCTTCTTAACTGTCAAGCTGCGGGTAGGACTTTTATTTTGAATATAAATGATGGTGCCGATTTTATACTGAGGTACGGAATACAGGTTAAGGTGTAATTATCGTTTGGTTTTACCTATCTTACCTACTATCTCGTAGGTTTGCAGATAGTTACTGTGATTTAAAATTATCGCCATGCTCTGGTATGGATGATTGGTTCGTAATACACAATCTCATACACGCTGTGCGTTATACTATGCACGCTAAGGAATTCATGGAGGGTGATTTTGAAATATGTACTGATCTAATCTAATGGTCTTTGACATAAATATTAAGATACTTATATTAGTTTCAATGTTTAATTACACACTATAAGATGGCGCCCGTGGCTTTTTGCTATTTAAGACATTTAAAGATGGCGCTCAAGTAGAACGCCGGTTCGGGGAAGTGAAGATACTCGCTACCTATATGACGGTGGGTTTCGAGAATGAGCTTTTATCGTGATGTAGATAAGACTTTTCATATAGTATATATTGTGACTGTTGCATTCTGATCTATTGCAGAACTTGAATATCGTGTAAATTAATTGATATAGTGGAGCATTAATATATTGAGAGGAGTTTAAACACGTCGAGAAATGGAGATAGAGGGTGAGTAGGAGTAGGTGTCAAGGTATTCACAGTGACTGGGGTGAGTTGGTGGTTAAATAGAAATATCATCTATTGTATATTTTGGATTGCAGTGCATTACTGATACAGTGAGGAGGCACGTTCCATAGGAAATGGGGATATTCTAGTCTAAGGACTGAATTGACTACACGGAAATACAAGCATATCGGTAATTTATAATTTACAAGTTTATATTTGGATAAAGGGGAACATGTGCTGGTTTTCTGGATATAAGGGGCGTATTCCAGGCATGAGATTGTAACTTTAACTATTGCAAACAGATTTTAGCGTTGGTGATCGCTGTTTTATGGGGGATTAGAAATTGAATGAAGTGGAACAGGATTTAAGGCTGAGAACCTGGTCTTAACGTATGTGTATAGCGTTGTGATAGTTTTGAACAACCATGGTTCATTATTATTTCAGGTGGTTTGATGGTCTGATATGCATCCTTAATATACTTGGGGTGATGATGAATATGACTCGCGTACGTAATAAACAGGTGACCATCTTCCGTCATATATATATTCTTTCCAGACTTACCTTTAATCTATGATAACCTCTGCTTTTTGGATGATAATAGGTATATTGTACTATCTTCACATGCAGACGGTGTTACATGAGAATGGGCTTGGGTTCTGTCCCCTTTTTTATTTTCTCTCTTTTTCCACTGGGACTTCATATCTCGCTGATAATTTACTATGTTTCCACTTTATGTTATGTGATAGTGGGATACAGATGAGGTCTTAAAATCTTAAGAAAATGTTATGTTTATTTGGGTTGCAGCCCCAAGGAAGTCAATGTGTCTACACAGATCACGACGAAACATGTGTTGGCTGCTTCTTTTGGAGAAACGAATTATAACATGAGATGAACAAGAATTTGAAGAATTAAAACGCTGTTGGAACACAAATTCTGAAATATTGGAATTATATTTGGACTTTGGTGACTGTGTCGACTTGATTTGGAATTGATTTACTATATTTATTGAAGAATCTTTTTCTCCGTAATGAGTGCTCGGGAGGGAATTTGTTAAATCATTCTATCAGGAGATTTTACCATGAATTTAATAAATGTCAGGAAAGAAAGTCGAATAGGCCATATTCTACCTAGCAAACAACGTGATACACATGGTGATAGATGCACATCCCTGCTGGAAGAACTATCATTGGGTGTGTTAAACGGACGAGTAACATCAGAGAGCCTCCCAGGATATACCAGGGTAATGCAGAAAACATGCTCAATCATTGACTATACAATAACAGATCTGGACATTCTCCCACACATCTCTAACTTCGAAATTAAAGAAAGGTCAGAAAGCGACCACCATCCTCAAACCTTCACTATACTCTTAAGCACGGCTAACTCAATAACAGATAAAGTTATCTCCCAACAAATGCAATGTTACACCCTGAGATGTTTAATTTGGAAAAAGGAAAATATTGGTGACATCATGGCCACATGCACTGCTCTTTTGGAGAGTTTTAAAGTCAAACCATCACGTATAAAGGCCTGGGAATATTTTGATCAAGATCTAAATAAAGAATTCTCAAAACAAAGAAATGGCCGTAAAGCAGGTAGAGCAGCAGGGACAGGGTGGTCCACCAACATCTAAGGATGTGACTCGCGGCTCGAGGTTTGCCGTGATTGAGACTTTCTGGGGGACCGGAGGATTTTCTTGCCTACTTCAAGACTCCTTGCTGCCCTTTCATTGCTGTGGGGATTTGGCGGGTGTGGCGGCCAGGGACTGCGAGGACCAGCATTCCCTGACATTACCAACAGCTGGTACTCTTCCCCACCCGGCCCGCCTCCTGCTTCCTGCTTGTGCCCTTTAAAAACACCTCTCGCCGCCCCCGCTTCGCAGGTGCGACTCGCAGCTCGAGGTTTGCCGTGATTGAGACTTTCTGGGGGACCGGAAGATTTTCTTGCCTACTTGAAGACTCCTTGCTGCCCTTTCATTGCTGTGTGGATTTGGTGGGTGCGGCGCCCAGGGACTGTGAGGACCAGCATTCCCTGACATTACCAGCAGCTGGTACTCTTCCCCAGCCAGCCCCGCCTCCTGCTTCCTGCTTGTGTCCTTTAAAATCACCTCTCGCCGCCCCCGCTTCGCGGGAGCGACTCCCGGCTCAAGTTTTGCTGTGATTGAGACTTTCTGGGGGACCGGAGGATTTTCTTGACTACTTGAAGACTCCTTGCTGCCCTTTCATTGCTGTGGGGATTTGGCGGGTGCGGTGGCCAGTGACTGCGAGGACCAGCATTCCCTGACATTACCAACAGCTGGTACTCTTCCCCAGCCGGCCCCGCTTACCTGGCCTACCTGACCTATTTGTACAGTTCTTGTTTTTCTGCCGCGGGACGCGTGCGGGTCAAAGCGCGGGCTAAGCCCGGGCAAAGGGCGGGCCCTCTAAGGCCCTCTGAGGCTAGAGGAGGTGGGGCTGGGCCCTTCCCCCTTCGGTGTGTCCCTGTAGGAAACCCCAGTAAGGACTGTATTACCTTGGCGCCATCATTCCATCTTGCGTATCTAATTATTACATTGTTTTTATTTACTTATAGTTGGTTGTAGGGATTATACCAATCTTTACGGTCAGCACGTGATTGCCCTATACTCTTTTTTTATTGTAGGATGACTTCACCCACCCCTAAATCTTTAGCTGAGGGGGGTGCTAAGCGGAGAACCTTGGATAGTTTTGGAATTAGGGCGGTCTCTACGTTTGATAGGGATTTAGCCCTAGCAGAGCGACGCGCTGAGAGGCGCCGCTCTGTTGAGCATATTAAGAGTAAAAGGTCTTCGTTGGGCCCCATTCTTCCAGGTATGCCTTTGTTAAATGGCACATTAAGGGGTCCAGTGAGCCCAGAACCACCGCTTGATTCTAGTATTCCAATATTACTTCAGGACAGAGCTACTCCCCCAGAATGTGTGGTAGCTTCTAATTCTGTCATTAATCTTTCCGCCTCGCTGGGTAGTATCATTGATGAGGTGGAAGTAATGACAGATACCCTGTTAGTAACGGCTGAGCCAGCTTCTAAGCCCAATGTACTGGCTGCAGCTGTGGAAGTGCTCCGACGTCACGGTCCTCCCCCTAAGAAAAGGAGAAGAAAGGGGCTTGGTACATCTAGAAATAAGGCTATTCCCTCCCTTCGTACTAAGAAGTTTGACCAATTACCCGTAGGATTAACTTCACCGGTTGTTACTTCCTCCCAATCCTCCCATTCTCTAGATCAGCAAGGACCAGATTTACTGGGGAGTATAGAAGAACTGATTAGATCATTCACCTTGCCACTGGTAGAGAGACTCAAGAAGATAACTGCCTAGCTGGGAGATTTAGAGAAGGCCTTTAAGGCTTCCTATGAGAGTCACAAGGGCTTAGCCGGGTTACCCCCAGTTCTTACATCTACTACCGTACCTCTGGTTCCTGCACCTCGGATCCTGAATAAATCCAAAGTTCAATCTAAAAGCACCACGTCACAGTCTATCGTAGATTTAAGGCAAGACATTAATAGGCTGGACAAGGTTGCTACGGGGTGTGTGACATCCAACTGCCCATTGCCTAAATCTATTGTTGCAGATGCTACTGCAAGACCTCTTATTCCCAAAAGCCAAATGGTTAATTTGCCCCCTGAAGCGGCCCCGTTTGTGGTAATTCTTACGGGAGTTCCAGCTTTGGAGGCGGGTAAGAGGGAAGATCAACTTCATCTTAAAAACAAGGCTACGTATTGGCTTAGACAGAATCGGCCTTTACCCCTCTATCTAAATGGGGAAATACTAATGGTCCGGCGACTTGTGTGGCTGGGGCCTAGTCCAAAAAGTATTTTGGGGGATATTGTTATAATTAGATTCAAAGACAAAAGGGCGGTTAGTCATATCTTAAATTGGTCTTCCCCAAAAAGCAGTAGCTCAATTACACCTCGAGAACTGCCTTACTTTTATCCTAGAAGTATGCTAAGTCCAGTGGCAAATTCTGGGTCGTGGGCACCCGCCTTGGATTGCTCAATCAGGCCACTGCTGCATCCCCAGGTCAATTGTTTTAGGACCCAGCGTAATCACCCTGAGGACCATTACAATGTCTTTAGACCTCCATTTGCTTTACAGTTGGAAAATTTTGGTCATCCTGTCTATCCGGCTTATCCTGGTCCTTGGACTCAGCATTTAAATGATCCTCGTTCTCCAGCTGACCGCCAGCCATCTAATTGGTTTCAAATCCCCCTTTATAATTGTTATGAAGGCCTAAGAGATTTAGAGGGCGTGGACTGACTGAGCTGTAAATCTGTTGCACCAGTTTTTTTGGTACATCTTACTCCTACTGTATGCAATGTTAGTGGCCCAGTCACTGATCCTAGGCCGCGCCATGATACTGGCCCTGTTACTATCCGTAGTTTAGGCTCTGATCATCTCGAAGTCCCAGAGCCTAGTAGTGCAAGGCAGATCTGTGATCTTCCTGATGGATTTAGTAATAATGTACCAGCTGTTAAACATAGGACCCATTAGAAGATTGAGTTTTTATATTGGAACAATTCAGGGATTAAGGATAGGGTTTTAGACCCTTCTTGGCTGGAGTTTGTAAGTCCCTATGGCTTTTTGTGTCTCCAAGAAACCTGGTCCATTGAGCCTGTTCACTTAAATGGATACAGAACCTTTCATGCTGCAGCTTTACACTCTAAACGCGGGAGGAATATGGGAGGACTTTGTATTTATTTTTCGAATCTGATGGGTGTTGAGGATATCAAGATAGTTAAGATGGGAATTTGCTATCAGATCCTATTAGTTCGGATGGTCTCCAAGGTTGACATTATTTTGATTAACATTTACAATAATTTGCATAAACGTTTTGTCTCAGATATGGTTTCTTCCATGATTAATGAAATTCACGGTATTACAACCCCGAAAGGGAGGGATTATTGTCTGTGGTGGGGATTTTAACCACAATCTGTGCTGTCAAGTTCGGGGGGGGGGGTTGTGGAATCATAGGGGCGGGTGCGGAAGTCACGTCCCCACATTTTTCCCATCTGGACGGGGGTGAAACTTTGAATGATATGTTGGCATCTATTAATTTAGACTTTGTTAACAGGATGTGCTCCCCTCGTGTAGAGTTTAGTGCAACTATTGTGGGGAGAGGGCTAGGCACCGTAATTGATTTTATTGTTGCTTCTGAAAGTCATGCCACTTGGTTTGCGGATTATGCCACTTATTCTGTAGGATTTAGTGATCATCTTCCCCTCTCTTTTGCTATTATTTCACCACAGGTTATGCACAGTTCTCTGATTGAAAGACTGTCTTGGTTAAAAATTTGTGACATGCCCAGACAAAACGGCTACGCTATCAAATGGAGTGAGAATGACCCGGAGGTAGCGCATGTTATGATAGTCAGGGGATCCCTTGCCTCAATCGAAAGGTGTCTTGACGAAGAGACCTCTCATGAGGATACTTTGTCAGCCTTTGAGATAATACCCGGACCATTCGAGATAGTTTGTCTCGTCCGGGGAGAGGTCATACTTATAGGTCGACTAATAATTCTTGGTTTGATGATGCCTGTTCTAGGGCGCATTCTTGCCTCATAGCCGCGTTACACAATAAGGTAAGGGACCCGGTAGAGGTGGCAACTTGTAGGAAAGTTTATCGCCTAACTCGGAATAACTGTAAGAATAACATCAAATCCGAGGCTTGGAATAATTTGGCTAATGCTGCACAATCCAAGGACAGTGCCCTATTCTGGTGTGCAGTTAATGCACCATTTTTTAATGAAGTCAATAATGCAAGGGTAGAGGTTGCTATCAGCGAAAACTCCTTGATTGACTTTTTCTCAGAAGTCTATAATCCAGATGGGATTTTAAAGTTAGCTGATATAGAGGATATGGACAAGGAGGCATTCCGGACCTTTCGCCAAGTTAATTTGGGTATCTCAATTGGTGAAATGTCCGCTGCTATTGAGCAGAGTAGGGGAGGCAAAGCCCCAGGTTTAGATGGGGTTCCTATTGATATTTTTAAACACTCAGTTGAGTTATGGTGCCCCATTTTGAAGAGAGTCCTGGACGCAAGTTGTGAGCGGGGGTTTCTCAAGACCTGGTCTGATTCTGTTATTATTCCCATTTTCAAGAAGGGAGATAGGGAGAGTCCCTCTTGTTATCGCCCTATCTCTCTTCTTGACTCTTTTATGACGATTACAGGGCGGGTTGTCCTGAACCGGTTACTATCTTGGGTAGAAGAAGCAGGTGTGTTGTCTCAGGTTCAGTACGGCTTCCGTGAGGGGATGGGCACCGTTGAACAGGTCCTGAACTTTACACTTCTACAAGGGAAATATGTTCAGGCTAAGGCTGGCAAACTTTATGCAGCATTCATTGACCTGAGTGCTGCTTTCGATTGCGTTAGGCACGATCGTTTGTGAAAGGTGTTGGAAGAACTTAAAGTGGAGGAGGCCATAATTTCTTTTTTAAGGCAACTTTATGCTGGGCAAGGGCCAGGGTGAGATTTGGAACTGGAGGAGAGTGCACCAAGCCCTTCCACATGAAGCGTGGAATGAGGCAATGGTGCGTTCTCGCGCCCCTTCTTTTTAACTTATACACCAATGACTTAGAGGATGTTTTGGTGTCTAAAGTCATTGACTCACCCAGAATTAATTTTAAACAAGTGGTGTCCCTATTATATGCAGATGATGCCATCATCATTGTCAGGACAGAGAGAGGGCTGAAGACAGCCCTAGATGCCTATATTAATTTCAGGGACTCTAGGGGCCTGAAACTGAATGTGAAAAAAACTTTCGTGATGACGTGCGCCTGGGGTAAATCCAAAACCTGTAAGTTGTTTGCAGGCAGGGAGAAAGTGCAGGCAATTAAATCCTTTTCATACTTAGGAGTAGTTCTTGAAGGTGGGGGGCATTGGGGTCCGGCCATTAGGAGTAGGACCTTGTCCTTTAAAAAAGCGACTGCAGCACTTATGGCTTTTTCGCGAAAGATGGGCAAAAGACCCCCTGAAATTTTACTTAAAATATATAAGGCCAAATGTGTTAGTACGGCCATATATGGTGCTGGTGTTTGGGGCATCCAAGACACCAGGGAAATACAAACAGTAGAAAATGCTTTTCTAAGGTTTATTTTAGCTGTACCTTTTAGTTTATCTGTGTATAATTGTCACGCTGAGCTGGGTGTTCGTCATATCAGTGATTTGATAGCGATGCAACCACTGTTACTTTGGCACAGGGTTTGGACTGCAGTTGACTTGGAGCTGAACAGAGAGATTATCCGCAATGTTATTGCCCTGGATAAATCAAACAAAATAGCATGGCTATCCTATATTCAAAAGTTTTGCCAAGATATGGGGAAACCTGAGTTCTTTACCGCACTAGAGGGGCTATGTAAGATCACGAGGAAAGATCTAAAGAATAATTGCTGGTACCATCTGGAATCCCTGCGGCTCGGGGTTGAGCTCAATAAGTGCTCGGTTGTGCGGCACCAAATGTTGCTAGTATCTGGTAACATGCAACCCTACTTGAATTGGTGCACCAAGGGATTTGATAGGTTTTTACTCACAAGGTTTAGATTCGATATCTTCTTTCGCCTAATTTCATTTCCAAAAACTAATGATTGGACCAAAATGCTCTGTAAGTGCCTATGTGATGGGGTGGCCGAACAATCAACCCTTCATGTGATTTACTTTTGTGGATTTTACTGTAAAGAGAGAGCCCGATGGATTAAACCTTTTCTGAAAAATAGCGGAACATGGTACCAGTGCCGCCCAGCCTTACTGTATCTTCAGTTGTTACATGATGAACTGTGTGTGGCCACTATGGCCGGTTTTCTAAAAAGTGTATTCAGAAATAGGAAAAGTTTAATGTGTTTTTAAATTTACTGTACCTATAGGTAATCCTTAAACGTAACGATATATATGTGACAAGCTTTGTTTTTCTATGCACAATATGTATTGATTATTTTTTGTGTTGCTGGTTTTATGATTTAAAAATTTTGCTAAAATCGAATAAAGCTTTCCTACTACTAACATCGATGGAAACAAAAAAATCAACTGAATAAACATCTAAGGCAATTGCGAACTCGAGGCCCAGAATCCCCTCAGGACAGGATATATATTATATTTATATATATTTATATTCTCTCACTAATATCAAAATTAAGAAAATACCTAAAAAGAGACACCTAGGTGGGTAAGAAAGAGTTCAGAGAACATCTCTGGGCAAAACTCCTCCATGTCAGTTAACAAAGAGTCTCTAAGCTCTTTTGGAATATAATTAACCAGCTATCAAACAGCAAGAACTGACATTTCAACTCGGACGTAATGGAGGACACCTGGAAAGGTGCAGGAATAGCTCACGACATATCAGAGATAGAACCACCAGAACTCCCCCCACAGACTTCACAAAAGCATGTCCTTAAAATCATGAAATTCCTAAGGCCCGAGGAAGCTCCAGGACCCAACGGATTGCCAAACGCACTATTCCAGCACAACCCCTTATTTTGGTCCGATATCCTTACTCCGCTATTCACACACCTTCTATCATCAGGCACGGTTCCAGAATCCTGGAGAGGAAGCATCCTAAATCTCATATATAAATCGGGCTCTTGTTCAGACCCAGCTAACTACAGATTGATTGCACTCATCAACGTTGAAGCCAAGATTTAAGCCTCAACCCTGCTGGCAGATTTAGAAGACTGGGTGAGTCACACAAATTTGATGCAAAATACGCAAACAGGTTTCCGGGCTTGAATGGGCACCCTCACTAACATCTCCGCTGTCACCCTCCTAGTCAATCAAGCCATGGAAAAATCCTGTTCCCTCTACGCCTGCTTCATTGATCTTAAAGCAGCATTCGATAAAGTACAGAGGGCAAAGCTATGGGCCAAAATACAAAGCTTGGGGGCACCAACAAAACTTTTGGAGGCAAATATAACCTTTACTCAGATACATGGGTCCAAATAATAAAAGGAGACGGGTGCAGCATAACAAGTAAGATCCAAACAAAAAAGTGGGCTGAAACAGGGGTGTGTGTTGGCCCCTTGCCTCTTCAACATCTATACCTCCGACCTCGAGAAACACCTTCAACAAGTTCAAACTGACCCCCCAAAACTGGGCAAAACACTAATCACCAGCCTTCAATATGCAGACTATCACAAACACCGATAGGCTTGCAGTGATCAATGACCCAACTAGGAGCCTAAACCATTACAGCCCAATTAATAATAAATCTCAAGAAAACCAAGATGCTGTGCTTCTCAAAACAACATAAAAAAGGGTCAAAGCAAACTCATCTGGAACCTAGGTGACACTCCAATATCCCAGATGGAGTCTTTTAAATACCTAGGGTTTCAACTTGATCAAAACCTCAACTTTAAACAACAGCCGAACCAAGGGAAAATGAAAGCAAAACAACTTCTCCACGCCTTCAAAACTTTACATAGAAAATTAAAAGGCTGCTCAACAGGACATCTGCTGAATTCATACCAACGTTATCATATGGGTCGGAAATAATGTACACAAAAGACGCAGCCGCCCTAAACCAAGCCCAATCGATTTTTTTCAAGAGTTTGTTCACAATCCCTCAGCACATATCTCAGGCCCAGATTCAACTGGAATACAGGCTTAAAAAACAGAAACCAGCCAGACAAGGGGCAGTTGTCAAACACTATTGGTGGATGAGGCAAGCAGAAGATAACAGGCTACCCCACTCTTGCTGGGAAGAAATCCAAAAGCAAGCGAGGCTAAATAATTCCATTGCCACGGTTCTAAAAGAATCACTCAAGGACCTACACCTCGAAGAAGCATGGCATACAAACAACTTTTATTCTGGTTTTAAAAATGCAGTAAACAGTGCAACCAAACAAATCTCTCAGTTAATGGACAAAACTGCATTCTCAAAGAAAAATTACGCTTGGGCAGAGATTCAATCTTATCGGACGCTTAAACCACAACCATATTTGTTAGAACACTTTTCACATCATAGAAAGCATTATTTGACGATGTTACGGCTGCGGTCATTCCCCACAAAGGATTTAACCCCAAAATGGAAACATGTATGGCTAACAAAAGAATGTCGGCTGTGCAGACAAGGACAAGGGAGTCTTTTACATCTCCTATGCATCTACCCCTCACTTTTAGAAATTCAGAAAATGGTCCTCCACGAGCTGTTCAGAAAAAAACAGCTACAGACATGCAGAGCCGCAGTCATACAATGCCTTGGAGGCCGGTCAATCGAACTATCTTGTAAAGCCATCACGCTCTGGAAAATGGCAGCCAAAGAATCAGACAACAAAAATGAATGAACTGGAGTGGTTTCGATAAGACTGCTTGGACCTTTCCCTTTTGCACTGATATTATTTCCCGACTTCTTGCTCACTGTACCGCCTTGCACTGCTCAAAATTGCATTGACTGCAAATGTCTACTTTGTGTACTATCTATTGATGATGATTCAGTACATGACAGCATTGTGTGTTAATCTTTTGTACCTTTTTTAAATCCCAATTTTTTACATTTTTGTACTAAGTGCTTTATCCACTCTTTTATGATTTTTAACAAAATCAAATAAAAGTATTATTGACTGATACATAATAATAATATTCATAACAATGCCCCTTTTGTGTGCCATTGAACAAGGGAAACGTATGCCCCCATACTCTTCTTACGTGTTACCTTATTCATTTTACATTCTTTACTATATCTCTCCCAATAATCTTTTAATTATTTTATTATTTTCTTTGTCCCCTCCCCCTCTTTCTTTGTGCCTTTCAATTCACTTTATTTCTGATGAGGAATTGGTAACCTGGCTTGCTGAAACACCATCAGCTATATTCATATCTGAGATGAATGTATACTGACATAAATGACCCTATTTTCCCCTTGATATTAATTAACACCCTTGTCAAAGTGCATTTAGGTTAATTGTGTGTTAATCACTCCTTTGAGCACTGAGCACTTTTCTGCACCATTTGCATTTTTGTAGAATTAATATTTAGTGACAGTATTAATAACTTTCTTACCCTATAGAGAGCTCTTTGTTCTTTTATGGTATACATGCATGCTTCACTAAGGAAATTAGTTTTTATATCTGCACTTCATCATCATAAAACTTTATTCAGCGCAAATTAGGTAAGCCATAAAAGCAGAAAATATTACAATAAATTATTACAATATGATTAAAACATAAATCCCTTAAAACCAAAATTCACACAGTGCCAGAGCAGTTAAAATAAACAATAACACATAAATACTATAAATGTACATGCAAACATCATGCATAAATACACCAGACCAATTTATAACTGTAAGGTTAAAATTCCAGTTCTGTTGACTATTGTTTACATATGACCAAGAAGCCCCCGTGGAATCACCAGCAAACAAAGAGACAAGCTAAGATTAGTATATTAACTCTTATAAAGTTTTCCGGTTTCCCGAATCATAAAAAATAGCTCTAATATGGATAGCTCTTGGGAGACACAAGGAAACCCTATAGCATACCCTAACGTCCTCTAATTCATGCAAACTTGTAAAAGCTGCCTGATGGTAAATAGTTCTTTCTTGTAGGAATAATGGTTTAAGAAGGGATTTCCTGGGGATCAGATAAAATGTACAAAAAAGTGCTAAGTGCTGAGGACTGTTCTGATTGGTTATCACAGGGATTTTTTCTAATAATTGTGCCCCAGCTTTCGTTTTTAGAAAAAACAGCCAGATGATGGAAAATGAGACGATGGAAGAGAGTTAAAAGATACCTGTGCTGTGCATTGTTGACTATCGTAAGGTACAGTTTGCATCCTTATTCCTCATTCCATGTTCTTTACGGCCTACTGTAACCTTGGGAAGAGCTACTTGTTTCCTCTTTCCACGGCAGACTTCCACCACATGCTCTCTTATTTATTTCTTTGAATACCTTAAGATATCCTCTGAATGAAAAGACAGATCCCTCTCTGCCTGGTCCAGTCCCAAAAAGGCCTGTTTTATGTTCCATAACCGCAGGATTCTATTCATCATATCTAGTACCATACAGCCCTTAAGAACTATTTTAGTGAACAGAGTTTCTTGTTTGGGCCATACAGATCACCACAATAATAGGGATCTAGTTTCAATGATACCATAAAGGAAATCAAATCCCAACACCCAGTGTACCATAATGCCAGGGTAGAGTGGGTTACTGACAGTAATCTCCTTAAAAAGTTTTTTTCTGTTATCTGTAGAATGCTCTTGTCCCCTATAGCCCAGATCCCTGCGCAATACATTGTTGTTGAAATTGTTTTAGCATTATAAAGGGTGAGTATATGGGCAATAGGAATATCACCTAACTTGAGGCAAACCTCATCAACTCTTCATTATTCCTAATCATGTTGGAGACACAGATCTCTCTATGGCGCTGCCAGTCTAATTTAGATGAAAACTGGCTCCCCAAATAGCTAAAAGTGTTAGTATTTTGCAGTTTACTTCCTTTAATACAAAATGCATATTGTTACCCTCCTGCATGACCACAACTAATTGTAAAGGTTTTGTAAATGTTCATTTTCATACTCCTCTCTTCCATACAATCTGTAAAAGAGTGCCAGTTGCAGTCCTTTTGGGGGACTGTGCAAATACAGCCACATCATTGATGCACAAAAGTATCAGGACCTGCCAAACCTGGGGGTATCTGCATCCACCGCCTGATGCGTTTCTTCCACATCATATATGTATAATGAAAATATTTGCACTTAATAAATATTTTATGGAAAATATAACGGATTTGTAGTTTTCCACTTCACTAATTACCTAATGGAACTGCTGTTTACCAAATAGCTTTGTCATCTCTGACAATCCCTTAGAAAAATCTAAATGTGCATTCACCTTCCCACTTATTCAGTGTAAACAATACTAAAAGTCAATTCTGACATTACCACCAGAAATACCATTCTGCTAACTCATAACTTTGAATAATTTCTAAACATAAATGTAACCGCTTCAGTAGTGCTACAGATGAATGCAGCTGACAAAGAATGTCATTCATCCCTTAAATGTTAAAAAGAAAATATGTGCCATCCTTTATTCGCCTTTCTTTACTCTGATATACGACTCAGAAAATGATATTAGCTGGTTTGCGTCGAAGAGGTCCCATTTTTTATCTATAGAAATTGCTTAACAACTAAATCCACTCCCTTGAAGCAATGGTTCGAAAAGGTTCTGTACTGTTTTACTACATTCATCAAAGTCTCAAATCAGACTGACGTTGGTGTCTGGAAATAAGGAAAATTTGATCATACGTGTTATATAGGTATTGTCAAATTGGCAATAACCTTCGGACGCTTAGACATATGAGAGATGTCGCAAAAAAAGAGGGATGTAGTGTAAACAAAGATCTGTTAAAGGTAGACCTCACTGAGATACTGACATGTACATGATCAAACATGGTCATTTAGCTTCTCATACAAAACTGAATAACCCAGTTTTAACTTTCCTAAAAAATGCACAGAGGGAAACATGGGTCAGATCAGACAACAAACAAAAAACTGCAAAAATCAACATTCGATTAAGTCCCATGTGACCAATAATCACAAGGGGCAAAAAATGCAAGCAATTTGGAAGAAAATAAACTTTCATTGATGAGGATGGATAATTCAAGGAGTAAGAGTCTGAAGGATACTTTGAAATGTTAAAACCTAATTATCTCTTTGAGTACTGCTCATGATTTCAAATTAAACCGAATAAGGATAACAGACTCCAAAGACTTGAATAAACCATAGGTCTGATTATTAATTCTACATGCTCAATATCCATTAAGGTCCTAGATCCATTTAAAACTTTCTTCATTGATTGGTGGATCTGTTTTCAGGAAACAAACAAAGTCATCTGCATGGGGTTTAATTGCAGAGGTATAATTACCCCCAGGTCCCTAGGATCTCGTTCCATTCATTACTTATGGAGCTCTAACATCTCCCCCCCAAAAAAAAGAACATACAGAATGCAGGTTCCCCCTACCCCACAACTCTCCCACAGGGAGTACATAAACCATACTTACCGTGAATTTGTTCTGTTCATTTTTTTATTCTCTGACAGAATGGGATGAGGGTTTGCTGGGCTGCTCCTGCTAGGTGAGAGGAGAGGTTTGAGGTGTCTGTTGCGGCCGTCTTCTTTGCAGTATGCGTCTCCTGGTCTACCGGGCTTGCCGGGAGATACAGCAGGCAGAAGTCCATCCCTTGGTGGCCTGGGTGTTTCTGGGTCGCAGTCGTGCCTTCCTGACTGCTGGGCCCAATTGGCAGATGCTGGAAGTCTTTGTTGGCACGTCGGACCTTTGCAGGCGGGCTCCTGCAACATCTGGTTTCCAGGGACTACACAGAGGACAGTCCGGCTGGGTCCACGTGCAATGGTCATGGAGGGCTTGCCTGGGATGGCCTGAGGGCAGGCTACTTTTCGATTTTGGTGGTATCAAAGGATTTCTGCCTGGGGTAAGTATTGCACAGCAGTTGTGTTCCTCGTATTCCCTTATCTGAATTATTACTCCTAGTTTTGTGTTGCACTGCTGTGGTCTGTGGTTTCTCCTGATACAAGATCATGGGGAAGCACACCAGTAAAGGAGAGCATGGAGCTGAGTCTTCCTCTTCTGCCTGTAGTTCATCCAGCTCTTCTCCTTCCCCTCCAAAACGCTGAAGGGAGTGAGGGGATGCAAAATTGAGGTTTTCGAGTTGGGAGACATTGTTGGAGATGAGGGACTCACCTAAACCGAAAGGGATGGGGCCTGTTCCGTCTCCTTCCTCTTCTGGGTCTGGTAAGGAGTTACAAGGTTCTGAGGATCTGAAGGGGTAGTATGTTTTCCAAGGACTTGCAGCTGGATTTGGTTAAGCATGTGAAATCTAATATGGGCTTCACAGATAAGGAAATGCCTTCAACTTCTTCTGGGGGCTTGCTGTGGCAGTTTCAAAGTTCTATGACCCTGGATGTGCCTGTTCATCAGTATATTTCTGAGGTCCTCAAGAGGTAGTGGAAGGACCCGGATAAGATCATGTTGCCCGCTTCATGGTGAAATTGTTCCCCTTGCAGGATATGCAGAAAGCCATGCCAGATGCATTTTCCTTTGATCAATTTGTGGTCAGTCTGGTGGGGCAGTCCTCCTTGGTGGAAGATGCTGTCTTCAAGGATGTGGTGGATAAGAAGGTGGATGCCTCCCTTCGCAAGG
This sequence comes from Lissotriton vulgaris, assembly GCF_964263255.1. Classification (NCBI taxonomy): domain Eukaryota; kingdom Metazoa; phylum Chordata; class Amphibia; order Caudata; family Salamandridae; genus Lissotriton; species Lissotriton vulgaris. The sequence goes on along the minus strand of NC_141696.1, from coordinate 906,038,074 downwards.
TCTACTCTGGTTCGCTTCTCACTCTTCGGTCTGGGATCTATGGTACTTATGTGGTGCAATCTTTACTGATGGATCTCATGGCGCTGTTCAGGTCCTTGGATGATGTCTCAGACTGTGCTGGTCTGCTGGATCAGAATTAAGTGCCAAGTTAAATATCTTTATGATATTTCTTTCGATGTGGTCACTGCATTGGCCTTGTCTGGAGGGACTTGTATGGCAGGTCATAGAAATATTGTTATTAAGGACTGGAGGATGGATTTGGCCAAAAGGCATCCATGTTGATGTTGCATTGTTGTTTGGGGCAGGATCAGAGGACAAGCTGCATGAGTTATTCAAGGAGAAGAAACATTTCTCCTCCCTCAAAAGCACGGCTACTGAAAGACTGTCCTTTAAGCCTAAATCTCCCTTTTGCTCCTCCTCCAGGGCGCTGTTCCCCAGGTCTCAAGGTTATTTCACTGTAGGACAATACAGGATTGGAAGGTGAAATCCCCCCTCCTAGGCCGTGTTCCTGACTATATGATGGGGCAGGAATTTGTGGTAAGTGGTCACTTCCTCCAGGCATGGGAGCAGCCTACTACCGATGCCTGGGTGTTGGACATTGTCAGCAGGGACGGCTTTAGTGCTAGTGGTGCCCAGTGGTACAATCATTTATGGGGCCCCCACAATCCATGACTGTCTCTTCAGATTCTCTCACTACCAGGAGCTAAAGTACCCCTTATCTCTCCAATCATAAGTTATTGCTAAACACAGCACTCCCCCCTGAGTTCCACGTCCCCTCCACAGGTCAGCGCTCCGTGCAGTGGAACCAGTCGCACTGCCCTAAAGCCAGCCCTGATTGTGGGGCACAGCTACAGGATCAAGTTTTAGGAGGTCCCTTTGGCTTCCTCTTTTCATCCGACACCTTGGCCATCCAGTGAAACAAGGCGGGTGATTCTGATGCAGAGGATTCATTCTCTGCTACAGAAGGGAGCCATTCAGGTGGTCGAACCCTTGGAGGTGGTTGGGTTTATTCAATCATCTTTCTGGTGGCAAAGGCTGCAGGGGGATTCTGGCTGGTTTTGGATTTGAAGGCTCTGAACCGGTTTGTGATGCATCTCCCCTTCAAGATGGAGACCCTGCATTGGATTATCCCATTGGTGCTTGCAGAATGCATACTATCATGTGCCCTCTTCATCCCCTCTTCCAGAGGTTTCTGAAGTTCTGCATCACGGGGGGTGCATTACCAATTTCTGTTCCTTCCATTTGGGCTGTGGTCAGCCCCCATGGTGTTTGCTGCACAGGTTTTCTCTTGCTCACTCTGTGGTGAAGTCGCTTTTTCCCTTGTGGGATTTGCTGTTGGTGTTCAAGTCTCTGGTGTCAGCCACTTTCTAACCTTTGGAGTTGATTGATATTAAGTTTGTCACCTTCAAGGTCATTTTCATGAGGCCGATTGGGGAACTAGGTGGTCTCATGGCTTGGGAACCCTACTTCTCTTTTTCTGATGATGGTGTGGTTTTGAGGTTGGATGACTCTTTTGTCTCTTTTGTGCCGAAGGTGGATTCTCAATGCCATAAGTTCCAGGAGCTGGTTCTGCCGGCTCTGGTGGAGGTTCCTGACTTTTCCAGGGACTTGGACTGGTCCTTGTAGGACGTGAAACAGGCTCCTGTGGTGTCTGTGGATTGCTCTAGGTCTTTTCGGAAGTCTGAGGCCTTTTTTGTTTCTTTTGGGTCGGCTTCAGAGGGGGGAGAATGCCTCCTCCCTGTCCATTTACTGGTTGCTGAAGCAGGTGATTGAGCTGGCTTATTCCTAGTTTGAATACATTTTCTTGGGTGCTACTTTGAGTGTGGTGTCCTGTGTGTTTTTGTATGGGGTACGGTTGGGGGTTGTCTGGCTTTGGTATTCTCCATAAGTAATGAATGGGACGAGGACCTAGGGACCTGGGATAATGAGCATTCCTTGTGTTCTTTTTTCTGCCGGGGAGATGATAGGTCTCCATAAGTAATGAATCAGATAAGGACCACAGGTCCAGGAGTAATGAAGATTACTGATACGTAATAGGACATTCTCCTAATGGCTATATGAATAGGCCAAACAAGCATGGAGACAACAGGCATCCTTGTCAGGTTCCCATAGTAACACTATAGTATCAATTGGTGAAATGTCCGCTGCTATTGAGCAGAGTAGGGGAGGCAAAGCCCCAGGTTTAGATGGGGTTCCTATCGATATTTTTAAACACTCAGTTGAGTTATGGTGCCCCATTTTGAAGAGAGTCCTGGACGCAAGTTGTGAGCGGGGGTTTCTCAAGACCTGGTCTGATTCTATTATTATTCCCATTTTCAAGAAGGGAGATAGGGAGAGTCCCTCTTGTTATCGCCCTATCTCTCTTCTTGACTCTTTTATGACGATTACAGTACGGGTTGTCCTGAACCGGTTACTATCTTGGGTAGAAGAAGCAGGTGTGTTGTCCCTGGTTCAGTACGGCTTCCGTGAGGGGATGGGCACCGTTGAACAGGTCCTGAACTTTACACTTCTACAAGGGAAATATGTTCAGGCTAAGGCTGGCAAACTATATGCAGCATTCGTTGACCTGAGTGCTGCTTTCGATTGCGTTAGGCACGATCGTTTGTGGAAGGTGTTGGAAGAACTTAAAGTGGAGGAGGCCATCATTTCTTTTTTAAGGCAACTTTATGCTGGGCAAGGGCCAGGGTGAGATTTGGAACCGGAGGAGAGTGCACCAAGCCCTTCCACGTGAAGCGTGGAATAAGGCAAGGGTGCGTTCTCGCGCCCCTTCTTTTTAACTTATACACCAATGACTTAGAGGATGTTTTGGTGTCTAAAGTCATTGACTCACCCAGAATTAATTTTAAACAAGTGGTGTCCCTACTATATGCAGATGATGCCGTCATCATTGTCAGGACAGAGAGAGGGCTGAAGACAGCCCTAGATGCCTATATTAATTTCATGGACTCTAGGGGCCTGAAACTGAATGTGAAAAAAACTTTCGTGATGACGTGCGCCTGGGGTAAATCCAAAACCTGTAAGTTGTTTGCAGGCAGGGAGAAAGTGCAGGCAATTAAATCCTTTTCATACTTAGGAGTAGTTCTTGAAGGTGGGGGGCATTGGGGTCCGGCCATTAGGAGTAGGACCTTGTCCTTTAAAAAAGCGACTGCAGCACTTATGGCTTTTTCGCGAAAGATGGGCAAAAGAACCCCTGAAATTTTACTTAAAATATATAAGGCCAAATGTGTTAGTACGGCCATATATGGTGCTGGTGTTTGGGGCATCCAAGACACCAGGGAAATACAAAAAGTAGAAAATGCTTTTCTAAGGTTTATTTTAGCTGTACCTTTTAGTTTATCTGTGTATAATTGTCACGGTGAGCTGGGTGTTCGTCATATCAGTGATTTGATAGCGATGCAACCACTGTTACTTTGGCACAGGGTTTGGACTGCAGTTGACTTGGAGCTGAACAGAGAGATTATCCGCAATGTTATTGCCCTGGATAAATCAAACAAAATAGCATGGCTATCCTATATTCAAAAGTTTTGCCAAGATATGGGGAAACCTGAGTTCTTTACCTCACTAGAGGGGCTATGTAAGATCACGAGGAAAGATCTAAAGAATAATTGCTGGTACCATCTGGAATCCCTGCGGCTCGGGGTTGAGCTCAATAAGGGCTCGGTTGTGCGGCACCAAATGTCGCTAGTATCTGGTAACATGCAACCCTACTTGAATTGGTGCACCAAGGGATTTGATAGGTTTTTACTCACAAGGTTTAGATTCGATATCTTCTTTCGCCTAATTTCATTTCCAAAAACTAATGATTGGACCAAAATGCTCTGTAAGTGCCCATGTGATGGGGTGGCCGAACAATCAACCCTTCATGTGATCTACTTTTGTGGATTTTACTGTAAAGAGAGAGCCCGATGGATTAAACCTTTTCTGAAAAATAGCGGAACATGGTACCAGTGCCGCCCAGCCTTACTGTATCTTCAGTTGTTACATGATGAACTGTGTGTGGCCACTATGGCCGGTTTTCTAAAAAGTGTATTCAGAAAAAGGAAAAGTTTAATGTGTTTTTAAATTTACTGTACCTATAGGTAATCCTTAAACGCAACGATATATATGTGACAAGCTTTGTTTTTCAATGCACAATATGTATTGATTATTTTTTGTGTTGCTGCTTTTATGATTTAAAAATTTTGCTAAAATCGAATAAAGCTTTCCTACTACTAACATCTAAGGACACAAAAAAATCAACTGAATAAACATCTAAGGCAATTGCGAACTCGAGGCCCAGAATCCCCTCAGGACAGGATATATATTATATTTATATATATTTATATTCTCTCACTAATATCAAAATTAAGAAAATACCTAAAAAGAGACACCTAGGTGGGTAAGAAAGAGTTCAGAGAACATCTCTGGGCAAAACTCCTCCATGTCAGTTAACAAAGAGTCTCCAAGCTCTTTTGGAATATAATTAACCAGCTATCAAACAGCAAGAACTGACATTTCAACTCGGACGTAATGGAGGACACCTGGAAAGGTGCAGGAATAGCTCACGACATATCAGAGATAGAACCACCAGAACTCCCCCCACAGACTTCACAAAAGCATGTCCTTAAAATCATGAAAAACCTAAGGCCCGAGGAAGCTCCAGGACCCAACGGATTGCCAAACGCACTATTCCAGCACAACCCCTTATTTTGGTCCGATATCCTTAGTCCGCTATTCACACACCTTCTATCATCAGGCACGGTTCCAGAATCCTGGAGAGGAAGCATCCTAAATCTCATATATAAATCGGGCTCTTGTTCAGACCCAGCTAACTACAGATTGATTGCACTCATCGACGTTGAAGCCAAGATTTAAGCCTCAACCCTGCTGGCAGATTTAGAAGACTGGGTGAGTCACACAAATTTGATGCCAAATACGCAAACAGGTTTCTGGGCTTGAATGGGCACCCTCACTAACATCTCCGCTGTCACCCTCCTAGTCAATCAAGCCATGGCAAAATCCTGTTCCCTCTACGCCTGCTTCATTGATCTTAAAGCAGCATTCGATAAAGTACAGAGGGCAAAGCTATGGGCCAAAATACAAAGCTTGGGGGCACCAACAAAACTTTTGTAGGCAAATATAACCTTTACTCAGATACATGGGTCCAAATAATAAAAGGAGACGGGTGCAGCATAACAAGTAAGATCCAAACAAAAAAGTGGGCTGAAACAGGGGTGTGTGTTGGCCCCTTGCCTCTTCAACATCTATACCTCCGACCTCAAGAAACACCTTCAACAAGTTCAAACTGACCCCCCAAAACTGGGCAAAACACTAATCACCAGCCTTCAATATGCAGACTATCACAAACACTGATAGGCTTGCAGTGATCAATGACCCAACTAGGAGCCTAAACCATTGCAGCCCATTTAATAATAAATCTCAAGAAAACCAAGATGCTGTGCTTCTCAAAACAACATAAAAAAGGGTCAAAGCAAACTCATCTGGAACCTAGGTGACACACCAATATCCCAGGTGGAGTCTTTTAAATACCTAGGGTTTCAACTTGATCAAAACCTCAACTTTAAACAACAGCCGAACCAAGGGAAAATGAAAGCAAAACAACTTCTCCACGCCTTCAAAACTTTACATAGAAAATTAAAAGGCTGCTCAACAGGACATCTGCTGAATTCATACCAACGTTATCATATGGGTCGGAAAAAATGTACACAAAAGACGCAGCCGCCCTAAACCAAGCCCAATCGATTTCTTTCAAGAGTTTGTTCTCAATCCCTCAGCACATATCTCAGGCCCAGATTGAACTGGAATACAGGCTTAAAAAACAGTAACCAGCCAGACAAGGGGCAGTTGTCAAACACTATAGGTGGATGAGGCAAGGAGAAGATAACAGGCTACCCCACTCTTGCTGGGAAGAAATCCAAAAGCAAGCGAGGCTAAGTAATTCCATTGCCACGGTTCTAAAAGAATCACTCAAGGACCTACACCTCGAAGAAGCATGGCATACAAACAACTTTTATTCTGGTTTTAAAAATGCAGTAAACAGTGCAACCAAACAAATCTCTCAGTTAATGGACAAAACTGCATTCTCAAAGAAAAATTACGCTTGGGCAGAGATTCAATCTTATCGGACGCTTAAACTACAACCATATTTGTTAGAACACTTTTCACATCATAGAAAGCATTATTTGACGATGTTACGGCTGCGGTTATTCCCCACAAAGGATTTAACCCCAAAATGGAAACATGTATGGCTAACAAAAGAATGTCGGCTGTGCGGACAAGGACAAGAGAGTCTTTTACATCTCCTATGCATCTGCCCCTCACTTTTAGAAATTCGGAAAATGGTCCTCCACGAGCTGTTCAGAAAAAAACAGCTACAGACATGCAGAGCCGCAGTCATACAATGCCTTGGAGGCCGGTCAATAGAACTATCTTGTAAAGCCATCACGCTCTGGAAAATGGCAGCCAAAGAATCAGACAACAAAAATGAATGAACTGGAGTGGTTTCGATAAGACTGCTTGGACCTTTCTCTTTTGCACTGATATTATTTCCCGACTTCTTGCTCACTGTACCGCCTTTCACTGCTCAAAATTTCATTGACTGCAAATGTCTACTTTGTGTACTATCTATTGATGATGATTCAGTACATGACAGCATTGTGTGTTAATCTTTTGTACCTTTTTTAAATCCCCATTTTTAAAATTTTTTGTACTAAGTGCTTTATCCACTCTTTTATGATTTTTAACAAAATCAAATAAAAGTATTATTGACTGATACATAATAATAATATTCATAACAATGCCCCTTTTGTGTGCCATTGAACAAGGGAAACGTATGCCCCCATACTCTTCTTACGTGTTACCTTATTCATTTTACATTCTTTACTATATCTCTCCCAATAATCTTTTAATTATTTTATTATTTTCTTTGTCCCCTCCCCCTCTTTCTTTGTGCCTTTCAATTCACTTTATTTCTGATGAGGAATTGGTAACCTGGCTTGCTGAAACACCATCAGCTATATTCATATCTGAGATGAATGTATACTGACATAAATGACCCTATTTTCCCCTTGATATTAATTAACACCCTTGTCAAAGTGCATTTAGGTTAATTGTGTGTTAATCACTCCTTTGAGCACTGAGCACTTTTCTGCACCATTTGCATTTTTGTAGAATTAATATTTAGTGACAGTATTAATAACTTTCTTACCCTATAGAGAGCTCTTTGTTCTTTTATGGTATACATGCATGCTTCACTAAGGAAATTAGTTTTTATATCTGCACTTCATCATCATAAAACTTTATTCAGCGCAAATTAGGTAAGCCATAAAAGCAGAAAATATTACAATAAATTATTACAATATGATTAAAACATCAATCCCTTAAAACCAAAATTCACACAGTGCCAGAGCAGTTAAAATAAACAATAACACATAAATACTATAAATGTACATGCAAACATCATGCATAAATACACCAGACCAATTTATAACTGTAAGGTTAAAATTCCAGTTCTGCTGACTATTGTTTACATATGACCAAGAAGCCCCCGTGGAATCACCAGCAAACAAAGAGACAAGCTAAGATTAGTATATTAACTCTTATAAAGTTTTCTGGTTTCCCGAATCATAAAAAATAGCTCTAATATGGATAGCTCTTGGGAGACACAAGGAAACCCTATAGCATACCCTAACGTCCTCTAATTCATGCAAACTTGTAAAAGCTGCCTGATGGTAAATAATTCTTTCTTGTAGGAATAATGGTTTAAGAAGGGATTTCCTGGGGATCAGATAAAATGTACAAAAAAGTGCTAAGTGCTGAGAGGACTGTTCTGATTGGTTATCACAGGGATGTTTTCTAATAATTGTGCCCCAGCTTTCGTTTTTAGAAAAAACAGCCAGATGATGGAAAATGAGACGATGGAAGAGAGTTAAAAGATACCTGTGCTGTGCATTGTTGACTATCGTAAGGTGCAGTTTGCATCCTTATTCCTCATTCCATGTTCTTTACGGCCTACTGTAACCTTGGGAAGAGCTACTTGTTTCCTCTTTCAACGGCAGACTTCCACCACATGCTCTCTTATTTATTTCTTTGAATACCTTAAGATATCCTCTGAATGAAAAGACAGATCCCTCTCTGCCTGGTCCAGTCCCAAAAAGGCCTGTTTTATGTTCCATAACCGCAGGATTCTATTCATCATATCTAGTACCATACAGCCCTTAAGAACTATCTTAGTGAAGAGAATTTCTTGTTTGGGCCAGACAGATCACCACAATAATAGGGATCTAGTTTCAATGATACCATAAAGGAAATCAAATCCCAACACCCAGTGTACCATAATGCCAGGGTAGAGTGGGTTACTGACAGTAATCTCCTTAAAAAGTTTTTTTCTGTTATCTGTAGAATGCTCTTGTCCCCTATAGCCCAGATCCCTGCGCAATACATTGTTGTTAAAATTGTTTTAGCATTATAAAGGGTGAGTATATGGGCAATAGGAATATCACTTAACTTAGAGGCAAACCTCATCAACTCTTCATTATTCCTAATCATGTTGGAGACACAGATCTCTCTATGGCGCTGCCAGTCTAATTTAGATGAAAACTGGCTCCCCAAATAGCTAAAAGTGTTAGTATTTTGCAGTTTACTTCCTTTAATACAAAATGCATGTTGTTACCCTCCTGCATGACCACAACTAATTGTAAAGGTTTTGTAAATGTTCATTTTCATACTCCTCTCTTCCATACAATCTGTAAAAGAGTGCCAGTTGCAGTCCTTTTGGGGGACTGTGCAAATACAGCCACATCATCGATGCACAAAAGTATCAAGACCTGCCAAACCTGGGGGTATCTGCATCCACCGCCTGATGCGTTTCTTCCACATCATATATGTATAATGAAAATATTTGCACTTAATAAATATTTTATGGAAAATATAACGGATTTGTAGTTTTCCACTTCACTAATTACCTAATGGAACTGCTGTTTACCAAATACCTTTGTCATCTCTGACAATCCCTTAGAAAAATCTAAATGTGCATTCCCCTTCCCACTTATTCAGTGTAAACAATTCTGAACGTCAATTCTGACATTACCACCAGAAACACCATTCTGCTAACTCATAACTTTGAATAATTTCTAAACATAAATGTAACCGCTTCAGTAGTGCTACAGATGAATGCAGCTGACAAAGAATGTCATTCATCCCTTAAATGTTAAAAAGAAAATATGTGCCATCCTTTATTCGCCTTTCTTTACTCTGATATACGACTCAGAAAATGATATTAGCTGGTTTGCGTCGAAGAGGTCCCATTTTTTATCTATAGAAATTGCTTAACAACTAAATCCACTCCCTTGAAGCAATGATTCGAAAAGGTTCTGTACTGTTTTACAACATTCATCAAAGTCTCAAATCAGACTGACGTTGGTGTCTGGAAATAAGGAAAATTTGATCATACGTGTTATATAGGTATTGTCAAATTGGCAATAACCTTCGGACGCTTAGACAAATGAGAGATGTCGCAAAAAAAGAGGGATGTAGTGTAAACAAAGATCTGTTAAAGGTAGACCTCACTTAGATACTGACATGTACATGATCAAACATGGTCATTTAGCTTCTCATACAAAACTGACTAACCCAGTTTTAACTTTCCTAAAAAATGCACAGAGGGAAACATGGGTCAGATCAGATAACAAACAAAAAACTGCAAAAATCAACATTCGATTAAGTCCCATGTGACCAATAATCACAAGGTCTCAGGGAAGAACAAGGGAAACCCTACTCACAACGGAACCAGGGCGTCATATTGTAACAAAGAACAACGGTTCCTGCGGTATGATATTTGTATAAATAATTCAAATATTTGCTTAATAGCAATTTAACATGACATAGAAAGGTTGATGTCGAAAAGAGGTGCAAGGACAAGTTTCAATCAGTCTCAGTAATGTTTATATTTCAAAACATACGTTGTTTAATTGTACAGTCAATATATAGTTTGTCACAGAAACATGTGAAAAACACAACATAAACTTTACGGGTGCACAGTGTCCCAAGTGTATACATATGAAACCAAAAGAAATTTTAACAACACACAAATAAACATACAAATAGCGGTTTCTTATAGGATGACCAATTAAAGGAAAATGACCCAAATATTGATAAATAATTTTAACTAGTGACTATATCTAGTCATAGACACTGTTTGTAGGTTCAATTCCTTATAGCGTCGACGGCGTTTCAACCCTTGAGAATATGGGTCTCATCAGGACAGGACAAATGGGGACATCTACAATTAAAACGGAGTGAAAATTAAGTGTTGGAAGTGACAAATTCGTAATTTTAATCAATGTGTATTGGGGATCAATGTACCTGTATAGAGACTTGTAATCACCCATGCGTGATGGAAAGGATAAAATTGACTTACAGGTAGCCCAGCCGGGTACTGTTGTCATGTGTAGGACAAAAATTAGGGGTTAGCGTCAAGGAAACAAGGTAGTACTCATTCATTTACATTTTATGTGAATGATTGTAAAAAAGCACACTACTCACCACTGTCGTGGTCAGCGACTCAGGGTAATGAATTCCGCTCTCCAGAGAGTTTTTTCAAAAATAATAATGGCTACAGGACAATGCCTGGAAATGTTGCGTTAGCACCCAATGGTGCTAGGATCAACAGCCACGTAATAGGTTATTATTTCCTGCAGGACGGTGCCTGGTGAGGAAAACGAATATCATATAAGTAAAGCGATGTACCAAATGGGAAAGGTACGATTGGCAAGCAATCGCGGGAGAGATATCCTACCTGAAAGGATCTTCAGCTGCTCAATGGCGTCTCCGTGGATCGGTAGTGCGGAGGCTGTCTGCACTTCCGGGTATAGACGCTTGCAGACCTGACGGGGAGAGTAACGAAAACTCGATCCGCCGCAAGGTCTGGTAATAGAATGTCGAGTGTGTTACAGGGGTGTAAGGGCTAATCGGCATTCATGTGACAGCCCTTAGACATAGCTAAAATAGCTGTGAGGCATATTTTTGTGGAATAGCATATGAGGACAATATTATGACTAATGCTACCCTATATATAGTATAGCACTATTACGTTCAAAGTATTACATCACTTTGTATTCGATCATCTAGACACATACATTTTCAACATGTAACAATTCACAATTAATATATAGCACAAGATGACTTATCATTACTAATATACAATGTGCAATCATGTATATAGAAGCAAGTAATATAAGAACCAATAAAGAAAGCTTCAACGCTGCAATGGATCAGAACAGCCTGAATGATCTAAACAGAGAAGCAGGCAATGATAGTATATTCACAAGGAAAAAAGGGGGGATTTCTACAGGTTAGTTTCTGATACTGGATACATATCCTCTCCATTCATCCGCTGAATTCAGACCATGATTAATGGAGTCAATTCTTTCAATCCAGTGACATTCTCTGCGTTGTAGAATTTGTGCGATATCACCTCCTCTGTCGGGCATGGTTATGGTATCAATCACTTGCCATCTGATTTGATCTGCAGTGTGATTGTGATCTTTAAAATGTGTTACTAGTGGTGCTGTCAAAACTAGTTTCCTAATACGGCTTCTATGTTGGCCTACCCTTGCTTTAATCGGCTGCTGTGTCTGTCCAACATAGGGAAGGCCACAAGGACACCATATACAATACACAACGTTGCGTGTATTACAGTTTGAGAATGTTCCCAATGTGTGTGTTATATCCCCATGTTGGAACGTAGTGGTTTTCGACGTAAAGGGACATACCACGCAGCTGCCACATGGGTGATGTCCAACCACTGGTGGTAGACGCCATGCTGTCTCTAATGTGGCTGATGCTGCTTTTATTTTTTCATTCGAGGAGTTTACCAAATGATCCTTTAAATTCCTTGCTCTTTTATAGGCAAAGAGAGGAACCTCTAATGATGTATCAATGCCCTTTAGAATATGCCAGTTTTTTGTTATTAAACTGCGAATTTTGTTGGTATGTGTACCAAAGGTGGTTACGCAAACAATTTTCTGCATATCTTTTTTTGGTCGTTTCACTAAAAGTTCTTCCCGTGGACAGTACCACGCACGTTTTAATGATCTCTTTACCAACTTGTTGGGATATCCTCTATTCAAAAGCTTTAATTTCAGAATTTCTGATTCTCTTTTATAGTCATCCCTTCGGGCACAGTTGCGACGGATGCGCAAAAACTGCCCGAAGGGAAGGCCGTCTCTTAGGGCTCTGGGGTGATGACTTTTGTACGATAGTAGTGTATTCCTTTCAGTGTCTTTTCTGTGCAGCGATGTAATCAACTTGTCTCCCTCATGTATAATATTCAAGTCTATAAAGGCAATGTGGTCCTTAAAGATCGTGGATGTGAATGTCAGATGTTTCTGTATGTTATTTAAATGTGTCACAAAAGCATGAAAGTTTTCTATTGTGCCACTCCAAACTAAAAAAATGTCATCTATATATCGATACCAACATTTAATGTTGGTACGATATGGGTTGGAATCATGGATGGCATAAGTGCGTTCAAGTTGGTCCATATAGATATTCGCCAGGTTGGGAGCAAAAATTGCTCCCATGCTGGTCCCACAGCACTGTTGATAATATACACCTTTGTGCACAAAATAATTCCTTTGGAGGGCAATACTCAATAGAGAGATTATGAATGGGGTGGGTACATTCATAGGCCTAGGTCTAGTATCCAAAAGACATTCAATAACACTAATGCTGTCCTCCTGTGGTATATTCGTATACAGCGCTGAGATATCAAGGGTAGCCAAAAAATCAGTCTCTACATTGAATTTCACGGTATCCAACAGATTTATCATATGCATTGTATCTCGGACGTAACTAGGTTGAATGGGTACATAGTCTCGGATAAAGAAGTCTATATATTTTCCTATAGGCTCTAGAATCGAGCCGCAACCTGATAGAATTGGTCTGCCCGGAGGGTGTGTAATGCTTTTGTGGATCTTAGGTAAAGTGTATAGGACCGGAGTCCTGGGGTTCTCTGAGTTTAAAAATTCAAACTCATGTTTGCTTAGGAAGCCAAGGTCTAATCCATTTCTAGTGATATTCAAAATTTCTTCTTTGATGTCACCAAGTGGATTATGAGTCAATTTACGATAATGTTTTTGATCAGAAATTTGCATGTTTATAGTAGTCTCATAATCAGAACGGTTTTGGACTACGATTCCTTCGCCTTTATCGGCTGGTTTTAGTATTATTGAAGAATCACATTTGAGATTATTCAAAGCCTGACGTTCCATAAGTGTGATATTGTATGGGGTGAACTGTCTGCTATTCTTCATAATTTCTACATTTTGTAAAATTACCTTTTCAAATGTAATCATTTCTGGCGGCATCATGCTATTATTCGGGTAAAAAATTGATGGAGGTCTAAGCCCTGTTACTGATTCTTTTCCAGAGTACGGCCTGTCTTTGAAGAATATGTTCAACCGAATTTTTCTGAAGAACTGGAATAACTCGGACTTCAGATTGAAAAAATTGGTTTTTTCTGTTACCACAAATGATAGGCCTTTACTAAGTAAAGATATTATATCGAATTTTTCTGAAGAACTGGAATAACTCGGACTTCAGATTGAAAAAATTGGTTTTTTCTGTTACCACAAATGATAGGCCTTTACTAAGTAAAGATATTATATCTTTACTTAGTAAAGGCCTATCATTTGTGGTAACAGAAAAAAACAATTTTTTCAATCTGAAGTCCGAGTTATTCCAGTTCTTCAGAAAAATTCGGTTGAACATATTCTTCAAAGACAGGCCGTACTCTGGAAAAGAATCAGTAACAGGGCTTAGACCTCCATCAATTTTTTACCCGAATAATAGCATGATGCCGCCAGAAATGATTACATTTGAAAAGGTAATTTTACAAAATGTAGAAATTATGAAGAATAGCAGACAGTTCACCCCATACAATATCACACTTATGGAACGTCAGGCTTTGAATAATCTCAAATGTGATTCTACAATAATACTAAAACCAGCCGATAAAGGCGGAGGAATCGTAGTCCAAAACCGTTCTGATTATGAGACTACTATAAACATGCAAATTTCTGATCAAAAACATTATCGTAAATTGACTCATAATCCACTTGGTGACATCAAAGAAGAAATTTTGAATATCACTAGAAATGGATTAGACCTTGGCTTCCTAAGCAAACATGAGTTTGAATTTTTAAACTCAGAGAACCCCAGGACTCCGGTCCTATACACTTTACCTAAGATCCACAAAAGCATTACACACCCTCCGGGCAGACCAATTCTATCAGGTTGCGGCTCGATTCTAGAGCCTATAGGAAAATATATAGACTTCTTTATCCGAGACTATGTACCCATTCAACCTAGTTACGTCCGAGATACAATGCATATGATAAATCTGTTGGATACCGTGAAATTCAATGTAGAGACTGATTTTTTGGCTACCCTTGATATCTCAGCGCTGTATACGAATATACCACAGGAGGACAGCATTAGTGTTATTGAATGTCTTTTGGATAATAGACCTAGGCCTATGAATGTACCCACCCCATTCATAATCTCTCTATTGAGTATTGCCCTCCAAAGGAATTATTTTGTGCACAAAGGTGTATATTATCAACAGTGCTGTGGGACCAGCATGGGAGCAATTTTTGCTCCCAACCTGGCGAATATCTATATGGACCAACTTGAACGCACTTATGCCATCCATGATTCCAACCCATATCGTACCAACATTAAATGTTGGTATTGATATATAGATGACATTTTTTTTAGTTTGGAGTGGCACAATAGAAAACTTTCATGCTTTTGTGACACATTTAAATAACATACAGAAACATCTGACATTCACATCCACGATCTTAAAGGACCACATTGCCTTTCTAGACTTGAATATTATACATGAGGGAGACAAGTTGATTACATCGCTGCACAGAAAAGACACTGAAAGGAATACTTTATATCGTACAAAAGTCATCACCCCAGAGCCCTAAGAGACGGCCTTCCCTTCGGGCAGTTTTTGCGCATCCGTCGCAACTGTGCCCGAAGGGATGACTATAAAAGAGAATCAGAAATTCTGAAATTAAAGCTTTTGAATAGAGGATATCCCAACAAGTTGGTAAAGAGATCATTAAAACGTGCGTGGTACTGTCCACGGGAAGAACTTTTAGTGAAACGACCAAAAAAAGATATGCAGAAAATTGTTTGCGTAACCACCTTTGGTACACATACCAACAAAATTCGCAGTTTAATAACAAAAAACTGGCATATTCTAAAGGGCATTGATACATCATTAGAGGTTCCTCTCTTTGCCTATAAAAGAGCAAGGAATTTAAAGGATCATTTGGTAAACTCCTCGAATGAAAAAATAAAAGCAGCATCAGCCACATTAGAGACAGCATGGCGTCTACCACCAGTGGTTGGACATCACCCATGTGGCAGCTGCGTGGTATGTCCCTTTACGTCCAAAACCACTACGTTCCAACATGGGGATATAACACACACATTGGGAACATTCTCAAACTGTAATACACGCAACGTTGTGTATTGTATATGGTGTCCTTGTGGCCTTCCCTATGTTGGACAGACACAGCAGCCGATTAAAGCAAGGGTAGGCCAACATAGAAGCCGTATTAGGAAACTAGTTTTGACAGCACCACTAGTAACACATTTCAAAGATCACAATCACACTGCAGATCAAATCAGATGGCAAGTGATTGATACCATAACCATGCCCGACAGAGGAGGTGATATCGCACAAATTCTACAACGCAGAGAATGTCACTGGATTGAAAGAATTGACTCCATTAATCATGGTCTGAATTCAGCGGATGAATGGAGAGGATATGTATCCAGTATCAGAAACTAACCTGTAGAAATCCCCCCTTTTTTCCTTGTGAATATACTATCATTGCCTGCTTCTCTGTTTAGATCATTCAGGCTGTTCTGATCCATTGCAGCGTTGAAGCTTTCTTTATTTGTTCTTATATTACTTGCTTCTATATACATGATTGCACATTGTATATTAGTAATGATAAGTCATCTTGTGCTATATATTAATTGTGAATTGTTACATGTTGAAAATGTATGTGTCTAGATGATCGAATACAAAGTGATGTAATACTTTGAACGTAATAGTGCTATACTATATATAGGGTAGCATTAGTCATAATATTGTCCTCGTATGCTATTCCACAAAAATATGCCTCACAGCTATTTTAGCTATGTCTAAGGGCTGTCACATGAATGCCGATTAGCCCTTACACCCCTGTAACACACTCGACATTCTATTACCAGACCTTGCGGCGGATCGAGTTTTCGTTACTCTCCCCGTCAGGTCTGCAAGCGTCTATACCCGGAAGTGCAGACAGCCTCCGCACTACCGATCCACGGAGACGCCATTGAGCAGCTGAAGATCCTTTCAGGTAGGATATCTCTCCCGCGATTGCTTGCCAATCGTACCTTAACCATTTGGTACATCGCTTTACTTATATGATATTCGTTTTCCTCACCAGGCACCGTCCTGCAGGAAATAATAACCTATTACGTGGCTGTTGATCCTAGCACCATTGGGTGCTAACGCAACATTTCCAGGCATTGTCCTGTAGCCATTATTATTTTTGAAAAAACTCTGGAGAGCGGAATTCATTACCCTGAGTCGCTGACCACGACAGTGGTGAGTAGTGTGCTTTTTTACAATCATTCACATAAAATGTAAATGAATGAGTACTACCTTGTTTCCTTGACGCTAACCCCTAATTTTTGTCCTACACATGACAACAGTACCCGGCTGGGCTACCTGTAAGTCAATTTTATCCTTTCCATCATGCATGGGTGATTACAAGTCTCTTTACAGGTACATTGATCCCCAATATACATTGATTAAAATTACGAATTTGTCACTTCCAACACTTAATTTTCACTCCGTTTTATTTGTAGATGTCCCCATTTGTCCTGTCCTGATGAGACCCATATTCTCAAGGGTTGAAACGCCGTCGACGCTATAAGGAATTGAACCTACAAACAGTGTCTATGACTAGATATAGTCACTAGTTAAAATTATTTATCAATATTTGGGTCATTTTCCTTTAATTGGTCATCCTATAAGAAACCGCTATTTGTATGTTTATTTGTGTGTTGTTAAAATTTCTTTTGGTTTCATATGTATACACTTGGGACACTGTGCACCCGTAAAGTTTATGTTGTGTTTTTCACATGTTTCTGTGACAAACTATATATTGACTGTACAATTAAACAACGTATGTTTTGAAATATAAACATTACTGAGACTGATTGAAACTTGTCCTTGCACCTCTTTTCGACATCAACCTTTCTATGTCATGTTAAATTGCTATTAAGCAAATATTTGAATTATTTATACAAATATCATACCGCAGGAACCGTTGTTCTTTGTTACAATAATCACAAGGGGCAAAAAATGCAAGCAATTTGGAAGAAAATAAACTTTCATTGATGAGGATGGATAATTCAAGGAGTAAGAGTCTGAAGGATACTTTGAAATGTTAAAACCTAATTATCTCTTTGAGTACTGCTCATGATTTCAAATTAAACCGAATAAGGATAACAGACTCCAAAGACTTGAATAAACCATAGGTCTGATTGTTAATTCTACATGCTCAATATCCATTAAGGTCCTGGATCCATTTAAAACTTTCTTCATTGATTGGTGGATCTGTTTTCAGGAAACAAACAAAGTCATCTGCATGGGGTTTAATTGCAGAGGTATAATTACCCCCAGGTCCCTAGGATCTCGTTCCATTCATTACTTATGGAGATCTAACATCCCCCCCCCCCAAAAAAGAACATACAGAATGCAGGTTCCCCCTACCCCACAACTCTCCCACAGGGAGTACATAAACCATACTTACCGTCCATTCGTTCTGTTCATTTTTTTGTTCTCTGACAGAATGGGATGAGGGTTTGCTGGGCTGCTCCTGCTAGGTGAGAGGAGAGGTTTGAGGTGTCTGTTGCGGCCGTCTTCTTTGCAGTATGCGTCTCCTGGTCTACCGGGCTTGCCGGGAGACACAGCAGGCAGATGTCCGTCCCTTGGTGGCCTGGGTGTTTCTGGGTCGCAGTCGTGCCTTCCTGACTGCTGGGCCCAATTGGCAGATGCTGGAAGTCTTTGTTGGCACGTCGGAGCTTTGCAGGCGGGCTCCTGCAACATCTGGTTTCCAGGGACTACACAGAGGACAGTCCGGCTGGGTCCACGTGCAATGGTCATGGAGGGCTTGCCTGGGATGGCCTGATGGCAGGCTACTTTTCGATTTTGGTGGTATAAAAGGATTTCTGCCTGGGGTAAGTATTGCACAGCAGTTGTGTTCCTCGTATTCCCTTATCTGAATTATTACTCCTAGTTTTGTGTTGCACTGCTGTGGTCTGTGGTTTCTCCTGATACAAGATCATGGGGAAGCACACCAGTAAAGGAAAGCATGGAGCTGAGTCTTCCTCTTCTGCCTGTAGTTCATCCAGCTCTTCTCCTTCCCCTCCAAAACGCTGAAGGGAGTGAGGGGATGCAAAATTGAGGTTTTCGAGTTGGGAGACATTGTTGGAGATGAGGGACTCACCTAAACCGAAAGGGATGGGGCCTGTTCCGTCTCCTTCCTCTTCTGGGTCTGGTAAGGAGTTACAAGGTTCTGAGGATCTGAAGGGGTAGTATGTTTTCCAAGGACATGCCGCTGGATTTGGTTAAGCATGTGAAATCTAATATGGGCTTCACAGATAAGGAAATGCCTTCAACTTCTTCTGGGGACTTGCTGTGGCAGTTTCAAAGTTCTATGACCCTGGATGTGCCTGTTCATCAGTATATTTCTGAGGTCCTCAAGAGGTAGTGGAAGGACCCGGATAAGATCATGTTGCCCGCTTCATGGTGAAATTGTTCCCCTTGCAGGATATGCAGAAAGCCATGCCAGATGCATTTTCCTTTGATCAATTTGTGGTCAGTCTGGTGGGGCAGTCCTCCTTGGTGGAAGATGCTGTCTTCAAGGATGTGGTGGATAAGAAGGTGGATGCCTCCCTTCGCAAGGTCTACTCTGGTTCGCTTCTCACTCTTCGGTCTGGGATCTATGGTACTTATGTGGTGCAATCTTTACTGATGGATCTCATGGCGCTGTTCAGGTCCTTGGATGATGTCTCAGACTGTGCTGGTCTGCTGGATCAGAATTAAGTGCCAAGTTAAATATCTTTATGATATTTCTTTCGATGTGGTCACTGCATTGGCCTTGTCTGGAGGGACTTGTATGGCAGGTCATAGGAATATTGTTATTAAGGACTGGAGGATGGATTTCGCCCAAAAGGCATCCATGTTGATGTTGCATTGTTGTTTGGGGCAGGATCAGAGGACAAGCTGCATGAGTTATTCAAGGAGAAGAAACATTTCTCCTCCCTCAAGAGCACGGCTACTGAAAGACTGTCCTTTAAGCCTAAATCTCCCTTTTGCTCCTCCTCCAGGGCGCTGTTCCCCAGGTCTCAAGGTTATTTCACTGTAGGACAATACAGGATTGGAAGGTGAAATCCCCCCTCCTAGGCCGTGTTCCTGACTATATGATGGGGCAGGAATTTGTGGTAAGTGGTCACTTCCTCCAGGCATGGGAGCAGTCTACTACCGATGCCTGGGTGTTGGACATTGTCAGCAGGGACGGCTTTAGTGCTAGTGGTGCCCAGTGGTACAATCATTTATGGGGCCCCCACAATCCATGACTGCCTCTTCAGATTCTCTCACTACCAGGAGCTAAAGTACCCCTTATCTCTCCAATCATAAGTTATTGCTAAACACAGCACTCCCCCCTGAGTTCCACGTCCCCTCCACAGGTCAGCGCTCCGTGCAGTGGAACCAGTCGCACTGCCCTAAAGCCAGCCCTGATTGTGGGGCACAGCTACAGGATCAAGTTTTAGGAGGTCCCTTTGGCTTCCTCTTTTCATCCGACACCTTGGCCATCCAGTGAAACAAGGCGGGTGATTCTGATGCAGAGGATTCATTCTCTGCTACAGAAGGGAGCCATTCAGGTGGTCGAACCCTTGGAGGTGGTTGGGTTTATTCAATCATCTTTCTGGTGGCAAAGGCTGCAGGGGGATTTTGGCTGGTTTTGGATTTGAAGGCTCTGAACCGGTTTGTGATGCATCTCCCCTTCAAGATGGAGACCCTGCATTGGATTATCCCATTGGTGCTTGCAGAATGCATACTATCATGTGCCTGTTCATCCCCTCTTCCAGAGGTTTCTGAAGTTCTGCATCACGGGGGGTTCATTACCAGTTTCTGTTCCTTCCATTTGGGCTGTGGTCAGCCCCCATGGTGTTTGCTTCACAGGTTTTCTCTTGCTCACTCTGTGGTGAAGTCGCTTTTTCCCTTGTGGGATTTGCTGTTGGTGTTCAGGGCTCTGGTGTCAGCCACTTTCTAACCTTTGGAGTTGATTGATATTAAGTTTGTCACCTTCAAGGTCATTTTCATGAGGCCGATTGGGGAACTAGGTGGTCTCATGCCTTGGGAACCCTACTTCTCTTTTTCTGATGATGGTGTGGTTTTGAGGTTGGATGACTCTTTTGTCTCTTTTGTGCCGAAGGTGGATTCTCAATGCCATAAGTTCCAGGAGCTGGTTCTGCCGGCTCTGGTGGAGGTTCCTGACTTTTCCAGGGACTTGGACTGGTCCTTGTAGGACGTGAAACAGGCTCCTGTGGTGTCTGTGGATTGCTCTAGGTCTTTTCGGAAGTCTGAGGCCTTTTTTGTTTCTTTTGGGTCTGCTTCAGAGGGGGGAGAATGCCTCCTTCCTGTCCATTAACCGGTTGCTGAAGCAGGTGATTGAGCTGGCTTATTCCTAGTTTGAATACATTTTCTTGGGTGCTACTTTGAGTGTGGTGTCCTGCGTGTTTTTTTATGGGGTACGGTTGGGGGTTGTCTCGCTTTGGTATTCTCCATAAGTAATGAATGGGACGAGGACCTAGGGACCTGGGATAATGAGCATTCCTTGTGTTCTTTTTTCTGCCGGGGAGATGATAGGTCTCCATAAGTAATGAATCAGATAAGGACCACAGGTCCAGGAGTAATGAAGATTACTGATACGTAATAGGACATTCTCCTAATGGCTATATGAATAGGCCAAACAAGCATGGAGACAACAGGCATCCTTGTCAGGTTCCCATAGTAACACTAATTTAACCAATCGAAGCACAACTTATAATAATATAGTTATTTTACATTATAATAATACTTGTGTTTAATTTCTTATACAAAAAGGCTATCACCATGTGAACTGAATGATGAAATTAAAGACAGCAGTAACTGTAAAGAAAAATATACGTTACATGAGAGCAAATGCCTTTGCTGCATAAAGTAATATTGCAACCACTGGATTTTCCAATGATAAAAAACTGATCAATGACCTTTGCCAGGTAGAGACTATTTTAGAAAAAAAAATCTGAAAGGAATACCTTCTGCATGATCTTTGCAAATTTAGTGTTGTGAGAATTTTAACATGCAATGAGCTACAAGTTTACCCTGTAATAACAATGTTTCCTAATCAGCCCTTTACTTTCTAACTGTCTTGATCTTCTGCATGCAGTCTTTTGGAAAGTGGATTATTAGCAGTGGTAAATATATACCTACTTTTGGCAATAAGGCGACTAACACAGCCTAGTGCTCATAATAGGTCGCTGAAAATTATTCCCATGCTCAACCCTTGGTAGATTGGCTGTGAGCAGGTAGGCTTAACTTCGGAGACAGGTATGTAAAGCATTTAAAACAACAATTCAGGAAATAATTAAGGCACAACCCACAATATATATCCAACACAAATTTATAAAAATAGGAAATATTTTCATCTTTAAAATTATACCAATGCAGTGAACCGTAGATATGATTTTTTTTAAAGATTTAGCAATATATAGCACATAGAAAACTATAGCATCTATAGGGGCATCTGGTAGTGCTACACACTGGAACAAAGTCAAAGTTTCAGGCTGGCAGCAATGAGCCCTGCATGGCTATACTTCATTGTTGGCCTCGGTCCAAGTTTTTCTTACTGGGGTCCCTGGAAGCTCTCAGCTATTCCGGGTTCAGCAAGGGTTCACCAGCTTCCCTTGCGATGAGCTCCCATGGAAGTCAGACCTCCTGAGCTTTCCAGCAGGATGAACCAGAGATCCAGGCAGGCTCTCGGTCGAAGGCGGGTGACTGGACTCTCGCAGTTGGTCCAGTCACCTTTTCTACTTTTGGACTCAAAAAAGTTTACAGAGCTTTTTCTTACTGGGTCCCTCTATGATCTTCACTAGGCTGGTTTCAGCGAGGGTTTGACAGCTTGGGTTTTGATCAACTCCGAGTCAATCTCAAGAGGTCGAACCTCTCGAGATTTTCAGCAGGATGAAACTGGAGGGCAGGCCAGCTCGTGGTTAGTTGTCACCGGATTTCTTGGCCAGTTCGAATCAGTCCACTTATGGAGCTTTTTTCAAAGGTGCTCCAAAGTTCTCTAAACGGGTCAGGAAGCTCAAAGATGGTCCTTGAAAGTTTGGGACTTGAATTACCACATTCCACTTGGACAAAACCCTTACAAATCCAATGGTTGTGCTCCAGGCTGGAGATTGTTGGTGGTGATCATCCAGGTGAGCTATGTTAACCTGTAGCTTGCAAGGAGTCTACTCTTTAGTTTTCTTGAAACCAGTTAAGTCCACATGGCTGTAGTTCCAGATTGTGCCACAAGTGCAGTCTTCCAGAGAGCAGGGCCTAGAAGGGGCAAAATAACTTCCAGAACAGACCCTTCTTCTGTCCTTTGTTTCACAGCAGTATATCTGAGAGGCACTGCCCCTCTCAGATACTTATTCATTGTTCTCTGGGGTCACACAGGAGAGCACTCTTGTTGAATGAGGCAGAGGGCAACACCCCAGAGCCTGACCATTTCCTGGAAAGCACTATTTCTCCAAAATTCAATATGGCTGAAGTCTCAGCAGAGAGGCAAAAGCTGGCTAAACCAAACTTCAGGATGGCTCATCTCAATATTCTCCCTCCAACTGGCATCAGCACATTCCTTCCTTAACCCCTTGCATGCTGCCTCGAGTCTGCGCCTGTGTGGCACATTCCGATCGCGGGTGCAGTCATGATGGCCGGGAGCGGTCATCAGCACATGAGCACTGTGTGCCATGACAGCTCCCGGCCGTCATCAGCATGCAAGGGGTTAAGCCTGACATTTGTGTGCATTCATAGGTTAGGGGTGTAGGTGGGCAACTCTTCTTCTGCCTGTCCCCTCCTTATTTTGAAGTTCATGGCTTACGACCCCCACACCCTCTCTGGCATTCCTGTGCAGTAGAGCCCTCTCCTCCCAGAATGACTCTACACCCCAGGTGCCACTTATCACTTCATCAAAGCAGCCTGGCTAAGCCACTTAACTCTGACCAATCAGGGCAGAACACTGGAAACATGAATTTTGGCTCACAGACAAGAAAGTCTTACAACGTCTTGTCTGTACATTTTAGGATAAAATGAACAATAGCATATTGTTGGATTTATCAATACCGTTAATAATTAATGACTGAATGCCATGTTAACCTATGTGGCTGGGGATCTGAAATGGGAAAAATTAACTGGGCAAGTTCCCAAACACCAGGGCTCATTAAACAAAGTGTATTAGGACCATGCCTGTATCTACAGGACACCCCACCCCATGGAACACCTATGGGAGACTTTAGAAGTTCTAAATAGGTAAAAATATTGCAGTTCCTCAGTCCACAGTGCTCCTAGCACAAACGTCAATTTTGGGAAGCACTTAACTACAATGAGGGAAGTGAAATGATGAAATTATAGGGCATGTCAAACCTATTTTATAAGGGTCCTCCTTATAAGTATCTGACCCCCACCACTGGTACACCTGCAGGAGACAATGGGGGTTCCTAATATGGCCAAATAGTGTAGTTTGTAATTAGTAAGTGTCTCAAACACCAAATTGGGTTTGGGGGCGATTTGCATTTTAATAGCAGTACAGCAACACATGGCTGATTTTAAACTGACCTTAGGTGTCTGCAGTGCACCCATGCAAGTGCAGATAGAGCTGCTGACCTCGGACCTGCCATGCTCTTATATATACTATGGACTTAAAGTTAGTTTTAATCCACCTGCCCTATTATGCACTAGGACCTTAAGGGTAGGTCATGCCAATCATAGAGGTACCCTAACCCATAGTGTACCCTAGGGTATGTAAATATTTTCACAGTATTATGTGTGTATTTACCATCACTCTGGTCCTGGGCCTGCCTAGCTGAGCCCAGAACTCTTTCAGAGTAAAACAGCATCTAGTGATCTCAAATGGGGTAAAAAGTGGAGAGACTCTGCAAACAGTTCCTAACATCCAACACAGTGTAACACATTTCATCACTTCTACCATGTTGCAACTATTTTGGGATTTTTTTACAAAGAATGTTTACAGTAATTGGGCTTCCATTCTGGTTTGGAAGAATATCTGCCCTCTCTGTCCCCCATAGAGTTACTGATATCCGGGGCATCATTTTCCTTATTGGGTGACATTCTTGAGGGTATTTGTGTTCTCACACTGATTTCTATATTTTGACCTGTTATTTCATCCAGTGATGTCAGTCACTTCTTAACTTGCTCCATAAAGTATACTTGAATAAGTTATGTGTAACACTAACCCTGGGCGAAGAACTACGCTCCGTTCACGGAGTTTGCGGAGTTTCGGCAACTCCGCGCTCCGCGGAGAACGCGAAGTTGTTGAATACTCCGCAAACTGCTGCGTAGCGTAGTTCTCGCGCGCTCAATAGCATTTTCGCGTGCGTCAGGATGCTTGTCGGTAAGATCGAGTTGCCGAACACGAGAAACTGCAATCTGGCACAGAATAACTCGCGAACACGTTAGTAGTGACCGGAAATAAGGGGACGCGAGCGGGCAGGACAAACCTAATGGGTAACTTCGCGCGCTACACATCCCGAGCATGCAGGCAATCAATCAATCAATCAGGATATTTGTATAGCGCGCTACTCACCCAGAGGGTCTCAAGGCACTTGGGGAAGGGGGGTCCGCTACTGCTCGAACAACCATGTCTTGAGTTGCTTCCTGAAGCAGAGGTGGTCTTGGGTCAGGCGGAGGTGGATGGGGAGGGAGTTCCAAGTCTTGGCTGCCAGGTAGGAGAAGGATCTTCCTCCCATGGTGGATCTTCGGATGCATGGCACGGCGGCGAGGGCGTGGCTGGTCGATCGTAGCTGGCGGGTGGGAGTGTAGAAGGTCAGGCGGTTGTTGAGGTACCTGGGGCCCAGGTCGTGGAGGGCCTTGTGTGCGTGGGTGAGGAGTTGGAACGTGATTCTCTTGCTGACGGGGAGCCAGTGAAGGTCTCTCAGGTGTCCGGAGATGTGGCTGTGTCGGAGGATGTCCAAGATGAGTCGTGCGGAGGCGTTCTGGATGTGTTAGAGTCTTTTCTGGAGTTTGGCTGTGGTTCCGGTATAGAGGGTGTTTCCGTAGTCCAGTCGGCTGGTGAAGAGTGCCTGTGTGACCGTCTTCCTGGTTTCGGTGGCGAGCCATGGGAAGATCTTTCGGAGCATGCTTAGGATGTTGAAGCATGATGATGAGACGGCGTTGACTTGTCTGGTCATCGAGATTGAGGAGTCCAGGATGAAGCCCAGGTTGCGTGCGTGGTCCGTTGGTTTGGGTGCGCTGCCCAGGGCAGGGGGCCACCCGGAGTCGTCCCATTTGGAGGGTGATGATCCAAGGATGAGGACTTCCATCTTGTCTGAGTTCAGTTTCAGGCGGCTGTTCCTCATCCACTCGACTACGTCTTTCATCCCTTCGTGTAGGTTGGTTCTGGCGGTTCCTGGGTCGTTGGTGAGGGAGAGGATCAGCTGGGTGTCGTCGGCGTAGGAGATGATGTTGAGGTTGGGTTGGCGTACGATGGCTGCGAGGGGGCTCATGTAGACGTTGAAGAGGGTGGGGCTGAGTGATGATCCTTGTGGTACGCCGCATATGACTTCGGTGGCCTTGGATCTGTACCGGGGGAGGCGGACTCTCTGGGTTCTTCCCGTGAGGAATGAGATGATCCACTCCAGTGCCTTCTCTTGGATTCCGATGTTGCTGAGGCGCTGCACTAGGGTGCGGTGGCAGACCGTATCGAATGCTGCGGAGAGGTCCAGGAGGATGAGGGCCACTGTTTCCCAGTTGTCGAGCAGGGCTCGGATGTCGTCAGTGGCTGCGATGAGGGCGGTCTCGGTGCTGTGGTTGGTGCGGAAGCCGGACTGCGAGTGGTCGAGGCTGGTTGGGCGAGCGCAATTGGTGATCCACTGTGTGAGGTTGTTGGCTGCTTGGTTGGGGTCCGTTGAGCTGGCGGGCGGGTTCTGGCTCAGTGCAGTGGTGAGCTGGTCGGTGGTGATCTTGTTCCAGTTCCTGCAGGGAACCTGTTGCGGGTGGTGGTGAGTCGTGGTCTTTCTGAAGCTGAAGTGGACGCAGCTGTGGTCTGTCCAGTGGAGCCCGGTGCAGTGGCTGAAGGAGATGTACTTGCTGGAGGAGAAGACTGGGTCAAGCGTGTGTCCGGCGTAGTGGGTGGGGGTGTTCACCAGTTGCATGAGTCCGAGGTTGGTGAGGTTGTCCAGCAGGGTGGTGGTGGTGTTGTCGTTGTTGTTCTCCAGGTGGAAGTTGAGGTCCCCTAGGAGGATGTAGTCAGCGGAGGCGAGGGCGTGTGGGCTGATGAAGTCTGCGATGTCTTTGCTGAATTGTGTGCGAGGTCCTGGGGGTCTGTAGATGAGGGTGCCTCTGAGTGTGGTCTTGGGGTCGGTGTGTATCTGGAAGTGAAGATGTTAAGCGGCTGTGAGGGTGTCGTCTGAGTTGGTCGTGATGCGGATGGTGTTCTTGTGGACGATGGCGATGCCTCCTCCTGTCTCGTTGATGCGGTCTCTCCGGGTGATCTTGTATCCATCCGGGATGGCGACGGCGATGTCGGCGCTGAGGAGGCGTTCATCCATGTTTCCGTGAGGAAGGCGACGTCTGGAGATGTGGTGTCGAACAGGTTCCAGAGTTCCACGGCGCTCCCGAAGACAAAAAATGGCCTGCGAACGGGTCAAGCAAGCTACTACGCATGCTCGCGGAGCTATGCGTAGTTCGCGGAGTGCAAGTGCATCTTCGCGTAGCTCGCGGAGTGCGGCTACGCGAACTACGCCCAGGCTTATGTAACACGTGAATATACAGGCAATATTCAAAAATAATTTTTTGTGAGTAGATTCTCAGAAGGTATAAAGCAAATAACACAATTATGTTCCTTTAAATGGCCCCCTATTTCACATGTGGTGCAACATAAACAGACATGTTCTGCTCTGCTCTTCCTCAAACAGAAAGAACAGAAATGTGCTGTATCAAAGAAATACAGCACATTCCTGTCTTTCTGCTAGTGCCGGGGCAAAAATTGGTGCCTAGCACCAATGCAGGTACCCTGGCACCATGGTGGAAGGGTGTCTGTGTTGTTGGCACAATTGTTTTTGTGCAGGAAAATACACATTCATGCACAAAAAAAATCCTTTTATAGTGAAAAAAATGTAATAATAAAGTTATTTTTCCTCATTACGCCTCGGCTGGGAAAGCACACAATTTTGATACATTCCCATGTTTACAGATTCTTGTAAATCTGGTAAAGTGTCAAAACCCATGGGTACTGCGTGGGAAACCCCACCGCAACATCCAATGAATATCTCCTTGACATAGAGCAAGTAAAGGCAGCACTTGGCTTTGCCTTTTGCAGTATCTAAAGGGGATTTAGATCCCGGTTGTGAAGAGATTACTTAAAAGAATTATGAAACCTCAATAACTATGTTGATGAGTTTGATGAAGACCAGCTAAAGAGAAAGAACCGCAAATTGAGTAGTGATCAATTGGATTATCAGTTAGGGAGAATGTACACATTTTCAAATAAAGAATGCAATTCAAAAAGGGAAATCAACTACAGGACCAGAATCTACCTGTCCACCAGAACAGAGCTCGAGCTCGGACATGGAGTCACCTGACCTGGTCCAGGTATTGCTACCGCAACATGTGTGGGGACTTTTTTTGAGGTGGTCTGACAACACCGGTTTGGTATTTGTACATCAAATATGCAAAAAACCAGACCAGGACTCCAACAGATAATACCCAACACAAGAAACAAAGTGCAGCTGCATTGGGAGTCACAACTCATGCACAGAAAAAGGAAGTAAAAAGTCCGTCTGCTCCACCTCCAGGGATCTACCGTTAGGACCCCAAACACTCCAAAAGGTCACCATACAGCTGAGGGAGCGTTGTGTTATTCAAAAATATTGCAGGTTCAAAATTGTTGATTTCCAAAGTTCTTTATTGAAGTCAAGTTCATTAAATATTGGCAACAGCGTTTCATCAAAATCAACAGTTCCAAATTAATCCACAAGCATGAAGTGAACAGAACACAATACAGCCAACGCATTTCGTCCGGAATAGCACATCATCAGGGCTGTAAAATATAAATGTGCAAAAACACACCATCAGTTGAGCATAATAACATAGAATTTGAACAGAACATGATCATTGTGTACTGAAACAGAATCAATAACATCATACCATATACACAAGTACAAGCACCAGCAGTATATGTACACATGGAGAGGTCTGTGCTCTGCATGATGAGGTCTTTCCAGCACATTACTGCTACAATTGGAATTGTGTGCATTGTTATTGATGGGTGACTTGCCTCCTTCACACATCCCACGTCTCCCAACATTCAGCTATTTTGTGGCTGAAGGGCCATGCCATTTTGGGAAGGTCCGCTTTTCTGTTCTGTGCTGCTTCGGTGGTAGTAGGGGGGGCGGTTCGAGGGGGGGGTTCTGGGGGTGGGTGCTGTGGCCTTCATGGGTGTCTGAGCTGCATTGTCAGTAGCTCTATGACATATGTTGGTCTTCAGATGTGGTTCCGGGCTTGGCTCCCTTTCATACTGTAGGTAGTCGTCCTGCTTTACACCAGTAAAATCAAAACACACAAGATGATGGACGGAATGTTGCACAATGGCAAAACATTCACCCCCAGTCACAGATCTGGGATTAATCCATCGTTATTTTTCTCACCAAGCCACCCCAGTTCAGACATGGCCATATGCAAATCAGTCTTGACCCTGTGCCTCATGGGAACAGTCAAGCCCCAACTGCCAAGCCATGTCTTCCCTGGAACGGAATCAAGCATCCTAGGACCGGTTTCTGACTACAGCCAGGATAGCTTTACTCCAGTGGCTTAGTGAGCAAGGGACCCACGTCTGGGCATACCCTTCCCTCATAGGGTGAACAGCAAAACACACACAATGATAGACGGAATGTTGCACAATGGCAAAACATTCACCCCAGTCACATATCTGGGTTTAATCCATCGTTATTTTGCTCGCCAAGTCATCCCAGTTCAGACATGGCCATATGCAAATCAGTCTTGACCCTGTGCCTCATGGGAACAGTCCAGCCCGAACTGCCAAACCAGTAAAAGGCAGATGTTAAATTCCTACTTTTAACGCGGCTTATCGCCAGTTGAAATATCGAGAAGTGGTGTTTTCACGGGTTTTTTTTGCACAGGAACACCTATTCTGCATATTATTAGCGTTAGTTGTCGCTCTCATTGGTGGCAATGTTTTTTTGAGGAAGCTATTGCAGGAGAACTGGCGATATCGGCAGTTTTCACCAGGTTGAGAAAGGGATGATAATTCTTTTTGCTGTGGCAAAGTGCCGATAACTGAGCGATTAGTTCTTGAAAATACACCCCACTGTTTTTTTTGTCCAAACTCGTGCACCCAGCCTCTTTAAAAAAAAGTAATTATTTTTTGGCCCTGGGGCTTTTGGTGGGATCTCCTGAGCAGGCCTAGGTGGTCAGGGTGTTTTTACCCTGCCCACTTTTCTTGTTTTTTCATCTTTTTTCTTGTGATTTGCTTGTAGCTACAACAAAGTCCTAATAAACACCAAGGTTTATTTTAGAGTCCCCCTGTAACCCAACAGTTGGGAGTTATCGCTGAGTTATCACCAGTTTAGCGCAGCAAAAGTGGCGAAATAATTATCGCCCCATTCTCAAGTTGGTGCACACTGCCACATTGCCCACAGGCTGACGGTACCAACATAGCGGACAATCAACATCATTACCCAGACTAAGTTGCTGGCTGTGCTGCACCTGTTGGCCTCTGGTATCTTCCAACTGCAAGAGTCAGAGGAGTCTCACAGCCAACCCTATTCAACGTCCTTGCACGTCTTGGATGCATGTCTACAAAAGCAACTGAGGGCCCCTACATCTGCACCACCCGCTCATCCCAATTTGCAGTATTCCTGCACAACAACCCCAAACCCAGCCGTTGCTTGACGCCTCTGTGCTCCAGATCCAAGATTGTAGTCACTGAAATCGGGGTGTGCCAGGTCATGAAGTCTAGTAGTCAACAGTAGTGGAAAAACAGTACCTTATTAGAAAAACATAAATTAACAACCAAAAAAATCAAACAACGAGTGACATTGCCAACGGGGAACATCAACCTTGTGGATCAAAATAATGTAGTTCGTCCTGAAAATCCCAAAAGTCCATATTCAGAAACCTGTTGGAGAAATGCAGATAATGGTTAAGTGTAAGTATGGTCACAAATGTAATATGGCACAATGTATTGCACTTGGACAAAACGGAATGCTTAAAGTTATGATCAATCCTGCACAAAATGACGGTAACAGAAGCTTGTGTGATCGTAACCTTCGTAGGGTCATCAGTAATGTCATCAGTGACCATGTCATAAATGATGTAATATGTGACATTATCATCAGTGCATTGCAAGTGCACAGGTTATAGTTAGCTCAACTAACTATAACAGCTGAATTTCTCTGGTTTTGTACAAGTGAAATGTCCAACTAACCATAACGTCCCTGAAATCTGTTGTTTTTTCAGTGAATATCAAAGGTTTTTTAAATGCTAATTTCCAACTATAACATCCCGGAAACCTATGGTATTTTTCAGTGAATTTCAAACATTTTTTTAAATGCTAATTTCTAACTATGCCTACAGAGGTAGGTGCTGAAAGAGGCAAGAGTGGTGCAGAAAGAGGTAGAAAGGCACAGAAAGAAGCAAGAGAAATGCAGAAAGAGGCAACAGAAGTCCAGAAAGCGGAATAAAGGTTCAGAAAGAAGCAAGAGCTATGCAGAAAGAACCAACAGAGGGGCATAAATAGGCCTTGTTGCAAAGTCATCCTGTGTCCCCAAATTTGTGTGGACTGGTATTGCTGGTAACTGACTCTGACTAATCAGGCCTGGAGCCAGTGTTAAGCTGAAAGACACTTAGAATACAGTGAAAACATCTACATGCATTAGGGTACACTATGGGTTGGGCTACCCCTGTGATTGGCATGACCTCCCCTGTAGGGCCCTAGTACGTACTAGGGCAGGGGGATTAAAACTACCTCTAAGTCAGAGGTACAGAAAGAGGCAAGAGAAGTGCAGAATGAAGCAACCAAGGTGCTGAAAGAGCAAGAGTGGTGTAGAAAGAGGAAATAATGATGCAGAAAGAGGCAAGAGGGGTGTAGAAAGAAGCAAGTGAGATGCAGAAAGAGGCAAAAGAAGTTCAGAAAGAGGCAAGAGAGGTGCTGAAAGAAGCAGCAGATGTACAGAAAGAAGCATGAAAAGTGTAGAAAGAGGCAAGTAAGATGCAGAAAGAGGCAAAAGAGGTGTAGAAAGAGGGAAGACGACTACAGAGGGAGACAACAAGGGTGCAGAAGGAAGCAAGACAGGTGCAGAAAGAAGCAACAGAGGTACAGAAGGAGGCAAGAGAATTGCAGAAAGAGGCAAGAAAGGTGCATAAGGAGGTAAGAGGAGTGCAGAAAGAAGCAATAGAGGTACAAAAAGAGGCAAGAGGGGTACAGAAACAGTTAGGAAAGGTACATAAAGAGGGAACAGGGATGCAGAAAGAGGCAAGGGAGGTGTAGAAAGAGAAAATAGGGGTGCAGATAGAGGCAAGTGGGGTGCAGAAAGAAGCAAGTGAGATACAGAAAGAGGCAACAGGGGTGCAGATAGAGGCAAGAGAATTGCTGAAAGAACAACATAAGTGTGGAAAGAAGCAAGAAAAGTGCAGAAAGAGGCAAGTGAGGTACGGAAAGAGGCAAGAGAGGTACCGAAACAGGCGAATGGGGTGCAGAAATGTGCACAAGAGTACCAAATAGAAGCAAGAACAGTTTAGAAAGAATCAACAGAGTTGCTGAAAGTAGTACAAAGGTTGCAGAAAGAGGCAAGAGAAGTGCAGAAAGAAGCAACAGAGGTATTGAAAGAGGCAAGACTGGTGCAGAAAGAGGGAAGAGATGTGTAGAAAGAGGCAAGAGAGTTGCAGAAAGAGGCAAGAAGGGTGCAGAAATAGGCAAGAGGGGTGCAGAAACAAGCAGGTGAGGTACAGAAAGAGGCAGGAGAGGTACACAAAGAGGCAAGAGAGGTGTAGAAACAGGCAAGAGAAGTGCCGAAAGAGGCAAGAGAATTGCTGAAAGAAGCAACAGAGGTGTAGAAACAAACAAGAGAAGTGCAGAAAGAGGCAAGTAAGATTCCAGAAAGAGGCAAGAGAGTTGCAGAAAGAGGGAAGAAGAGTGCAGAAAGATACAACAGGGGTGAAGAAAGAAGCAAGACAAGTGCAGAAAGAAGCATGTCAAGTGCAAAAAGAAGCAAACAGAGGTGAAGAAAGAGGCAAGAGGGGTGCAGCAAGAGGCAAGAGAAGTGCCGAAAGAAGCAACAGAGATGGGGAAAAAGACAAGAGTGGAGTAGAAAGTGGGAAGAGGAGTGCAGATTGAGGCACAAGGGTTGCAGAAAGGATGGACAGAGGAGCAGTAAGAGGCAAGAGAAGTGCAAAAAGAAGCAACAGAGATGCTGAAAGAAACAAAAGATGTGCAGAAAGATGCAACTGAGGTACAGAAAGAAGCAAGAGGAGTGGAGAAAGAGGGAAGAACGTTGCAGAAACAAGCCAGAGAGGTGCAGAAAAAGGGAACAATGGTGCAGAAAGAGGCAAGAGAGGTGCAGAAAGAGGGAAGCAGGTTACAGAAAGAGGCAAGAGGAGTGCAGAAAGAAGCAACAGAAGTACAGAAAGAAGCAAGGGATGTGCAAAAAGAAGCAACAGAGGTGAATAAAGAGGCAAGAGGGGTGCAGCAAGAGAAGTGCAGAAAGAAGCAATAGACATGAAGAAAGAGGCAAGAGGAGTGCAGAAATGGGAAGAGAGGTGTGCAGAAAGAGGCACTAGGGATGCAAAAAGAAGCAAGAGAGGTGCAGAAAGAAGCAAGCGAAGTGTAGAAAGAAGCAACAGAGATGCAGAAAAAGACAAGAGAGAAGAGGAGTGCAGAT
Source organism: Lissotriton vulgaris (assembly GCF_964263255.1). Classification (NCBI taxonomy): domain Eukaryota; kingdom Metazoa; phylum Chordata; class Amphibia; order Caudata; family Salamandridae; genus Lissotriton; species Lissotriton vulgaris. Next base: position 906,004,768 of record NC_141696.1, on the reverse strand, counting down.
AGAGGCACACGGGTTGCAGGAAGGATGGACAGAGGAGCAGAAAGAAGCAAGAGATTTGCAAGAGATGTGCAGAAAGAAGCAACAGAGATGCTGTAAGAAACAAAAAAGATGTGCAGAAAGATGCAACCGAGGTACAGAAAGAAGCACAAGGAGTGGAGAAAGAGGGAAGAGGGGTAGAGGAAGAGGCCTAAGGGATGCAGAAAGAAGCAAGAGAGGTGCAGAAAGAAGCTAGAGAAGTGTAAACAAGAAGCAACAGACATGCAGAAAGGGGGAAGAGGGGTAGGGAAAGAGGCAAGAGGGGTCCAGAAAGAAACAAAAGAAGTGCAGAAAGAAGGAACAGAAGTGCAGAAAGATGCAGGAGGAGTGCAGAAAGAAGGATGAGGGGGCAGAAAGAAGCAAGAGATGTGCAGGAAAAGATAAGAAGGGTGCAGGAAGAGGCAAGCGGTGTGCATACAGATAAAACAGAAAAGAAGAAAGAGGCAAGGAAGGCACAGAAAGAAGCAAGAGTGGCTTGCACACCATTAGTACCAATTTAACACCCACATTTAGAAACAATTAACAGGTGACCATTCTAGGTTTACAAAGGACCTTTTACCATGCTGTAACACTTTTCACTGTATTTTTGGTAACGTTTGAGCCATTTGAGCTAGACACAAGGCTTTTTTTCTTTCAAATCTGCAGATTAGGCAGCAGATAATGAATTATGTGGCTAATGGGGACAATGTATAATTGTTTGCAGAGTGGTGTAAAAAGGGGTAAGGCCTCGTACCACTGCTCAGCAATCCCACTGTGTGGGGCTTACTGGATGTTCCTGGTGGCCTAGTTGGCCTCCAGGGACTCTCAATAGCAATGGGTACTTAATCCCCCAACGCAAAGAACTCAGGAAGCGCGTTTGCAGAGTCATGGATGGAGGGGGAGGGGCATCCAGCGAGTTGCCAGTTTCTTTTTTACATTTTTAAATTTTATGGGAGGAAGGCTATGTGGCCCCCCTTCCCTGGGCCACTTTTGACCCCGGTGATCCCATCCCCCAGGGCATACCCAGGTTTTTTTTTATTTTGGAGTGGGCCTGCATGACCCCCCTCCCCCCACACTGAGGCCAATATGGGCCCTAGGGATGTCATCTCGCAAAGCCGGCCTTCTTTTTTAAATTTTTTATTTTTTAATTAAACTAAAAAATGAGAGGAGGGCAGTGTGTTCCCCCTCCCGGGCCAAAAATACCCCATCCCACAGGACTTGGCCATTGCTTTTTATTAAAAAATAAAGGGAGGGGGGCCAAGTGGCCCCCCTCCTGGGTTTCTTCTGGCCCTGGGGACCCCATCCCCTGTGGTAGGCCATCAAGTTGGGGACTGTGGGAAGAGCCTCATTGCCTCCATGGTCCCTGCCGGCTCCCCACCTCCTGAGGGAGCCGGCATTGCTTTTGTTCAAGGGGAGCGGCTAGCATGCAGCTCTCCATGCTCATAAGCAATTCTGCTTTGCTTCATTGAATTGAGAGCAGGTTTTCTGCTCTCGCTTCAACGAAGCAAAGCAGAGTTTGCTATGGCAGGGCAGGTGCAGTGCTCCCACCCTGCCATAGCAAACAGCAATATCTCCCAACTAATTAAAGCCCTGGAAAGGTGGTGGTTTCTGCAGGAGTCTGCGATTCATTTTTTTCACCGGATTCACGCACCCTGTGCGAATTTGGACAGTTCTATTTTTTAACGAAATGCTTTTTTGGGCTCTGGGCATCCCTGTGGGACCCCCAGAGTAGTCCTAGGGGGTCAGGGTGTTTGTACCCTGCCTCTTTTCTTGTTTTCTTTTTACATTTTTCACCCTTTTTCCTGTGACTCTATTACTGAGTCACAAGATTGCTGCCAACACATTCTGGTTTAGAGTGTTGGCAGCCAATGAGAGTGAAGCTCTTGCCCGGGAGGGTTCGGAAATCCTCTTCGGTGCTCATATATCAATATATATATATATATATATTTTTTTTTTTCACAGCAACTACTGAACAGATTTAAACCATTTTAGAAAACACGCTCTTTAGACCAAGACCTACCTTTTTGCCAAAGCTGGTGTAATTCCATTAAGCAGTTTGGGCTGTAGCTTTGTCTAAAGTCTCCTATATAAATCAACATGAAGAAAACGCATTTTTGACCCTCTTTTTTCTCAGCCCTAGCTTGACGAATCACCGTGAAACTTTCAAGACCGGAGCACTCCATTACCTTTGAAAATTTCGAAAAGATTTCTCAACCAGCACCAAAGATGTAGTCAAACCAAAAAAACGTGTTTCCTATGGAAACTAGGTCCTAACCAGTAGGATATATAACCATTCTATATATATATATTACCTACTGGCGGTCGCCAGTAGGTATATATAGTTAGGATTTTTTTCCTATGGGATTTCTGAAAATTCTATGTCGAATAACTTTGGCGTTTGTGGACGGAATTGGCTGAAATTTTCTGGAAAATGGCACATTTTGTTTCTGAGCAGCCCCTGGAAATTTGGGGGGGGTTTCGTCAAGGGGGGGCCGAGAAAAAAGGGGGGTCCCAAAACACGTTTTTCCTATTCATTTTTCCATAGGGCGGTTGGAATCACTTTTAGCTCGAACGGCTGAATGGATTTACACGAAACTTGGCAAAATTGTAGATATGGTTTGCCCGACGTGCCTTTGCTATGCCTTAATATATGTGCTCCAGTGGATTTTGAGAAATTAACGTTTTAAAAAACAGATATATCTGTGACAGCGTCCCGGTTAGCGCCCCGGTTCGCGTACCTGACGCGTATCGGAACTTCGCGAGGAGAAGCGGATTGGCGGTGACTGTGAACATTCTAAACAGCCCGGAGCGGCCGCCATCTTGTGTCTCGGTAGGATCGAGACACAAGAGGTGGCAAAAACAAAGGGGGAAATGAGCATAAGGGGCAGAGTACATCCTCCCTGACCCCCTAGGTTTGATGAGGGAGCTTTAAAAGGGCCCCGTGGGGCAAAAAAACATAATTTTTATTATCGTTTTTTTGCGGGGGGAGCGCTCAGTACGCGCACCGGGAAGCGGTCCGGGGAGCGTGATATAGGGAAAATAGAATGAAAGAATGTTCAAATAATGTATGTATATTGATTGCTCTTTTTGTTGTATTTTTTTTAATTTTTTTTTATTTAAGTACCAATATGTAGGTACCAATGCAGAGTCTAAAAATAAAAATACACTGTTTCCTTTGTAGATATCTTGCATGTTGTTTCAGAAGTTATTGTGGTATATGGAATTCATAGCATAGTCTGTGAGGAAAGCAGAAAGAATATGGAGGCGGAAGAGATGTTAAATACACATTGGAGATAAAATAGTGGGAGAAAGGAAGTAACTATGAGCAAACTTACTATGTTACACAAAAAAGGTTGCACAGTATATTTAAAGTCTGACTTTACATTATAATCAATTTGGTACTAGTTTAAAAAATACATATAAAAATGAATAATGTCTCAAACAATTTTTGAATTATTAATTATAAATTTATTTCTCAGATTCGTTTTCAAAATTTAAAAGAACTTCTAATATTTGATTGTCAGGAATGTCCTCATTTTCAATCAGGAAATCTACTGATTCTACACATTGAAGAAGTTCATAGTTCCGTGATTCATCCATGAATTCTGAGTCATTGGGTTCAATATCTGTATCTTTGTTGCTTTCCAGAACAATTTCGATGGTATTTTTTTGCTCTCCTTCCATTTTTGTGCTGTAATTTGAATTTAAAAAAAATATATCAGTAGAGATAGGGCACTGTTGGGTTTAAGTTCAGACAGGTAGTTTGCTTTTTTTAACAGTGATTTTATCTTTGGGCAGTGTATGGTATCAGAGTGGAAGTAAAAATATAAAAAAGTGTATGTGATAAAGCCTAAGTAAATTCATAATTATACAAGACAAGCCTAACTGCATCTATAACTATAACAGAGAAGTCTATCTTATTCTATAACTATTACAGAGGGATAGTATATAACTATCAGAAAATGTTTTCCTAATTAACTTAAAGTGCACAACATACTTCAGGTTTTAAAATAACATCTTACCTTTCAAAAAGAAGTTTAAGTTGTCAGTTGAAATGCACTTGAAATGTACTTCAGGAAGTAGTAGTCAAAATGGCTGTGTTTCTCTCTCTTTCTTTATATATATTCAGGTACATAACCTAATCAAATGTCATGAAATAATAGAAGATAATGAAAGTAGCATTTTAATTGGTTGTCAATTCTAACACTTCATAAGTGTTTTTGTTAGGTAATTTACCTCAGGATATTTAGTCAGGCCTACAGCATAATTTTCTCAATGGAATTCCATCAAATTTGGGTAAATGGTAGGGACTGCTATGTAGTAGGGCCTATTCTATATTTGATGAAAGTGTCTCTAGTGGTTTTTCTGTAAATTACTTTCCCACCTTTTTTTAGCGAGCGCTCACCGGTGCGCGCCCCGGTACGCGAACCGGCAGCGTTACGGGAGTCCTCCATTTTGTGTATCGGTAGAATTGAGACACAAGATGGAGGACAAACAATGTTCGGAATGGGTAGAAGGGGGCACGGTAGACACTTTGTGACCCTCTAGGTTTTCTGAGGGGGGCTTAGGACGCTGATATAGGCAAAAAAATAAAAAAAATTGCGTGGGAAGCGCCCGGTATGCGCACCCGTAAGCGAACCGGGGAGCGTACTTTGGTGAAAAAAAAAAAGTTAGAAAAAGATAAACGTTTTGAATGATCAGAGGTAGGGAAGCAATGAAAAGAGCTATTGGGTTCTGTTGCTAATTAGGGTACATACAAGTAGGTTCCAATGCACAGTTTTAAATTCAGGAGGAATATTCTATTCCCCTCATCGGAGAAGTGCACACCATCTCCTCTGTAGATGTCTTGCATGTTGTAACGCAAGTTATTGTTGTATATTAAACCCATTGTAAATTCTCTCATGTAAGCAGAAACAGATTTATTCACATGTTTCCGTGCTTTCTCAAATTGTGGAAAAAATTGGTTGGACCACTTCCATTTCTGTCATTGGCATATATTGGAATATACCAAGGCAGTTTGGGGAAAAAGTGTCATCAATTGATGAAAAGTGTCCTTTAAAAGCATTTCCAGACCAACCCCAGTCATAGTCCCAAAATCAATTCCACCACAGTGCACTATTAAGAGGTTAGGGTTTGGCAGATGCATAAAAAAATTATATTACAAACATATAAAATATATTTTTCATTTAAAAGAATAATACATTTAACAGTTTTTGATATTTGCAATAAAAAAAAAACATTGAAATTCACTGAAAAAACCATAGGTTACAGACCATATATAGTTAGGAATTAGCATTTACAAAACCTTGAAAATTCACTGAAAAAACCATAGGTTATAGACCATATATAGTTAGGGATTAGCATTTACAAAACCTTATTTTACTCACACAAAACCATTGAAATTCGCATATATAGTTAGTTGCACTAACTATATATCGCGCACCCGCAATCCACTGCTGATGATGTCACATATTACATCATTCATGACATGGTCAGTGACATCACTGATGACATCACTGATGACATCTCAAATGACATCACGGATGACATCTCAAATGACATCACTGATGACATCTCATTTGACATTACTCATCACATCACTGATGATATCATTCATGTGATAATACGATGAACCTCTTCAGATTCTAATATAACCTGAGTGGATGATTACAGTTATGCAAGTAGAGTTCCTGACTGAATTTATAACAGCTTTAGTTTTAGCACCATGCATAGATAAGCACATACTGCTGAATGGCTCACTACAATACTGAAACAGGAGTGGCAGAGTGTTTGGTGGAAGTGTAAGGATACAGACTGGGCAATTGAAGGTATAAAAGACAAGTTTGCAGGTGCATAGAAGAGTGCATGCATAGTCTATAGGTGTTTGAAGCAGTCCATGACCTAAGGCCTACTTTGCTGCATGAGTACTTGGGTACTGACTGAATGATTACAGTTCTGCAAGGAGAGTGCCTGACTGCATTTAAAGGGCTAATATAACTGCACACATTCCAGAAATATAAATACTGCATTTTACTGTACAATCATGAGTCATTTTGCAAATACAAAGGCAATAAATAGTTTCAGGTACAATCAAAACTTGAAAAAGGGATAGATTAATAAACACTTATGTGTCTGCAAACACAAAACATACAAAAAAGTTTCACTCAGAATGATTCTTAAATGCACACAGACGCACAATGTGATTCTAGACAAAAAATATTAGACCTTGCATTTTTATCAAAACACTTTTACTAGTCTAGAAACGGTAAACTAACTAAACACAATCTATAAATATGACTGCTGCATTGGGTGCCACTCACAAAGCTATCACTGCCTGCAAGGGAAATCTCACAGCATCGGAAGCGAGGAGCGCTTTTTGTGCAGCCTTTCAGCCTTCAGCCTGCATCCTGATTTCACCGAGGTCGCGCTGCTGGTGGGAGCTCTTCCGTGCTCGACGGAGTGCCTGTTAGCTCCCAGCAAGCGCTTGACCCCATCGCCACTGGCTGCCTGCACCGGGGGACTGCGAGGCCCAGAAGCCTTTGCTTCTTACACCTGGTGCCTCTTCCCCCGGCGGTAACGCCCCCTATCTGCCGCTTTTAACCTTTCGTGACACCCGCTCCGCGGGTGCCACTCACAAAGCTATCACTGCCTGCAAGGGAAATCTCACAGCATCGGAAGCGAGGAGCGCTTTTTGTGCAGCCTTTCAGCCTTCAGCCTGCATCCTGATTTCACCGAGGTCGCGCTGCTGGTGGGAGCTCTTCCGTGCTCGACGGAGTGCCTGTTAGCTCCCAGCAAGCGCTTGACCCCATCGCCACTGGCTGCCTGCACCGGGGGACTGCGAGGCCCAGAAGCCTTTGCTTCTTACACCTGGTGCCTCTTCCCCCGGCGGTAACGCCCCCTATCTGCCGCTTTTAACCTTTCGTGACACCCGCTCCGCGGGTGCCACTCACAAAGCTATCACTGCCTGCAAGGGAAATCTCACAGCATCGGAAGCGAGGAGCGCTTTTTGTGCAGCCTTTCAGCCTTCAGCCTGCATCCTGATTTCACCGAGGTCGCGCTGCTGGTGGGAGCTCTTCCGTGCTCGACGGAGTGCCTGTTAGCTCCCAGCAAGCGCTTGACCCCATCGCCACTGGCTGCCTGCACCGGGGGACTGCGAGGCCCAGAAGCCTTTGCTTCTTACACCTGGTGCCTCTTCCCCCGGCGGTAACGCCCCCGTGCATAAACCTCCCCTTAAATTGAACCGCATTAAACGCAACGCGGGACGCGCGCGAGGAGAAGCGCGAGGCGAAGCCCGGGCCAAGGGCGGGCCCGTTTTAGCCCGTTCTAGACCGGGTAAGACTGGACTGGGCCACCCCACTAACATTTTTCCATATCTGTTACTGTATACCCAGGACTTTTGATTCTCACTTTATTGTTTCTGGTTGTGCATCTGTATTTACTGTATTGTTTAAGCATGTCTCCCAGAATCACCCGAAACAGCAAAGCCGCGCACGCTGCCCAGATCATAGGTCCCATAGATCAATTCATTGCAAAAGCTCATGACGCTATTAACCAAGGTGTGCTATTATTAGAGAGAAGGGTATCACAAGATCTCGCTATGGCCAGGCGCTCTTCATTGGGCTTACTGGCCTCTGCCATAACACCACAACGTCCCTTGGTGCCTGACTCTCAATATGAAACTCCGTCAGTACCAGGGACGGTGGATTTATCAGTATCTATCGATCTTTCTGTAACACAAATATCCCAGCTTTCTGCCCCTCACCCCTCAAGATCACTTGAGAGAACTCCTATTCTTTTTTCCAACTTGGAGGTGAATCCTCTATCCCCGAACACCAGGGGTCAACGGGAAGGTGCAATCCCAAAAAACAGAAAGAAAAAAAAAGATAACCACCCTACCCCGAACCCCACTGATTTGCAACAGGTTCTCCAGCCCCAATTTAATGTTGATCCACACTTATCAACTCACTCCTTACCACTAACCGAAACTTCAAATCAGCTTAACATCTTAACACTGCCAGAAACAATTGATCTTTCATCTGACAATTGTAACATCGTTCCGGAAGGTATTACAGGCAAAGGGCGAACCTCTTTGCCGCAAGATATGCCTATTTTAGCCTCCATAGAGGCTCTAATTAAATTACATCTTAATCCCATTAAATTGGTTCTATCTAAGATCGAGAAATCATTAGCTACATTGACTACTGAATTAAAAACTAACACTACGACCACCAAGCCTGCAGCCCCAGTGACTCGGCAACCTAATTCAAAACCCATTCCAAAACCGGTAAAATCAGGGGCCACTGTCCCCAAACAAACTTTACAACTTCCTAAAGTGGTGACCACCACAGCGGTGGTCCACCAAAAATCTGCCCCCATAACCAGCCTCAATCCTCAGCAAATCTCATCAAATTCAGCCACAAAACAACCTGTTATTCCTTCTGTGCCCGACCCTCCTGTACAAAAGGCCACCTCTTCTGGTCCACCACCTACACGCCCCGCAGCTAAAACATCAGTCAATAAAAATGCGGCCTATAATGCAAGGCGCAATGTCCCTCGCTCAGCTCATCTCCCTCCAGAAGCTACCCCGTATGTAGCTATCATGACCGGGGTCCCAGCGTTGCATGTCAACTCAGAAGAACCCGGTTGGTCATTAAAAAATAAGGTTCTCCATTGGTTGTCATTGAATCGACCACTTCCCCCATTTGTCAATAATGGCATTGTCTCAGTCCGTAGAGTTCCCTGGGTAGGGAAAGAGAAAAAAACCATCCCAGGTGATTGCGTCATAATAACTTTTGAAGACCCCCAAATCATAGAATATATCTGCCCATGGAGTGCTCAAACCTCCTCGGAAGGAATTGGCACGAAAAGGTTAGCTTTCTTCTACCCCCCAACCAACCTCCTTCCACCGGTTCCCGAGTGGAACTGGACTCAGGTAGGGAACCGACATAGAAACACGGATTGGATAAACTGGCAGGGACAAGGAGGCAGAAACACCATGCCTTCTTTGGATTGGAGAGGAGTCCCCACGTCTAACAGGTTTGACTGTTTGGAGATGGTGGACTGACCACCAACACCCAATGTCCTGGCTGTTGGTAACCCCTCCACTTTAGAGCCCCTATTCTTGATGTCAGTAATTTCCCCTGTCATTCAAAAACCGTCGCCCATACCTACGTCTCCATCATCACCAGCCAAGTTAACCTCCCAACATGTAGGTTCTCAGCCTTACCTTCATTCCAACAACCTGTGTGTTAACCATCATGAAAGTCTGCCCCGATCTCCCAGCACCGAGACGACTTCAACACAAGGTAAACAACCCCATAACGGACTGGTAGCAACTGCCAACGGACCACCAGCGGCCATCTCATTGCCGATATTATTCTGGAACGTAGCTGGTCTGCGACCCAGGATGCTATCGGCACCATGGTTGGCTTTTGCTACCTCTCACACGATAATGTGCTTTCAAGAGACATGGATAACTGATCCACTGCACATTCAAGGTTACGTAACATTCCATTCTCCCGCTAGCCCCTCAACACACGACAGACCAAAGGGGGGTCTTGCGGTATATGTATCCAATAAGCTTGAAGTCAAGAAAATTTCCCTGCAGTGTACTTCTTTGTATTACCAGATTCTTCTGATTACTTTTAAAAATGGTATTTCATATTGTTTTATTAATTTCTATAATAACCTTTTACCTATAGAATGTGTTAAAATTGTTTCCGAAATTTCACTTTATGTAGGCGATCTACGTGCAAGGTTTGCGTCAACTACATGTAATGTAATCTGGGGAGGGGATTTCAATGCCCAATTGTGTTCCCACTATATGAATTCTGAATGTGGCCTCTTAGATGAAAACGACTGCCCTATGACACATTTTACTCACTCCTCTGTAGGAGATTCCTTTAATGGTAGTCTAATGTCATTGGAATTGACTTTTGCTAATGAACTTACTGACCCCCCGTGGAATTTAATCCCACTTTTCACGGAAGGGGTTGCTTTAGCACCATTGATTTTATATTATGTTCTTATTCATTAAAGGGTACTGTTTCACAGTTTAGTACAGGATCCGAACTTTCAGGAGACCACTTCCCCAACACAATAGTACTATCTCTAATTTTGAGTGCGCCACAACCTTTTAAGAAAAGCCTTCTGGCCCAAGAAACATTGTCCATGGCCAAAAATAATGGGTACTGTGTGAAATGGTCAAGAATCGAACCAGTTGAAACATCATCCACTGTGATCTCAAACGCACTCCCTTGGATTAATACATGCTTAAACGAGACATCCTCCCCAGCGCAAATTATCACCAGTTTTGGGGAAATTCTGAAAGTAATCCAGAAGGCCCTCTTTCGAACTCGCAAGCAGGACCGCTGCAAGGAGCCAGGCTGGTTCAATACGGCTTGCAGGAAAGCTCTAAACGCCTTAAAAAAAGAGCTACATAATCCAATCAGGGACCGAGTAAAAATAGCTAAACTAAGACAGGAATATAAGCAGGCTCAGCATAACTGTAGGAGAGACCACAAGAATGACTTATGGGCCCAATTACACGAGAGTTGTAATAGAAAAGACAGCATTCTATTCTGGCAAACGGTAAAATCTCCCTTCCTGAGCGAGGGTAGCTCTCATCAATATTTGGATGTAGCTGTGTCTGCGGACGAGTGGGTGTCCCACTTTTCAAAAATCTTTAGTGACCCCATCGCAGAAAGTGTCGCTCAACCAAATTTTGTACCCGAGCCCATTGAGAAAGGGGAATATCCTATTGACCTTAACTTCTCTCTTGATGAAGTTATAAGCGCACTATCTTCTTCAAAAGCCGGAAAAGCCCCTGGCCCCGATGGTGCACCACTAGATATATTTCTTTTTAACATCGAGTTGTGGTCGCCTATAATCACCCAGCTAATCGCTGCTGTATTAAAAGAAGGTCTTTTAGCCTCTTGGTCTTCCTCCATACTGCTCCCAATCTTGAAAAAAGGCGAGAGAAACAACCCTACGTGCTACAGGCCCATATCCCTCCTGGATTCACTGGGTAAAGTTGCGGGCCGCTTAATCTTGGACCGCCTCCAGGACTGGGCGACAGAAAAAAACATCTTAACAGACCTCCAGTACGGTTTCCGGGAGGGACTGGGCACTGTTGAACAAGCACTAAATCTAACACTCCTAATAGGGAAATATGCTGGAGTTAAACGGGGAAACCTTTTCATGGTCTACGTCGACCTCAGTGCGGCGTTTGATTGTGTAATCCATGCCAAGCTCTGGTCCATCCTGGACAAGTTGGGTGTCGACCCACCTCTTCTCAAATCTCTGCGGGAGCTCTATACTGGCGCATCGGCTCGCGTAAGATTTGGCACAGGCGGTGAGTTGACCCCATCTTTTCCAATAAATCGTGGAGTTAGACAAGGCTGCGTCCTCGCCCCCTTTTTATTTAATTTATATACCAACGGCTTGGAAGCGGCCATGCTGGAGGGGAGCCGGGATCTTCCTACCATCAATAAGCGCCCGATACCAGCACTCCTCTATGCGGACGACTCCGTAATATTTGCTAGGACCCTAGTGCAACTTCAGAAACAGCTAGATAAATATTGCACTTTTATGCTTTCACTTGGGCTAAAGGTCAATAAGACCAAGACCTTTGTTATGCAATCAGGCCCCAAGGTAAAAAGCTCGAAACATCTTTGCATAGACCAATCAAAACTGGAACGCGTCACGGAATACCCCTACCTGGGTATCCTCGTAGACGATAAACTATCATGGAAAAGGGCGATGGTAAACAGAAGATTGCTCTACCAACGTGCAACTTCTGCCCTCGTTTCCTTTTCCAGAAAAATGGGCAAACCATCTCCTCCAGTATTGCTTAAAATCCATCAAGCAAAATGCCTGAGCATAGCCACGTACGGAGCCGGGGTCTGGGGCTACGTAAAAACAGATGAACTACAAAAAATACAAAATGGCTTTGTAAAATATCTCCTGGCTCTCCCGCAGAGCGCCCCCTCTTTCGGATGCCATATAGAGCTTGGGATAGACTATCTAACAGATTATGTTAGGTGTCAACCAATGCTACTATGGCACCGCATATGGACAAAGCCCCAGTGCCATCTTACACGATGCCTGATCTCAGATTGTCTCGAGTTGTCGGCCTGGAAAAACATCCCATGGCTGTCTTTCGTGATCAATTTCCTGAAAGACCTTGACTTTACTCAGTACATCATCGAACCTTCAGCCATTACTGAGATGAGTAGAAAAACTCTGAAAGCACACTGTCTTACTCATCTAAGGGAACTCCGTATGTCCAGTGAAGTATCTAAACAATCCAACGCCCATATTTTGATGGTTCAGACGTCCCCATGCACCCAAGCATATTTATCATATCACATATCCAACCATGAAAAGTACCTATTAACGAGGTTTCGGTTTAATTTGTTTTTCCGTTTAGTTACCTTTCCTAAAATGTCTACTTGGTCACATGATTTGGATAAATGTCCATGCGACAAGGTCTCCCCCCAAACAACAATGCACGTGGTACTGTTTTGCCACTACTACGCAGTACCACGCAGGCGCTGGGTCTTACCCTTGTTACGACAAATGGGGTTGAGGACCTGCCGCCCGGCGTTTTTAGCCTTGCAACAGCTTGACTCGCAATATGTGGCAAAGAATTTAGCTGTGTTTTTGAAAACCTGTATAGCCATCCGTAAAACCCTAGAAACGAACTTTGTATGATTGTCAGTACTAGTGCTGTAAATGTACATAAATTGTATTCCTAAAATGCATTAATAACAATTGTGATTTTATAATGTATTGTTTTATTATGATGTACTTTTTATGATTGACAAAACGGTTAATCGAATAAAAGAATTGAATTGAATTGACTGCTGCATTTTTCTACACAATCCTGATTCATTTTGCAAATACATAAGCAATTTACTACATTATTGGTGCCAACATAAAAAAGTCTCACAATACAACCACAAAGAGACACAAGGGACTTGTAAATCTTCCCCAGAGTGTATACAGCAGTGTATATATGCTAACTGGGAAATTGTAAATTTGAAACACAAGTCTGATTCTAGACAAGCAACACTATTAATTACTCTTCAAGACCTAATATGACTGCACACATTCCAGAAATATAAATACTGCATTTTACTATACAACCATGATTTATATTGCAAACACAAAAACAATAACTAGTTTCTAATTCTATCAACACTTCAAAAAGGACACTCAGAATAATTCCTAAATACACACAGACGCACAGTGTGATTCTAGACAAAAAATATGAAACCTTGCCTTTTACCAAAACACATTTACTAATCTTGAAACGCTAAAGTGACTGCACACATTCCATGTATATAACTACTTCATTTCACTGCACAACCTTGAATCATTTTGCAAATACATAATCAATTTGCTGCATTATTTGTGCCATCGTTACATCAAAAAAGTGACGCAATGGCAGCACAAAGAAGCGCAAGAGGCTTGTAAATCTGCCCCAGAGAGATTGCAGTAGTGTATGTATACTGACTGGAAAATTATAGTTTTGAAACACAAGCCTAATACTAAACAAGCAACACTATTAACTACTATAGAACTGAAAAAGTAACTGCACACATTCTACATATTTTAGTACTGCACTTTACTGCACAAAACTGACTCACCAAACACATTAACTTACCAAATGGTTTATCACAATGGTTATCCATATGACGACAAACTCAGATTGTGATTCTACACGCTTTAGAAGAATAAACACATTACTCTTACTAAAATCAAAATGCATCACATACATTCCATTACAAGTTATCAACTCACCTTTCATATTGATTTGTAGATTGAAAAGAAGGCCAATCACACAGCAGATATTCTTATACAGAATCTCTCTTCTTCAGTGTTCTTAGCAAAACCAGAAAATGGCACACTTTCCCTCTCAATTTAAACATATATACATGTTAATAACAAATCAAATTGCTTCGCACATTAATTCAAAACTAAACACACATTTCTATTGGCTCACCATTTGAACCCTTTCCAACAGACATAACTTTGAACCCTACCCCAATTTGATGTGTACTGTTACCATAATAACTGATCATGCAAAACTCAACTGACCATAGAGGTCAAAAGTTTAGCACACTGTAAAACACTCCTCCTCTACAAGTTCACACTCTGCATAGGTATTTACTTATATGTTCCAAGAAAGGTAAAGGCTCTAGTTAGAACCAACCAACATCTAAACACATAAGCTTGATATGTATCTGAAAAATATATTTTTTTCTTTATTTTTCCTTGCTAAGGTACGCATAGGGGACGACTTAGAGACCTTGCTGCATACGTGGTCCAGCCGCGCATGGTACGCATACGCACATTTTACCGTAAAAAACGAATAGCCCGTATCACTCATTTTTATTATCCCCGGGTACCCCCAGCCCCCGGGGCTCATATAAAACGTTGGGGACAGTGGGGGGAGCCCCAATGCCGCCACGGTCCCAGCCGGCTCCCCGTGTCCTTTGGGAGCCGGCAATGCTTTTCTGCATAGGGAACAGCTAACATGCTGCTCCACTTGCAGAAAAGCAAACAGCTTTGATTTTTGGAAGACAGAGCAGGTTAACCTGCTAACCTGCTCTCTCTTCCAAAAAACAAAACAGTTTGCTATGGTAGAGTGGGAGCCGCAAGGCTCCCGCCCTACAATACCCAACTACAGTGTCCTGGGGGTAGGCACCCCGGAACACTGAAGGATCTAGCCCTGGGGGGTGGCGTTCCCCAGGGCCACTACAAGGCTCCAGGAGCAGGGCCGCGCAGCCCCCCTCCCAACATTTAAAAGCCCCGGGGGGTGGAGGTCCCCAGGGCTTGGGGTCCACCATGGAACTCACAATTTAAAAATGCAGTGCCCGGGAAGATGACGGTCCCCAGGGCGTGTGGGGGGGCTTGACCCCCCACAAAAAAAGAAGCCCCGTGGGTGGCGGTCCCAGGGGCTGCGGGGGGCCTTGAGCCCCCCGCAATCATAATGTGAAAGCCCCGGGGAACGCCACCCCCCTTTGGGTCCCCCATAAATATAAAAAAAAGCCCCGGGGGTGGCGGTCCCTGGGGCTGGGGAGCCCCTCTGGCCCCCCACTACAATAAACACTTTGCCCCCGGGACTTGGCCCACCCGGGGAGCTAATTACCACGAAAGTGACCTTCGTTTGTTTTCTTTTTCATGGCGTACGCGTACCGTACGCGTATCATGCGATGGTTTTAAAAAAATAAATATTATTTTTTAGACCTTGAGGATCCTTGTATGATACCCAGAGCAGTCCTAGGGAGTCAAGAAGTCCTATGGCAAATAACAAAGTTTTCCTCTCAATCTACACACTCAATGTACACACACATATACAAATAAATAACAAATCACATTTATTCCCACATTAAATCCCACATTAAATCAAGAGGAAATACACATTTCTATTGCTTGAACTTTTGAACCCTTTCCAACTGACAAAACCTTCGACCCTACCCCCATTCTGCCTTCTGCCTGTTACCATAGGGAACACTTAACTGAGCACAAAGATGAAAAGTTCATCAAACAATGTTGCAAATCAAAACAGCAAGTGTGCTTGACTTTTCAATATACCAGCTTTTCTTAAGTAACGTTCTTTTCTATCAGTTTTTGTCAACCAATAAATATCTGGCTTTTTAAAAACAGAAAATGGCACCCTAGTTTTCTGTGTAAAATGTTTTCAAACAACCAATCATGTCTTTGCTTTTTTCAAAACTGCATCTTATCGACCATTTTAGAAAAATCTTACTTTTCAAACTGCCATTTCATTTACAGAGAAGATCTGAGTGCATCCATACCTCTCTTCAAGATGAGTGTGGATTGTGGGACACAGCTATATTTTCTGGAGCCAAAGGTACGCAGACCAGAAAGGAGTTCACAAAGACCTAGTTTTACCAAATGTAGACATTAAATAAATTGGACAGAATGTTTGACAATTTGATATACTAACATAAATCTCCATTAGAATTGTTATTCAAGCAGGGAATAGCAAGAGATGATATATGTCGGGAGATTATCAATGGTTAATGAGAACAATGCTGTGTTGGAAATGGGTACTATACCCGATACACAAGATAATGTCTACATATGATGATAATATGAGACCTTAAGCATGATGTGCGCGTAAAGCAGAGCGTGTATATTAAGAATTGTAAATATTATGATTATACGTTGCAATCTGCAATTTGCAATTTTCAACTGAAATGTAATTAACTACTAGTCCCATAATGCACCATAGCTGTCTAAATTGGGATAAATAGTGGACATAGAAAAAAGCTCACTTACCGTGAACAAAGCCTGTGATGGCTGAAACGCGTTGGTCCGAGCTGGAGAAATAAAGTACAAGCTGTTTAAAACTTACAAACGCTGAGTGCCGCATCCTTGGTGAGAAAATTGTTGATTGGGCCCTGATCCGGCTCCTTTGCAGAGCACCCACAGTTGAGCGCATAGAGCCTGAGGATCGCTTTGGTGGAGAATTCAAGTGGCTCTGGTGCGCCCGCCCTCACAGCGTGGAGAAAAAACTCTGGAATTGCCACTGAAGGTCGAGCGTCTCTAAGACGGGGTCGGAGGACGCCGCCAAAGAGGGAGTCTCCCGGAGGTGAGTGGCAATGTCAGCCATTGATAAAGAGCTGTGTCGAGCGATGTGTCCCTTGCAGGCCGACAAGTGAAGCCGAGCCGTAACTGTACGGCGTCTTCGAAAGGGCCTGCGGAGGGGAGAAATGTTTGTTTGAAAACATAACTGCGATCTGCTGTAAACTCCTTATGCTCGGTTGTGAGAAGATACGTTTACGCAAAGGAACAAACCAAATATATACAATTGTTCTTTAGAAAAGAAAAGAAACATTGAAAATGGAAGCGCGAGTAGCGAAACGCGCAGATAAGGCAAATTTGATATTCCAAAGTTCCTCAAAAGAAAGCAATGTGCCACAAACATCGAGTACGGCGAATACGACCCAAATAAGTACTGGGAAACAAATGTTTAATCAAATTGAAAAACTGTACAAAAAAGAAATCAACAAAAGTTGGGAGGTACTGGCTCTTGAAAAGTATATTGAAGTTAAGAGAATTCCCAGAGGACTCCGAATTTTTACGATGCCGACACATCCTGAAACAAAAAAAGAACTAATTATGGAATGGCTAGAAAATAATATTGCATGCTCATTGAATATGATGCAAATCCTAATCAAACATGCTAAAATTGACATAGATGACATCACTATCAAGATAAATGAACTAGAAGAAAACATAAAACAACAAATAAATAAGGATGAAGCAACTAAAATGAGGAAAGAGATGGACGACAGACTTGAAAAATATGAGACCGAAATAGAGGAACGCAAAGAACGAAAATTTAAAAGAGATGAAAAAGACTATTCAGTAGGAAGAATTCTTACATTTGCAAGAAGATTCGATCATCTTAAAAAGAACTATCAACGTCAAGTCGTACCTAATGCACCAGCCAGTGTCAGTGGATCTGAACTAAGCGAAGACGGAGGCTCTGACAGTGGAGCAAGTATCCAGGGTTTCGATTTTTTAGATGAGGTACTCCTGTGGAACATGGACAAATCCATGTCCAGAGGAGGAGGCCGGGGAAGAGGATCATACCAGCCCAGAGGAAGAGGAAAAAACCCTGCTACGGGACCACAAGGAAAACCAGACGAGCCAAAAGAAAAGGAGAAAAAGACATATCCTCTGAGAAATCGGAAATAAAAAACCTGATAATAAATCTATCGGAGCATAGACTAACAGAAAAAGAAAAAACACTGTTAAATAAAGGTCTTTCATTTTGCCCCGAAAAACACTTTAACCCAACAGAAACAAGAATAGACTTATACAAATATATTCGCAAACTCAAACTTGCGAAATTTCATGCAAAGCGCCCTAAATTGACGTTGAACACAGAGAATGGAGAATCATCAGACACGAATCCGAACTGGCAGATTGAAGAATTACCTGATCTCCAGAATATATTCGGACTCCTCTATGAACCAGAAACATCAGAAACATCAGAAATCTCGGGAACACAGCTGTTAGAAGACTTAAACATTAGAACCGACCGAAGAGTCAAAAGCGGTCTAAAGAGGAAATCAAGATTTTGTCCAATTTTGTCTCCTGGCAATAGGATTGATATGTTCTCAGAAGCCGTAGTTGAGGAGATTGAAAAATTCACGGCAAAAAGAAAAGGAAACAAAAGAGAAAATCTCACTCAAAGAGAAAGACAAGCTATCAAAACTTTGAATGATGACATCAACCTTACGATAAAGCCGGCGGACAAAGGGGGAAGCATCGTTCTAATGAACACCACATACTATGTACAAGAAGCCAAAAGAGAACTGGACAACCGAGATAACTACTCCAAATTACAAACAAATCCCGATTAACCAAATGACGCTGCACCTAAATGGATTGATACACAAATGGCAACAAGACGGATTACTAGATGAAGAAGAAAAGAAATTTCTAATGAATGAGCACCCAGTAATCCCCCCAATTTATTTTCTGCCGAAAATTCATAAAACTCTTGTAAATCCACCTGGCAGACCAATTGTGGCGTCATGTCAAAGCCTCTACGAAAACATTTCACAATACGTATATCTGTTCCTAGCACCTATTGCAAAAAGTATGAGTTCATACATCAAAGACACTGGGGACTTTTTAAGGATACTGAATGATATTGCATGGAATGAGAACTACCTATTGATTACGATTGATGCAGTTTCACTGTATACATCGATAAAACATGACATTGGCTTAGGGGCATGCAACTATTTTCTAAAGCAGCGGAACATCGGAGAACGTAGACACACAGAAATGCTGATGAATATGATTGAGTTATGTTTAACGAACAACGTATTCTTATTTGACAGTCAATTGTACAAGCAAGAGTGTGGAACTGCAATGGGGATTTCATTTTCACCCAACTACGCTAATGTGACTATGGGGTGGTGGGAGAAAACCATTGCATGGGATCCCACAAACCAAACAGATCTGGAAAAAATAATACTGTGGGTTCGATATAATGACGACCTGTTTTTAATTTGGAATGGCACGGAAAATGATTTTGAGGTATACTTTGAAAAATTGTGTAAAAATGATATTGGGCTACAGTTCACTCATACCATCAGTGAAAAAGAAATTGACTTCCTTGATATCAAGGTGTATGTAGAAAAAGAACAATTACAAACTACACTTTTCAGGAAGCATACAGCCACCAACAGTATCCTCCATGGGACTAGCTTTCATCCACAACCTTTATTAGCTAGTATCCCATATGGCGAATTCATTCGCATGAAAAGAAATTGCTCCAAAGAACAGGATGCTGAAAACAAAATCATGGAAACCACAGAAATACTGAGGTCGAGAGGATACAGTAAGAGAATACTTGAAAAAAGCAAGAAAAAAGTTGAACTAAAAACAAGATCTATGATTATGTCTACAAAAAGAGTAAAAGACAAGTCAGATGAAGCACCAAGATTTGTGACAACTTTCAGTAAAGAGAGTGGCATCATTAAGAGTAAGATTCAAAAGTACTGGCATCTAATCTCTGGAGATCCGGATCTGAGAAAAATTGTAGGTACTGGACCAAAGATGAGTTATAAAAAACCTTCATCTCTGAAGGATCAATTGGTAAATAGCCATTTTAAATCCAAGAAACCTGCAAATACAAATAATTGGCTAACAGATCAACGAAATGGATTCAGAAAATGTAATGCTTGTAAAGCATGCAAAATTGGCCTGAACAAAAACGCCTACGATGAACAAGATGGCAAAAAAACGCCTATTGAAGGACAAATCACTTGCTCCTCTACATATGTGGTCTATGTGATACAGTGCAAATGTGGATCATGCTACATTGGAAGCACAACCTGTGCTTTAAAAAAACGAATACTAGAGCACATTAGAGCAGTGAAGAACAAAGACTTGGCCTATGCGACAGCAAAACATATGATATCATGTCAGAAAGGAGACTGGAAAGCAATGTCGTATTTTGGGATACATATGGTCAACCTGGGAGAACGAGCAGGCAATAGATTACGCAAACTACGTCAAATCGAATCCAAATTCATTATCAGATTAAAAACTAAGATGCCCAGAGGGATGAATTTCGATGAGGAACTTTATGTACATCTGGAATAATCGAGAAACAATGACTCAATCAATATGCAGACTGTAAATCGAACATTGTAACATAGGGTACTATACCCAGATAAGACTAATGTTTGACAATTTGATATACTAACATAAATCTCCATTAGAATTGTTATTCAAGCTGGGAGTAGCAAGAGATGATATATGTCGGGAGATTATCATTGGTTAATGAGAACAATGCTGTGTTGGAAATGGGTACTATACCCGATGCACAAGATAATGTCTACATATGATGATAATATGAGACCTTAAGCATGATGTGCGCGTAAAGCAGAGCGTGTATATTAGGAATTGTAAATATTATGATTATACGTTGCAACCTGCAATTTGCAATTTTCAACTGAAATGTAATTAACTGAAATGGATTGATACACAAATGGCAACAAGACGGATTACTAGATGAAGAAGAAAAGAAATTTCTAATGAATGAGCACCCAGTAATCCCCACAATTTATTTTCTGCCGAAAATTCATAAAACTCTTGTAAATCCACCTGGCAGACCAATTGTGGCGTCATGTCAAAGCCTCTACGAAAACATTTCACAATACGTAGATCTGTTCCTAGCACCTATTGCAAAAAGTATGAGTTCGTACATCAAAGACACTGGGGACTTTTTAAGGATACTGAATGATATTGCATGGAATGAGAACTACCTATTGATTACGATTGATGCAGTTTCACTGTATACATCGATAAAACATGACATTGGCTTAGGGGCATGCAACTATTTTCTAAAGCAGCGGAACATCGGAGAACGTAGACACACAGAAATGCTGATGAATATGATTGAGTTATGTTTAACGAACAACGTATTCTTATTTGACAGTCAATTGTACAAACAAGAGTGTGGAACTGCAATGGGGATTTCATTTTCACCCAACTACGCTAATGTGACTATGGGGTGGTGGGAGAAAACCATTGCATGGGATCCCACAAACCAAACAGATCTGGAAAAAATAATACTGTGGGTTCGATATAATGACGACCTGTTTTTAATTTGGAATGGCACGGAAAATGATTTTGAGGTATACTTTGAAAAATTGTGTAAAAATGATATTGGGCTACAGTTCACTCATACCATCAGTGAAAAAGAAATTGACTTCCTTGATATCAAGGTGTATGTAGAAAAAGAACAATTACAAACTACACTTTTCAGGAAGCATACAGCCACCAACAGTATCCTCCATGGGACTAGCTTTCATCCACAACCTTTATTAGCTAGTATCCCATATGGCGAATTCATTCGCATGAAAAGAAATTGCTCCAAAGAACAGGATGCTGAAAACAAAATCATGGAAACCACAGAAATACTGAGGTCGAGAGGATACAGTAAGAGAATACTTGAAAAAAGCAAGAAAAAAGTTGAACTAAAAACAAGATCTATGATTATGTCTACAAAAAGAGTAAAAGACAAGTCAGATGAAGCACCAAGATTTGTGACAACTTTCAGTAAAGAGAGTGGCATCATTAAGAGTAAGATTCAAAAGTACTGGCATCTAATCTCTGGAGATCCGGATCTGAGAAAAATTGTAGGTACTGGACCAAAGATGAGTTATAAAAAACCTTCATCTCTGAAGGATCAATTGGTAAATAGCCATTTTAAATCCAAGAAACCTGCAAATACAAATAATTGGCTAACAGATCAACGAAATGGATTCAGAAAATGTAATGCACCATAACTGTCTAAATTGGGATAAATAGTGGACATAGAAAAAAGCTCACTTACCGTGAACAAAGCCTGTGATGGCTGAAACGCGTTGGTCCGAGCTGGAGAAATAAAGTACAAGCTGTTTAAAACTTACAAACGCTGAGTGCCGCATCCTTGGTGAAAAATATATATATGTATATATATATAAATATTTTACTCCAACAAAACCTCCCTATTAGGGTAGAAACTCGGACACCCAGGGCTTCTTGCAGGAAAAGTTTTATTGGCAAGTAGAAAAAACAACGCGTTTCGTCTTTACGGCTTGATCACTCTCGTCACATCTTTACCGTGGCCTTCTTCATTACATTTCATTACATCACCCAATAGTGTTTTAACTCATATGTAAAGAAAACTTTTGGCGGACATTTGAACCTAGTCATAATAACACAGTTAGTGTACCATTTCAATGTGTATCACATGTCAAACAATAAGAATATAGCCCCTCCACGTTACGTTTCAAATTAATCATACATATCATTGCAAGATAGCAAAATATTTGATTCTCAATGTTTCGTCACAGTACTTAAACATAAAAATGGCAAAACTATTCATGTGTACACCAATATAAACAGTGTGTTTTGCTAGAGTAACGGCATGTTACAAATATAATATTTGCAGATTTTATCAAAATTCCAAGTCACATGCTAGACTCTCTCTGAAAGCTCACTCATGATTGGTTCAGATGAATGATGTTGTTTCTTTTGAGACATCCTATTGGCTCGATATCGTAATATCATGTTGCTGAGTTACCTTATACAGATCCAGCATTAACTCATCTGCACACGAACCGACAGTCTATAACAAAAAAGCCCCAATGGGCAGAGGGAATTTTTGTGACCGGAACAAGAGCCGACAGAACAAGAGGAGGGAGTAATTTCCAGCCATATATACATACATCACTGCCCCAGTGGGCATATCTCAAAATTATTATTACACTCCATCCAAGTCCATGATACTCAGCAAAAAATTATTATTTCATAGTTAGTGTCCGTCAGAAGAGATGAGAAGATGTGACCCATACCTAAACAATAATATGGATAAAATCACATGTAAAATCAAACAGATTACAGAATTTTATTACAAACGACTTACAATTACTGTTCATATAAATGTATTGCCAATTCTTCACTTATATTCAGTCAATTGGGTGTTAGGCTTTCTAAGTCTAAAATGTACCGAGATTCAAGTTTTCTTAGGGATAATTCTCGATTACCCCCTCTAACACCCAAATCCACACAATCAATTACAACCATTTGAACCAACGTATCATCTTGCATATGCTTCTCATGGAAATGTTGCGCTATCGGATATTGCTTGTTATGATTCCGTATAGCGCGTAGATGTTCTAAGACTCGTTTTTTTGCCTCATGCTTCGTACTCCAGATGTACCACTTTTTACAGGAACAGATCATATATACTGTAGGGTGTGTTACATGTTAGTTTTTTCCTGATGATGAACTCCCTTGATGAGTTTGGCACTGTAAGTTTTTTGCAGTCTCTGCTACTCTTGCAAGCCTTACAGTTTCGAAAACACCTGAACCAGGTGTGTTACTAATATGGCCGCTGTCATTCGTTGTCACATAATTGTGACTTAGTTCATCTCTCAGGGATCTCCCTTTTCTGAATGTAATCTGAGGATTACTATACAAATATCCTTTCAGATGATCATCAGTCATGAGAACATGCCAGTACTTTTTGAAAATTCTATGTATCTCATTTGACTGTCCCGAAAAAGTGGTAATGAAGCAGATGTTTTCTGCAACCGCTATATTGATCATTTGTTTACTGTATCTTTTGTTCAAAAATCTTTGACACATAGTTGCCTCCTCTTCTTTGTATGCTTCTTTGGTGCTACAGTTCCTCTTGGCGCTCAGAAGTTCGCCATATATACCAAATTGCGGGGGTGGCAACTCATGGCACTCAGGATGCTATTCCCGGCAGTACTTTTGCGGAACAATTTGGTAGTCAGTTGGTTTGCTTCACTTCCAACATAGCATCCAAAAATTCCATCACCTCCCTGCTGATTTGTTCGGTGAACTGTAAATTCAATGTATTCTTGTTCATTTTATCAATGAATTATTTTGCTGAAATTGCATCCCCACGCCAAATGACAAAAATATCACCAGTGTTCCGCAGCCACAGGGCCACGTTATTAAATTCAGCCATCTGCATGACAACCTGCTCCTCCCACCAGCCCATGAATAAATTCGCATAGCTGGGGGCGAAGCAGGTTCCCATGGCTCTGCCCTGTGACTGCCTGTGCACAATGTCGTCAAAGATAAAAAAAATATTTTTCAAACAGAACTCGATCATTGATATTATCATCCTTGTGTGATGAAATAGAGAAATAGAACGAGTCTTGAGAAAATGTTGAACAGCATCAAGACCCTGATTATGTTGAATGCTTGTATATAAGCTACTCACATCTAGAGAAACCAGTGTGTAATGGTTCTCCCAATGTATTCCATTGATCACCGTCAGAAAATGAGTAGTGTCCCTTATATAGGAAGGCAAGGCCACCACACATGGTCTCAAATAGTGGTCAATATATTTCGATGTGTGCTTTAATAGTGATGCTATCGAGGAGACTATCGGTGGTCCAGGTGGATTGCTCTGATCTTTATGCAATTTAGGGAGTAGACATAAGATGGGAATTCCGGGGTGGGCCCAATATAAATAATGATATTCCTCCCATTCCAGCAATCCCCTCTACCCCCTCCATTCAGCAGTTTGTCTCTAAATACTGTATTGGATTTCAATATTTCGTCATTATTGGTTTTGCAGTAGCAGGTTCTGTCGTTAAGCTGTCTAAGCCCTTCCTTCAGGTATTTGTCCTTATGTAATACTATGACATTACCTCCCTTATCGGATTGTTGAATGACAATCCCATTATCTGATCTCAAATTGTCAATAGCAATAATCTGGTTGTTAGTAAGATTTTTTCTCTCACAAGATATTTTTCTGTAACAAATTTTATGCAAATCCTGTAAGACTCTTTTCAAATATCTCAATCGCATCACACTGTATATTGGGAAGAAATACAGATTTGGGTTTGAAACTGGAACCAGGATTAACCCCCAAGTCCAGACCCCAAGCCCCCCAATCAGGTGTAGAGTCAATACTTTCCGGTTCTTCATCCCAAGCATGTAACATTTCCACATCACACATATTGAGATTATTCTGAGTGATTCTATTACTCACAGTTCCAGATCCTTTCGGTTTCGTGCAGAACCATTTCTTTAACTTCAATATCCTCGAAAATAGGAACAAATCGATCCTTGTCTGGGCATAGTTCATGTTTGTCGATGGGCAATAAGAGAGGCCTAGAGCTCTCTGCAACGGAGCCCCCTGGTGCATTTGCAGAGGAGGAACTAATTCCCCTTGCATACTGGGGGTACACGGGGGCCAACTAGCCCACCAGGAACCTCCAGTATGCACCAGGGGGCTGCGTTGCAAAGAGGTGTAATGAGGCCACGCCTCTTTTTACACCTCTCTGAAATGCAGCCCCCTGGCCCATACTGGAGGCTCCTGGTGGGCTAGTTGGCCCCCAGTGACCCCCAGTATGCAAAGGGAATTAGTTTCCCCTCTGCAAATGCGCCAGGGGGTGCGTTTGCAGGGAGGTGCAGGGAGGAGGCGTGGCCTCCTCGCGATCCTGTTTTTCTTTCACATCTGCTTTGAAGAAGGGGGGCTGTGTAGCCCCCTTCTTTTTCTTTTTTTTTTGGTCCTAGGGACCCCATCCCCCTGGGCCTGCCCTTTCTGTTGGGGACCGTGGGGGGTCCCTAAGCCCCCCACGGTTCCTGCTGGCTCCCCGCATCCTGCGGGAGCTGGCATTGCTTTTCTGATTGGGAAGCAGCTAACATGCTGCTCCCCATGCAGAAAAGCAATGTGCTTTGATTTTTGAAAGAGAGAGCAGGTTTCCTGCTCTCTCTTTCAAAAATCAAAGCAGTTTGCTATGGTAGGGTGGGAGCCGCAAGGCTCCCGCCCTACTTGCTTGATTCCGGTTCAGGAAAGACATGGCTTGGCAGTTCGGGCTGGACTGTTCCCATGAGGCACAGGGTCAAGGTTGTTCCCATGAGACACAGGGTCAAGGCTGATTTGCATATGGCCATGTCTGAACTGGGGTGGTGTGGAGTGCAAAAAAAACGATGGATGTAGGCCCAGATCTCTGTACTGGGGTGAATGTATGATATTGTTCTGCATTCTGTCCATCAACTGTTGTTTTTGCATTTGTCACCTCGAGTGGGATGGGCATGCTCAGACATGAATCCCATGATCTCCACACCACTATAGTCAAGTTATCCTGGCTGATGACGGCTGATAGCCAGAAAACGGTCCTAGGATGCTTGATTCCGGTCCAGGAAAGACATGGCTTGACAGTTCGGGCTAAACTGTTCCCATGAGGCACAGGGTCAAGGCTGATTTGCATATGGCCATGTCTGAACTGGGCCGGTGTGGAGTGCAAAAAAACGATGGATTTAAGCTCAGATCTCTGTACTGGGGTGAATGTATGACATTGTTCTGCATTCTGTCCATCAATTGTTGTTTTTGCATTTGTCACCCCCAGTGGGATGGGTATGCTCAGACGTGAATCCCATGCTCTCCACACCACTGGAGTCAGGCTATCCTGGCTGATATTAGCTGATAGCCAGAAACCGGTCCTAGGATGCTTGATTCCAGTCCAGCAAAGACATGGCTTGGCAGTTCGGGCTGGACTGTTCTCATGAGGCACAAGGTCAAGGCTGATTTGCATATGGCCATGTCTGAACTGGGGTGGTGCGGAGTGCAAAACAACTATGGATTTAGGCCCAGATCTCTGTACTGGGGTGAATGTATGACATTGTTCTGCATTCTGTCCATCACTGTGGTTTTTGCATTCGTCACCCCGAGTGGGATGGGTATGCTCAGATGTGAATCTAATACTCTCCACACCACTGGAGTCACTGGAGTCAAGCTATCATGGCTGATGATGGCTGATAGCCAGAAACCGGTCCTAGGATGCTTGTTTCTGGTCCCGGAAAGACATGGCTTGGCAGTTCGGGCTGGACTGTTCCCATGAGGCACAGGGTCAAGGCTGATTTGCATATGGCCATGTCTGAACTGGGGTGGTGTGGAGTGCAAAAAAATGATGGATTTAGGACCAGAACTCTGTACTGGGGTGAATGCATGACATTGTTCTGCATTCTGTCCATCAACTGTTGTTTTTGCATTTGTCACACCGAGTGGGATGGGTATGCTCAGATGTGAATCCCATGCTCTCCACACCACTGGAGTCAAGCTATCCTGGCTGATGATGGCTGATAGCCAGAAACCAGTCCTAGGATGCTTGATTCTGGTCCAGGAAAGACATGGCTTGGCAGTTCGGGTTAAACTGTTCCCATGAGGCACAGGGTCAAGGCTGATTTGCATATGGCCATGTCTGAACTGGGCTGGTGTGGAGTGCAAAAAAACGATGGATTTAGGCTCAGATCTCTGTACTGGGGTGAATGTATGACATTGTTCTGCAATCTGTCCATCAACTGTTGTTTTTGCATTTGTCACCCCGAGTGGGATGGGTATGCTCAGACGTGAATCCCATGCTCTCCACACCACTGGAGTCAGGCTATCCTGGCGGATATTAGCTGATAGCCAGAAACTGGTCCTAGGATGCTTGATTCCGGTCCAGGAAAGACATGGCTTGGCAGTTCGGGCTGGAGTGTTCTCATGAGGCACAAGGTCAAGGCTGATTTGCATATGGCCATGTCTGAACTGGGGTGGTGTGGAGTGCAAAAAAACAATGGATTTAGGCCCAGATCTCTGTACTGGGGTGAATGTATGACATTGTTCTGCATTCTGTCCATCACTGTTGTTTTTGCATTTGTCACCCCGAGTAGGATGGGTATGCTCAGATGTGAATCCAATGCTCTCCACACCACTGGAGTCAAGCTATCCTGGCTGATTCTGGCTGATAGCCAGAAACCGGTCCTAGAATGCCTGTTTCTGGTCCAGGAAAGACATGGCTTGGCAGTTTGGGCTGGACTGTTCCCATGAGGCAAAGGGTCAAGGCTGATTTGCATATGGCCATGTCTGAACTAGGGTGGTGTGGAGTACAAAAAAACGATGGAATTAGGACCAGATCTCTGTACTGGGGTGAATGTATGAAATTGTTCTGCATTCTGTCCATCAACTGTTGTTTTTGCATTTGTCATTCCAAGTGGGATGGGTATGCTCAGACGGGAATCCCATGCTCTCCACACCATGGAGTCAAGCTATCCTGGCTGATATTGGCTGATAGCCAGAAACCGGTCCTAGGATGCTTGATTCCGGTCCAGGAAAGACATGGCTTGGCAGTTCGGACTGGACTGTCCCCATGAGGCACAGGGGCAAGGCTGATTTTCATATGGCCATGTCTGAACTGGGGTGGTGTGGAGTGCAAAAAACGATGGATTTAGGCCCAGATCTCTGTACTGGTGTCAATGTATGACATTGTTCTGCATTCTGTCCATCAACTGTTGTTTTTGAACTTGTCACCCCGAGTGAGATAGGTATGCTCAGACATGAATCCTATGCTCTCCACACCACTGGAGTCAAGCTATCCTGGCTGATGATGGCTGATAGCCAGAAATGATTCCTAGGATGCTTGATTCCGGTCCAGGAAAGACATGGCTTGGCAGTTCGGGCTGGACTGTTCCCATGAGGCACAGGGCAAGGCTGATTTCCATATGGCCATGTCGGAACTGGGGTGGTGTGGAGTGCAAAAAATGATAGATTTAGGCCCAGATCTCTGTACTGGGGTGAATGTATGACATTGTTCTGCATTCTGTCCATCAACCCTTATTTTTGCATTTGTCACCCCGAGTGGGATGGGTATGCTCAGACGTGAATCCCATGCTCTCCACACCACTGGAGTCAAGCTATACTGGCTGATGATGGCTGATAGCCAGAAACCGGTCCTAGGATGCTTGAATCCAGTCCAGGAAAGACATGGCTTGGCAGTTCGGGCTGCTGTTCCCATGAGGCACAGGGTGAAGGCTGATTTGCATATGGGGTGTGCAAAAAAATGATGGATTTAGGCCCATCACCACCCTCTTTTGTACCGCTTTTGGCCGCCATAAGTGTGGCAGGGTATGCTCAGACGTGAGTCCCTTGCTCACTTTGCCACTGGATTCAAGGAAGCCGGGCTGAAGATGGCTGGAATGCCAGAAACCGGTCCTCGGAAGCTTGTTTCCGGTCCAGGGAACTTGCCCTTGCCCTGTCCCAGCGTGACTGGTGGCCCAGCTAAGAACTTGGGGGTCTGGTTCGGTCAAGATCTAAAGTTTGCTGATCATATAAAAAAACTGACCGGCATCTGTTTTGGCACCCTGCGTGCCTTGAGGAAATTCTTTCCTCTTCTGCCTAGGGTAGCCAAGGAGTCTGTCCTTCGAGCTCTGATTTTATCCCGGCTCGACTACGCCAACGCTTTATTCAGTGGTCTACCTGCGTACATGGTTCACCGCCTGCAGGTGATACAAAACGCCGCAGTACGTCTGCTTTTCTCCCTCCCAAGGAGATCTAGCGTGCGTAGCCACTTACGCAGCTTGCACTGGCTACCAGTTCCTCACCGAATTTTATTTAAAATTCTTGTGTTGGCATTCAGAGCAGTCCACGGCCAGGGACCAACATACCTGCAGAAAAGGTTTTCATTTTACACTCCAAACCGTGCCCTTCGATCGGCCAACCTTTGTTTTTTAATCACCCCCAAATTCAAATACGCACGCATAGGAGGCCAATCCATTTCAGTCAAAGCTGCCTCTGCCTGGAATGCTCTCCCTTTTTCTCTCAGAGCTTCGCCAACCATTGCTTTGTTTAAAAAAGATCTCAAGACCCATCTGTTCAATGCCCCTTACTAGTAGTTCCTCCAGACTCTGTTTTCAGTTCTTCTGTTCTCAAAATTCACTCACCGCGCCAGGATACCCCGTGGTAGCAGAGCGCGCTACAAAAGTTTTAATAAACATAAACATAAACAGGGAAGACATGGCTTGGCAGTTCCGGCTGGACTGTTCCCATGAGGCACAGGGTCAGACTGATTTGAATATAGCCATGTCTGAACTGGGGTGGCAGAGTGGGCTAAAGAACGGTGATGGATTAAACCCAGATCTTTTGACTGGGTGTGAGTGTTTGATTGATTCAGATGCTCCGTCCATCACCACCCACATTTGGACTGTTCCCATGAGGCACAGGGTGAAGGCTGATTTGCATATGGCCATGTCTGAACTGGGGTGGTGTGAGTGCAAAAAAATGATGGATTTAGGCCCAGATCTCTGTACTGGGGTGAATGTATGACATTGTTCTGCATTCTGTCCATCAACTGTTGTTTTTGCATTTGTCACCCCGAGTGGGATGGGTATGCTCAGACGTGAATCCCATGCTATCCACACCACTGGAGTCAAGCAATCCTGGCTGATAGCCAGAAACCGGTCCTAGGATGCTTGATTCCGGTCCAGGAAAGACAAGGCTTGGCAGTTCGGGCTGGACTGTTCCCATGATGCACAGGGTCAAGGCTGATTTGCATATGGCCATGTCTGAACTGGGGTGCTGTGGAGTGCAAAAAAACGATGGATTTAGGCCCAGAGCTCTGTATTGGGGTGAATGTATGACATTGTTCTGCATTCTGTCCATCAACTGTTGTTTTTGCAATGGTTCTACTGAGGCACAAGATGGCTGCCAACACTTCCTGGTTTGAAGTGTTGACAGCCAATTAGCATAAAGCTTGTGCTCTGGAAGGTACGGAGTACACTACAGAGTACAGTACAGAGTACCAAACTTCATCTATAGATATATCTATGATTTTACTTTTGATTTTCTCAGGAACTACTGAACAGATTTAACAAAAAGGGTAATCTGCGAACCGAACTCTACCTTTTTGCCAAATTTGGTGTAATTCCATTCAGCAGTTCGGGCTGTAGCCCTGGCTAAATGTCCAACGGAAAATTGCATAGAAAAAAACACGTTTCGAGACCCCCCTTTTTTCTCAGCCCCCGCTTCATGCATCACTCGTCGACCGGCGCCAAAGTTATTTCAAATAGAATGTTGTGGATTTCCTATGGAAACTAGGTCCTAACTATATCTACCTACTGGCGATGTCATTTGAGATGTCATCAGTGATGTCATGAGTGATGTCACTGACCATGTCATGAGTGATGTAATATTTGACGTCATCAGCAGTGCATTGCGGGCGCGCGAGTGATAGTTAGCTGAACTAACTATAACAGGGGAATTTCAATGGTTTTGTATGAGTGAAATGTCCAGCTAACTATAACATGTGTGAAACCTATGGTTTTTTCAATGAATTTGCAAGGTTTTTTAAATGCTAATTCCTAACTATAACATGTGTGAAACTTATGGTTTTTTCAGTGACTTTGCAAGGTTTTTTGAATGCTAATTCCTAACTAAATTTTGTGAATGAACATTTTTAAATGTATTAATTATTATATTTCTTTCTTATGATACTAATTCATAAAATTTTTATTATAAATATTTATATTTATTTTATTTTTAAAATTATATTTTATATTCTTATTGTAAAATAATAACAAAACTAAATTGCACATTTTTTGGATTTTTTTTTCTCCAATATATTAAAATTGAATTCAATATAATTCCTTTTTCATTAGTTTTTTTTGGTAATCGTACCGTTCGCATACTGTAACAGAAATACACCAAATTTGGCAGAGAGGTAGAGTTCAGTTTGCAGATTGCGCTTTTCGTTAAATGGTGTAAATCTGTTCAGTAGTTCCAGGGAAAACCCCTATAGACTATGCATGTAGTGTTCTGCACCGGGAAACTTGTCTTTAATATCTTCGATTCCCCAATCTGTATCCTTACACTTCCAGTAAACACTATCACACTTCTGTTTCAGTATTGTAGTGACCATACAGCACTATGTTCTTATCTATACACTGTTCTAACAGAATCCATTCACTACATTAAAACACTAATCAGCAGATGTACAATAAGTGGTACATCCCCAGAGATATGCCAGTTATTGTGTACTGTGATATCACCTCCTTCTGGCGCAGGGCTTTATAATGTGATGCACTTTCCAGATGTGTCACATTGTAAATACTAAACACCATGGCACATCTTTTGCCCCACCAGTGCATCACACAAGTGATGCAATGGCTGTGTTAAAAGAGGAAAGTGGGTTGTAAATCCACCCATAACACATAGAAATTCATCCAGGCAGTTACACAAGCAGTGCAAATTGAAGCATAGACTTGTAACATATTTATGTGCATATGTTACATTCAAGTGCTTCGGAGGTACTACAGTATACTATAGGTAAACTGCTTATAGATTTATGCGGTAGCAGTTCCTTATAGTTCAACACTTTCACATTCACCATACACTATTGATGTATTCATTCATTCATTTATGCACTACACATTCATTCAGACAAAGTTTTACACACTATCATAGAAATATAGCTCTTTCTTTGACCAGTCGAGGTAGTTCTGAGAAGAACAGTTTTTTTGTGTTTTTAGTTTTCTATTTTTTTTGTGTTTTTGCACTAATTTTTTTTTAAAACCAAAAAAATGAAACTGGAACCCAACGAATGTCGAGGACAGCGATGCTCCTGCTTCCTGCGTTTTATCAGGTCGATAGACTGTTCCCCATAACACAAAAGTTTATCGCAATAAATGCATAGAATTTTAACTTTAAAAAATCTGTATCAATATGTGGGTGCGGATTGCTTGCTGAAAATGCTGCTGCAGCAGTTGATGTGCTTGGTGCAGCAGCAGGTGGGTTCTCCTGCAACCTCCGTCTTTCAGCTCGAGCAAAGTTGTTGGGGTGCAAGTTCTTCACGTGCCGCACCATATTTTTTGTGCCAAAGGAGTATTTTTTAGATGGATCACCCCTTGAAAGAATTGTTTGGCAAATTTTACAGGTTACTTTTGGAGCATTATCCTTGTTTTGCCCTTCAGAAAAAGGAAAAAACTTCCAAATTAGAGCTTCTTTCTTCTTCTTTGGAGGTTCTGCAGGAATGAAATCTCCCTCTGAAGAATAGCTGGAAGATGACTACATGGCTGTTATTATGGTGATCTTCCTTCTATTTGACAGGATTCTCAGAAGAGATGCTTCTTCTTAGAAAGTCAAAGTAGAATTATTAAAATGGGATGGAACTTTCAACAGTTGTAATAGGAAGTGTTCTGAACCAATCAAATCTCTTATTTTAAAGTCACAAGGCTTTGCGTGTGCTTACGTTGGGCTTACTGTTAAGTATGGGCTGAAAATCCATTCCGTTTGCGGAATTTGCGGATTTTTGGCAAATTCGCAGTCCGCGAATCGTGCAAATTTGCCCAAAAATCCGCAATTCGCAAGCTGGCAGATTCTTTTGCTTGGTCGCAATTGAAAAATACAATCTCATGACGTTGACTTAGCGTGATTCTGAGTTTGCCGAATAGTTTTTCCTCCCAGTTTGCATGTGCTGCTCCATTTTGGATCTTGCTGCGTGATCGCGCGAGAATTTTACGACAGCGAGTACGTCATCGTGGCCCGCCATCTTGCACAGCAAGAGTTTGAGAACGCGAGTATATCATAAGGGCCCCGATCACGCATCACGGGAGTAAACAATTGCGAACATGTAGATGCGGCGCGCAGATGACTTTCGGTGGGAGATTTGAACAGCTCGCTTTCCCGAACTTGCTAAAATTGCAATTCTGCACAAGAAATCCACCGCAGGCAGCATAAACCTTCTGAAAATGATGATTTTGATCATAATATCTCCTCAGAATGACATTTGGCTGCACTTTTTTGTGCAAGGAGTCCATTTTTGGGGGGTGGGAGGAAGGAAGTACCCCAGAGTCTCCAACTTCCTGTTCCTGTCCAGCAGGCTCCTCCCAGTGCTTTGTCCATGTCCTGGTCACTTTTCATTTGGATTTGTAGCTGGAAGGATTACTTTTTGTGGCTGCCGCTGGAAATTTGTATTTGAGGACTTTGTGGACTTTGGATCACTTTTGGATTTGAGATTTTACAAGTAAGTTGGTGTTGTTTGTTTGGGGCATTGCAGTTGCTGCAACTACATTTTTAAAACTTTTTCACAACTGTAAAAAATATATATTGTGGGTAGCCACAGTATCCAGTAGGCCCAGGGTTAGTCATGGGTGCATGATACAACTGTTTCTGTGAGTTTTGTTGAACTTAAATCTCATTTATGTCATGGAATTTTAGCTCACTATATGTGGATTTTTTTTTTCAATGTTGGGGTGCCTGTAAAGCAACACTAGCCAGTAGGCCCAGGGGTAGTGAGTGGTGCATGGACCAAGAC
Organism: Lissotriton vulgaris; assembly: GCF_964263255.1. Lineage (NCBI taxonomy): Eukaryota > Metazoa > Chordata > Amphibia > Caudata > Salamandridae > Lissotriton > Lissotriton vulgaris. Next base: position 905,970,584 of record NC_141696.1, on the reverse strand, counting down.
TTTCTGTGGAGTATCTTGAATTTAAACATCATTGAGGGCATGGATGGCATTGGATTGCGGTGATTTGTGGGTGTTTTTCGACTTTTTTTGGGTGTTGTTCGGGCCTGGCCATGTGGGTGGGAGCCATTTTGAGACCTGGTAGGGCCCGGCCATGTGGTGGGGGTCAAGGGGCCATTTTGAAGCCAGGCAGTGTGCTCAGGCCTGCACCCAGTTTGACTTGCTTTTATCCATTATGCCCAGGGGTAGTGAGTGGTACATGGACCAAGTCTTTCTGTGGGGTGTCTTGAATTTAAACATCATTGAGGGCACGGATGGCATTGGATTGTGGTGATTTTTGTGTTTGTCGACTTTTTGGGGTGATGTTGGTGCCTAGTCATGTGGCTTGGGTCCATTTTGAGGCCTGGTCCAGGCAGGGCCTGGCCATGTGGCTGGGGGTCAAGGGGCCATTTTGAAGCCAGACAGTGTGCTCATGCCTGCACCCAGTTTGACTTGCTTTCATTCATTATGACCAGGGGTAGTGAGTGGTGCATGGACCAAGTCTTTCTGTGGGGTGTCTTGAATTTAAACATCATTGAGGGCAAGGATGGCATTGGATTGTGGTGATTTATGTGAGTTTTTCGACTTTTTGGGGTGTTGTTGGGGCCTGGCCATGTGGTTGGGGGCTATTTTGAGGCCTGGTACAGACAGGGCCTTGCCATGTGGCTGGTGGTCAAGAGGCCATTTTGAAGCCAGGCAGTGTGCTCAGGCCTGCACCCAGTTTGACTTGCTTAAATCCATTATGCCCAGGGGTAGTGTGTGGTGCATGGACCAAGTCTTTCTGTGGGGTGTCTTGAATTTAAACATCATTGAGGGCATGGGTGGCATTGGCTTGTGGTGATTTTTGTGTGTTTTTCGGCTTTTTGGGGTGTTGTTGGGGCCTGGCCATGTGGGTGGAAGCCATTTTGAGGCATGGTCCAGGCAGGGCCTGGCCATATGGCTGGGGGTCAAGGGGCCATTTTGAAGCCAGGCAGTGTGCTCAGGCCTGCACCCAGTTTGACTTGCTTTCATCCATTATGCCTCAGGGTAGTTAGTGGTGCATGGACCAAGTCTTTCTCTGGGGTGTCTTGAATATAAACATATAAACATCATTGAGGGCATGGATGGCATTGGCTTGTGGTGATTTTTGTGTGTTTTTTTACTTTTTTGGGTGTTGTTGGGGCCTGGCCATGTGGGTGGGGGCCATGTTGAGGCCTGGTCCAGGCAGGGCCTGGCCATGTGGCTGGGGGTCAAGGGGCCCTTTTGAAGCTAGGAAATGGGCTCAGGCCTGCACCGTTTGACTTGCTTTCATCCATTATGCCCAGGGGTACTAGGGTGGTGCATGAAACATCTCTCTCTGTGTGGTCCCTCTTCTAATAATGTAAACATCAATTTTTTATTAGAATTGCAATTTTTATTTTGGGTGTTTGGGTGTGTTGTAATAATAATCAATGCCTAGTTGCAAATAATAACTGAAGCACGACATGTGTAACATTCATTTACCTGATGTTCCTCTAGCTTCCTTTGCTTTTAGGTGCACAAGAGAACCAAATCAGTCATCATTGATCATCAGTGCCAGGAAGAAGTCCTGCAGCGGTGTGTGCAGTCCAACATCACATGACGTCACGTGTGGCCACAGACAACTCTGCAACTCTTGCAACTGCGGCCTGCTGTTCTGACATCTCAAGCAGATGGGCCCAAAGAAAGGTGGCCATAGCTGCCAGTAAGAAGGAGCAGAAGAAGCAAGTGGCGCCACTTACCAAGGAGACTGGTGTGCCCACAGACACTTTTTTCGGGGGAAAAAAACTACACCTGCAGCAGCGGGGTCCACCGGGAACAAAGCTGGGAGCAGCACCTCCGCTTCATTGGACTCAGTGCCACCACGCCAAGTTAGGTCCAAGGCCATGAGTGCTGCAGAGGCAGCCACTTTAATTGCTCAATCACCATCGACCAGTGATGATGTTGGCTCATCTCAAGAAAGTAGCATCCAATCAACGCAGGGTATAACTCATCTGATGAGTGTTCAACAACCACAGCCACAACGACAACAACAGGTGCAACTAGTACAAGTGCAAGTACATGCGCAAGTAGAGGCGCAAGTAGGGGCGCAAGTAAAAGCACAAGGAGAGGCGCAAAGAGAGGATCAAGGAGAGGCGCAAGGAGAGGCGCAAGGAGAGGCGCAAGTAGAGGCGGAAGGAGAGGCGCAAAGAGAGGCGCCAGGAGAGACGCATGGGGAGGCGCATGGAGAGATGCAACTAGAGGCGCAACTAGAGGCGCATGGAGCAGCACAACTGCCCACAATGCTTGTTCCTCCAGAAGTAGGGGCACATCAGGAAATCGAGATTGAAGCGGATGTATCATCCGAGGAAGCCACTCCTCCTGATGATTCATTGTCTTCCAGATCCCCAGCAAGAAAAAGGTCAAGGAGGGCTACTACAAGTTCTTCTTCACGCCCCCTTCCTTCTGATGATCTTGATGTTGATTGGAACCCACCAATGCAGTCTGAGAGTGAGGCACGCCATGAGCCGACAAAGTTAGCTTAGCCTAAAAGGAAGGTTCCCGCAAGGCTTTCACTTATGGGTGATGACGACGAACAAGAAGTGGTGTATTCTGCTGCTGATGAAAAGTCTGGCGATGACCCAGTCATCACAGTCGTCACTCAAGCCCCAGCGGGCATGCAGCAGACAGACATTTTTACCCTATCCCGAATTGCTGCAGCGGGATGTGGGCGGCGTGGCACTGGTACCACCACCTACGCAGTTAACTTCTACACCAACACGACCTACAGCTTCCATATTTTCTCGTCAGGAGGGCCGGCAGGGACCTCCATCCAGCTCGACTTCCATTACCTCAAGTAGTGGTGCTGTATGTGCACAACAGAGTCAAATTCAGCCACGCCCATCCTCCACTTCATCTGGCATTGAAACTGAAAGTAGCACCTCCACCACCAGCAGACATCTCCAGTCCCCAGTTTGGGACTTCTTTAGTGTTCGCAAAAAGGTGGAAAACATGGTTGTTTGTTCGATTTGTAAAAGTGTAGTTAGTCGGGGTAAGCTTGGTACCAATTATGGTACCAGAGGCCAGAGAGGTCATCTCCAAAAACACCACACTATCATTTGGGAGGCGCACCTAAGGAAGATCTGGGAAGCCAAAAGTACAACAAATCCAAATGTATCCATTCATATTGTATCTGATGATGACGAGGGGCTGATCGTGCAGGGGGGAAGTGAAGAAGCGACAGACATTTTTTCTGGTACACCCAGTACCCATGGCAGCAACGCTAAAGTGGTAGCGCCCACACCCTCTACCCCTGCAACATGTATGAGCCACACTAAGGGGGATATTAGGATGACGGGTGGACTATCGGAATTCGGGACTGCCCCCATACGGGCGGGGGTCCCGTGGGGGATATTAGGATGCGCCTGCCACAATGGCGGGCGCATCCTGCATTTTTAACATTGTGGCGGGCGGTGCTCTCTGCACCCCGCCACAATGCTAAAAATGAATGTATGCATTTGCATACACAAAGCTGCAGGCACCACGCAGTGCCCGCTCCTTCGTGTATGCAAATGCTGAGGGGTACCAGAGGTACCCCCCATGTGCATCCCCCACCTCTCCTTCACTCTGGGGACCCGCAGGGGCCCCCGTGCGAAGACTGCATGCCGATGCCGCCACGGAAAGGCATCTGAAACAGCCCATTGTAATATGGCTGGCAGTGTCTAATAGACACCGCCACCATATTAATCCTTTTCCGCCCCGGCCTCAAGGCGACCAGCGGCGGAAAAGCGGCAGACAGTCTTTCCGTCTGCCGTGGTCCCCCGCCATACTAATATGGCGGGGGGGAATTTAGGTGCAGATGGCGGGCAGATGGCCAACGCCAGGCTGGCGGTTGCTACCGCCAGCCTGGCGGGGGAAATACGCCCGCCATCCTAATGGGCTCCTAAGAGTCTAGGAAAGACATCAACGCGAAAAAGTACATCAATTAGCCTAACTTGGTTGAAGAAGTCTGCATCATCATCATCATCACATTTGAAATCTGTCCAGACCACCATTAAAAGCATGTTTTGGTCGAATGCGGCATTTGAACGCAACCACCCTTCGGCACGTCTTTATAATGCAATGCTGGCTAAAATGTTAGCGTTGGACCTTCTCCCTTTTTCTTTCGCGGAAGGGGTGGGTTTCGAGAATTTGTGGCAACAGTCTGCCCTAAATGGAAGGTTCCTAGCCGGTCCTATATTGCCAGAGTTGCGGTTCCAGCTCTACATCAAGATGTGCTAGGGGTGATTGGGGCAGCCTTGCAGAAGAGTGCTTTTCACACTATCCACCTGACAACAGACATGTTGACCAGTTGCCAAGCCCTTGATTACATGTGCATCACTGCACACTGGGTCTCTTTTGCAGCGGTTAGAGAAAAGTTACATGCAGGTGTTGACGCGGACACAGTTTTTCAAGCTACTCGGAAACATGCAACAGTAGCCATGTTTGCCATGGAGAAATCTCATACTGCACTAAACCTTTTGGGTGAGTTTCAGAGTAAGGTCTATGAATGGCTGCATCCAAGAAAGCGCAATATTGGTTATGTTTCCACGGATAACGTCAGTAATATAGATAGGCCATGGATGAGGGTGGCTATTTCAGAGTGCCGTGTTTGGCGCACAGTAGTAACATTGTTGTGCAAGATTTCTTGAAAAAAGAAAACACAGTCAGCAAGTTACTGACCACCTGTCGAAAGAATCTGCACACATTTCACCAATTCTTTAAAGGCCCAGAAGAAGCTGAGGAACATGCAATGGGAACGTAGACTGCCAGTCAGAGGACTCATCCAGGAGGTGGTAATATGTTGGAACTCAACCTTCTACATGCTTGAGCGTCTGTCTGAGCAGTGCATGGTAATCAATGAGTATGTTTTGCACTGGGTTCTACTATGAAAGACATGAGGCTAGATTTGGAGGTATGGAGGCTAGTTAAAAGCCTGACAAACATGCTTCGTCCTTTTGAGGTCTTCATGCATGAAGTCAGCAGGGAGGACTGTACTTTGGGCAAAGCTATCCCATTGTTGCACATGCTAGAGCACCAACTGAAGGCGGTGTCATCAACTTTTCGAGATGATGCTGAAAAGCAAGACGCAATGGCGGAGAGATTATTAAACCGCCTAGTTGACAATGAAAGGCTTAAAAAAATACATACAGAACAACATTACATTTGTGCCACTATTCTGGATCCACGGTACAAAAAGGCAGTGGCCAGCAAAGCATTCATTCCTTTTAATGAAGCAGATGTTTCAAAGTACAAACATTTGCTAGCTCTGTCAGCCACTCAGTTCGAAAAAGAGCAGCAGAAAATTGAAGGAACCGGCAGAAGGACTACTGAATCAGCAGGCCATCCAGCATCAAGGTCCACTTCCGAATCTGTGGCCGAAGGCAGTCACTTTCCCTCACAGCCATTAACGACACCAGCAACCGTATCATCATCCTCCTCACCTGCACCAGGCCCAGCCATAATATTGTCGGAAGCGGATTGGCTAACTCATCAAGGGTTTGCTCGTTCCAGTGATGCAAAGGTCACATATGGTATGCAAAGTGGAGCACCCCTGGAGAACCTTGAGTGTATGGTGCAGGCCTATCTGGATGACTCAACAGAGGTCTTCGTTAATCAGAACCCATTGCTGTATTGGTATGGGAAAAGGCCTCTATGGCCACTGATCACCAACCTGGCTCTAAATTATTTGTCTTGCCCACTCGCAAGCGTGTCTTCTGAACGTGTTTTCAGTGCTGCTGGTGCCATTGTAACTTCAAAAAGGACCCGCCTCTCGCCCAAAAATGTACAGAATTTAAGAATGATTAAGATGAATTAGCACTTCATACCACCAGATTACAAAATATGTGAATGCACACATGAAGAAGAGGACTTAGGTGACAGAAGTTCTTTTCTGTTAGCTGACCTACTCCCGTCTCAATTCACAGAGTTTGAGGACGAGCTCTACTTCCCTGACACCGAGGCTTGAAACTGACTTCCTTTTTTTTTCGTCCTGACTCCTTATTCACTTTTACTCCTGTGTGTCTTTCTTTGTTTCGCAACTTTTACCAACAAAACTCTAATCACAACAAATCCATCAGCAGCACTGTATTCGTCCTATTTCCTTATTGAAGGTGTCGCTGTCTGCAATCCTGAAGTTCACAAGTTCACAACTCAGTCATGCTCCTCTATCCTCCTCCTCCAGACTCCCCCTACCCATTTCCCTCAAGGAAAATGGCTGGATTACGCAGAATGAAGAAACTGTTGCTTCGTAGACGAATCCCCTCAAAAGAAGTGGGACTGGAATTACTGACTATATGCTGATTGCTGACAGTTACTTCTGAAATTGATTGACACACACGAGAGGCTGCCCTGTGGGCCTCCACTTTAAGAAAAACAAGATGCGGACAAAAAGTGGAACAGGTAACGAATAATGAGATGGCATTCACTGCAGTGGACAGCAGCACTGGCTGTATGGCTCTGATAAAAGCAATTGCTGTTTGTTTGTTGTGCATGAAATGAATCATCATATATCTTCTGTTATTATTTAATCTTTTACACACTAAATGTAACTCAAGTCTACTTTGTGTTTTTTTACCTTGTTTGATTCAAATTCTTCTACTGCAGGGACCACTACATTGCATTTTTTAATATGCAAAATGTCCTTGGACTCACTGAGTGTGTAGACTGCGACTGCATGAACAACATTGAGCTTGCAAATATACTATGATGATGATGAGTCTTGATGATCAAAGTTACATAATATCTTTTTTCTTTACAGTCACTCACTGGGATGGATGTATCATCATCGTCGGTTTACTGAAAAACTATGCCCATTTCATAAGTGGCAAACAGGTAAACCAGTCAACAACAACTACAGCAGCACTACATGTCTGTCTAGTCATGGTATGGAGTGGTCGAGCCAGTGCAGTGTTGTTATGCCAGAGTCCAGAAAGCAGTTTATGTAAAATTGTGGCTATGTGGCTTGCTGCATACAATTAGATATGTTTTGTCTGTCTGTGTCAAAGAGGTATGCTACATCAGGTTGCTTCACTCAGTGGTGCCTGCCTTGACCGTCTGCATGGCCCTGGCCTGCTGTGTGCTGATTACTATCCTTGAAAACTAGGAGACTCAGAGTACGCACTTTAGAAATGATGATGCTTGTAGGTAATACTATCGCCTCTGAAACTGAAAGTGTTATTTTTGCACTACAGCACACCGTACCTTATATTTTTTTCTCTGGGGTGTTTTAATTTCACTTCCTGCTTTTCAATCAATAATTACAGGCCGGCTTTTACCCGGTGCGATGGGAAAAACAATTAACTCAGGCTTACCATTAGCGATCCGCAATTCCGCATCCGCCAGGCAGGCAGTGGACAGTGTGTCTGGTCACCAAGATTGATAGACGGAGCGTCAGATGAAATAGAGGAGTACTGTGAAGAAGAGGAATGGCTGGGTGCATGCAACTTCCCAAATTGAACAGGACAACTACAACATACAGTTACAGTATCCTTTTCACTTCTCCTAATCTTTTAAATAATGTTATTGTTGTGAACTTCTATGAGTGTGACTCTGTGCATTTGTTTGCTCTCTGCTTCAAATTCATCCCTTCAGCTATTTGATAAGTTTTTCTTTGCTATTTTTAAAACTAATTTAATGTACTACTAAGTGTTTATTCTCTCTGAGGGCAGATAGGCAAGTGAAATTGCATAATTCCCGAAGCCCTGTACTGTCACATTGTTTCTTCATAGTTAGTAAGTTGCAGTACTACGTTTCAGTAATCTAACCATCCATTTAGCAAACAACTTCATGCTTGCAGTTGTATATGCACTTCCTTTATGTCCCTTAAAAGATTATTCTTTCTTCATTTGTTGTTTGTCCATCCATGCTGTGTTTTTTCCTCTCCCCACAAAACTTTCCCACAAACCCCTGTTCCCATCCAGTTTTCAAACCCTAGACCTCTTCCCCCGGGCTGTCTGGTTTTACATTGAGGTGTGACTAAATGACAACAATAATTCCACACACTTGCTGGGGAGGATAAGGACAAAGCAACAGAAAATAAATTTCAAGGATGCTGAAGGAATCCGATGATATGTTCTTACTGTGTACTGTACTATCTATCGTACTGTTCTAATGCTACGCTCGGGCCACTCAATGTTTCATTTCCTTTTTTTGTCATATGCTGCTACTGCCGGTGTGTAGTGTACCACTATTACTACCACCACCACAACAATGACATTTCATCTGTCCAATTTTCAACCTTAATCGCCATTTGCCATGCACTCAGCCCGGTGCCTTGCCCTATTCTCAAACACGAATCACAGGTAAGATAAGCATTTTGGGGGAGGAAGAATAATGAAGTAGGAGGAGAGGAGAGACTGACTGTAGTACTAGTAAAGTAGTAGGACAATTGAATTCACTAACTCTGTCAGTGGCACTTTTCTAAAAATGTGGGCGATTAGACAATTTGAATCAACCAGCCAGTTAAGTTTCAGGAAAACAAACGTACAGTTGAGTTAACCCCCCCTGCGTCCCCCACAAAACAGTAAAAACACGTATGCTATGTTTAAGTGGAAATTAAATAATTATGTACACCCTAACAAAAATAAACTAACCCACAAGTCCCGACCCACCCCCCTCCCTAACTTCAACCAATGTTCATGAAATGTCCTGAAGAAAAGTTCCAAAACACCAACGCCCAATTCCCACCCCCCAAAGTCTTTAAAAAAGGGGCAAGGGACAGTCTACTGCCGCCGGCGGTGTCCTTCGGCCAGGTGGTCCCGACGCTCCCTGCAGAGGTCCTTGAGCAGGGTTTTCAGTCTCTCTATCTCCTGCTCATTGTTGGACACCCTGAGGGTCAAGCGGTGCAGACAAGTCTTGCATCTGCTGTGGGGGGCAGTTGATGTTTTTGCTGCTTGGCGGTGGCGGGTGGCTGCGGTACTACGGCTCCGTGCCGCTGAAGGCTTGCGCTGACTGGATGACCCAGGGTGAGCCGAGGAGGATGCAGCTGTCGCAGATCTTGTAGATGTTGACTGAGACTGCGTGTCCTCCTCCTCCTGGGCCACCAGCCGCCGTTATTCGGCGACAATCGCCTCCAGCTTCTGTTGCCGTGCCCGTCTAGCCAGCTCCTTCTGTGTTAGTTTGGAAGGAGCATCTATATGAAGAAAGAAAAACATACTGTAACAAATGCTCTTTAAGATTAACACAAAATAATTCAGCAGAGCATTGTGTCACAGTAGCACTAGCAACTTGCTAGCACAGTACAGAACATTTGTGGCCTGTATCTATCTAACCTCCTACTTCGTCGGCCTCTGCTCTAACATTAGTGGGAGTTTCAGGAATTCTACTAGCACTTTATGGACTCACTACATTAGAATCCGACAGTACATCAGTCTTCTTCTTCTTTTCTCTTGTTTAGCGAAATTGGTACATACATTTGTGGAAGCCGGCATAATGCCAGCACCGTCAACTTGCACCCGAGTACAAGTACCATGATCCAGGCATCCATCCATTCAAAGTAAATATCAATCATTCATCTTAATGTCTCCACTCAAAGTAGATGTCAATCATTCTTCCTAATGCCTCAACTGGACAAACCTTACTTTTCTCACGGAAAACAACCTTTTTTATTTTATTTTGGAAACTGCCAGCCATGCATCCATGCTTGACTTGCATTTGAATTTGAACCAAAAGATATATTGCGCACACATACAGTTTCTGTTTCACCCACCCAGGCAGTCCTCTGTCCTTTCTCCTTCCACCAATCCTTGCTTCAGCCTTCAACCGGCCATGCATCATATTCCCAGCCACCTCGTGCAGCATTAAAAAACACCTATCATTCTTTGCCAGTCATTACTTTTAACTCGCTCGTCCTTCCTTACATCCTTCTTTCCCTTTTTGTTCATCCTACCCATCAAGTTCATCTCTGATCTGGCTTGGCTTCTCAATAAAACTTTCACCGCTGAGTTGAAGTCAAATTTAGAGGAGGTCATTGGTTACTCGTCAACTCCCGCCGCTAATGCTATTACTAATGAGAAGTCAAGGGTGAATGTCTTCTACCTGGTTGACAAAAACGTAGGGGCATATTATCAAGGACCGGTGTTAAAATTAATGCCATTTTATCGGCAGGAAACTCCAGATAAAATGGCGATAATGGGCTTGATAATACGCCCTTGTTAATTCCCATAGAAGCCCATGTTCTTGTGTTAACATGGGCTTCTATGGGAATTAACAAGGGCGTATTATCAAGCCCATTATCGCCGTTTTATCGGCAGTTTCCTGCCGATAAAACTGCGATAATTTTAACACCGGTCCTTGACATTATACCACCTAGTTCTAATTTTGTAAGTCTTCTTAACAGTAAAGTGTACTTGTACTGTACAACATAATCACCCCTGCAGAGAGCCCACTCTGCAGTCTGAAATCTCAATAAGTAACAGAATATAATAGCTTTGCTTACCACTGCCCGCCACTCCCGTGGCCTCCACCACAGCAGTTCCTGATGGCTCTTGCACCGCATCCGAACCTGGAGTACCCACCTCCTCGCTGGCCCCGGCACTGGTGCTTGGCTGTGCCGATGTTCCGCCTAGAAAATACATTTCATATTTTTAGATGCCATATACACCACTCCCTATTTTGTCTAGGAATTAAAAAATGTAATAGTACTACATAAACAAATTTACTAATTTGTGACTCTAGTCTACTGTAAACTACAAATTTCCCGTCCTTCAGGGAAGGGTGTTTTTTTATTTATGCTTAGCTATAACATGTGATGCTACACTTTTGGCACAACTGCTGAATGCTTGCTTTTTAACATGCACCATTTTTCTCATAACAGACAGAAGCTTCCCTTCTACGAACAAGAGCAAGATCATCATCATATCATCTTGGTCGGAGTCATCAACGATTCATCCCCACCAAGACTTTAACCAGTTGAGGGCTCTCCCGCAATAATGTGTGAAATCAGCCACTTTTCAGTCGTTCACCATTTGTTATATGACATTGATTTTAATAAATGTTTTTATATAAGGCACAACGGAAATGTAATATACAAAGTACACACAGAGCTACTTGTTTTACTTTTAATAAAGCTTTAAAACTTACATAGTCTGTGGTTTTTGGTCATGAGTGAGTGAGCAAAAGGGTTTGTAATTTGCAAGCATGAGTCCTTAGCTCTGAGAGGTCGGGACTCTGACTCCGCAGACTTATGTTCTGGGTTGTATAATCATTGGGGATCAGCGCTACATTCGCGAGCTAAATGACTCTGACACACTAGCTAGTCAGTAAGGAGATTAGGGGTTCAACTTCTGTTATGACTGAGGTATGTGGAAAGTCTAACTGCGCCTATTATAATTTATAACCAATGCCCTATTTCTTGTCCATAGTTCTGTTTGTGCAGAACAGTCCCTGCAACAATAGTAGTATGGATTGTCCTCCTATCCAATCAAAAAGTAAACTAGTATCTTATTCTTGGTGGCTATTGACATTCTATTGTTGGGAATTGTCAAAGCATAAACATTAAGAAGACTTCAATAGACATTATGGACAACCTAGAGAACTGCACTCAGTGCCTAGAGTTATTGCTGTATAGGAGTTTTGTTTAACACCTTTTGCCAACTGTGCAAGCTTAGCTAGCTACACAGACAGACTAATAATAATAATATAGTAGAAGCACAGAGAGTCATAGTAGAGGCAGGATAAGAATTTAGAAACAGTCTACAAGAAGATCAAAGACGATTTAGGAAAAATGAGGAACGTTTGGAAAAAATAGGTGCTGTAATAGATAGGGAAGTATAATTATTAATATTAACAGGAAAAATTACTTGGGCCAGCCTAGGAGCCCTTGGCGGACCTATCCTGGCCTTCCTGGTGTTGTTCCTGGTCCGCCGGCGCCGCTACCTCCTCCTGTGTCCTCTTGCCCCTGGGGTAAGCTGATGTACAACATGAAAGAAAGACACATACATGGATGATTGTTGTCAAACATTTAAAAAAATATATATTTTGGGGAAATTGACAACAATTGCACTAAATCTATTGACCCATATCTGATGTGGTCTACTAAAATATAGTATTGCTAGATTCACGGACCGTCTGCTTGGTAAGTTATGTAACTCACTAAACCAACTACAAAAAGGTTCTACTAGGACTGGCAGGCAGCTCTACACAGCACGCAAAGTGACAGACACATCCGTCATGATCACCACCACTATCTCTTCTTAGTGGCAGGAATACAAAGGAATGACTGGACTTGATTCTCTAATGTCTAGCATTACGCAGTTCTGTAAAGTACACTGATATATAATCATCACCCAGGCCAAATGAGCACAACATTAAAAACAAGCAAGCATAGTAGCACCGCCAGTGAGCAGGCGAGCACCTGCAATCACAGAAGCTTCTGAAACATAATTTACTCGCAATGTAATCAGCAGCATTCTTGCTCTTCGGAAAAAAGAAATATTTGCAATATCATAAAAAACACAGAGCAGGAGAAAACAAAGTAGTGATTAAATAACTACTACTACTCACCAAGCCCAGGGATCCCCACGCCAAGCAGGTCGAGCAGGTCTGTTCCTGGTCCAGGATGTCGGACCACCGGTGCGTCGCCTGGTTGTAGGTGCGCCGGACACCAGACTCCTGATATATGGCCCAGAACACCTTCCCACATAGCCTGCGACGCTCCCAGAGCCGGTACCCAGCACCGAGCCTGCCGCCTGCCGCCTGCCACAACGGTAGGTGGCACTGGACAAAAATAAATAGTGTGGCCACCTCCACCGTGCTGAAAATCTCCCAGGCTATTCCTGCCTCCCCCCTTAAGTGCCCGCATGGGAGCCGGGAACGGGGTGCGGGACCCTTCGTCTTCTGGTTCTTCCCGGGTCCCTTTGCCATGGTCCTGGACAGGAAAGTTAAATTAAAAAAAAGGAAAGAATAGGGAAAAAGTAAATAAAATGAAAGAGGTAAAAAAATAGTTTTTAAAGTAACGAAAAGTTGAAAAAAACACAAAATATAGATGTAGAAAAATAGAGGGATAGATAATGAGTAAAAAAGATCAAAAAAGGTACCAAGAAACAAAGGATTGCAAAGATTAGGGGAGGATTGAAAAACCATGCCCAGAACCATAGCAATCGATAAAAAACAAGATGGCCGCGCCCATTGCGGCCACGAGGGTAAGTTTGCACGATATTTCCCTCAGGAGCACGCAAAAACGCACGCAAACACGTAATTGCGCCCCGCACGTAGAAAATTCCCAACGCGAGCATGCAACGAGTGCCTGGAAACGGAAATACGCAACACTGAAAACAAGATGGCCGCCAATATGTACGACCACATGGGTAACTTCCTGATCGGCTTGCTGAAAAAAAACACAGCGAACACGCAAAGCTCCCGGCAAACAGGCAAAAATAAAAATTCGCAGATTTTGCAGACAGCGAATTCGCTTTCGCACGAACTCGCGTACCGTGAATTTGCAAATTTAGGCAATACTTACTTTCGCTACTCTTATGATGCGAGTACGCATGACATCCCACCACAATTTGTGTAATTGCTTTTAAAAGAAATATACGATTGTTAAAAGTTTAAAAAAACTATTTTCATATTTATCCCAGATAATTTCTACCTTTAGTATGTACATTAAATACATAAATATATGTTTTTAAACAATTAAAAACATTGGCGCCTTTTGCCTACAGGAAGCCATACATGACGTCACATGGAAGCTTTGATGCAACGTGTAACGTCAAAGCGTATTCGTAGCGTATAAGCGGGTACGCTCTGAGTATGATTAGCAGTACGAAGTATGGTGCGATCACCCTCTCAGTGTCAAATCAGAGTACAGGGCGCGCTACGAGAATGATTACAAGTGGTCACTCATTGGAGATCCGATTCTGGGCCTGCCTCTGCCCACATGATAATCCCACCCCCGTTTCTCTCTGCTATTCATTGTTGGTGCACACACATTTGCACATGCGCGGTGCACGCCCGCCCACACTCCCCAGATGTCACCACCAAGCTTTCTTGCTATTACTAAGCCTGGAAGCCAATACATTAGCCAATGGGATGTCCCCCAAGGCTATCATTTTTGTAGAGCGCGAAAACGCTACCAATGAAGGCCCTGGGCTTGGTTTGGTCAGCCCCGCGGTTCCCATATAATGCAGGCACTGACGTGAGCACGCTCTCTTTTGCCTGCCTGTGCTGCGGTGACAGACAGACTGTCGTAGTTGATTGTACTACGAACTGTTTGCTCGTGCAGAGGAGGACTCGTGCCACTTGACATGGGGTCACTGCTGCTGCCGTACAGCAAGGTCACCATAGGTGTGGTGACGGAGGCGGCCGCTCCCAGCCCACCCCAGGCCCAGCTAAAGCCCCAGCCTTTGAAGACAAGACAACAGAAGCAAAGGTAAGAGAAGCCATCACAACATCAGCCTCCGCTGTAAATTATACCTGCATGATAGTATTTTTTTTACTGCGTCACGTGGCCCTCTCAGCTCTGTTTTTCTTAATTTTTCTGCGCAACATGCTTTGTGCTTCATCGCATTTGCTCCCTCCTAATCCTCCCGTGACTTTTAATATTTATTGCTGCCTCACGTGGGCTTCGCAGGCCTCTATTCTTATTGATCGTATGTTGCTGATCAAAATATTTCCAACTGCGTCACGGGGCCCTCCTAGGCCTTTTTTAAATAAATTGAGCGTGCATGAATTTCTGTGTCGTAATTTTGAACTGTGTCACGTGATTTACACTGTATTGTTATATATTGTGCGTTCATTATAGTATTATTTTTTTACTGCATCATGTGCCCCTCCCAGCTCTTTTTTACTTTATTTTTTGTGAGCAACATGCTTTGTGCTTCTTCATATTTGATCCCTCCTAATACTCCCGTGACTTTTAATATTTATTACTGCCTCATGTGGCCTTCCCAGGCCTCTATTCTAATTGATCGTATATGGTTGAAGGTAAAGCTTGTTTCCGAGGCGCGCAATATCCATAAGGCTAACGGGGCTTCAGCACACATCATCTGTGTCTCTTCCACGTTTTAATGTCCTTTTATCTCTCCCTTTCTTACTGTTTCTCACATCGTTTTTTCCCTTTTTTAAAGTTATGGGCGCTGCTGTCTCCACTGTGCCGTATAAAACCTTACCCAAGTTTTAGTGGTGAACTCTTTTGGCTACAGTGAAGCCTGCTTCAACCCTCTTTTAATCATGTCTATGGCACGAGGTGAGCAAACAAACTTGTTTCCGAAACAACAACAAATTATCTGTGAAAGGAGAGAGTCGGTAGTGTGCAGCAGCTTGACTGTGTAGAAATGTATAATTACCACAG
Source organism: Lissotriton vulgaris (assembly GCF_964263255.1). Classification (NCBI taxonomy): domain Eukaryota; kingdom Metazoa; phylum Chordata; class Amphibia; order Caudata; family Salamandridae; genus Lissotriton; species Lissotriton vulgaris. The sequence goes on along the minus strand of NC_141696.1, from coordinate 905,955,241 downwards.
AGCAGTGACAATAGATAGGTTACAACAGTCTGAGGAACAGATCTACAAGCTTATTGTGCCACTTGTGTGTCACTTTTAACATTGGGAAAAGTGGCGCAAGGAGCTTGTAAATCTGCATCTAACTTTTCAAAAAAAACTCTCTGCAAGACAGATTAATGTTGTTTTCTCTCTCTTTCTCTCTCACTATCTGTGACATCATTTCTCTTTCTCTTTTAAAGTTATAGACACTGCTGTCTACTTTGACGTGCAGAAGCAGAGTTGAAATGAAGTTGTGAACTCTGGTGGCCGCAATGTTTATACAAGGTAAGCACAGCGGCCTAGATATACAATGCCTCCACTGCAATGCATTAGAAAAAAATCGGCGCAGTTACAACCCCGTTGTGCCACTTTTGTGTCAGTAACACAATAGGTACTTCGATATAGACACCACTTGACACCACTTGAACGCAGGACTATAACAGAAGTGAAATGTACTAGGCACACTGCACATGCAAAATCGTAGTGTTACCTTGACTTGTAATGTTTCACCTCATTTACTCATATCTACATAACATTAAACTCTAATTTTCTTTTTTGTTTTGCAGATTACCTATTGTACGTCTTTTGGAATCCACATCACGATTTGTTTATAATGTTTTATTAAAGATATTGTTGTACTTGTTTATTATATTGTTATCATTAAGTTATGTTTACAGTTATTGTTGTTTTATTAAAAGTTAATTAAAAAACTACATACTTCTTTTTTGGGAGGGAGGGGGGGTGACGGTGCACATTAAAAATAATATTTATAATTTGAAGTACTATAGTAAGATCTTCAAGAGTAGGGTTGAAAAGTATTAACTGTACAATAAGTTATATTTTCTCTGGCTGGACTACAACATAGAAAATAAATCAAACTAAAACAAAACAATGTGTACCACATTTACAAACCTCTTGCGAAATTTTCCAGTGCAAACCTACCCCCCTACAAAATTAAGTGTGTGGGCCTCAAAAACACCCTTCAAAACATGGAAACAATCAACCCCCAAAAATGTCTATATTGTATGAGAGGGGCTGCGTGGCCCTCCGCCTAGAGTCCACGACGCCAAGACCCGGTTGCTGCAGTGTTCATTGGGGGGAAACAGCCATTACAACGCGGTCATAAGCACGCGTGATTGTCACCACGAAGCCATTAGCACGCTTATGGCTTTACCACGCATGCTTTTACAACTAGTATACATTTACCACCCATGATAAAGGCATAAGCCTGATAATGGCTTTCTGATGACGGACACGCTTTGTAATGGCTGTGGCTTACGTGTTCAAATTAATTTTTAGGTATACGATTGACCAAGTCTGATAACATCGGAGGCTAAGGATAAACACTGTGGTGTCTGTGGCAGGAAATCTCATCGATCACAGAGAAGACAGGGCGAGGGTAAAATGAAAGTAACAGGTATAATAAAAATAACAGAGGAAAACTACTAAAATGGAGGTGCACGGAGTATGTAATCAATGTTTGGCGTCTCGGCAATATATTTCAAATAAATATAGATAGAAAATAATTATTAATATATTACAAAAGTATAGCAGCGAATGACACACACAGCCCGTGAAAAGAAAGCAGCAAATTTAATACCTGAAATGAGGACAGCTTTACTTGGCGAACTTGGAGAAAAAGAAAGAAACATGGGTTTGGAAACGAGGCTGCGCATGCATACAGAGTACAACTTGGTACATAAAAAAAACAGAAAGTTTCACATACTATCATAGAAATATAGCTCTTTTTTTCACCAGTAAAGTTAGTTCCCAAAAAGAACTGAGGTTTTTTTAGCCCCAATGCCCCCACGATCCCAGACGGCTCCCCACGTCCTTCGAGAGGCTGCATTGCTTTGTCAGAGAGGGCAGCTTACATGCTGCTCTCTCTAACGAAAAGCAACCTGGTTTCCTACATGAAAGAGAGAGCAGATTAACTAGCTCTCTCTTTCAAATAGGCAAGCAATTTGCTGTAGTAACGTGGGAACCGCAATGCTCCTGCCCTACCATAGCAAACAGCAGTGTCCCGGGGGTAGGCACCCCGAGACACTGCAGGAGCCGGCACTGGGAGGCGGTGGTCCCCAGGGACATCAAGGGCTCCAGGAGGGGGGCTGTGCGACCTCCTCCCAACATCAAAAAGCCCCGGGGTGCAGGTCCCCGGGGCTGAATGGTCATTTTACATATTACTGCCCCAGGAAGGTGGCAGTCCCCGGGACGAGTACAGGGGGAGGGGGAGAAACAATCAACCCCCAAAGATTTCTATATTATATGAGAGGGGCTGGGTGGCCCTCCGCCTAGTACCCTGGAGTCCACAACGCCCAGACCAGGTTGCTGCTGTGTCCATTGGGGGGAAACAGCCATTACAACGCGGTCATAAGCACGCGTGATCATCACCACGAAGCCATTAGCACCCATATGGCTTTACCACACATGCTTTTACAACCAGTATACATTTACCACCCAAGATAAAGGCATAAGCATGATAATGGCTTTTTTGGTGACAGACACGTGTTGTACTGGCTGTGGCTTACCTGCTTCTAAGTTTTCAAGTATGCTTGTGACCAAGTCTGATAACATCGGAGGCCACAGAAAAGATAGGCAAAGGGTAAAATGAAAGTAACAGGTATAATAAAAATAACGGTGCATGGAGTATGTAATCAACGTTTGGTGCCTCGGCAATACATTTCAAAAAAATATAGATAGAAAATAATTATTAATATATTACAAAAGTATAGCAGCGAATGACACACACTGCCCGTGAAAAGAAAGCAGCAAATTTAATACCTGAAATGAGGACAGCTTTGCTTGGCCAACTTGAAGAAAAAGAAAGAAACATGGGTTTGGAAATGAGGCTGCGCATGCCAGTACATCTGGTACAGAAACAAAATGGAAAGTGTCACATACTATCATAGAAATATAGCTCTTTTTTTCACCAGTAAAGTTAGTTCTCAAAAAGAACTGTTTTTTTTTAGCCCCAAAGCCCCCGCGATCCCAGACGGCTCCCCGCGTCCTTCGAGGGCCGGCATTGCTTTGTCAGAGAGAGCAGTTTACATGCTGCTCTCTCTAACAAAAAGCAATCTGATAGTTATAGTTAGGACATAGTTTCTATATTAAATCCACAACATTCTATTTGGAATACCTTTGGCGCTGGTCAACGAATCTTTGCGAAATTCTCAAGGAAAGTGGCCTGCTCCGCTCCGCTCCTTCCCTGAAAGTTTAGGGGTGTTTCGTCAAGTGGGGACCGCGAAAAAATGGGGGTCCCAAAGCGTGTTTTCCTAATGCAATTTTCCATAGGGACCTTTAATACAGGCTACAGCCCGAACTGCTGAACGGAATTACACCAAATTTTTAAAAAAGGTAGAGTTAGGTTCACAGTTTATGCTTTTTGTTAAATAGTGTACATCCGTTCAGTAGTTTTTCAGAAAATCAAAAGTAAAATCATAGATAGTGTTGGCAGCCATCTTGTGCCTCGGTAGAACCGAGGCAAAAGAAAGCAGCAAAAGAAATGCAAAAGACACGCAAAGGGGGCATGGTAGAAACATCCTGACCCCCTAGGCCTGCTCAGCGGGTCCCACAAGGACCCCCAAGGCCCAAAAGAAAATTTTGTGAAAAACAAAAACAGTCTGCTTTTTTTTCTAATTAGACCCCGGGGGCACCAAATCCCGGGGGCTTTATAAAAAAAAGTGTGAGGGGTCCCAATCCCCCCACACTGCCCCGTGGACCACCTCCCCCGGGGCAAAGTAAGTGTAATAGCGGGGGGCACAGTGCCACCCTGCAGCCCCGGGGACCGCCACCCCCGGGGCTTCTTTTTTTTTATTTAAAAAAAACCTGTTTGCGGGGGCTCAAGCCCCCTACATGCCCCGGGGACCACCATCTCCCCGGGCACTAATATTAAAAATAGGGTGGTCCGTGACGGATCCCCCAGCCCCGGAGACCAACATCTCCGGGGGCTTTACAAATGATAAGAGGGGGGGCACGCGGTCACCCTCCTGGAGCCTGTGATGGCCCTGGGGACTGCCACCCCCCAGGGCCGGCTTCTGCAGTTTACCGGGGTGCCTACCTCCGGGACACTGCTGCTTGCTATGGTAGGGCCACCATAGCAAACTGCTTTGGTTTTTGAAAGAGAGAGCAGGAAACCTGCTCTCTCTTTCAAAAACCAAAGCCGATTGCAGGATGTGGGGAGCTGCAGGGACCTTGGGGGAATTGGGGACCCCTCCAAGGCCACCAACGAGGAGGACCAGGCCCCAGGGGATAGGGTCCCCGGGGCCAGAAGTGGCCTGTGAGGCGGCCACGCGGACCCCCTCCGGAAATAATAAAAAAATAAAAAATTAAAAGATAGGCAGGCCAGCCCCAGGGGATGGGGTCCCTAGGGCCTTAAGTGGCCTGAGGAGGGAGGTTATGCAGCTCCCCTCCTTAAAAATATGAAAGAAAATCTGGCTATGCCCCGTGGGATGGGGTCCCCGGGGCCTAGATTAGCCACAGGAGGGGGCCATGCGGTCCCTTTCCCGTTAAAAACATTGAAAAAAATTGAGGGTCAGGCCCTGAGGGGTAGGGTCCCCAGAGTAACAAAAAAGAAAAAGAAGGGGGGCTACACAGCCCCCTTTTTAAAAAAAATAAAAAAAACGGGATCGGGGAGGAGGCCACGTCCCCTCCCTGCACTACTCTGCAAACGTGCCCCCTGGTGCATTTTCAGGTATGGAAGCAATTCCCCTTCAATACTGGGGTCCTTGGGGGCCAAGTAGCCCACCAGGAACATTCAATATGCGCCAGGGGGCTGCGTTGCTGTTGCTGTTCTTCCATCGACCTTTAGATATACATATATAAAAAATATTTATTTTTCAGAAAGACACACATTCACTGGATAATGTCATCAGTGATGTCATTTGGGATGTCATCAGTGATGTCATGAGTGATGTCACTGACCATGTCATGAGTGATGGAATATGTGACATCATCAGCAGTGCATTGCGGGCGCGCGAGTTATAGTTAGCTGAACTAAATATAACGGGGGAATTTAAATGGTTTTGTATGAGTGAAATGTCCAGCTAACTATAACATGTGTGAAATCTAAGGTTTTTTCAGTGAATATATATATATATATATATATATATATATATATATATATATATATATATATATATATATATATATACATATATATATATATATATATATATTACCTACTGGCGGTTGCCAGTAGGTAGTTATAGCTAGGATCTACTTTCCATAGGAAATCTGCAACATTCTATTGGGAATAACTTTGGCGCTGGTGGACGAATCTTTGCGAATTTCTCAAAGAAGGTGGGCCGCTCCGCTCCTTCCCTGAAAATGTGGGGGGGTTCGTCAAGCGGGGGCCGAGATAAAAGTGGGGTCCCAAAACGTGTTTTCTCCATGTTAATTTCCATAGGGCGTTCAAACTCACTTTCAGCCCGAACGGCTGAATGGATTTCCGCAAAGCTTGGCAAAATTGTAGGGACTGGTAGCCCAATGTGCCTTTGCTATGTCTCAAGATATGTGCTCCAGTGGTTTTTGAGTAATTTAGGTTCAAAAAAATATATATATCTATAGGCACGCCCCGGTACGCGCACCGGTACGCGCACCGGGCGGGCTACGCGACTTGCGCGCGGAAAGCTGATTGGCTCTCAGGTGTCTGTAAACATTCGAAACAGTCCGGAGCGGCCGCCATCTTGTGTCTCGGTAGGATCGAGACACAAGAGGTGGCAAAAACAAAGGGGGAAATGACTATAAGGGGGCAGGGTAGACCCCCCCTGACTCCCTAGGTTTGATGTGGGGCCATAAAAGGGCCCCGCGGGGCAAAAAACGAAAAAAAAACCATTTGATTTTTGCGGGGGGAGCACCCAGTACGCGCACCGGTGAGCGCACCGGGGAGCGTACCATGGGGAAAAAGAATGACAGATTTTTAAAAGAAGTAGCTGTTTTAAAAAAATGTTCTTTTTGTTGTTTTTTAAAAATTTTATTTAAGTTCCTACATGTAGGTACCAATGCAGAGTCTTAAATTTAATGCACACCGTCTCCTCTGTAGATATCTTGCATGTTGTTATAGAAGTTATTGTGGTATATGGAATTCATACCATAGTCTGTCAGGAAAGCAGAAACAGATATTTTAAGCAATCCCTGAGAAGTCCTAGGGGTTCATGGGTAATCTATCCTGTTCCCTTATGATGAAAAAGAGATGTAAAATACACATTGGAGATAATATAGTGGGAGAAAGGTAGTAACTATGAGTAATCTTACTATGTAACACAAAAAAGTTGCATAGTATACTATAAGTCTCACTTTATAATATAAACATTTTGGTACTACTTCATGAAATACATATTAAAATGAATAATGTCTCAAACAATTTTTAATGATTAAATATAAATTTATTCTTCTGATTTTTTTTCAAAGTTTAATAAAACTTCTAACATAATATCGTCCGTAATTTCCTCATAATCATTAGTACATGATTCTATGTATTCCAAAGATTCTAGTAACTGTTGGTCGAAAGAGTCATCCATGAAATTAAATTCATCTTTTTGTTCTTCTGGATTTTCCACCTTTACTTCAAAAGAAATAACAGTTGATTGTTTTTCTCTTTCCATTTTCTTGCTGTAAATTGCATAAAAAATAAATATAGTTAGGGCACTGTTGGGTTTAAGTTCAGACAGAAAGTTAGGGTGCATGGTTGTGTTTTGTGAAAGAAGCATTTGAATGGTTAAGAAAAAGTCAATTAAAGCAATAATGCTCCGATAAGCTGGTGTATTGAGAGGTCAAACATCCTTGCTGACTTAATTTGCAACATTGTAGAATAAACTTTTGAACCTGAGGGTTCAGTTAGGAGGGAGTTGCTATGGTAACAGGTAGAAAGGTCTGAGAGGGGCAAGGGTGTTGGTTTGAAAATAGTGAGGGAAGAGTTTTGATTGGTTGAAATGAGGCATATGTGTGTAGAATTTGAGGTTTTCTGTGCCAGTTTTGGTTTCAGTGTATTGAGTGCATACCTTTTGCTCTGCTAAAGAACAATTGGTGTGTGTGTCTGACACTGTTCTCAATCTCCCAAAGCATTTGTAAAGGTAAGTACTGATTCATTTAATTTAGTTAGAGACTTGTTTGCTCTATGGAGAAGATTTGGAAGCAGATAGTGAAGTTTCAGTAGTGAAATTGAAGGCTTGTACATAGGACTTGTGCAGTGTTTGTAAAAAGTTATTTAAAAAACGATTTTGGGGTAAAAGAATAGCTTTTATATTTTTGAGAAGCAATTAATAGTGTCTGCCTCTGTAAAGAAATATATTTGAACCTTTTAGATTTGGAAGCAGATTGAGATTCTTTCTTGTTGGTTTGTGGCATGTTTTTGGGAAATGCTTGCTATCAAGATTTGCAAGATAGAGGATTTGTATTTTGTGAAATAGTGAGGTTTCAGTAGTGAAATTGAATGCTTGTACATAGGACCTGCACTGTGTTTCTAAATTGTTATTCAAAAAACGATTTATGGGGCAAATCAATGGTATTTACATTTGGGCCTTATTTAAGATTGCCTTGTGCCGCCAGTGCGCCACTTTTAACATGGGAAAAAGTGACGCACCGATGGCGCAAGGCCTTTATAAATAAGGCCCTGAGTTTCTTTGCTGTTGGTTTGTGTCTTGCTTTTTAATAATGCTTGCTATCAAGATTTGCAAGATAGAGGATTTGTATTTTGTGAAATAGTGAGGTTTCAGTAGTGATATTGAATGCTTGTACATAGAACCTGCGCTGTGTTTCTAAAATGTTATTCAAAAAACGATTTTAGGGGCAAATCAATGGTATTTACATTTGGGCCTTATTTATGATTGCCTTGTGCCGCTGGTGTGTCACTTTTAACATGGGAAAAAGTGACGCACCGGTGGCGCAAGGCCTTCATAAATAAGGCCCTGAGTTTCTTTGCTGTTGGTTTGTGTCTTGCTTTTTGATAATGCTTGCTATCAACATTTGCAAGATAGAGGATTTGTATTTTGTGAAATAGTGAGGTTTTAGTAGTGAAATTGAATGCTTGTACATAGGAACTGCGCTGTGTTTCTAAAATGTTATTCAAAAAACTATTTTGGGGGCAAATCAATGGTATTTACATTTGGGCCTTATTTATGATTGCCTTGTGCCACCGGTGAGTCACTTTTAACATGGGAAAAAGTGACGCACCGGTGGAGCAAGGCCTTTTTAAATAAGGCCATGAGTTTCTTTGCTGTTGGTTTGTGTCATGCTTTTTAATAATGCTTGCTATCGAGATTTACAAGATAGAGGATTTGTATTTTGTGAAATAGTGAGGTTTCAGTAGTGAAATTGAATGCTTGTACATAGGACCTGCGCTGTGTTTCTAAAATGTTATTCAAAAAACGATTTTGGGGGCAAATCAATGGTATCTACATTTGGGCCTTATTTATGATTGCCTTGTGCCGCCGGTGCGTCACTTTTAACATGGGAAAAAAGTGACGCACCAGTGGCGCAAGGCCTTCATAAATAAGGCCCTGAGTTTCTTTGCTGTTGGTTTGTGTCTTGCTTTTTGATAATGCTTGCTATCAAGATTTGCAAGATAGAGGATTTGTACTTTGTGAAATAGTGAGGTTTCAGTAGTGTAATTGAATGCTTGTATATAGGACCTGCGCTGTGTTTCTAAAATGTTATTCAAAAAACGATTTTAGGGGCAAATCAATGGTATTTACATTTGGGCCTTACTTATGATTGCCTTGTGCCGCCGGTGCGTCACTTTTAACATGGGAAAAAGTGACGCACCGGTGGCGCAAGGCCTTCATAAATAATGCCCTGAGTTTCTTTGCTGTTGGTTTGTTTCTTGCTTTTCATAATGCTTGCTATCAACATTTGCAAGATAGAGGATTTGTATTTTGTGAAATATTGAGGTTTTAGTAGTGAAATTGAATGCTTGTACATAGGACCTGCGTGTGTTTCTAAAATGTTATTCAAAAAACGATTTTGGGGGCAAATCAATGGTATTTACATTTGGGCCTTATTTATGATTGCCTTTTGCCACCGGTGCGTCACTTTTAACATGGGAAAAAGTGACGCACCGGTGGCGCAAGGCCTTTATAAATAAAGCCCTGAGTTTCTTTGCTGTTGGTTTGTGTCATGCTTTTTAATAATGCTTGCTATCAAGATTTGCGAGATAGAGCATTTGTATTTTGTGAAATAGTGAGGTTTCAGTAGTGAAATTGAATGCTAGTACATAGGACCTGCGCTGTGTTTCTAAAATGTTATTCAAAAATCGATTTTTGGGGCAAATCAATGGTATTTACATTTGGGCCTTATTTATGATTGGCTTTTTCCGCCGGTGCGTCACTTTTAACATGGGAAAAAAGTGACGCACCGGTGGCGCAAGGCCTTCATAAATAAGGCCCTGAGTTTCTTTACTGTTGGTTTGTGTCTCGCTTTTTGATAATGCTTGCTATCAACATTTGCAAGATAGAGGATTTGTATTTTGTGATATAGTGAGGTTTCAGTAGTGAAATTGAATGCTTGTACATAGGACCTGCGCTGTGTTTCTAAAATGTTATTCAAAAAACGATTTTGGGGGCAAATCAATGGTACCATCTAATCCTTGTCAATAATGTAAAACCAATTCATGTGCTCTGAATATTTTTTTAGAATAACATTTAAAAAACAGAGATAAGGTCATATGTATAAGCATTATAGTGTTTATATTGTTTACTTATTGTCTATGGCCGGGATGCCCGCCACCCCCTCCCAACACCAATTCCCCAAGGGGAGGAGACAGATACAGGTTTGAGCTTTTGGAAGGCGGGGGGGAGTTACCCCCCCGGCCGTATTTATTAAAATATGAAACAAAATTTAAAACATAGACCCCCACATGCATCAAGCATTTTTGAAGTCGCAAACGGTGCGATTCCTTAAAATCGGCCGTTTGCGATTCCAAAAATGCTTTTTCAGATGCATCATTTTTTTGTGATGAAAATCGCTAATTTTGCGACTTTCCAGAATGCGATTGCATTTAAGGAATCGCAAATTTGCGATTCCTTAAATGCAATGCATCATTCTGAAACTAATTGCGAATACAAAGTTTGGAAGCGCAAATTACCACGAGGTTGAACCTCGTGGTAAATTGCGAAAAATGTTTAAAGTGTTCAAATTTACATTTTAAACAATGTCATGTTACAGACACACATGTCCTTAGGACATGTGTGTGTGAAACATCCATTTAAAAATACATTTCAGGGGTGCAGAGGGGGGTCCTTTGGCCCCCCCTGCACCCATGGAATGCATCAACATTTACGAATTCAAAATTGCGAATTCGCAATTTCCATTGATTCCTATGGGCCTTTTGGCCCATAGGAATCAATGGGAATAGCGAATTCGCAATTTTGAATTCGCATAATATTTGCGATTCGGTAAAAATTGCGATTTTTACCGAATCGGAAATATTTAGCACTTTCTATGATGCATCTCGTTTTGCGAATCCATATTTGCGATTCGGTAAAAATCGCAAATTTGGAAACGCAAAACGGGAGTTTGATGCATGTGGGGGTAAATTAAAACGTTTCATGAATTATGTACAATTTTACTTTCATTACATTTGGATGAAGACAAGTTCTTTGGCTAACCTTATTATTTTTAATATTATTATTATTATTATTATTATTATTGCATTTATTGAGCGCACAGCTACCCGGAGGTTTCCCGGCGCTTGCCTTGGGAACCCGTCGTGGCTTTTCCCTGTGAGATAGCCCCTACAGGGCATCCCCAAGGTGAAAGCCAGGCATCCCGCCGCAGGGGGCCGTTGTGGAGCTTAAGCAAGCTTAATGCCCAGAGTTGCAGAGTGAGCACCCATGATTGGAGCAGGCACCAAAGTGAGAATTATCGAGTCCGTGGACATTTGAGCTCAAGACCCTGCCGCGTCGGGAATTGAACCCTGGTCCCGGGTCTGACCTCAGCTTCCGGGTCTGCCTGCTCTACACCATGAGCCACACTTCTCCACCTTAACAGATCTCTAATACAAAGGTTTCCTAGCTGAGTCTAGCATCCTGCAAATGCATACATTCTAAATTAAAATTGTACATCCTAGCATTAAGGGCCAACGGCAAGGTCTTAACTGGTGTCAGATCCCTACTACCAAACTCCCGCCCTCACGGTGTGAGTGGCGCATGCGCAGAGGAGTTTACCCTCGTTGCCAACTGTAACTTCCCTTGTCGTGGGGGCCCCCTTTCACTCGACGCCATCTTAAAGGTTGTCCGAGTTCCCGTGTGAGGTATCGGTAAGAAGGACAGCGTGTACTCCCCCCCTTCCCCACACTCTCTTCTGCCGGAGCGGATATCCGGCCCCCGGGAAATTCGTAGGAGGGGCATCTAGCCGTCTCCCCCCTGGGAGGGGCCTATGGCCGTCTCCCCCTAGGCGACCCATCTGTAGTGGGTGCCGCCTCCCCGTAGGAAGGGCCAATGGCCGCCTCCCCCCAGGCGCTCCCATCCATTCTGGGTGGCACCCCCCCTAGGGACCTTGAAATTACTGCTCGCCGATCATGACCTTACCGCCCGACCAAAAAATAAATACGACAGTTGTTTTACCTACTAAGGAGAGAAAATTACGCCTAATCTGAAACAGCTTGACGATTCATCAACTTTTCATTTTTAAAAAAGGGGAAAAAAGTCCTAAAGCACCAGACAATTTTATTATCTATACACTCCTTTACTTTTCTACAAAGGAAAAAAGGCCTATACATATTTATTCAATCCAAGGCATGCATCAATGCTGAAAAATGTGACTGCATCTCTTTAATACATTCGGATATCATCAACAATTACTTTATTCAAAAGACATTGCAAGAGGGGCTGGTGGGTGGGTCAAAATTGCCGCTTGTTCCGTCGAGGGCTCACGAGCAACGAGTGGTGCAGCCTTCAGAGCACTGGAACAAGAGGACGCTTCTTCGGATTCCCGCTCTATTTATCCGTCTGCGGGAGGGCGGGTACCCTCCTCAGGTACGCCCCCTGGGCGGGGTCTTCCGGGCGGGTGTCTAGGACAACCCCTTCAGGGCGGGAAAGGGCGCGCTCCGACTACGCCGCTTTGGGCATACCAGCCGAACCACGCCCCCCGACCAAAATGGTTTCCCGGGGGGATCGGGGCACCCATCCATACGTTCGGGGGGACTGAGTGGTCTTCCCTTTCCATATGGCCGGGATGCCCGCCACCCCCTCCCAACACCAATTCCCCAAGGGGAGGAGACAGACACAGGTTTGAGCTTTTGGAAGGCGAGGGGGGGTTACCCCCCCGGCCGTATTTATTAAAATATGAAACAAAATTTAAAACATTAAATTAAAATGTTTCATGAATTATGTACAATTTTACTTTCATTACATTTGGATGAAGACAAGTTCTTTGGCTAACCTTAACAGATCTCTAATACAAAGGTTTCCTAGCCGAGTCTAGCATCCTGCAAATGCATACATTCTAAATTAAAATTGTACATCCTAGCATTAAGGGCCAACGGCAAGGTCTTAACCGGTGTCAGATCCCTACTACCAAACTCCCGCCCTCAGAGGACTTTACCCTCGTTGCCAACTGTAACTTCCCTTGTCATGGGGGCCCCCTTTCATTCGATGCCATCTTAAAGGTCGTCCGAGTTCCCGTGTGAGGTATCTGTAAGAAGGACAGCGTGGACTCCCCCCCCCCTTCCCCACACTCTCTTCCGCCGGAGCCGATATCCAGCCCCCGGGAAATTCGTAGGAGGGGCATCTAGCCGTCTCTCCCCTGGGAGGGGCCTATGGCCATCTCCCCCTAGGCGACCCATCTGTAGTGGGTGCCGCCTCCCCCCGGGCATTCCGATCCATGCTGGGTGGCGCCCCCCCTAGGGACCTTGAAATTACTGCTCACCGATCATGACCTTACCGCCACAGGCCGGATAGTTGACCGACTATCCGGCCCCCCCAAACCTCCTAAAGGTCATGCCTCCTCAATCCCCTCAGCCATGCTATGAAGTCTCCTATGAGTAAATCATTCCCCGCCCTGGACAGGTGAACCCCATCATTCAAATAGAAGTGATCACCCCGAATACACCCATGGGGAATGCTATGCAAATGCGCTGAGCGAAACAATTTCCCGATTTTATTGTTGACCCTCTTTACCGAGTGGTTCAACGCTGACACAGAGAAACCCCCCGCCAAACTCTCCTGGGGATCATGTGGGACCAGGCGATTGTGCACCTCTTAGCCAACCAGCTAACTGCCGACAAAATGTGTTCCACTAACACTCGTCTTCCCAGTCTCACCAAGTCATTGCCCCCCAAGTGTACTATGATTATAGATGGCGGTGACCTTTGCCGCCCTAAGAGACCCTCCACAAACGATTGAAATTGGTCAAAACAGAGGCCTCCCTTCCCATGGAAGGTCACTCTGAACCCGTATTCCCCAGATGCGTGAGTCGCGTCACCTGCCATGAATACGTCCCCGGCGCGCCTCACGTATGAGTGGCCCACGACCCATACCACTTGCTCTCCAGTCGGTGATCCTCGACCGCTGGTCCCCTGGTGATGGGTTGATCCCAAATTCTGCCCCACGTCACAGGCTTGCGAAACTGTAATTCAAACAAAAGACAACAAGCGTGAGTGCATTTCATCAGTCTTTTTACAACATGTGCAATCGCACATACCTCTTGAAGCAGTTCGAGGACCAACGGCCTAGCTGTTTCACTTCTTCCGCACCCAGACCCCGAGCCGTAGCCTCAGTAGCGGCCCCTATTCTGAATGAGTGGGTCCCAAAATCGCACGGGTCCATGCCCACCGCAGCGATTGTAAGTGCTAGCACCCTCTGAAACTGAAATCTTGTCAGAGGGGTGCCATCCTTGTGCCTAAGCAGGCTCCCTCCCCATGTCGCCGGCCTCTGTGCCAAGTGTTCCTCTAAACACTTTATCGGACAAGTGGGGCTCCCTCGAGCGCGCTGCACAACAACACTATCCCCCATAGCTTCCTGGTCTGTTTTGGACCTGACTATCGAGATCAGCATCGAATCACCCCGTATTTGTACGTGATCCCTGCATAAGCCTCCCTCCATATCTTTCTTGTTCCTCGCCACGAGTTCGCTTACCCGCATGGCCCCATAAAAAGCCAAGGCGAAAGCTGCCCGGAACAGAACTGCTTCGGAAGGGGAGGAGCATGTCTCATCCAGCTTTGCTAAAAGCCGAGACAATCTCTCTAAACCAATTGGGCGCCTCGTATCTTGTCTGCGACCCTCCAAGCGTTGCCAGCCGCGGAGCGCCTTCCTCACTAAAAAGGAACCCGTCGGGTCCCTTATGCCGTGAAGCTGTGCCATGAATGATATGGCCGCCCTATGTCTGTTGGCAGTTGCGGCTGATCGCCCTTCTCTATGCAGCGCTACTAAGAACCCCAGGAAGGATTCCTCCTGTCCCCAGCTCTGTCTCCCTGCCGGGCCTAAAAAGGTGCAGTAAGAACGAAACGCTCCCTCATAAGCTTTCCTCGTCCTGGGCGCTAAGCTGGCAGCCACGAGGTCTTGTAATCTGTTGCACCGATCAGCCATAGTGCATCGGGGAACGGTGCCGCCACTAGATCCGCTGTGGGTAGATAGCCCCTGAAAGCCTGCATGTGTGAACGAGAGAGTGCATCAGCTGCATTATTCAGTACACCCGGCACATGTTTTGCCCTGAACTGTACATTCAATCTCTTGCAACGTAAAACAATTTCTTTCAACAGTCTCAAGATCCACTTGCAGCGTGCTGCCTGCTGATTAATGCACTCGACCACCGTCATATTGTCCGACCAGAACACTACTGAGCGGTCCCTAAAATCGTCTGGCCATGCCAACAGAGCCACCCAAATGGGAAACAGCTCCAAGAACCCAATGTTACCTGTTAGGCCACTGGAGTGCCACCATGTCGGCCATACTTGTGCCGCCTATCGGTTACCCAAGATGGCGCCAAATCCCACGCTCCCAGCTGAGTCAGTCCACAAACCCAGTTCGTCAGACGATGCTGGGGGCTTGCTCCACGCCACTCGACCGTTGAAGTCCGCCAGGAATGGCAACCAGATGCGCATATCCTGGCGAACCTCTGCCGACAGTCTCGTGCGGTGGTGTCCCTCCTTGAGGCCGACCATAGCTTGTGCAATGGAGCGTGAGAAGGGGCGAGCCATCTGTATTACTCTCAAGGCAAAGTTAAGCTGACCCACTGTTTGTTGTAACTGGTGCAGGGTCACTTTTTCCTTGCCCAGGCATTGTATCAAGGAAGCCCTGAACTTGACCACTTTCTCCATTGGCATACGGAAGCATCCCTCCACTGAATCGAGCTCAATCCCCAGAAACTCCAGTGAAGTAGATGGCCCCACTGTCTTACCTGGTGCCAATGGGACTCCAAATTCCTGCATGAGAATGCAGAAGTCCTGTAGTGCCTGTGCACATTCCGCAGTGCCGGCCGGTCCTAAGAACAGGAAATCGTCTAAATAGTGCATCACTTGTCTATGCCCTGTGGCCTCGGTGAATGCCCATTCTAAAAAACAACTGAACATCTCAAAATAAGCACAAGAAATTGAGCAGCCCATGGGCATGCATCTATCCATGAAATACTTCCCCTGGAACGTAAATCCTAGCAAGCGCTGGTCCCGCGGGTGTACCGGGAGCAACCTGAATGCTGAATCGATGTCTGATTTCGCCAACAGAGCACCGGGCCCAGGCGATTCAATAGGGCAACGGCATCGTCAAATGATGCGTATTGAACTGAACAGACCTCCGGGTCAATGGCTTCATTCACCGAGGCGCCCGTCGGGCCGACAGATTGTGAATGAGTCTATATTCCCCTGGGTCCTTCTTCGGAACCACACCTAGAGGTGAACACACGAAATCCGCCACTGGCGGGCATTGAAAAGGTCCTGCCACCCGCCCCAAGCTGACCTCTTTAGATATTTTCTTGGCCACCACTGCCGGGTTGTGTTGAACGGATTGCTGATTTTTACAAAAGGGGTTCCCCCGAAAATTACCCGCCGGATTGTTGAAGACATATAGGAAACCATTCCTCAAAATCCCAGCGGATACATGATCAGGGTATCTGTTCAGCCAGGGGGTCAAAGCCATGATATCAATCGGTGAAGACGATTGCCTCCCAAGCATTACTTCAATCCTGCTTGGATCCTCCCTTTCCACCCGAACCACCGTTCTTGGACCTACAGCTGCTTTCCGGGTGTGAGGAGTTCCCACAGCCCGCACAAGCATGCCGGAATCTACATGTTCCCTGGGGCCTGTTACAGTTACCTCTGTTGAAGCCCCAACAAACCCCGCGCTTGCCCCCATTTCCGCCGGTCTTGGGCTGTGATTCCCCACCGTTCTTGCTCAAAAGGGCTGCGTCGGTCTTTGTTGAATTGTACCAGACCCGCTCCCGCCCGGCGAGGACGTACCTGCCGACCCAGGCAAGAGCTGTTTGTGCCAGGATACTGTGTTGAGGCAATCCCATGTCAACGTTACATCAAACTCTTTTGACTTTTGAAAGTGCACATCATAACCTTTCCACTCATTTCCCCCATACATGGTATAAAAATCCATGATCCTGTTCTGGTAATAGGCTAGATCGGGCAACACTTCAGGTTTACGTTCCCCCGTTACTGCCGTAAATACAGAGAAGGCCTTCACCCAGTTCGCTACGGTCTCGTCGACCCTAAATTCCTCCATCTTGGCCCGCCATACGCTAGGGTGCCATAAATCTTTCTGGGTCTTTGCATACTCTATCTCACGATGGTCGGTTAATAACGAAAACATATTAACATATTTGTCCCCCCATATCATTTCCTTCGTGGCCGCTGGGATGTGCTGGGCCACCCTTTCGCGCCTCGAAGGCACTGAACTCTCCCCGCCATTGGCAATGGGTTCTTACCAGGTTCAACCGCCGTGTCCGCTGTCTTTTCTCGGCGAACTGTTGTCACTCCCGGTGCGACCTGTGGGGGAATAGAAGGAACATTCGTCGTCCCGGCTTCTCTTGACTGCCGTAACTGCTCGATTATTAATCTGGCTTCCTCGGCCGGATCCCCCGCAGCCACAGCCCCCCCTGATTTCTTTTTAAGCCAGGGCAATACTGCCGCTAACTGAAGGGCCAGTTCTGGGGGCATCTGATCATCATCAGCCGGAGTTATTACAACAGGGATCGGCAAACCCACATCTGGACTCGGTACCGGGGTGTCTACGGTGCGACGGGGGCTGCTGGGGGTACCTCCGGGACCGGGCCCTCCCCAGAAACCGCCCTCTTCTTAGTACGCCTCCCCCTACCCCCAGGGACGACTCCCGGCAAGGCCGGACCTATCACCTTCTTAGGACGGCCCGCGATGTCGTTCTGGGCTGCTATCTGCTTTTTTACCTCTGCCAAGCCCCGACCGATCGAATCTACTTTACCCAGCTTTCTGTCCATGACCGCCATTCGGTTCGACAAAGTGCGCAGTATCTTCTCCAACTCGGAGCTCTTTCCCGCTTTTTTTCCGGCCATGGCTTCGCTCACTTCGTTCGAGTTGCTCGACAAGGTCCTAGATCCTTCTAGAACAAAGATTACAAGTTCTCAAAATTGCCGCTTGTTCCGTCGAGGGCTCACGAGCAACGAGTGGTGCAGCCTTCAGAGCACTGGAACAAGAGGACGCTTCTTCGGATTCCCGCTCTATTTATCCATCTGCGGGAGGGCGGGGACCCTCCTCAGGTACGCCTCCTGGGCGCGGTCTTCCGGGCGGGTGTCTAGGACAACCCCTTCTGGGCGGGAAAGGGCACGCTCCGGCTACGCCGCTTTGGGCATACCAGCCGAACCACGCCCCCGCCCAAAATGGTTTCCCGGGTGGATCAGGGCACCCATCCATACGTTCGGGGGGACCGAGTGGTCTTCCCTTTCCAATTGCTTTGTTGTTTGGTAATAGTGGTCTATAATGTGTTTTTTTTGTTTACCACAGGTTTAAATCAACATTTCAATAGTAAGGAAATATGCCCTCAAGGCAGAGGAGAAGGAAAGATGCTATGCGGAAAAAAACAAAAACAGCAACGGAATTAAAGCAGTGTCCTACAACAAATACTACTAAAAACGTCAAAAAAGCTTCTGGTAAGACAACAAAGTCTTTTTTTCTGGAACATATGTAGATAAAAAAAATGATAATGTACATGTGAATTTACAGAAGGAGAGAGCAAATTTGAAGAGAAAGGAGAGGCCCCCCCAAAATCTTACTACTGCAGCAGGAGACAATACTTATAGGAATATAAGGCAAAATGAATTTAGGGACATTCGTAAACGAATGTTTCGCAATAGGGTAGTTTTACATTTATTAAAAAACATTAAGAAAGGTACACAGAGAGCTGCTTTTTATAAGAAAAAGAAAAATGTAGAGAAGATTGTTGATCAAGCTTTTGAAGTTAAGAACAAATTATTTATTTTTGTAATCAATAGAATTAGGACACTAAACAAGACAATTGATGTTTTCAAATCAAACAGTAGATCCAAAAGAGTAATTAATCAAACTAATTTTTGTAAAGTTTTTTCTGGAGAATGGATGCATAGATCAAGTTGTGAGCCATTTGTTGATGAGGAGAGTTACTTTCAGGAGAATGATTTGATGCATGCAGTTGACACCAGTGGTTGAGCATATGAGGTGAAAGACGGTTGTCCGATTGAAAAAGAGAAACTTGTGTCTAGAGATGTAGAAGAGGTATTAAGTGATGAAGTTTTAGGAAGACGTACTAAGGGTCCAGTGTACAATTGGAAGTGTAGTAGTATTTGTAGTGTGCGACAGGATTCCATCGATGTGCTTCGTAATTTCCTACGTACATATAGTAAGAAAAGTCTAAAACAGAAAATGAAGATGTTGCAAGACTTAGATCCTTGCAGAGTGAGAGAAAACACAGGTTTGCATGGACATTCATTGGCTTGTCTTTCTAGAAAAGTATGTCAGAGTGTTTTTTATCATTTTAGGATTTTAGCAGTGCATCATAACAAAATGAGGAAATTAGTGAGAAGGTTGTATTATGCAAAAAGTCCAGCACTTAAGCTTAAACAGTTAAACAGTGCTCTTTTGCATGGAACTGAATTAGATGTGAAGAAGATTTGTGAAGAACTTGAAATTTGTTATTTTTGTGAAAAAGAGGACAGTGTAGAAATTGACACAGTAATACAAGGTAATGTGGAAGACAATGTACAGATTTCAAGTACAGAAAAGTTTGACCAGGAAATTAGCAAGTTTCAGTTGAAATCAAGTGAAAGGCCTAATTTTACTTGTGTGTGTTGTCCACGGACTCATTATAAGATTCAGACTAGGTTTTTTTTTTTTTTTTTTTTTTTTTTTTGCAAGACCTTTATTTCAAATATGCTCACATACACAGCAGTGCGCCTACAACCCTGTACAGGGCCGGCTGCTAACAAATCAACAGGTAGTATCTGCAAGCATATATCAAAGGATATCAGGCAAGGACAGTCCAATAGCGCAGAGGGCGATAAGAGTCCACAGTTCAAGTCGATATCATCCTCCACATGAGTTCCTCGCTCATCACCTATAGGTCTTATTTTACAGTATTTATACGGAACAACAACAAACCCCACCCCCCAGCCCCAACAATCCCGGTCCCAGGTCACAGTAAAAGTCCATAGTATTAATGCTGAATGGTAAAACAGTGTAGAAGGCACGCAAGGTACTGCCAGCGGTCGTACGAGCAGTGCAATCCCAGATACGAAATCCAGCATGTGCCATCAGTCGTCGTGCGAGAACAGTGAAAAAGTACAGACAGGACAGCCCCCCCCAGGGTCCACACATCAGCGGAGACAGACATCCCATCGGTGATAATGGCACAGCCCAACCATTCATTCAGGCAAACCCTCAGGCACATCAACACCAGGCAGTCGATCCCAGCCCTCATCATCAGAACTGTCGTCCTCCTCTAGTGAAAGCATATATGCAGTATATGGAGCCCAAATGTCTCACGAACGTGACTTCTCCGGCAGAGTTTCAGCATAGCAAGTTAACTGATCCCTGCAGTAGGCCAGGTCCTTCAGCCACAGTTGCACATCAGGTGCCCGCCTGCCACCCCATACCATAGCCACCCTCCGCTTAGCAAGCTGTAATGCCAGTACAATCAATTTCCGCTCCTTGCATGGCAATCCAGAGGCGAGCCCCAGCAAGCAGAGCCGTATATCCATTGCAACCTCCGTGGCCGTCATCTTAGTCAGCGCCTCAGTCACAGCCACCCAGAAGCCATACACCCGGGCACACCCCCACGCCAAATGCACAAAATCTGCATCATCCTCTCCACACCGGACACATTGCGCAGAGTCTCGAAGACCATATCTGACCAGCTGCGTAGGTGTGTAATACCATTGATGTATAAATTTAAAGTGGAGAAGGCGGAAATTGCCGTTAGCCACATAGCCCCCAGTCATGGAGCAGCATTCAGTCCATTCCTCATCCGTTAATGGCTCAGGCAGACTCCTATCCCATCTGGCCCTAGCCAGAATAGCCCCCCCCTTCGTCTTCTTGAGCAGCACGGTATAGTCTGGAGAGCAATTTAACTCTGTCTGTCGCGGTGTAGATTAATTGCAAAGCGCCCAGCGCTAAGGGTTCCTCCGGATATGTAGGATATAAGGAGTGTATGGCCGCACGAAGTCTAACATAGATGAACGTAGCCATGACCACATTCGTGGACCGCTCCGTCACAGTTTGCAACGAAAGGAACTTGGCCCCTGGGAAGAGATCCCCCATAGTGTGGAGACCAGCACCCTGAAGGACCTGCAAACCACCAATTTCACTCGACACTGAAATATCCGAATGATACAACAGCTGCATGCTAGGAGCATAGAGCGGTAACCTGCCAGCTCTCCTACCAAGCTCTCGCCATGCATTCGCCGTGGAACGGACTGTATCCACCTCACCTTTGTCGAACACCGAGTGAGTGTTACCCACCATAGCCCTCAACGGGTACGGCAGAACAGCGCTGGCCTCAAGCGCCACGTGAGGGGTATACGGGGGCGCAGACACCCAATAGGCAGCAAAGTGCGCCTGTGCGCATAAGTAATATAGCTTCATATCCGGCACAGCGAAACCACCCAGTGCATAGGGTTTAGTCAGCACATCCCACGTCACTCGTGGCTTTTTACCAGCCCAGGTTAAGGTGGTCAGCAAAGAGCGCAGCCGTGCAAAGAAGTGCGACGTCAGTCGAAGGGGTATGTTTACAAAAAGATACAAAAATTTCGGGAGGACAACCATTTTGATTAAAGACACACGATCAGCTAGGGTGAGAGGGAGCTTAATCCAACGAGCTACCTGATCCTCCAGTTTGGAGACAGCCACATCATAATTGGCTCTAATAACCTCCTGACTATCCCGATGAATCTGGATCCCAAGATAGCGCACCGAGTCCACAGCCCATTCCAGTGGAAACTCCAGAGGGAAAGGAACGGTGACGTCAGTGAGAGGCAGCATAACAGACTTATCCCAATTGATAGTCAATCCAGAATGCCGGCCAAACCGTATGAACTCCCGAAGGATAGGTTCAAGATGGCGTGCAGGCTCGCGCACATAAAGCACCATGTCATCGGCATACAAGGACACAGCCAACGACCGAAGGGGGAATTTCAGAGCTGCGTCAGCATACCTTTGCCTCAAAACACAGGCCAGGGGCTCCATCACAATAGCAAACAATAAAGGTGAGAGAGGACAACCCTGCCGAGTGCTCCTCCGCACCGGGAACGAGTTCGAGACATGGCCGTTGACCCTCACACGAGCCACTGGGTTAGTATAAAGCAGAGTCACCAACGATGTAAAAAAGAAGGGCACCCCCATGCGATGTAGAATAGCTATCATATACCTCCATGCCACTGAGTCGAACGCCTTCGCGGCGTCAAGCATAACAGCCACCGCAGCCAGGTCCGGTTTGAGTAAATGTAATACAGCAAAAAGAGCCCTGAGATTGTGGGTGGTAGACCGGAGCGGTATAAATTCCGACTGATCAGGCAGTACCATTACCGGAAGTAGCAGCCGCAGCCGTGTAGCAAGCACCTTAGCTATAATCTTAACGTCAGTGTTCATTAGTGAGAGAGGACGATACGACTCACAGTGGTTGGGAGGCTTCCCGGGCTTTGGTAATGCAACCAGCAGTGCCTCTCTCATCGTGGTCGGGAATTGGCCCCGGTCCACAGACTCCTCCAGCACCATCGCCAAGTGCGGAAGTAAAAGATCAATATACTCCTTATAGAATTCGGAAGGCAAGCCATCCGTGCCAGCAGCTTTCCCATTAGGAAGAGCAGCGATCGCCTCCCGAAACTCCTCCTCGGTGATGTGGTGCATAAGGAATTCTTGTTGACCTCTCGAGAGCCATACCAAAGCTATATCCTCAAAGTACTGAGCTATTTCTTCCTCTGTCGCCGTCTCCCGATACTCGTACATGCCCTCGTAGTATTTTGCAAAGCAACTCAGGATGCCAGGCGTGTCAGTCACAACCTCCCCCTCATCCACAATCTCCTGTACCGCACAATGCTTGACCCATGGTTCTCGTATGCGATCCGCCAGCCCTTTCCCCGGTCTGCCCCCCTCACCGTAATAGCGCGCCCTGGTATGTTTGTTTAAGAACTTCACCTCCTGATTGGCCAACTCGTTGTACTCAGAAACCTTCGATCTAATGTCGGCTAGCAGAGCTTCCCCAGGACAGTCCTCCAACTGTCGCTCCAGTACCAACAACTCCCTTTCCAACCTAGACATGGAGTCTCTCAGTGATGTCAGGACTCCAGATTGAAGGCCAATGCACGCCCCACGAATAGTCACTTTGAAGGCCTCCCACACTGTGCACATACTATCAACCGTGCCAACATTTTTTTCAAAAAACTCTTCAATAATAGTTCTGAGCCGTTCGCGTAGCACCAGATCAGTCAAGGTTCCCGGAGATAGGCGCCAAGTGAACGGAGCATTTAAAAAACCATTGAAATTGCTACTATATAGTTAGTTGTACTAACTATATTTCGCGCACCCGCTATCCACTGCTGATGATGTCACATATTACATCATTCATGACATGGTCAGTGACATCAATGATGACATCACTGATGACATCTCAAATGACATCAATGATGACATCACTGATGACATCTCATTTGACATCACTGATGACATCACTGATGACATCATCCAGTGACTGTGTGTTTCTGTAAAGTTTAAATATGTTTTACATATTGAAGAATGAGTGGATGTATAATTGTCTAGATGAAGGATTTAGTAGGTGCGTGACTGACTGTATGAGTGAGTGATTAAATGTATCTTACTAAATGCATGGGTTAGTGACTAAACTGTCTGAATGTGTGCATCAGTATGTCTGTTGTTGTGTAAGCTGCTGCATGTGTTGATCAGTAGCTATATGAGGGGCTATATGGGTTATTGATTGGTTGCCCAAGTATTTGAATGGGAGACTGAGTGTTTGTGTGGGTGGCTGGGAGGTGTGTGACTCTGTGCATAGATATGTGAGCAGTTGATTCACTAGGTGTATGAGTTCAAGAGTGCATGTTGAAACAGCTATATGGGCGGTTGACTGTATGCATGGGTGTGTTGGTGAGTGAATGGATATCTCAGTGCTACATGTCCAAGTAAGTATGTATGTAAAACACTGTGCATGTGAGAGTTGGCATATATAAATGACTATACATGAGAGCCAGTGAATGTGCGAGTGGCTGTATGGATCATTGTGTACTTGTATCAGTGATTGTATAATTGAGTAAGTATGTGTTGGTATATGTTTGAATAAGTAAGGTGTTGGGGGTATAACTGTATAGTTGAGGAAATGGAAGTGTGATTGATTCTTTGCATGACTGACTAGGTGTGTGAGTAACTTCATGGATGAGTGGCAGTGTGTGAGTGTCTGTATAGGTGTATGAGTGCATGTGATAGTGTTGTATTGATGAGTGACTGTATGTATGAGTGATTCTATGGGTGAATGAGTGAATGTGTGTGTAGACCTAGGAATCAGTGAGTGCGTATGTAGTAACTGGTATTGGTGTGTCAATGGTTTCAAGAATGGTAGTTTGTATTTAACAGTGGGTGTATCAAAGGTTATATTAGAGTGTGAGGAGGTGCATTGTATTATCACATGAATTATATCATCAGTGATGTGATCAGTGATGTCAAATGAGATGTCATCAGTGATGTCATCAGTGATGTCATTTGAGATGTCATCAGTGATGTCATCACTGATGTCACTGACCATGTCATGAATGATGTAATATGTGACATCATCAACAGTGGATTGCGGGTGCGCGAAATATAGTTAGTACAACTAACTATATAGAAGCAATTTCAATGTTTTTTTAAATGCTAATTCCTAACTATTTAAGGACTGAAACCTATGGTTTTTTAAGTGAATTTGCAAGGTTTTTAAAATGCTAATTCCTAACTATATAAGGCCGTAAACCTATGGTTTTTTAAGTGAATTTGC